>NW_027328742.1:5972839-6592912 GCF_048564905.1 Vicugna pacos
CCGGCCTGGAGCTTGAACCTCCCCATATATATGTACGGATTGGAGTTTGCAACTGAAAAGAAACTTTGTGTTCCCTTCAAGCTAGGTGAAGGACGGCTTTCACACACACTTATCTCTCAGAACTGAGCATGTGGAGAGACGTTCGTTCATCCAGCACAAAGGTAACGGGTTGCAGGAGAAACACATACTCTGGTTTCTCAGTCTGTTTCCTAGTGCCGGTTTGAAGTGCCTGCCGTTTTCACTGTAAAACCGGCCTGGAGCTTGTACCTCCCCATATATATGTATGGAGTGGAGTTTGCAAGTGAAAAGAAACTTTGTGTTCCCTTCAAGCTAGGTGAAGGACGGCTTTCACACACACTTATCTCTCAGAACTGAGCATGTGGAGAGACGTTCGTTCATCCAGCACAAAGGGAACGGGTTGCAGGAGAAACACTTACTCTGGTTTCTGAGTCTGTTTCCTAGTGCCGGTTTGAAGTGCCTGCCGTTTTCACTGTAAAACCGGGTTGGAGCTTTAACCTACCCATATATATGTATGGAAAGTAGTTTACAACTGAAAAGAAACTTTGTGTTCCCTTCAAGCTAGGTGAAGGACGGCTTTCACACACACTTATCTCTCAGAACTGAGCATGTGGAGAGACGTTCGTTCATCCAGCACAAAGGGAACGGGTTGCAGGAGAATCACTTACTCTGGTTTCTCAGTCTGTTTCCTAGTGCCGGTTTGAAGTGCCTGCCGTTTTCACTGTAAAACCGGGTTGGAGCTTGAACTTCCCCATATATATGTATGGAAAGGAGTTTGCAAGTGAAAAGACACTTTGTGTTCCCTTCAAGCTAGGTGAAGGACGGCTTTCACACACACTTATCTCTCAAAACTGAGCATGTGGAGAGACGTTCTTTCATCCAGCACAAAGGGACCGGGTTGCAGGAGAAACACTTACTCTGGTTTCTCAGTCTGTTTCCTAGTGCCGGTTTGAAGTGCCTGCCGTTTTCACTGTAAAACCGGGTTGGAGCTTGAACCTCCCCATATATATGTATGGAGTGGAGTTTGCAACTGAAAAGAAACTTTGTGTTCCCTTCAAGCTAGGTGAAGGACGGCTTTCACACACACTTATCTCTCAGAACTGAGCATGTGGAGAGACGTTCGTTCATCCAGCACAAAGGGAATGGGTTGCAGGAGAAACACTTACTCTGGTTTCTCAGTCTGTTTCCTAGTGCCGGTTTGAAGTGCCTGCCGTTTTCACTGCAAAACCGGCCTGGAACTTGAACCTCCCCATATATATGTACGGATTGGAGTTTGCAACTGAAAAGAAACTTTGTGTTCCCTTCAAGCTAGGTGAAGGACGGCTTTCACACACACTTATCTCTCAGAACTGAGCATGTGGAGAGACGTTCGTTCATCCAGCACAAAGGTAACGGGTTGCAGGAGAAACACATACTCTGGTTTCTCAGTCTGTTTCCTAGTGCCGGTTTGAAGTGCCTGCCGTTTTCACTGTAAAACCGGCCTGGAGCTTGAACCTCCCCATATATATGTACGGATTGGAGTTTGCAACTGAAAAGAAACTTTGTGTTCCCTTCAAGCTAGGTGAAGGACGGCTTTCACACACACTTATCTCTCAGAACTGAGCATGTGGAGAGACGTTCGTTCATCCAGCACAAAGGGAACGGTTTGCAGGAGAAACACTTACTCTGGTTTCTCAGTCTGTTTCCTAGTGCCGGTTTGAAGTGCCTGCCGTTTTCACTGTAAAACCGGGTTGGAGCTTTAACCTACCTATATATATGTATGGAAAGTAGTTTACAACTGAAAAGAAACTTTGTGTTCCCTTCAAGCTAGGTGAAGGACGGCTTTCACACACACTTATCTCTCAGAACTGAGCATGTGGAGAGACGTTCGTTCATCCAGCACAAAGGGAACGGGTTGCAGGAGAAACACTTACTCTGGTTTCTGAGTCTGTTTCCTAGTGCCGGTTTGAAGTGCCTGCCGTTTTCAGTGTAAAACCGGGTTGGAGCTTGAACCTCCCCATATATATGTATGGAGTGGAGTTTGCAACTGAAAAGAAACTTTGTGTTCCCTTCAAGCTAGGTGAAGGACGGCTTTCACACACACTTATCTCTCAGAACTGAGCATGTGGAGAGACGTTCGTTCATTCAGCACATAGGGAACGGGTTGCAGGAGAAACACTTACTCTGGTTTCTCAGTCTGTTTCCTAGTGCCGGTTTGAAGTGCCTGCCGTTTTCACTGTAAAACCAGGTTGGAGCTTGAACCTCCCCATATATATGTATGGAGTGGAGTTTGCAAGTGAAAAGAAACTTTGTGTTCCCTTCAAGCTAGGTGAAGGACGGCTTTCACACACACTTATCTCTCAGAACTGAGCATGTGGAGAGACGTTCGTTCATCCAGCACAAAGGGAACGGGTTGCAGGAGAAACACTTACTCTGGTTTCTGAGTCTGTTTCCTAGTGCCGGTTTGAAGTGCCTGCCGTTTTCACTGTAAAACCGGGTTGGAGCTTGAACCTACCCATATATATGTATGGAAAGTAGTTTACAACTGAAAAGAAACTTTGTGTTCCCTTCAAGCTAGGTGAAGGACGGCTTTCACACACACTTATCTCTCAGAACTGAGCATGTGGAGAGACGTTCGTTCATCCAGCACAAAGGGAACGGGTTGCAGGAGAAACACTTACTCTGGTTTCTCAGTCTGTTTCCTAGTGCCGGTTTGAAGTGCCTGCCGTTTTCACTGTAAAACCGGCCTGGAGCTTGAACCTCCCCATAGATATGTATGGAGTGGAGTTTGCAACTGAAAAGAAACTTTGTGTTCCCTTCAAGCTAGGTGAAGGACGGCTTTCACACACACTTATCTCTCAGAACTGAGCATATGGAGAGACGTTCGTTCATCCAGCACAAAGGGAATGGGATGCAGGAGAAACACTTACTCTGGTTTCTCAGTCTGTTTCCTAATGCCGGTTTGAAGTGCCTGCCGTTTTCACTGTAAAACCGGGTTGGAGCTTTAACCTACCCATATATATGTATGGAAAGTAGTTTACAACTGAAAAGAAACTTTGTGTTCCCTTCAAGCTAGGTGAAGGACGGCTTTCACACACACTTATCTCTCAGAACTGAGCATGTGGAGAGACGTTCGTTCATCCAGCACAAAGGGAACGGGTTGCAGGAGAAACACTTACTCTGGTTTCTGAGTCTGTTTCCTAGTGCCGGTTTGAAGTGCCTGCCGTTTTCAGTGTAAAACCGTGTTGGAGCTTGAACCTCCCCATATATATGTATGGAGTGGAGTTTGCAACTGAAAAGAAACTTTGTGTTCCCTTCAAGCTAGGTGAAGGACGGCTTTCACACACACTTATCTCTCAGAACTGAGCATGTGGAGAGACGTTCGTTCATTCAGCACATAGGGAACGGGTTGCAGGAGAAACACTTACTCTGGTTTCTCAGTCTGTTTCCTAGTGCCGGTTTGAAGTGCCTGCCGTTTTCACTGTAAAACCAGGTTGGAGCTTGAACCTCCCCATATATATGTATGGAAAGTAGTTTACAACTGAAAAGAAACTTTGTGTTCCCTTCAAGCTAGGTGAAGGACGGCTTTCACACACACTTATCTCTCAGAACTGAGCATGTGGAGAGACGTTCGTTCATCCAGCACAAAGGGAACGGGTTGCAGGAGAAACACTTACTCTGGTTTCTCAGTCTGTTTCCTAGTGCCGGTTTGAAGTGCCTGCCGTTTTCACTGTAAAACCGGCCTGGAGCTTGAACCTCCCCATAGATATGTATGGAGTGGAGTTTGCAACTGAAAAGAAACTTTGTGTTCCCTTCAAGCTAGGTGAAGGACGGCTTTCACACACACTTATCTCTCAGAACTGAGCATGTGGAGAGACGTTCGTTCATCCAGCACAAAGGGAACGGGTTGCAGGAGAAACACTTACTCTGGTTTCTCAGTCTGTTTCCTAGTGCCGGTTTGAAGTGCCTGCCGTTTTCACTGTAAAACCGGGTTGGAGCTTTAACCTACCCATATATATGTATGGAAAGTAGTTTACAACTGAAAAGAAACTTTGTGTTCCCTTCAAGCTAGGTGAAGGACGGCTTTCACACACACTTATCTCTCAGAACTGAGCATGTGGAGAGACGTTCGTTCATCCAGCACAAAGGGAACGGGTTGCAGGAGAAACACTTACTCTGGTTTCTGAGTCTGTTTCCTAGTGCCGGTTTGAAGTGCCTGCCGTTTTCAGTGTAAAACCGGGTTGGAGCTTGAACCTCCCCATATATATGTATGGAGTGGAGTTTGCAACTGAAAAGAAACTTTGTGTTCCCTTCAAGCTAGGTGAAGGACGGCTTTCACACACACTTATCTCTCAGAACTGAGCATGTGGAGAGACGTTCGTTCATTCAGCACATAGGGAACGGGTTGCAGGAGAAACACTTACTCTGGTTTCTCAGTCTGTTTCCTAGTGCCGGTTTGAAGTGCCTGCCGTTTTCACTGTAAAACCAGGTTGGAGCTTGAACTTCCCCATATATATGTATGGAGTGGAGTTTGCAAGTGAAAAGAAACTTTGTGTTCCCTTCAAGCTAGGTGAAGGACGGCTTTCACACACACTTATCTCTCAGAACTGAGCATGTGGAGAGACGTTCGTTCATCCAGCACAAAGGGAACGGGTTGCAGGAGAAACACTTACTCTGGTTTCTGAGTCTGTTTCCTAGTGCCGGTTTGAAGTGCCTGCCGTTTTCACTGTAAAACCGGGTTGTAGCTTTAACCTACCCATATATATGTATGGAAAGTAGTTTACAACTGAAAAGAAACTTTGTGTTCCCTTCAAGCTAGGTGAAGGACGGCTTTCACACACACTTATCTCTCAGAACTGAGCATGTGGAGAGACGTTCGTTCATTCAGCACATAGGGAACGGGTTGCAGGAGAAACACTTACTCTGGTTTCTCAGTCTGTTTCCTAGTGCCGGTTTGAAGTGCCTGCCGTTTTCACTGTAAAACCAGGTTGGAGCTTGAACCTCCCCATATATATGTATGGAGTGGAGTTTGCAAGTGAAAAGAAACTTTGTGTTCCCTTCAAGCTAGGTGAAGGACGGCTTTCACACACACTTATCTCTCAGAACTGAGCATGTGGAGAGACGTTCGTTCATCCAGCACAAAGGGAACGGGTTGCAGGAGAAACACTTACTCTGGTTTCTGAGTCTGTTTCCTAGTGCCGGTTTGAAGTGCCTGCCGTTTTCACTGTAAAACCGGGTTGGAGCTTTAACCTACCAATATATATGTATGGAAAGTAGTTTACAACTGAAAAGAAACTTTGTGTTCCCTTCAAGCTAGGTGAAGGACGGCTTTCACACACACTTATCTCTCAGAAATGAGCATGTGGAGAGACGTTCGTTCATCCAGCACAAAGGGAACGGGTTGCAGGAGAATCACTTACTCTGGTTTCTCAGTCTGTTTCCTAGTGCCGGTTTGAAGTGCCTGCCGTTTTCACTGTAAAACCGGGTTGGAGCTTGAACTTCCCCATATATATGTATGGAAAGGAGTTTGCAAGTGAAAAGAAACTTTGTGTTCCCTTCAAGCTAGGTGAAGGACGGCTTTCACACACACTTATCTCTCAGAACTGAGCATGTGGAGAGACGTTCTTTCATCCAGCACAAAGGGACCGGGATGCAGGAGAAACACTTACTCTGGTTTCTCAGTCTGTTTCCTAGTGCCGGTTTGAAGTGCCTGCCGTTTTCACTGTAAAACCGGCCTGGAGCTTGAACCTCCCCATATATATGTATGGAGTGGAGTTTGCAACTGAAAAGAAACTTTGTGTTCCCTTCAAGCTAGGTGAAGGACGGCTTTCACACACACTTATCTCTCAGAACTGAGCATGTGGAGAGACGTTCGTTCATCCAGCACAAAGGGAACGGGTTGCAGGAGAAACACTTACTCTGGTTTCTCAGTCTGTTTCCTAGTGCCGGTTTGAAGTGCCTGCCGTTTTCACTGTAAAACCGGCCTGGAGCTTGAACCTCCCCATATATATGTATGGAGTGGAGTTTGCAACTGAAAAGAAACTTTGTGTTCCCTTCAAGCTAGGTGAAGGACGGCTTTCACACACACTTATCTCTCAGAACTGAGCATGTGGAGAGACGTTCGTTCATCCAGCACAAAGGGAACGGGTTGCAGGAGAAACACTTACTCTGGTTTCTCAGTCTGTTTCCTAGTGCCGGTTTGAAGTGCCTGCCGTTTTCACTGTAAAACCGGCCTGGAGCTTGAACCTCCCCATATATATGTATGGAGTGGAGTTTGCAAGTGAAAAGAAACTTTGTGTTCCCTTCAAGCTAGGTGAAGGACGGCTTTCACACACACTTATCTCTCAGAACTGAGCATGTGGAGAGACGTTCGTTCATCCAGCACAAAGGGAACGGGTTGCAGGAGAAACACTTACTCTGGTTTCTCAGTCTGTTTCCTAGTGCCGGTTTGCAGTGCCTGCCGTTTTCACTGTAAAACCGGCCTGGAGCTTGAACCTCCCCATATATATGTATGGAGTGGAGTTTGCAAGTGAAAAGAAACTTTGTGTTCCCTTCAAGCTAGGTGAAGGACGGCTTTCACACACACTTATCTCTCAGAACTGAGCATGTGGAGAGACGTTCGTTCATCCAGCACAAAGGGAACGGGTTGCAGGAGAAACACTTACTCTGGTTTCTCAGTCTGTTTCCTAGTGCCGGTTTGAAGTGCCTGCCGTTTTCACTGTAAAACCGGCCTGGAGCTTGAACCTCCCCATAGATATGTATGGAGTGGAGTTTGCAACTGAAAAGAAACTTTGTGTTCCCTTCAAGCTAGGTGAAGGACGGCTTTCACACACACTTATCTCTCAGAACTGAGCATGTGGAGAGACGTTCGTTCATCCAGCACAAAGGGAATGGGATGCAGGAGAAACACTTACTCTGGTTTCTCAGTCTGTTTCCTAATGCCGGTTTGAAGTGCCTGCCGTTTTCACTGTAAAACCGGGTTGGAGCTTTAACCTACCCATATATATGTATGGAAAGTAGTTTACAACTGAAAAGAAACTTTGTGTTCCCTTCAAGCTAGGTGAAGGACGGCTTTCACACACACTTATCTCTCAGAACTGAGCATGTGGAGAGACGTTCGTTCATCCAGCACAAAGGGAACGGGTTGCAGGAGAAACACTTACTCTGGTTTCTGAGTCTGTTTCCTAGTGCCGGTTTGAAGTGCCTGCCGTTTTCAGTGTAAAACCGGGTTGGAGCTTGAACCTCCCCATATATATGTATGGAGTGGAGTTTGCAACTGAAAAGAAACTTTGTGTTCCCTTCAAGCTAGGTGAAGGACGGCTTTCACACACACTTATCTCTCAGAACTGAGCATGTGGAGAGACGTTCGTTCATTCAGCACATAGGGAACGGGTTGCAGGAGAAACACTTACTCTGGTTTCTCAGTCTGTTTCCTAGTGCCGGTTTGAAGTGCCTGCCGTTTTCACTGTAAAACCAGGTTGGAGCTTGAACCTCCCCATATATATGTATGGAGTGGAGTTTGCAAGTGAAAAGAAACTTTGTGTTCCCTTCAAGCTAGGTGAAGGACGGCTTTCACACACACTTATCTCTCAGAACTGAGCATGTGGAGAGACGTTCGTTCATCCAGCACAAAGGGAACGGGTTGCAGGAGAAACACTTACTCTGGTTTCTGAGTCTGTTTCCTAGTGCCGGTTTGAAGTGCCTGCCGTTTTCACTGTAAAACCGGGTTGGAGCTTTAACCTACCCATATATATGTATGGAGTGGAGTTTGCAACTGAAAAGAAACTTTGTGTTCCCTTCAAGCTAGGTGAAGGACGGCTTTCACACACACTTATCTCTCAGAACTGAGCATGTGGAGAGACGTTCGTTCATCCAGCACAAAGGGAACGGGTTGCAGGAGAATCACTTACTCTGGTTTCTCAGTCTGTTTCCTAGTGCCGGTTTGAAGTGCCTGCCGTTTTCACTGTAAAACCGGGTTGGAGCTTGAACTTCCCCATATATATGTATGGAAAGGAGTTTGCAAGTGAAAAGAAACTTTGTGTTCCCTTCAAGCTAGGTGAAGGACGGCTTTCACACACACTTATCTCTCAGAACTGAGCATGTGGAGAGACGTTCTTTCATCCAGCACAAAGGGACCGGGATGCAGGAGAAACACTTACTCTGGTTTCTCAGTCTGTTTCCTAGTGCCGGTTTGAAGTGCCTGCCGTTTTCACTGTAAAACCGGCCTGGAGCTTGAACCTCCCCATAGATATGTATGGAGTGGAGTTTGCAACTGAAAAGAAACTTTGTGTTCCCTTCAAGCTAGGTGAAGGACGGCTTTCACACACACTTATCTCTCAGAACTGAGCATGTGGAGAGACGTTCGTTCATCCAGCACAAAGGGAATGGGATGCAGGAGAAACACTTACTCTGGTTTCTCAGTCTGTTTCCTAATGCCGGTTTGAAGTACCTGCCGTTTTCACTGTAAAACCGGGTTGGAGCTTTAACCTACCCATATATATGTATGGAAAGTAGTTTACAACTGAAAAGAAACTTTGTGTTCCCTTCAAGCTAGGTGAAGGACGGCTTTCACACACACTTATCTCTCAGAACTGAGCATGTGGAGAGACGTTCGTTCATCCAGCACAAAGGGAACGGGTTGCAGGAGAATCACTTACTCTGGTTTCTCAGTCTGTTTCGTAGTGCCGGTTTGAAGTGCCTGCCGTTTTCACTGTAAAACCGGGTTGGAGCTTGAACTTCCCCATATATATGTATGGAAAGGAGTTTGCAAGTGAAAAGAAACTTTGTGTTCCCTTCAAGCTAGGTGAAGGACGGCTTTCACACACACTTATCTCTCAGAACTGAGCATGTGGAGAGACGTTCTTTCATCCAGCACAAAGGGACCGGGATGCAGGAGAAACACTTACTCTGGTTTCTCAGTCTGTTTCCTAGTGCCGGTTTGAAGTGCCTGCCGTTTTCACTGTAAAACCGGCCTGGAGCTTGAACCTCCCCATAGATATGTATGTAGTGGAGTTTGCAACTGAAAAGAAACTTTGTGTTCCCTTCAAGCTAGGTGAAGGACGGCTTTCACACACACTTATCTCTCAGAACTGAGCATGTGGAGAGACGTTCGTTCATCCAGCACAAAGGGAATGGGATGCAGGAGAAACACTTACTCTGGTTTCTCAGTCTGTTTCCTAATGCCGGTTTGAAGTGCCTGCAGTTTTCACTGTAAAACCGGGTTGGAGCTTTAACCTACCCATATATATGTATGGAAAGTAGTTTACAACTGAAAAGAAACTTTGTGTTCCCTTCAAGCTAGGTGAAGGACGGCTTTCACACACACTTATCTCTCAGAACTGAGCATGTGGAGAGACGTTCCTTCATCCAGCACAAAGGGAACGGGTTGCAGGAGAAACACTTACTCTGGTTTCTGAGTCTGTTTCCTAGTGCCGGTTTGAAGTGCCTGCCGTTTTCAGTGTAAAACCGGGTTGGAGCTTGAACCTCCCCATATATATGTATGGAAAGTAGTTTACAACTGAAAAGAAACTTTGTGTTCCCTTCAAGCTAGGTGAAGGACGGCTTTCACACACACTTATCTCTCAGAACTGAGCATGTGGAGAGACGTTCGTTCATTCAGCACATAGGGAACGGGTTGCAGGAGAAACACTTACTCTGGTTTCTCAGTCTGTTTCCTAGTGCCGGTTTGAAGTGCCTGCCGTTTTCACTGTAAAACCAGGTTGGAGCTTGAACCTCCCCATATATATGTATGGAGTGGAGTTTGCAAGTGAAAAGAAACTTTGTGTTCCCTTCAAGCTAGGTGAAGGACGGCTTTCACACACACTTATCTCTCAGAACTGAGCATGTGGAGAGACGTTCGTTCATCCAGCACAAAGGGAACGGGTTGCAGGAGAAACACTTACTCTGGTTTCTCAGTCTGTTTCCTAGTGCCGGTTTGAAGTGCCTGCCGTTTTCACTGTAAAACCGGGTTGGAGCTTTAACCTACCCATATATATGTATGGAAAGTAGTTTACAACTGAAAAGAAACTTTGTGTTCCCTTCAAGCTAGGTGAAGGACGGCTTTCACACACACTTATCTCTCAGAACTGAGCATGTGGAGAGACGTTCGTTCATCCAGCACAAAGGGAACGGGTTGCAGGAGAAACACTTACTCTGGTTTCTCAGTCTGTTTCCTAGTGCCGGTTTGAAGTGCCTGCCGTTTTCACTGTAAAACCGGCCTTGAGCTTGAACCTCCCCATATATATGTATGGAGTGGAGTTTGCAAGTGAAAAGAAACTTTGTGTTCCCTTCAAGCTAGGTGAAGGACGGCTTTCACACACACTTATCTCTCAGAACTGAGCATGTGGAGAGACGTTCGTTCATCCAGCACATAGGGAATGGGATGCAGGAGAAACATTTACTCTGGTTTCTCAGTCTGTTTCCTAATGCCGGTTTGAAGTGCCTGCCGTTTTCACTGTAAAACCGGGTTGGAGCTTTAACCTACCCATATATATGTATGGACAGTAGTTTACAACTGAAAAGAAACTTTGTGTTCCCTTCAAGCTAGGTGAAGGACGGCTTTCACACACACTTATCTCTCAGAACTGAGCATGTGGAGAGACGTTCGTTCATCCAGCACAAAGGGAACGGGTTGCAGGAGAATCACTTACTCTGGTTTCTCAGTCTGTTTCCTAGTGCCGGTTTGAAGTGCCTGCCGTTTTCACTGTAAAACCGGGTTGGAGCTTGAACTTCCCCATATATATGTATGGAAAGGAGTTTGCAAGTGAAAAGAAACTTTGTGTTCCCTTCAAGCTAGGTGAAGGACGGCTTTCACACACACTTATCTCTCAGAACTGAGCATGTGGAGAGACGTTCTTTCATCCAGCACAAAGGGACCGGGATGCAGGAGAAACACTTACTCTGGTTTCTCAGTCTGTTTCCTAGTGCCGGTTTGAAGTGCCTGCCGTTTTCACTGTAAAACCGGCCTGGAGCTTGAACCTCCCCATAGATATGTATGGAGTGGAGTTTGCAACTGAAAAGAAACTTTGTGTTCCCTTCAAGCTAGGTGAAGGACGGCTTTCACACACACTTATCTCTCAGAACTGAGCATGTGGAGAGACGTTCGTTCATCCAGCACAAAGGGAATGGGATGCACGAGAAACACTTACTCTGGTTTCTCAGTCTGTTTCCTAATGCCGGTTTGAAGTGCCTGCCGTTTTCACTGTAAAACCGGGTTGGAGCTTGAACCTCCCCATATATATGTATGGAAAGTAGTTTACAACTGAAAAGAAACTTTGTGTTCCCTTCAAGCTAGGTGAAGGACGGCTTTCACACACACTTATCTCTCAGAACTGAGCATGTGGAGAGACGTTCGTTCATCCAGCACAAAGGGAACGGGTTGCAGGAGAAACACTTACTCTGGTTTCTGAGTCTGTTTCCTAGTGCCGGTTTGAAGTGCCTGCCGTTTTCAGTGTAAAACCGGGTTGGAGCTTTAACCTCCCCATATATATGTATGGAAAGTAGTTTACAACTGAAAAGAAACTTTGTGTTCCCTTCAAGCTAGGTGAAGGACGGCTTTCACACACACTTATCTCTCAGAACTGAGCATGTGGAGAGACGTTCGTTCATTCAGCACATAGGGAACGGGTTGCAGGAGAAACACTTACTCTGGTTTCTCAGTCTGTTTCCTAGTGCCGGTTTGAAGTGCCTGCCGTTTTCACTGTAAAACCAGGTTGGACCTTGAACCTCCCCATATATATGTATGGAGTGGAGTTTGCAAGTGAAAAGAAACTTTGTGTTCCCTTCAAGCTAGGTGAAGGACGGCTTTCACACACACTTATCTCTCAGAACTGAGCATGTGGAGAGACGTTCGTTCATCCAGCACAAAGGGAACGGGTTGCAGGAGAAACACTTACTCTGGTTTCTGAGTCTGTTTCCTAGTGCCGGTTTGAAGTGCCTGCCGTTTTCACTGTAAAACCGGGTTGGAGCTTTAACCTACCCATATATATGTATGGAAAGTAGTTTACAACTGAAAAGAAACTTTGTGTTCCCTTCAAGCTAGGTGAAGGACGGCTTTCACACACACTTATCTCTCAGAACTGAGCATGTGGAGAGACGTTCGTTCATCCAGCACAAAGGGAACGGGTTGCAGGAGAATCACTTACTCTGGTTTCTCAGTCTGTTTCCTAGTGCCGGTTTGAAGTGCCTGCCGTTTTCACTGTAAAACCGGGTTGGAGCTTGAACTTCCCCATATATATGTATGGAAAGGAGTTTGCAAGTGAAAAGAAACTTTGTGTTCCCTTCAAGCTAGGTGAAGGACGGCTTTCACACACACTTATCTCTCAGAACTGAGCATGTGGAGAGACGTTCTTTCATCCAGCACAAAGGGACCGGGATGCAGGAGAAACACTTACTCTGGTTTCTCAGTCTGTTTCCTAGTGCCGGTTTGAAGTGCCTGCCGTTTTCAGTGTAAAACCGGCCTGGAGCTTGAACCTCCCCATATATATGTATGGAGTGGAGTTTGCAACTGAAAAGAAACTTTGTGTTCCCTTCAAGCTAGGTGAAGGACGGCTTTCACACACACTTATCTCTCAGAACTGAGCATGTGGAGAGACATTCGTTCATCCAGCACAAAGGGAACGGGTTGCAGGAGAAACAATTACTCTGGTTTCTCAGTCTGTTTCCTAGTGCCGGTTTGAAGTGCCTGCCGTTTTCACTGTAAAACCGGCCTGGAGCTTGAACCTCCCCATATATATGTATGGAGTGGAGTTTGCAACTGAAAAGAAACTTTGTGTTCCCTTCAAGCTAGGTGAAGGACGGCTTTCACACACACTTATCTCTCAGAACTGAGCATGTGGAGAGACGTTCGTTCATCCAGCACAAAGGGAACGGGTTGCAGGAGAAACACTTACTCTGGTTTCTGAGTCTGTTTCCTAGTGCCAGTTTGAAGTGCCTGCCGTTTTCACTGTAAAACCGGGTTGGAGCTTCAACCTACCCATATATATGTATGGAGTGGAGTTTACAACTGAAAAGAAACTTTGTGTTCCCTTCAAGCTAGGTGAAGGACGGCTTTCACACACACTTATCTCTCAGAACTGAGCATGTGGAGAGACGTTCGTTCATTCAGCACATAGGGAACGGGTTGCAGGAGAAACACTTACTCTGGTTTCTCAGTCTGTTTCCTAGTGCCGGTTTGAAGTGCCTGCCGTTTTCACTGTAAAACCAGGTTGGAGCTTGAACCTACCCATATATATGTATGGAGTGGAGTTTGCAAGTGAAAAGAAACTTTGTGTTCCCTTCAAGCTAGGTGAAGGACGGCTTTCACACACACTTATCTCTCAGAACTGAGCATGTGGAGAGACGTTCGTTCATCCAGCACAAAGGGAACGGGTTGCAGGAGAAACACTTACTCTGGTTTCTGAGTCTGTTTCCTAGTGCCGGTTTGAAATGCCTGCCGTTTTCACTGTAAAACCGGGTTGGAGCTTTAACCTACCCATATATATGTATGGAAAGTAGTTTACAACTGAAAAGAAACTTTGTGTTCCCTTCAAGCTAGGTGAAGGACGGCTTTCACACACACTTATCTCTCAGAACTGAGCATGTGGAGAGACGTTCGTTCATTCAGCACATAGGGAACGGGTTGCAGGAGAAACACTTACTCTGGTTTCTCAGTCTGTTTCCTAGTGCCGGTTTGAAGTGCCTGCCGTTTTCACTGTAAAACCAGGTTGGAGCTTGAACCTCCCAATATATATGTATGGAGTGGAGTTTGCAAGTGAAAAGAAACTTTGTGTTCCCTTCAAGCTAGGTGAAGGACGGCTTTCACACACACTTATCTCTCAGAACTGAGCATGTGGAGAGACGTTCGTTCATCCAGCACAAAGGGAACGGGTTGCAGGAGAATCACTTACTCTGGTTTCTCAGTCTGTTTCCTAGTGCCGGTTTGAAGTGCCTGCCGTTTTCACTGTAAAACCGGGTTGGAGCTTGAACTTCCCCATATATATGTATGGAAAGGAGTTTGCAAGTGAAAAGAAACTTTGTGTTCCCTTCAAGCTAGGTGAAGGACGGCTTTCACACACACTTATCTCTCAGAACTGAGCATGTGGAGAGACGTTCGTTCATCCAGCACAAAGGGAACGGGTTGCAGGAGAAACACTTACTCTGGTTTCTGAGTCTGTTTCCTAGTGCCGGTTTGAAGTGCCTGCCGTTTTCAGTGTAAAACCGGGTTGGAGCTTGAACCTCCCCATATATATGTATGGAGTGGAGTTTGCAACTGAAAAGAAACTTTGTGTTCCCTTCAAGCTAGGTGAAGGACGGCTTTCACACACACTTATCTCTCAGAACTGAGCATGTGGAGAGACGTTCGTTCATTCAGCACATAGGGAACGGGTTGCAGGAGAAACACTTACTCTGGTTTCTCAGTCTGTTTCCTAGTGCCGGTTTGAAGTGCCTGCCGTTTTCACTGTAAAACCGGGTTGGAGCTTGAACCTCCCCATATATATGTATGGAGTGGAGTTTGCAAGTGAAAAGAAACTTTGTGTTCCCTTCAAGCTAGGTGAAGGACGGCTTTCACACACACTTATCTCTCAGAACTGAGCATGTGGAGAGACGTTCGTTCATCCAGCACAAAGGGAACGGGTTGCAGGAGAAACACTTACTCTGGTTTCTGAGTCTGTTTCCTAGTGCCGGTTTGAAGTGCCTGCCGTTTTCACTGTAAAACCGGGTTGGAGCTTTAACCTACCCATATATATGTATGGAAAGTAGTTTACAACTGAAAAGAAACTTTGTGTTCCCTTCAAGCTAGGTGAAGGACGGCTTTCACACACACTTATCTCTCAGAACTGAGCATGTGGAGAGACGTTCGTTCATCCAGCACAAAGGGAACGGGTTGCAGGAGAATCACTTACTCTGGTTTCTCAGTCTGTTTCCTAGTGCCGGTTTGAAGTGCCTGCCGTTTTCACTGTAAAACCGGGTTGGAGCTTGAACTTCCCCATATATATGTATGGAAAGGAGTTTGCAAGTGAAAAGAAACTTTGTGTTCCCTTCAAGCTAGGTGAAGGACGGCTTTCACACACACTTATCTCTCAGAACTGAGCATGTGGAGAGACGTTCTTTCATCCAGCACAAAGGGACCGGGTTGCAGGAGAAACACTTACTCTGGTTTCTCAGTCTGTTTCCTAGTGCCGGTTTGAAGTGCCTGCCGTTTTCACTGTAAAACCGGCCTGGAGCTTGAACCTCCCCATATATATGTATGGAGTGGAGTTTGCAAGTGAAAAGAAACTTTGTGTTCCCTTCAAGCTAGGTGAAGGACGGCTTTCACACACACTTATCTCTCAGAACTGAGCATGTGGAGAGACGTTCGTTCATCCAGCACAAAGGGAACGGGTTGCAGGAGAAACACTTACTCTGGTTTCTGAGTCTGTTTCCTAGTGCCGGTTTGAAGTGCCTGCCGTTTTCACTGTAAAACCGGCCTGGAGCTTGAACCTCCCCATATATATGTATGGAGTGGAGTTTGCAACTGGCAAGAAACTTTGTGTTCCCTTCAAGCTAGGTGAAGGACGGCTTTCACACACACTTATCTCTCAGAACTGAGCATGTGGAGAGACGTTCGTTCATCCAGCACAAAGGGAACGGGTTGCAGGAGAAACACTTCCTCTGGTTTCTCAGTCTGTTTCCTAGTGCCGGTTTGAAGTGCCTGCCGTTTTCACTGTAAAACCGGCCTGGAGCTTGAACCTCCCCATATATATGTATGGAGTGGAGTTTGCAAGTGAAAAGAAACTTTGTGTTCCCTTCAAGCTAGGTGAAGGACGGCTTTCACACACACTTATCTCTCAGAACTCAGCATGTGGAGAGACGTTCGTTCATCCAGCACATAGGGAATGGGATGCAGGAGAAACATTTACTCTGGTTTCTCAGTCTGTTTCCTAATGCCGGTTTGAAGTGCCTGCCGTTTTCACTGTAAAACTGGGTTGGAGCTTTAACCTACCCATATATATGTATGGAAAGTAGTTTACAACTGAAAAGAAACTTTGTGTTCCCTTCAAGCTAGGTGAAGGACGGCTTTCACACACACTTATCTCTCAGAACTGAGCATGTGGAGAGACGTTCGTTCATCCAGCACATAGGGAACGGGTTGCAGGAGAAACACTTACTCTGGTTTCTCAGTCTGTTTCCTAGTGGCGGTTTGAAGTGCCTGCCGTTTTCACTGTAAAACCGGGTTGGAGCTTTAACCTACCCATATATATGTATGGAGTGGAGTTTGCAAGTGAAAAGAAACTTTGTGTTCCCTTCAAGCTAGGTGAAGGACGGCTTTCACACACACTTATCTCTCAGAACTGAGCATGTGGATAGACGTTCGTTCATCCAGCACAAAGGGAACGGGTTGCAGGAGAAACACATACTCTGGTTTCTCAGTCTGTTTCCTAGTGCCGGTTGGAAGTGCCTGCCGTTTTCACTGTAAAACCGGCCTGGAGCTTGAACCTCCCCATATATATGTATGGAGTGGAGTTTGCAACTGAAAAGAAACTTTGTGTTCCCTTCAAGCTAGGTGAAGGACGGCTTTCACACACACTTATCTCTCAGAACTGAGCATGTGGAGAGACATTCGTTCATCCAGCACAAAGGGAACGGGTTGCAGGAGAAACACTTACTCTGGTTTCTCAGTCTGTTTCCTAGTGCCGGTTTGAAGTGCCTGCTGTTTCACTGTAAAACCGGGTTGGAGCTTGAACCTCCCCATATATATGTATGGAGTGGAGTTGGCAACTGAAAAGAAACTTTGTGTTCCCTTCAAGCTAGGTGAAGGACGGCTTTCACACACACTTATCTCTCAGAACTGAGCATGTGGAGAGACGTTCGTTCATCCAGCACAAAGGGAACGGGTTGCAGGAGAAACACTTACTCTGGTTTCTCAGTCTGTTTCCTAGTGCCGGTTTGAAGTGCCTGCCGTTTTCACTGTAAAACCGGCCTGGAGCTTGAACCTCCCCATAGATATGTATGGAGTGGAGTTTGCAACTGAAAAGAAACTTTGTGTTCCCTTCAAGCTAGGTGAAGGACGGCTTTCACACACACTTATCTCTCAGAAATGAGCATGTGGAGAGACGTTCGTTCATCCAGCACAAAGGGAATGGGATGCAGGAGAAACACTTAATCTGGTTTCTCAGTCTGTTTCCTAATGCCGGTTTGAAGTGCCTGCCGTTTTCACTGTAAAACCGGGTTGGAGCTTTAACCTACCCATATATATGTATGGAAAGTAGTTTCCAAATGAAAAGAAACTTTGTGTTCCCTTCAAGCTAGGTGAAGGACGGCTTTCACACACACTTATCTCTCAGAGCTGAGCATGTGGAGAGACGTTCGTTCATCCAGCACAAAGGGAACGGGTTGCAGGAGAAACACTTACTCTGGTTTCTGAGTCTGTTTCCTAGTGCCGGTTTGAAGTGCCTGCCGTTTTCACTGTAAAACCGGCCTGGAGCTTGAACCTCCCCATATATATGTATGGAGTGGAGTTTGCAAGTGAAAAGAAACTTTGTGTTCCCTTCAAGCTAGGTGAAGGACGGCTTTCACACACACTTATCTCTCAGAACTCAGCATGTGGAGAGACGTTCGTTCATCCAGCACATAGGGAATGGGATGCAGGAGAAACATTTACTCTGGTTTCTCAGTCTGTTTCCTAATGCCGGTTTGAAGTGCCTGCCGTTTTCACTGTAAAACTGGGTTGGAGCTTTAACCTACCCATATATATGTATGGAAAGTAGTTTACAACTGAAAAGAAACTTTGTGTTCCCTTCAAGCTAGGTGAAGGACGGCTTTCACACACACTTATCTCTCAGAACTGAGCATGTGGAGAGACGTTCGTTCATCCAGCACATAGGGAACGGGTTGCAGGAGAAACACTTACTCTGGTTTCTCAGTCTGTTTCCTAGTGGCGGTTTGAAGTGCCTGCCGTTTTCACTGTAAAACCGTGTTGGAGCTTTAACCTACCCATATATATGTATGGAGTGGAGTTTGCAAGTGAAAAGAAACTTTGTGTTCCCTTCAAGCTAGGTGAAGGACGGCTTTCACACACACTTATCTCTCAGAACTGAGCATGTGGAGAGACGTTCGTTCATCCAGCACAAAGGGAACGGGTTGCAGGAGAAACACATACTCTGGTTTCTCAGTCTGTTTCCTAGTGCCGGTTGGAAGTGCCTGCCGTTTTCACTGTAAAACCGGCCTGGAGCTTGAACCTCCCCATATATATGTATGGAGTGGAGTTTGCAACTGAAAAGAAACTTTGTGTTCCCTTCAAGCTAGGTGAAGGACGGCTTTCACACACACTTATCTCTCAGAACTGAGCATGTGGAGAGACATTCGTTCATCCAGCACAAAGGGAACGGGTTGCAGGAGAAACACTTACTCTGGTTTCTCAGTCTGTTTCCTAGTGCCGGTTTGAAGTGCCTGCTGTTTCACTGTAAAACCGGGTTGGAGCTTGAACCTCCCCATATATATGTATGGAGTGGAGTTGGCAACTGAAAAGAAACTTTGTGTTCCCTTCAAGCTAGGTGAAGGACGGCTTTCACACACACTTATCTCTCAGAACTGAGCATGTGGAGAGACGTTCGTTCATCCAGCACAAAGGGAACGGGTTGCAGGAGAAACACTTACTCTGGTTTCTCAGTCTGTTTCCTAGTGCCGGTTTGAAGTGCCTGCCGTTTTCACTGTAAAACCGGCCTGGAGCTTGAACCTCCCCATAGATATGTATGGAGTGGAGTTTGCAACTGAAAAGAAACTTTGTGTTCCCTTCAAGCTAGGTGAAGGACGGCTTTCACACACACTTATCTCTCAGAAATGAGCATGTGGAGAGACGTTCGTTCATCCAGCACAAAGGGAATGGGATGCAGGAGAAACACTTAATCTGGTTTCTCAGTCTGTTTCCTAATGCCGGTTTGAAGTGCCTGCCGTTTTCACTGTAAAACCGGGTTGGAGCTTTAACCTACCCATATATATGTATGGAAAGTAGTTTCCAACTGAAAAGAAACTTTGTGTTCCCTTCAAGCTAGGTGAAGGACGGCTTTCACACACACTTATCTCTCAGAGCTGAGCATGTGGAGAGACGTTCGTTCATCCAGCACAAAGGGAACGGGTTGCAGGAGAAACACTTACTCTGGTTTCTGAGTCTGTTTCCTAGTGCCGGTTTGAAGTGCCTGCCGTTTTCAGTGTAAAACCGGGTTGGAGGTTGAACCTCCCCATATATATGTATGGAGTGGAGTTTGCAACTGAAAAGAAACTTTGTGTTCCCTTCAAGCTAGGTGAAGGACGGCTTTCACACACACTTATCTCTCAGAACTGAGCATGTGGAGAGACGTTCGTTCATTCAGCACATAAGGAACGGGTTGCAGGAGAAACACTTACTCTGGTTTCTCAGTCTGTTTCCTAGTGCCGGTTTGAAGTGCCTGCCGTTTTCACTGTAAAACCGGGTTGGAGCTTGAACCTCCCCATATATATGTATGGAGTGGAGTTTGCAACTGAAAAGAAACTTTGTGTTCCCTTCAAGCTAGGTGAAGGACGGCTTTCACACACACTTATCTCTCAGAACTGAGCATGTGGAGAGACGTTCGTTCATCCAGCACAAAGGGAACGGGTTGCAGGAGAAACACTTACTCTGGTTTCTCAGTCTGTTTCCTAGTGCCGGTTTGAAGTGCCTGCCGTTTTCACTGTAAAACCGGGTTGGAGCTTTAACCTACCCATATATATGTATGGAAAGTAGTTTACAACTGAAAAGAAACTTTGTGTTCCCTTCAAGCTAGGTGAAGGACGGCTTTCACACACACTTATCTCTCAGAACTGAGCATGTGGAGAGACGTTCGTTCATCCAGCACAAAGGGAACGGGTTGCAGGAGAATCACTTACTCTGGTTTCTCAGTCTGTTTCCTAGTGCCGGTTTGAAGTGCCTGCCGTTTTCACTGTAAAACCGGGTTGGAGCTTGAACTTCCCCATATATATGTATGGAAAGGAGTTTGCAAATGAAAAGAAACTTTGTGTTCCCTTCAAGCTAGGTGAAGGACGGCTTTCACACACACTTATCTCTCAGAACTGAGCATGTGGAGAGACGTTCTTTCATCCAGCACAAAGGGACCGGGTTGCAGGAGAAACATTTACTCTGGTTTCTCAGTCTGTTTCCTAGTTCCGGTTTGAAGTGCCTGCCGTTTTCACTGTAAAACCGGCCTGGAGCTTGAACCTCCCCATATATATGTATGGAGTGGAGTTTGCAACTGAAAAGAAACTTTGTGTTCCCTTCAAGCTAGGTGAAGGACGGATTTCACACACAGTTATCTCTCAGAACTGAGCATGTGGAGAGACGTTCGTTCATCCAGCACAAAGGGAACGGGTTGCAGGAGAAACACTTACTCTGGTTTCTCAGTCTGTTTCCTAGTGCCGGTTTGAAGTGCCTGCCGTTTTCACTGTAAAACCGGCCTGGAGCTTGAACCTCCCCATATATATGTATGGAGTGGAGTTTGCAACTGACAAGAAACTTTGTGTTCCCTTCAAGCTAGGTGAAGGACGGCTTTCACACACACTTATCTCTCAGAACTGAGCATGTGGAGAGACGTTCGTTCATCCAGCACAAAGGGAACGGGTTGCAGGAGAAACACATACTCTGGTTTCTCAGTCTGTTTCCTAGTGCCGGTTGGAAGTGCCTGCCGTTTTCACTGTAAAACCGGCCTGGAGCTTGAACCTCCCCATATATATGTATGGAGTGGAGTTTGCAAGTGAAAATAAACTTTGTGTTCCCTTCAAGCTAGGTGAAGGACGGCTTTCACACACACTTATCTCTCAGAACTGAGCATGTGGAGAGACGTTCGTTCATCCAGCACAAAAGGAACGGGTTGCAGGAGAAACACTTACTCTGGTTTCTGAGTCTGTTTCCTAGTGCCGGTTTGAAGTGCCTGCCGTTTTCAGTGTAAAACCGGGTTGGAGGTTGAACCTCCCCATATATATGTATGGAGTGGAGTTTGCATCTGAAAAGAAACTTTGTGTTCCCTTCAAGCTAGGTGAAGGACGGCTTTCACACACACTTATCTCTCAGAACTGAGCATGTGGAGAGACGTTCGTTCATTCAGCACATAGGGAACGGGTTGCAGGAGAAACACTTACTCTGGTTTCTCAGTCTGTTTCCTAGTGCCGGTTTGAAGTGCCTGCCGTTTTCACTGTAAAACCGGGTTGGAGCTTGAACCTCCCCATATATATGTATGGAGTGGAGTTTGCAACTGAAAAGAAACTTTGTGTTCCCTTCAAGCTAGGTGAAGGACGGCTTTCACACACACTTATCTCTCAGAACTGAGCATGTAGAGAGACGTTCGTTCATCCAGCACAAAGGGAACGGGTTGCAGGAGAAACACTTACTCTGGTTTCTCAGTCTGTTTCCTAGTGCCGGTTTGAAGTGCCTGCTGTTTCACTGTAAAACCGGCCTGGAGCTTGAACCTCCCCATAGATATGTATGGAGTGGAGTTTGCAACTGAAAAGAAACTTTGTGTTCCCTTCAAGCTAGGTGAAGGACGGCTTTCACACACACTTATCTCTCAGAACTGAGCATGTGGAGAGACGTTCGTTCATCCAGCACAAAGGGAACGGGTTGCAGGAGAAACACTTACTCTGGTTTCTCAGTCTGTTTCCTAGTGCCGGTTTGAAGTGCCTGCCGTTTTCACTGTAAAACCGGCCTGGAGCTTGAACCTCCCCATAGATATGTATGGAGTGGAGTTTGCAACTGAAAAGAAACTTTGTGTTCCCTTCAAGCTAGGTGAAGGACGGCTTTCACACACACTTATCTCTCAGAAATGAGCATGTGGAGAGACGTTCGTTCATCCAGCACAAAGGGAATGGGATGCAGGAGAAACACTTACTCTGGTTTCTCAGTCTGTTTCCTAATGCCGGTTTGAAGTGCCTGCCGTTTTCACTGTAAAACCGGGTTGGAGCTTTAACCTACCCATATATATGTATGGAAAGTAGTTTCCAACTGAAAAGAAACTTTGTGTTCCCTTCAAGCTAGGTGAAGGACGGCTTTCACACACACTTATCTCTCAGAGCTGAGCATGTGGAGAGACGTTCGTTCATCCAGCACAAAAGGAACGGGTTGCAGGAGAAACACTTACTCTGGTTTCTGAGTCTGTTTCCTAGTGCCGGTTTGAAGTGCCTGCCGTTTTCAGTGTAAAACCGGGTTGGAGGTTGAACCTCCCCATATATATGTATGGAGTGGAGTTTGCATCTGAAAAGAAACTTTGTGTTCCCTTCAAGCTAGGTGAAGGACGGCTTTCACACACACTTATCTCTCAGAACTGAGCATGTGGAGAGACGTTCGTTCATCCAGCACAAAGGGAACGGGTTGCAGGAGAAACACTTACTCTGGTTTCTCAGTCTGTTTCCTAGTGCCGGTTTGAAGTGCCTGCCGTTTTCACTGTAAAACCGGGTTGGAGCTTGAACCTCCCCATAGATATGTATGGAGTGGAGTTTGCAACTGAAAAGAAACTTTGTGTTCCCTTCAAGCTAGGTGAAGGACGGCTTTCACACACACTTATCTCTCAGAACTGAGCATGTGGAGAGACGTTCGTTCATCCAGCACAAAGGGAATGGGATGCAGGAGAAACACTTACTCTGGTTTCTCAGTCTGTTTCCTAATGCCGGTTTGAAGTGCCTGCCGTTTTCACTGTAAAACCGGGTTGGAGCTTTAACCTACCCATATATATGTATGGAAAGTAGTTTACAACTGAAAAGAAACTTTGTGTTCCCTTCAAGCTAGGTGAAGGACGGCTTTCACACACACTTTTCTCTCAGAACTGAGCATGTGGAGAGACGTTCGTTCATCCAGCACAAAGGGAACGGGTTGCAGGAGAAACACTTACTCTGGTTTCTGAGTCTGTTTCCTAGTGCCGGTTTGAAGTGCCTGCCGTTTTCAGTGTAAAACCGGGTTGGAGCTTGAACCTCCCCATATATATGTATGGAGTGGAGTTTGCAACTGAAAAGAAACTTTGTGTTCCCTTCAAGCTAGGTGAAGGACGGCTTTCACACACACTTATCTCTCAGAACTGAGCATGTGGAGAGACGTTCGTTCATTCAGCACATAGGGAACGGGTTGCAGGAGAAACACTTACTCTGGTTTCTCAGTCTGTTTCCTAGTGCCGGTTTGAAGTGCCTGCCGTTTTCACTGTAAAACCGGGTTGGAGCTTGAACCTCCCCATATATATGTATGGAGTGGAGTTGGCAACTGAAAAGAAACTTTGTGTTCCCTTCAAGCTAGGTGAAGGACGGCTTTCACACACACTTATCTCTCAGAACTGAGCATGTGGAGAGACGTTCGTTCATCCAGCACAAAGGGAACGGGTTGCAGGAGAAACACTTACTCTGGTTTCTGAGTCGGTTTCCTAGTGCCGGTTTGAAGTGCCTGCCGTTTTCACTGTAAAACCGGGTTGGAGCTTTAACCTACCCATATATATGTATGGAAAGTAGTTTACAACTGAAAAGAAACTTTGTGTTCCCTTCAAGCTAGGTGAAGGACGGCTTTCACACACACTTATCTCTCAGAACTGAGCATGTGGAGAGACGTTCGTTCATCCAGCACAAAGGGAACGGGTTGCAGGAAAAACACTTACTCTGGTTTCTCAGTCTGTTTCCTAGTGCCGGTTTGAAGTGCCTGCCGTTTTCACTGTAAAACCGGCCTGGAGCTTGAACCTCCCCATATATATGTACGGAGTGGAGTTTGCAACTGAAAAGAAACTTTGTGTTCCCTTCAAGCTAGGTGAAGGACGGCTTTCACACACACTTATCTCTCAGAACTGAGCATGTGGAGAGACGTTCGTTCATCCAGCACAAAGGTAACGGGATGCAGGAGAAACACATACTCTGGTTTCTCAGTCTGTTTCCTAGTGCCGGTTTGAAGTGCCTGCCGTTTTCACTGTAATACCGGCCTGGAGCTTGAACCTCCCCATATATATGTATGGAGTGGAGTTTGCAAGTGAAAAGAAACTTTGTGTTCCCTTCAAGCTAGGTGAAGGACGGCTTTCACACACACTTATCTCTCAGAACTGAGCATGTGGAGAGACGTTCGTTCATTCAGCACAAAGGGAACGGGTTGCAGGAGAAACACTTACTCTGGTTTCTCAGTCTGTTTCCTAGTGCCGGTTTGAAGTGCCTGCCGTTCTCACTGTAAAACCGGGTTGGAGCTTGAACCTCCCCATATATATGTATGGAGTGGAGTTTGCAAGTGAAAAGAAACTTTGTGGTCCCTTCAAGCTAGGTGAAGGACGGCTTTCACACACACTTATCTCTCAGAACTGAGCATGTGGAGAGACGTTCGTTCATCCAGCACAAAGGGAACGGGTTGCAGGAGAAACACTTACTCTGGTTTCTCAGTCTGTTTCCTAGTGCCGGTTTGAAGTGCCTGCCGTTTTCACTGTAAAACCGGCCTGGAGCTTGAACCTCCCCATAGATATGTATGGAGTGGAGTTTGCAACTGAAAAGAAACTTTGTGTTCCCTTCAAGCTAGGTGAAGGACGGCTTTCACACACACTTATCTCTCAGAACTGAGCATGTGGAGAGACGTTCGTTCATCCAGCACAAAGGGAATGGGATGCAGGAGAAACACTTACTCTGGTTTCTCAGTCTGTTTCCTAATGCCGGTTTGAAGTGCCTGCCGTTTTCACTGTAAAACCGGGTTGGAGCTTTAACCTACCCATATATATGTATGGAAAGTAGTTTACAACTGAAAAGAAACTTTGTGTTCCCTTCAAGCTAGGTGAAGGACGGCTTTCACACACACTTATCTCTCAGAACTGAGCATGTGGATAGACGTTCGTTCATCCAGCACAAAGGGAACGGGTTGCAGGAGAAACACATACTCTGGTTTCTCAGTCTGTTTCCTAGTGCCGGTTGGAAGTGCCTGCCGTTTTCACTGTAAAACCGGGTTGGAGCTTGAACCTCCCCATATATATGTATGGAGTGGAGTTTGCAACTGAAAAGAAACTTTGTGTTCCCTTCAAGCTAGGTGAAGGACGGCTTTCACACACACTTATCTCTCAGAACTGAGCATGTGGAGAGACATTCGTTCATCCAGCACAAAGGGAACGGGTTGCAGGAGAAACACTTACTCTGGTTTCTCAGTCTGTTTCCTAGTGCCGGTTTGAAGTGCCTGCTGTTTCACTGTAAAACCGGGTTGGAGCTTGAACCTCCCCATATATATGTATGGAGTGGAGTTGGCAACTGAAAAGAAACTTTGTGTTCCCTTCAAGCTAGGTGAAGGACGGCTTTCACACACACTTATCTCTCAGAACTGAGCATGTGGAGAGACGTTCGTTCATCCAGCACAAAGGGAACGGGTTGCAGGAGAAACACTTACTCTGGTTTCTCAGTCTGTTTCCTAGTGCCGGTTTGAAGTGCCTGCCGTTTTCACTGTAAAACCGGCCTGGAGCTTGAACCTCCCCATAGATATGTATGGAGTGGAGTTTGCAACTGAAAAGAAACTTTGTGTTCCCTTCAAGCTAGGTGAAGGACGGCTTTCACACACACTTATCTCTCAGAAATGAGCATGTGGAGAGACGTTCGTTCATCCAGCACAAAGGGAATGGGATGCAGGAGAAACACTTAATCTGGTTTCTCAGTCTGTTTCCTAATGCCGGTTTGAAGTGCCTGCCGTTTTCACTGTAAAACCGGGTTGGAGCTTTAACCTACCCATATATATGTATGGAAAGTAGTTTCCAAATGAAAAGAAACTTTGTGTTCCCTTCAAGCTAGGTGAAGGACGGCTTTCACACACACTTATCTCTCAGAGCTGAGCATGTGGAGAGACGTTCGTTCATCCAGCACAAAGGGAACGGGTTGCAGGAGAAACACTTACTCTGGTTTCTGAGTCTGTTTCCTAGTGCCGGTTTGAAGTGCCTGCCGTTTTCACTGTAAAACCGGCCTGGAGCTTGAACCTCCCCATATATATGTATGGAGTGGAGTTTGCAAGTGAAAAGAAACTTTGTGTTCCCTTCAAGCTAGGTGAAGGACGGCTTTCACACACACTTATCTCTCAGAACTCAGCATGTGGAGAGACGTTCGTTCATCCAGCACATAGGGAATGGGATGCAGGAGAAACATTTACTCTGGTTTCTCAGTCTGTTTCCTAATGCCGGTTTGAAGTGCCTGCCGTTTTCACTGTAAAACTGGGTTGGAGCTTTAACCTACCCATATATATGTATGGAAAGTAGTTTACAACTGAAAAGAAACTTTGTGTTCCCTTCAAGCTAGGTGAAGGACGGCTTTCACACACACTTATCTCTCAGAACTGAGCATGTGGAGAGACGTTCGTTCATCCAGCACATAGGGAACGGGTTGCAGGAGAAACACTTACTCTGGTTTCTCAGTCTGTTTCCTAGTGGCGGTTTGAAGTGCCTGCCGTTTTCACTGTAAAACCGTGTTGGAGCTTTAACCTACCCATATATATGTATGGAGTGGAGTTTGCAAGTGAAAAGAAACTTTGTGTTCCCTTCAAGCTAGGTGAAGGACGGCTTTCACACACACTTATCTCTCAGAACTGAGCATGTGGAGAGACGTTCGTTCATCCAGCACAAAGGGAACGGGTTGCAGGAGAAACACATACTCTGGTTTCTCAGTCTGTTTCCTAGTGCCGGTTGGAAGTGCCTGCCGTTTTCACTGTAAAACCGGCCTGGAGCTTGAACCTCCCCATATATATGTATGGAGTGGAGTTTGCAACTGAAAAGAAACTTTGTGTTCCCTTCAAGCTAGGTGAAGGACGGCTTTCACACACACTTATCTCTCAGAACTGAGCATGTGGAGAGACATTCGTTCATCCAGCACAAAGGGAACGGGTTGCAGGAGAAACACTTACTCTGGTTTCTCAGTCTGTTTCCTAGTGCCGGTTTGAAGTGCCTGCTGTTTCACTGTAAAACCGGGTTGGAGCTTGAACCTCCCCATATATATGTATGGAGTGGAGTTGGCAACTGAAAAGAAACTTTGTGTTCCCTTCAAGCTAGGTGAAGGACGGCTTTCACACACACTTATCTCTCAGAACTGAGCATGTGGAGAGACGTTCGTTCATCCAGCACAAAGGGAACGGGTTGCAGGAGAAACACTTACTCTGGTTTCTCAGTCTGTTTCCTAGTGCCGGTTTGAAGTGCCTGCCGTTTTCACTGTAAAACCGGCCTGGAGCTTGAACCTCCCCATAGATATGTATGGAGTGGAGTTTGCAACTGAAAAGAAACTTTGTGTTCCCTTCAAGCTAGGTGAAGGACGGCTTTCACACACACTTATCTCTCAGAAATGAGCATGTGGAGAGACGTTCGTTCATCCAGCACAAAGGGAATGGGATGCAGGAGAAACACTTAATCTGGTTTCTCAGTCTGTTTCCTAATGCCGGTTTGAAGTGCCTGCCGTTTTCACTGTAAAACCGGGTTGGAGCTTTAACCTACCCATATATATGTATGGAAAGTAGTTTCCAACTGAAAAGAAACTTTGTGTTCCCTTCAAGCTAGGTGAAGGACGGCTTTCACACACACTTATCTCTCAGAGCTGAGCATGTGGAGAGACGTTCGTTCATCCAGCACAAAGGGAACGGGTTGCAGGAGAAACACTTACTCTGGTTTCTGAGTCTGTTTCCTAGTGCCGGTTTGAAGTGCCTGCCGTTTTCAGTGTAAAACCGGGTTGGAGGTTGAACCTCCCCATATATATGTATGGAGTGGAGTTTGCAACTGAAAAGAAACTTTGTGTTCCCTTCAAGCTAGGTGAAGGACGGCTTTCACACACACTTATCTCTCAGAACTGAGCATGTGGAGAGACGTTCGTTCATTCAGCACATAAGGAACGGGTTGCAGGAGAAACACTTACTCTGGTTTCTCAGTCTGTTTCCTAGTGCCGGTTTGAAGTGCCTGCCGTTTTCACTGTAAAACCGGGTTGGAGCTTGAACCTCCCCATATATATGTATGGAGTGGAGTTTGCAACTGAAAAGAAACTTTGTGTTCCCTTCAAGCTAGGTGAAGGACGGCTTTCACACACACTTATCTCTCAGAACTGAGCATGTGGAGAGACGTTCGTTCATCCAGCACAAAGGGAACGGGTTGCAGGAGAAACACTTACTCTGGTTTCTCAGTCTGTTTCCTAGTGCCGGTTTGAAGTGCCTGCCGTTTTCACTGTAAAACCGGGTTGGAGCTTTAACCTACCCATATATATGTATGGAAAGTAGTTTACAACTGAAAAGAAACTTTGTGTTCCCTTCAAGCTAGGTGAAGGACGGCTTTCACACACACTTATCTCTCAGAACTGAGCATGTGGAGAGACGTTCGTTCATCCAGCACAAAGGGAACGGGTTGCAGGAGAATCACTTACTCTGGTTTCTCAGTCTGTTTCCTAGTGCCGGTTTGAAGTGCCTGCCGTTTTCACTGTAAAACCGGGTTGGAGCTTGAACTTCCCCATATATATGTATGGAAAGGAGTTTGCAAATGAAAAGAAACTTTGTGTTCCCTTCAAGCTAGGTGAAGGACGGCTTTCACACACACTTATCTCTCAGAACTGAGCATGTGGAGAGACGTTCTTTCATCCAGCACAAAGGGACCGGGTTGCAGGAGAAACATTTACTCTGGTTTCTCAGTCTGTTTCCTAGTTCCGGTTTGAAGTGCCTGCCGTTTTCACTGTAAAACCGGCCTGGAGCTTGAACCTCCCCATATATATGTATGGAGTGGAGTTTGCAACTGAAAAGAAACTTTGTGTTCCCTTCAAGCTAGGTGAAGGACGGATTTCACACACAGTTATCTCTCAGAACTGAGCATGTGGAGAGACGTTCGTTCATCCAGCACAAAGGGAACGGGTTGCAGGAGAAACACTTACTCTGGTTTCTCAGTCTGTTTCCTAGTGCCGGTTTGAAGTGCCTGCCGTTTTCACTGTAAAACCGGCCTGGAGCTTGAACCTCCCCATATATATGTATGGAGTGGAGTTTGCAACTGACAAGAAACTTTGTGTTCCCTTCAAGCTAGGTGAAGGACGGCTTTCACACACACTTATCTCTCAGAACTGAGCATGTGGAGAGACGTTCGTTCATCCAGCACAAAGGGAACGGGTTGCAGGAGAAACACATACTCTGGTTTCTCAGTCTGTTTCCTAGTGCCGGTTGGAAGTGCCTGCCGTTTTCACTGTAAAACCGGCCTGGAGCTTGAACCTCCCCATATATATGTATGGAGTGGAGTTTGCAAGTGAAAATAAACTTTGTGTTCCCTTCAAGCTAGGTGAAGGACGGCTTTCACACACACTTATCTCTCAGAACTGAGCATGTGGAGAGACGTTCGTTCATCCAGCACAAAAGGAACGGGTTGCAGGAGAAACACTTACTCTGGTTTCTGAGTCTGTTTCCTAGTGCCGGTTTGAAGTGCCTGCCGTTTTCAGTGTAAAACCGGGTTGGAGGTTGAACCTCCCCATATATATGTATGGAGTGGAGTTTGCATCTGAAAAGAAACTTTGTGTTCCCTTCAAGCTAGGTGAAGGACGGCTTTCACACACACTTATCTCTCAGAACTGAGCATGTGGAGAGACGTTCGTTCATTCAGCACATAGGGAACGGGTTGCAGGAGAAACACTTACTCTGGTTTCTCAGTCTGTTTCCTAGTGCCGGTTTGAAGTGCCTGCCGTTTTCACTGTAAAACCGGGTTGGAGCTTGAACCTCCCCATATATATGTATGGAGTGGAGTTTGCAACTGAAAAGAAACTTTGTGTTCCCTTCAAGCTAGGTGAAGGACGGCTTTCACACACACTTATCTCTCAGAACTGAGCATGTAGAGAGACGTTCGTTCATCCAGCACAAAGGGAACGGGTTGCAGGAGAAACACTTACTCTGGTTTCTCAGTCTGTTTCCTAGTGCCGGTTTGAAGTGCCTGCTGTTTCACTGTAAAACCGGCCTGGAGCTTGAACCTCCCCATAGATATGTATGGAGTGGAGTTTGCAACTGAAAAGAAACTTTGTGTTCCCTTCAAGCTAGGTGAAGGACGGCTTTCACACACACTTATCTCTCAGAACTGAGCATGTGGAGAGACGTTCGTTCATCCAGCACAAAGGGAACGGGTTGCAGGAGAAACACTTACTCTGGTTTCTCAGTCTGTTTCCTAGTGCCGGTTTGAAGTGCCTGCCGTTTTCACTGTAAAACCGGCCTGGAGCTTGAACCTCCCCATAGATATGTATGGAGTGGAGTTTGCAACTGAAAAGAAACTTTGTGTTCCCTTCAAGCTAGGTGAAGGACGGCTTTCACACACACTTATCTCTCAGAAATGAGCATGTGGAGAGACGTTCGTTCATCCAGCACAAAGGGAATGGGATGCAGGAGAAACACTTACTCTGGTTTCTCAGTCTGTTTCCTAATGCCGGTTTGAAGTGCCTGCCGTTTTCACTGTAAAACCGGGTTGGAGCTTTAACCTACCCATATATATGTATGGAAAGTAGTTTCCAACTGAAAAGAAACTTTGTGTTCCCTTCAAGCTAGGTGAAGGACGGCTTTCACACACACTTATCTCTCAGAGCTGAGCATGTGGAGAGACGTTCGTTCATCCAGCACAAAAGGAACGGGTTGCAGGAGAAACACTTACTCTGGTTTCTGAGTCTGTTTCCTAGTGCCGGTTTGAAGTGCCTGCCGTTTTCAGTGTAAAACCGGGTTGGAGGTTGAACCTCCCCATATATATGTATGGAGTGGAGTTTGCATCTGAAAAGAAACTTTGTGTTCCCTTCAAGCTAGGTGAAGGACGGCTTTCACACACACTTATCTCTCAGAACTGAGCATGTGGAGAGACGTTCGTTCATCCAGCACAAAGGGAACGGGTTGCAGGAGAAACACTTACTCTGGTTTCTCAGTCTGTTTCCTAGTGCCGGTTTGAAGTGCCTGCCGTTTTCACTGTAAAACCGGGTTGGAGCTTGAACCTCCCCATAGATATGTATGGAGTGGAGTTTGCAACTGAAAAGAAACTTTGTGTTCCCTTCAAGCTAGGTGAAGGACGGCTTTCACACACACTTATCTCTCAGAACTGAGCATGTGGAGAGACGTTCGTTCATCCAGCACAAAGGGAATGGGATGCAGGAGAAACACTTACTCTGGTTTCTCAGTCTGTTTCCTAATGCCGGTTTGAAGTGCCTGCCGTTTTCACTGTAAAACCGGGTTGGAGCTTTAACCTACCCATATATATGTATGGAAAGTAGTTTACAACTGAAAAGAAACTTTGTGTTCCCTTCAAGCTAGGTGAAGGACGGCTTTCACACACACTTTTCTCTCAGAACTGAGCATGTGGAGAGACGTTCGTTCATCCAGCACAAAGGGAACGGGTTGCAGGAGAAACACTTACTCTGGTTTCTGAGTCTGTTTCCTAGTGCCGGTTTGAAGTGCCTGCCGTTTTCAGTGTAAAACCGGGTTGGAGCTTGAACCTCCCCATATATATGTATGGAGTGGAGTTTGCAACTGAAAAGAAACTTTGTGTTCCCTTCAAGCTAGGTGAAGGACGGCTTTCACACACACTTATCTCTCAGAACTGAGCATGTGGAGAGACGTTCGTTCATTCAGCACATAGGGAACGGGTTGCAGGAGAAACACTTACTCTGGTTTCTCAGTCTGTTTCCTAGTGCCGGTTTGAAGTGCCTGCCGTTTTCACTGTAAAACCGGGTTGGAGCTTGAACCTCCCCATATATATGTATGGAGTGGAGTTGGCAACTGAAAAGAAACTTTGTGTTCCCTTCAAGCTAGGTGAAGGACGGCTTTCACACACACTTATCTCTCAGAACTGAGCATGTGGAGAGACGTTCGTTCATCCAGCACAAAGGGAACGGGTTGCAGGAGAAACACTTACTCTGGTTTCTGAGTCGGTTTCCTAGTGCCGGTTTGAAGTGCCTGCCGTTTTCACTGTAAAACCGGGTTGGAGCTTTAACCTACCCATATATATGTATGGAAAGTAGTTTACAACTGAAAAGAAACTTTGTGTTCCCTTCAAGCTAGGTGAAGGACGGCTTTCACACACACTTATCTCTCAGAACTGAGCATGTGGAGAGACGTTCGTTCATCCAGCACAAAGGGAACGGGTTGCAGGAAAAACACTTACTCTGGTTTCTCAGTCTGTTTCCTAGTGCCGGTTTGAAGTGCCTGCCGTTTTCACTGTAAAACCGGCCTGGAGCTTGAACCTCCCCATATATATGTACGGAGTGGAGTTTGCAACTGAAAAGAAACTTTGTGTTCCCTTCAAGCTAGGTGAAGGACGGCTTTCACACACACTTATCTCTCAGAACTGAGCATGTGGAGAGACGTTCGTTCATCCAGCACAAAGGTAACGGGATGCAGGAGAAACACATACTCTGGTTTCTCAGTCTGTTTCCTAGTGCCGGTTTGAAGTGCCTGCCGTTTTCACTGTAATACCGGCCTGGAGCTTGAACCTCCCCATATATATGTATGGAGTGGAGTTTGCAAGTGAAAAGAAACTTTGTGTTCCCTTCAAGCTAGGTGAAGGACGGCTTTCACACACACTTATCTCTCAGAACTGAGCATGTGGAGAGACGTTCGTTCATTCAGCACAAAGGGAACGGGTTGCAGGAGAAACACTTACTCTGGTTTCTCAGTCTGTTTCCTAGTGCCGGTTTGAAGTGCCTGCCGTTCTCACTGTAAAACCGGGTTGGAGCTTGAACCTCCCCATATATATGTATGGAGTGGAGTTTGCAAGTGAAAAGAAACTTTGTGGTCCCTTCAAGCTAGGTGAAGGACGGCTTTCACACACACTTATCTCTCAGAACTGAGCATGTGGAGAGACGTTCGTTCATCCAGCACAAAGGGAACGGGTTGCAGGAGAAACACTTACTCTGGTTTCTCAGTCTGTTTCCTAGTGCCGGTTTGAAGTGCCTGCCGTTTTCACTGTAAAACCGGCCTGGAGCTTGAACCTCCCCATAGATATGTATGGAGTGGAGTTTGCAACTGAAAAGAAACTTTGTGTTCCCTTCAAGCTAGGTGAAGGACGGCTTTCACACACACTTATCTCTCAGAACTGAGCATGTGGAGAGACGTTCGTTCATCCAGCACAAAGGGAATGGGATGCAGGAGAAACACTTACTCTGGTTTCTCAGTCTGTTTCCTAATGCCGGTTTGAAGTGCCTGCCGTTTTCACTGTAAAACCGGGTTGGAGCTTTAACCTACCCATATATATGTATGGAAAGTAGTTTACAACTGAAAAGAAACTTTGTGTTCCCTTCAAGCTAGGTGAAGGACGGCTTTCACACACACTTATCTCTCAGAACTGAGCATGTGGAGAGACGTTCGTTCATCCAGCACAAAGGGAACGGGTTGCAGGAGAAACACTTACTCTGGTTTCTGAGTCTGTTTCCTAGTGCCGGTTTGAAGTGCCTGCCGTTTTCAGTGTAAAACCGGGTTGGAGCTTGAACCTCCCCATATATATGTATGGAGTGGAGTTTGCAACTGAAAAGAAACTTTGTGTTCCCTTCAAGCTAGGTGAAGGACGGCTTTCACACACACTTATCTCTCAGAACTGAGCATGTGGAGAGACGTTCCTTCATTCAGCACATAGGGAACGGGTTGCAGGAGAAACACTTACTCTGGTTTCTCAGTCTGTTTCCTAGTGCCGGTTTGAAGTGCCTGCCGTTTTCACTGTAAAACCGGGTTGGAGCTTGAACCTCCCCATATATATGTATGGAGTGGATTTTGCAAGTGAAAAGAAACTTTGTGTTCCCTTCAAGCTAGGTGAAGGACGGCTTTCACACACACTTATCTCTCAGAACTGAGCATGTGGAGAGACGTTCGTTCATCCAGCACAAAGGGAACGGGTTGCAGGAGAAACACTTACTCTGGTTTCTGAGTCTGTTTCCTAGTGCCGGTTTGAAGTGCCTGCCGTTTTCACTGTAAAACCGGGTTGGAGCTTTAACCTACCCATATATATGTATGGAAAGTAGTTTATAACTGAAAAGAAACTTTGTGTTCCCTTCAAGCTAGGTGAAGGACGGCTTTCACACACACTTATCTCTCAGAACTGAGCATGTGGAGAGACGTTCGTTCATCCAGCACAAAGGGAACGGGTTGCAGGAGAATCACTTACTCTGGTTTCTCAGTCTGTTTCCTAGTGCCGGTTTGAAGTGCCTGCCGTTTTCACTGTAAAACCGGGTTGGAGCTTGAACTTCCCCATATATATGTATGGAAAGGAGTTTGCAAGTGAAAAGAAACTTTGTGTTCCCTTCAAGCTAGGTGAAGGACGGCTTTCACACACACTTATCTCTCAGAACTGAGCATGTGGAGAGACGTTCTTTCATCCAGCACAAAGGGACCGGGTTGCAGGAGAAACACTTACTCTGGTTTCTCAGTCTGTTTCCTAGTGCCGGTTTGAAGTGCCTGCCGTTTTCACTGTAAAACCGGCCTGGAGCTTGAACCTCCCCATATATATGTATGGAGTGGAGTTTGCAAGTGAAAAGAAACTTTGTGTTCCCTTCAAGCTAGGTGAAGGACGGCTTTCACACACACTTATCTCTCAGAACTGAGCATGTGGAGAGACGTTCGTTCATCCAGCACAAAGGGAACGGGTTGCAGGAGAAACACTTACTCTGGTTTCTGAGTCTGTTTCCTAGTGCCGGTTTGAAGTGCCTGCCGTTTTCACTGTAAAACCGGCCTGGAGCTTGAACCTCCCCATATATATGTATGGAGTGGAGTTTGCAACTGGCAAGAAACTTTGTGTTCCCTTCAAGCTAGGTGAAGGACGGCTTTCACACACACTTATCTCTCAGAACTGAGCATGTGGAGAGACGTTCGTTCATCCAGCACAAAGGGAACGGGTTGCAGGAGAAACACTTCCTCTGGTTTCTCAATCTGTTTCCTAGTGCCGGTTTGAAGTGCCTGCCGTTTTCACTGTAAAACCGGCCTGGAGCTTGAACCTCCCCATATATATGTATGGAGTGGAGTTTGCAAGTGAAAAGAAACTTTGTGTTCCCTTCAAGCTAGGTGAAGGACGGCTTTCACACACACTTATCTCTCAGAACTCAGCATGTGGAGAGACGTTCGTTCATCCAGCACATAGGGAATGGGATGCAGGAGAAACATTTACTCTGGTTTCTCAGTCTGTTTCCTAATGCCGGTTTGAAGTGCCTGCCGTTTTCACTGTAAAACCGGGTTGGAGCTTTAACCTACCCATATATATGTATGGAAAGTAGTTTACAACTGAAAAGAAACTTTGTGTTCCCTTCAAGCTAGGTGAAGGACGGCTTTCACACACACTTATCTCTCAGAACTGAGCATGTGGAGAGACGTTCGTTCATCCAGCACATAGGGAACGGGTTGCAGGAGAAACACTTACTCTGGTTTCTCAGTCTGTTTCCTAGTGGCGGTTTGAAGTGCCTGCCGTTTTCACTGTAAAACCGGGTTGGAGCTTTAACCTACCCATATATATGTATGGAGTGGAGTTTGCAAGTGAAAAGAAACTTTGTGTTCCCTTCAAGCTAGGTGAAGGACGGCTTTCACACACACTTATCTCTCAGAACTGAGCATGTGGAGAGACGTTCGTTCATCCAGCACAAAGGGAACGGGTTGCAGGAGAAACACATACTCTGGTTTCTCAGTCTGTTTCCTAGTGCCGGTTGGAAGTGCCTGCCGTTTTCACTGTAAAACCGGCCTGGAGCTTGAACCTCCCCATAGATATGTATGGAGTGGAGTTTGCAACTGAAAAGAAACTTTGTGTTCCCTTCAAGCTAGGTGAAGGACGGCTTTCACACACACTTATCTCTCAGAACTGAGCATGTGGAGAGACATTCGTTCATCCAGCACAAAGGGAACGGGTTGCAGGAGAAACACTTACTCTGGTTTCTCAGTCTGTTTCCTAGTGCCGGTTTGAAGTGCCTGCTGTTTCACTGTAAAACCGGGTTGGAGCTTGAACCTCCCCATATATATGTATGGAGTGGAGTTGGCAACTGAAAAGAAACTTTGTGTTCCCTTCAAGCTAGGTGAAGGACGGCTTTCACACACACTTATCTCTCAGAACTGAGCATGTGGAGAGACGTTCGTTCATCCAGCACAAAGGGAACGGGTTGCAGGAGAAACACTTACTCTGGTTTCTCAGTCTGTTTCCTAGTGCCGGTTTGAAGTGCCTGCCGTTTTCACTGTAAAACCGGCCTGGAGCTTGAACCTCCCCATAGATATGTATGGAGTGGAGTTTGCAACTGAAAAGAAACTTTGTGTTCCCTTCAAGCTAGGTGAAGGACGGCTTTCACACACACTTATCTCTCAGAAATGAGCATGTGGAGAGACGTTCGTTCATCCAGCACAAAGGGAATGGGATGCAGGAGAAACACTTAATCTGGTTTCTCAGTCTGTTTCCTAATGCCGGTTTGAAGTGCCTGCCGTTTTCACTGTAAAACCGGGTTGGAGCTTTAACCTACCCATATATATGTATGGAAAGTAGTTTCCAACTGAAAAGAAACTTTGTGTTCCCTTCAAGCTAGGTGAAGGACGGCTTTCACACACACTTATCTCTCAGAGCTGAGCATGTGGAGAGACGTTCGTTCATCCAGCACAAAGGGAACGGGTTGCAGGAGAAACACTTACTCTGGTTTCTGAGTCTGTTTTCTAGTGCCGGTTTGAAGTGCCTGCCGTTTTCAGTGTAAAACCGGGTTGGAGGTTGAACCTCCCCATATATATGTATGGAGTGGAGTTTGCAACTGAAAAGAAACTTTGTGTTCCCTTCAAGCTAGGTGAAGGACGGCTTTCACACACACTTATCTCTCAGAACTGAGCATGTGGAGAGACGTTCGTTCATCCAGCACATAGGGAACGGGTTGCAGGAGAAACACTTACTCTGGTTTCTCAGTCTGTTTCCTAGTGCCGGTTTGAAGTGCCTGCCGTTTTCACTGTAAAACCGGGTTGGAGCTTTAACCTACCCATATATATGTATGGAGTGGAGTTTGCAACTGAAAAGAAACTTTGTGTTCCCTTCAAGCTAGGTGAAGGACGGCTTTCACACACACTTATCTCTCAGAACTGAGAATGTGGAGAGACGTTTGTTCATCCAGCACAAAGGGAACGGGTTGCAGGAGAAACACTTACTCTGGTTTCTCAGTCTGTTTCCTAGTGCCGGTTTGAAGTGCCTGCCGTTTTCACTGTAAAACCGGCCTGGAGCTTGAACCTCCCCATATATATGTATGGAGTGGAGTTTGCAAGTGAAAAGAAACTTTGTGTTCCCTTCAAGCTAGGTGAAGGACGGCTTTCACACACACTTATCTCTCAGAACTGAGCATCTGGAGAGACGTTCGTTCATCCAGCACAAAGGGAACGGGTTGCAGGAGAAACACTTACTCTGGTTTCTCAGTCTGTTTCCTAGTGCCGGTTGGAAGTGCCTGCCGTTTTCACTGTAAAACCGGCCTGGAGCTTGAACCTCCCCATATATATGTATGGAGTGGAGTTTGCAACTGAAAAGAAACTTTGTGTTCCCTTCAAGCTAGGTGAAGGACGGCTTTCACACACACTTATATCTCAGAACTGAGCATGTGGAGAGACATTCGTTCATCCAGCACAAAGGGAACGGGTTGCAGGAGAAACACTTACTCTGGTTTCTCAGTCTGTTTCCTAGTGCCGGTTTGAAGTGCCTGCTGTTTCACTGTAAAACCGGCCTGGAGCTTGAACCTCCCCATAGATATGTATGGAGTGGAGTTTGCAACTGAAAAGAAACTTTGTGTTCCCTTCAAGCTAGGTGAAGGACGGCTTTCACACACACTTATCTCTCAGAACTGAGCATGTGGAGAGACGTTCGTTCATCCAGCACAAAGGGAACGGGTTGCAGGAGAAACACTTACTCTGGTTTCTCAGTCTGTTTCCTAGTGCCGGTTTGAAGTGCCTGCCGTTTTCACTGTAAAACCGGCCTGGAGCTTGAACCTCCCCATAGATATGTATGGAGTGGAGTTTGCAACTGAAAAGAAACTTTGTGTTCCCTTCAAGCTAGGTGAAGGACGGCTTTCACACACACTTATCTCTCAGAAATGAGCATGTGGAGAGACGTTCGTTCATCCAGCACAAAGGGAATGGGATGCAGGAGAAACACTTACTCTGGTTTCTCAGTCTGTTTCCTAATGCCGGTTTGAAGTGCCTGCCGTTTTCACTGTAAAACCGGGTTGGAGCTTTAACCTACCCATATATATGTATGGAGTGGAGTTTGCAACTGAAAAGAAACTTTGTGTTCCCTTCAAGCTAGGTGAAGGACGGCTTTCACACACACTTATCTCTCAGAACTGAGCATGTAGAGAGACGTTCGTTCATCCAGCACAAAGGGAACGGGTTGCAGGAGAAACACTTACTCTGGTTTCTCAGTCTGTTTCATAGTGCCGGTTTGAAGTGCCTGCCGTTTTCACTGTAAAACCGGCCTGGAGCTTGAACCTCCCCATAGATATGTATGGAGTGGAGTTTGCAACTGAAAAGAAACTTTGTGTTCCCTTCAAGCTAGGTGAAGGACGGCTTTCACACACACTTATCTCTCAGAACTGAGCATGTGGAGAGACGTTCGTTCATCCAGCACAAAGGGAATGGGATGCAGGAGAAACACTTACTCTGGTTTCTCAGTCTGTTTCCTAATGCCGGTTTGAAGTGCCTGCCGTTTTCACTGTAAAACCGGGTTGGAGCTTTAACCTACCCATATATATGTATGGAAAGTAGTTTACAACTGAAAAGAAACTTTGTGTTCCCTTCAAGCTAGGTGAAGGACGGCTTTCACACACACTTATCTCTCAGAACTGAGCATGTGGAGAGACGTTCGTTCATCCAGCACAAAGGGAACGGGTTGCAGGAGAAACACTTACTCTGGTTTCTGAGTCTGTTTCCTAGTGCCGGTTTGAAGTGCCTGCCGTTTTCAGTGTAAAACCGGGTTGGAGCTTTAACCTACCCATATATATGTATGGAGTGGAGTTTGCAACTGAAAAGAAACTTTGTGTTCCCTTCAAGCTAGGTGAAGGACGGCTTTCACACACACTTATCTCTCAGAACTGAGCATGTGGAGAGACGTTCGTTCATTCAGCACATAGGGAACGGGTTGCAGGAGAAACACTTACTCTGGTTTCTCAGTCTGTTTCCTAGTGCCGGTTTGAAGTGCCTGCCGTTTTCACTGTAAAACCGGGTTGGAGCTTGAACCTCCCCATATATATGTATGGAGTGGAGTTTGCAACTGAAAAGAAACTTTGTGTTCCCTTCAAGCTAGGTGAAGGACGGCTTTCACACACACTTATCTCTCAGAACTGAGCATGTGGAGAGACGTTCGTTCATCCAGCACAAAGGGAACGGGTTGCAGGAGAAACACTTACTCTGGTTTCTGAGTCTGTTTCCTAGTGCCGGTTTGAAGTGCCTGCCGTTTTCACTGTAAAACCGGGTTGGAGCTTTAACCTACCCATATATATGTATGGAAAGTAGTTTACAACTGAAAAGAAACTTTGTGTTCCCTTCAAGCTAGGTGAAGGACGGCTTTCACACACACTTATCTCTCAGAACTGAGCATGTGGAGAGACGTTCGTTCATCCAGCACAAAGGGAACGGGTTGCAGGAGAATCACTTACTCTGGTTTCTCAGTCTGTTTCCTAGTGCCGGTTTGAAGTGCCTGCCGTTTTCACTGTAAAACCGGGTTGGAGCTTGAACTTCCCCATATATATGTATGGAAAGGAGTTTGCAAGTGAAAAGACACTTTGTGTTCCCTTCAAGCTAGGTGAAGGACGGCTTTCACACACACTTATCTCTCAAAACTGAGCATGTGGAGAGACGTTCTTTCATCCAGCACAAAGGGACCGGGTTGCAGGAGAAACACTTACTCTGGTTTCTCAGTCTGTTTCCTAGTGCCGGTTTGAAGTGCCTGCCGTTTTCACTGTAAAACCGGGTTGGAGCTTGAACCTCCCCATATATATGTATGGAGTGGAGTTTGCAACTGAAAAGAAACTTTGTGTTCCCTTCAAGCTAGGTGAAGGACGGCTTTCACACACACTTATCTCTCAGAACTGAGCATGTGGAGAGACGTTCGTTCATCCAGCACAAAGGGAATGGGTTGCAGGAGAAACACTTACTCTGGTTTCTCAGTCTGTTTCCTAGTGCCGGTTTGAAGTGCCTGCCGTTTTCACTGTAAAACCGGCCTGGAGCTTGAACCTCCCCATATATATGTACGGATTGGAGTTTGCAACTGAAAAGAAACTTTGTGTTCCCTTCAAGCTAGGTGAAGGACGGCTTTCACACACACTTATCTCTCAGAACTGAGCATGTGGAGAGACGTTCGTTCATCCAGCACAAAGGTAACGGGTTGCAGGAGAAACACATACTCTGGTTTCTCAGTCTGTTTCCTAGTGCCGGTTTGAAGTGCCTGCCGTTTTCACTGTAAAACCGGCCTGGAGCTTGTACCTCCCCATATATATGTATGGAGTGGAGTTTGCAAGTGAAAAGAAACTTTGTGTTCCCTTCAAGCTAGGTGAAGGACGGCTTTCACACACACTTATCTCTCAGAACTGAGCATGTGGAGAGACGTTCGTTCATCCAGCACAAAGGGAACGGGTTGCAGGAGAAACACTTACTCTGGTTTCTGAGTCTGTTTCCTAGTGCCGGTTTGAAGTGCCTGCCGTTTTCACTGTAAAACCGGGTTGGAGCTTTAACCTACCCATATATATGTATGGAAAGTAGTTTACAACTGAAAAGAAACTTTGTGTTCCCTTCAAGCTAGGTGAAGGACGGCTTTCACACACACTTATCTCTCAGAACTGAGCATGTGGAGAGACGTTCGTTCATCCAGCACAAAGGGAACGGGTTGCAGGAGAAACACTTACTCTGGTTTCTGAGTCTGTTTCCTAGTGCCGGTTTGAAGTGCCTGCCGTTTTCAGTGTAAAACCGGGTTGGAGCTTGAACCTCCCCATATATATGTATGGAGTGGAGTTTGCAAGTGAAAAGAAACTTTGTGTTCCCTTCAAGCTAGGTGAAGGACGGCTTTCACACACACTTATCTCTCAGAACTGAGCATGTGGAGAGACGTTCGTTCATCCAGCACAAAGGGAACGGGTTGCAGGAGAAACACTTACTCTGGTTTCTGAGTCTGTTTCCTAGTGCCGGTTTGAAGTGCCTGCCGTTTTCACTGTAAAACCGGGTTGGAGCTTGAACCTACCCATATATATGTATGGAAAGTAGTTTACAACTGAAAAGAAACTTTGTGTTCCCTTCAAGCTAGGTGAAGGACGGCCTTCACACACACTTATCTCTCAGAACTGAGCATGTGGAGAGACGTTCGTTCATCCAGCACAAAGGGAACGGGTTGCAGGAGAAACACTTACTCTGGTTTCTCAGTCTGTTTCCTAGTGCCGGTTTGAAGTGCCTGCCGTTTTCACTGTAAAACCGGCCTGGAGCTTGAACCTCCCCATAGATATGTATGGAGTGGAGTTTGCAACTGAAAAGAAACTTTGTGTTCCCTTCAAGCTAGGTGAAGGACGGCTTTCACACACACTTATCTCTCAGAACTGAGCATATGGAGAGACGTTCGTTCATCCAGCACAAAGGGAATGGGATGCAGGAGAAACACTTACTCTGGTTTCTCAGTCTGTTTCCTAATGCCGGTTTGAAGTGCCTGCCGTTTTCACTGTAAAACCGGGTTGGAGCTTTAACCTACCCATATATATGTATGGAAAGTAGTTTACAACTGAAAAGAAACTTTGTGTTCCCTTCAAGCTAGGTGAAGGACGGCTTTCACACACACTTATCTCTCAGAACTGAGCATGTGGAGAGACGTTCGTTCATCCAGCACAAAGGGAACGGGTTGCAGGAGAAACACTTACTCTGGTTTCTGAGTCTGTTTCCTAGTGCCGGTTTGAAGTGCCTGCCGTTTTCAGTGTAAAACCGGGTTGGAGCTTGAACCTCCCCATATATATGTATGGAGTGGAGTTTGCAACTGAAAAGAAACTTTGTGTTCCCTTCAAGCTAGGTGAAGGACGGCTTTCACACACACTTATCTCTCAGAACTGAGCATGTGGAGAGACGTTCGTTCATTCAGCACATAGGGAACGGGTTGCAGGAGAAACACTTACTCTGGTTTCTCAGTCTGTTTCCTAGTGCCGGTTTGAAGTGCCTGCCGTTTTCACTGTAAAACCAGGTTGGAGCTTGAACCTCCCCATATATATGTATGGAAAGTAGTTTACAACTGAAAAGAAACTTTGTGTTCCCTTCAAGCTAGGTGAAGGACGGCTTTCACACACACTTATCTCTCAGAACTGAGCATGTGGAGAGACGTTCGTTCATCCAGCACAAAGGGAACGGGTTGCAGGAGAAACACTTACTCTGGTTTCTGAGTCTGTTTCCTAGTGCCGGTTTGAAGTGCCTGCCGTTTTCACTGTAAAACCGGGTTGGAGCTTTAACCTACCCATATATATGTATGGAAAGTAGTTTACAACTGAAAAGAAACTTTGTGTTCCCTTCAAGCTAGGTGAAGGACGGCTTTCACACACACTTATCTCTCAGAACTGAGCATGTGGAGAGACGTTCGTTCATCCAGCACAAAGGGAACGGGTTGCAGGAGAAACACTTACTCTGGTTTCTGAGTCTGTTTCCTAGTGCCGGTTTGAAGTGCCTGCCGTTTTCAGTGTAAAACCGGGTTGGAGCTTGAACCTCCCCATATATATGTATGGAGTGGAGTTTGCAACTGAAAAGAAACTTTGTGTTCCCTTCAAGCTAGGTGAAGGACGGCTTTCACACACACTTATCTCTCAGAACTGAGCATGTGGAGAGACGTTCGTTCATTCAGCACATAGGGAACGGGTTGCAGGAGAAACACTTACTCTGGTTTCTCAGTCTGTTTCCTAGTGCCGGTTTGAAGTGCCTGCCGTTTTCACTGTAAAACCAGGTTGGAGCTTGAACCTCCCCATATATATGTATGGAGTGGAGTTTGCAAGTGAAAAGAAACTTTGTGTTCCCTTCAAGCTAGGTGAAGGACGGCTTTCACACACACTTATCTCTCAGAACTGAGCATGTGGAGAGACGTTCGTTCATCCAGCACAAAGGGAACGGGTTGCAGGAGAAACACTTACTCTGGTTTCTCAGTCTGTTTCCTAGTGCCGGTTTGAAGTGCCTGCCGTTTTCACTGTAAAACCGGGTTGGAGCTTGAACCTACCCATATATATGTATGGAAAGTAGTTTACAACTGAAAAGAAACTTTGTGTTCCCTTCAAGCTAGGTGAAGGACGGCTTTCACACACACTTATCTCTCAGAACTGAGCATGTGGAGAGACGTTCGTTCATCCAGCACAAAGGGAACGGGTTGCAGGAGAAACACTTACTCTGGTTTCTCAGTCTGTTTCCTAGTGCCGGTTTGAAGTGCCTGCCGTTTTCACTGTAAAACCGGCCTGGAGCTTGAACCTCCCCATAGATATGTATGGAGTGGAGTTTGCAACTGAAAAGAAACTTTGTGTTCCCTTCAAGCTAGGTGAAGGACGGCTTTCACACACACTTATCTCTCAGAACTGAGCATATGGAGAGACGTTCGTTCATCCAGCACAAAGGGAATGGGATGCAGGAGAAACACTTACTCTGGTTTCTCAGTCTGTTTCCTAATGCCGGTTTGAAGTGCCTGCCGTTTTCACTGTAAAACCGGGTTGGAGCTTTAACCTACCCATATATATGTATGGAAAGTAGTTTACAACTGAAAAGAAACTTTGTGTTCCCTTCAAGCTAGGTGAAGGACGGCTTTCACACACACTTATCTCTCAGAACTGAGCATGTGGAGAGACGTTCGTTCATCCAGCACAAAGGGAACGGGTTGCAGGAGAAACACTTACTCTGGTTTCTGAGTCTGTTTCCTAGTGCCGGTTTGAAGTGCCTGCCGTTTTCAGTGTAAAACCGGGTTGGAGCTTGAACCTCCCCATATATATGTATGGAGTGGAGTTTGCAACTGAAAAGAAACTTTGTGTTCCCTTCAAGCTAGGTGAAGGACGGCTTTCACACACACTTATCTCTCAGAACTGAGCATGTGGAGAGACGTTCGTTCATTCAGCACATAGGGAACGGGTTGCAGGAGAAACACTTACTCTGGTTTCTCAGTCTGTTTCCTAGTGCCGGTTTGAAGTGCCTGCCGTTTTCACTGTAAAACCAGGTTGGAGCTTGAACCTCCCCATATATATGTATGGAAAGTAGTTTACAACTGAAAAGAAACTTTGTGTTCCCTTCAAGCTAGGTGAAGGACGGCTTTCACACACACTTATCTCTCAGAACTGAGCATGTGGAGAGACGTTCGTTCATCCAGCACAAAGGGAACGGGTTGCAGGAGAAACACTTACTCTGGTTTCTCAGTCTGTTTCTTAGTGCCGGTTTGAAGTGCCTGCCGTTTTCACTGTAAAACCGGCCTGGAGCTTGAACCTCCCCATAGATATGTATGGAGTGGAGTTTGCAACTGAAAAGAAACTTTGTGTTCCCTTCAAGCTAGGTGAAGGACGGCTTTCACACACACTTATCTCTCAGAACTGAGCATGTGGAGAGACGTTCGTTCATTCAGCACATAGGGAACGGGTTGCAGGAGAAACACTTACTCTGGTTTCTCAGTCTGTTTCCTAGTGCCGGTTTGAAGTGCCTGCCGTTTTCACTGTAAAACCAGGTTGGAGCTTGAACCTCCCCATATATATGTATGGAGTGGAGTTTGCAAGTGAAAAGAAACTTTGTGTTCCCTTCAAGCTAGGTGAAGGACGGCTTTCACACACACTTATCTCTCAGAACTGAGCATGTGGAGAGACGTTCGTTCATCCAGCACAAAGGGAACGGGTTGCAGGAGAAACACTTACTCTGGTTTCTGAGTCTGTTTCCTAGTGCCGGTTTGAAGTGCCTGCCGTTTTCACTGTAAAACCGGGTTGGAGCTTTAACCTACCCATATATATGTATGGAAAGTAGTTTACAACTGAAAAGAAACTTTGTGTTCCCTTCAAGCTAGGTGAAGGACGGCTTTCACACACACTTATCTCTCAGAACTGAGCATGTGGAGAGACGTTCGTTCATTCAGCACATAGGGAACGGGTTGCAGGAGAAACACTTACTCTGGTTTCTCAGTCTGTTTCCTAGTGCCGGTTTGAAGTGCCTGCCGTTTTCACTGTAAAACCAGGTTGGAGCTTGAACCTCCCCATATATATGTATGGAGTGGAGTTTGCAAGTGAAAAGAAACTTTGTGTTCCCTTCAAGCTAGGTGAAGGACGGCTTTCACACACACTTATCTCTCAGAACTGAGCATGTGGAGAGACGTTCGTTCATCCAGCACAAAGGGAACGGGTTGCAGGAGAAACACTTAGTCTGGTTTCTCAGTCTGTTTCCTAGTGCCGGTTTGAAGTGCCTGCCGTTTTCACTGTAAAACCGGCCTGGAGCTTGAACCTCCCCATATATATGTATGGAGTGGAGTTTGCAAGTGAAAAGAAACTTTGTGTTCCCTTCAAGCTAGGTGAAGGACGGCTTTCACACACACTTATCTCTCAGAACTGAGCATGTGGAGAGACGTTCGTTCATCCAGCACAAAGGGAACGGGTTGCAGGAGAAACACTTACTCTGGTTTCTGAGTCTGTTTAATAGTGCCGGTTTGAAGTGCCTGCCGTTTTCACTGTAAAACCGGGTTGGAGCTTTAACCTACCCATATATATGTATGGAAAGTAGTTTACAACTGAAAAGAAACTTTGTGTTCCCTTCAAGCTAGGTGAAGGACGGCTTTCACACACACTTATCTCTCAGAACTGAGCATGTGGAGAGACGTTCGTTCATCCAGCACAAAGGGAACGGGTTGCAGGAGAAACACTTACTCTGGTTTCTGAGTCTGTTTCCTAGTGCCGGTTTGAAGTGCCTGCCGTTTTCAGTGTAAAACCGGGTTGGAGCTTGAACCTCCCCATATATATGTATGGAGTGGAGTTTGCAACTGAAAAGAAACTTTGTGTTCCCTTCAAGCTAGGTGAAGGACGGCTTTCACACACACTTATCTCTCAGAACTGAGCATGTGGAGAGACGTTCGTTCATTCAGCACATAGGGAACGGGTTGCAGGAGAAACACTTACTCTGGTTTCTCAGTCTGTTTCCTAGTGCCGGTTTGAAGTGCCTGCCGTTTTCACTGTAAAACCAGGTTGGAGCTTGAACCTCCCCATATATATGTATGGAAAGTAGTTTACAACTGAAAAGAAACTTTGTGTTCCCTTCAAGCTAGGTGAAGGACGGCTTTCACACACACTTATCTCTCAGAACTGAGCATGTGGAGAGACGTTCGTTCATCCAGCACAAAGGGAACGGGTTGCAGGAGAAACACTTACTCTGGTTTCTGAGTCTGTTTCCTAGTGCCGGTTTGAAGTGCCTGCCGTTTTCACTGTAAAACCGGGTTGGAGCTTTAACCTACCCATATATATGTATGGAAAGTAGTTTACAACTGAAAAGAAACTTTGTGTTCCCTTCAAGCTAGGTGAAGGACGGCTTTCACACACACTTATCTCTCAGAACTGAGCATGTGGAGAGACGTTCGTTCATCCAGCACAAAGGGAACGGGTTGCAGGAGAAACACTTACTCTGGTTTCTGAGTCTGTTTCCTAGTGCCGGTTTGAAGTGCCTGCCGTTTTCAGTGTAAAACCGGGTTGGAGCTTGAACCTCCCCATATATATGTATGGAGTGGAGTTTGCAACTGAAAAGAAACTTTGTGTTCCCTTCAAGCTAGGTGAAGGACGGCTTTCACACACACTTATCTCTCAGAACTGAGCATGTGGAGAGACGTTCGTTCATTCAGCACATAGGGAACGGGTTGCAGGAGAAACACTTACTCTGGTTTCTCAGTCTGTTTCCTAGTGCCGGTTTGAAGTGCCTGCCGTTTTCACTGTAAAACCAGGTTGGAGCTTGAACCTCCCCATATATATGTATGGAGTGGAGTTTGCAAGTGAAAAGAAACTTTGTGTTCCCTTCAAGCTAGGTGAAGGACGGCTTTCACACACACTTATCTCTCAGAACTGAGCATGTGGAGAGACGTTCGTTCATCCAGCACAAAGGGAACGGGTTGCAGGAGAAACACTTACTCTGGTTTCTCAGTCTGTTTCCTAGTGCCGGTTTGAAGTGCCTGCCGTTTTCACTGTAAAACCGGGTTGGAGCTTGAACCTACCCATATATATGTATGGAAAGTAGTTTACAACTGAAAAGAAACTTTGTGTTCCCTTCAAGCTAGGTGAAGGACGGCTTTCACACACACTTATCTCTCAGAACTGAGCATGTGGAGAGACGTTCGTTCATCCAGCACAAAGGGAACGGGTTGCAGGAGAAACACTTACTCTGGTTTCTCAGTCTGTTTCCTAGTGCCGGTTTGAAGTGCCTGCCGTTTTCACTGTAAAACCGGCCTGGAGCTTGAACCTCCCCATAGATATGTATGGAGTGGAGTTTGCAACTGAAAAGAAACTTTGTGTTCCCTTCAAGCTAGGTGAAGGACGGCTTTCACACACACTTATCTCTCAGAACTGAGCATATGGAGAGACGTTCGTTCATCCAGCACAAAGGGAATGGGATGCAGGAGAAACACTTACTCTGGTTTCTCAGTCTGTTTCCTAATGCCGGTTTGAAGTGCCTGCCGTTTTCACTGTAAAACCGGGTTGGAGCTTTAACCTACCCATATATATGTATGGAAAGTAGTTTACAACTGAAAAGAAACTTTGTGTTCCCTTCAAGCTAGGTGAAGGACGGCTTTCACACACACTTATCTCTCAGAACTGAGCATGTGGAGAGACGTTCGTTCATCCAGCACGTAGGGAACGGGTTGCAGGAGAAACACTTACTCTGGTTTCTGAGTCTGTTTCCTAGTGCCGGTTTGAAGTGCCTGCCGTTTTCAGTGTAAAACCGGGTTGGAGCTTGAACCTCCCCATATATATGTATGGAGTGGAGTTTGCAACTGAAAAGAAACTTTGTGTTCCCTTCAAGCTAGGTGAAGGACGGCTTTCACACACACTTATCTCTCAGAACTGAGCATGTGGAGAGACGTTCGTTCATTCAGCACATAGGGAACGGGTTGCAGGAGAAACACTTACTCTGGTTTCTCAGTCTGTTTCCTAGTGCCGGTTTGAAGTGCCTGCCGTTTTCACTGTAAAACCAGGTTGGAGCTTGAACCTCCCCATATATATGTATGGAAAGTAGTTTACAACTGAAAAGAAACTTTGTGTTCCCTTCAAGCTAGGTGAAGGACGGCTTTCACACACACTTATCTCTCAGAACTGAGCATGTGGAGAGACGTTCGTTCATACAGCACAAAGGGAACGGGTTGCAGGAGAAACACTTACTCTGGTTTCTCAGTCTGTTTCTTAGTGCCGGTTTGAAGTGCCTGCCGTTTTCACTGTAAAACCGGCCTGGAGCTTGAACCTCCCCATAGATATGTATGGAGTGGAGTTTGCAACTGAAAAGAAACTTTGTGTTCCCTTCAAGCTAGGTGAAGGACGGCTTTCACACACACTTATCTCTCAGAACTGAGCATGTGGAGAGACGTTCGTTCATTCAGCACATAGGGAACGGGTTGCAGGAGAAACACTTACTCTGGTTTCTCAGTCTGTTTCCTAGTGCCGGTTTGAAGTGCCTGCCGTTTTCACTGTAAAACCAGGTTGGAGCTTGAACCTCCCCATATATATGTATGGAGTGGAGTTTGCAAGTGAAAAGAAACTTTGTGTTCCCTTCAAGCTAGGTGAAGGACGGCTTTCACACACACTTATCTCTCAGAACTGAGCATGTGGAGAGACGTTCGTTCATCCAGCACAAAGGGAACGGGTTGCAGGAGAAACACTTACTCTGGTTTCTGAGTCTGTTTCCTAGTGCCGGTTTGAAGTGCCTGCCGTTTTCACTGTAAAACCGGGTTGGAGCTTTAACCTACCCATATATATGTATGGAAAGTAGTTTACAACTGAAAAGAAACTTTGTGTTCCCTTCAAGCTAGGTGAAGGACGGCTTTCACACACACTTATCTCTCAGAACTGAGCATGTGGAGAGACGTTCGTTCATTCAGCACATAGGGAACGGGTTGCAGGAGAAACACTTACTCTGGTTTCTCAGTCTGTTTCCTAGTGCCGGTTTGAAGTGCCTGCCGTTTTCACTGTAAAACCAGGTTGGAGCTTGAACCTCCCCATATATATGTATGGAGTGGAGTTTGCAAGTGAAAAGAAACTTTGTGTTCCCTTCAAGCTAGGTGAAGGACGGCTTTCACACACACTTATCTCTCAGAACTGAGCATGTGGAGAGACGTTCGTTCATCCAGCACAAAGGGAACGGGTTGCAGGAGAAACACTTAGTCTGGTTTCTCAGTCTGTTTCCTAGTGCCGGTTTGAAGTGCCTGCCGTTTTCACTGTAAAACCGGCCTGGAGCTTGAACCTCCCCATATATATGTATGGAGTGGAGTTTGCAAGTGAAAAGAAACTTTGTGTTCCCTTCAAGCTAGGTGAAGGACGGCTTTCACACACACTTATCTCTCAGAACTGAGCATGTGGAGAGACGTTCGTTCATCCAGCACAAAGGGAACGGGTTGCAGGAGAAACACTTACTCTGGTTTCTGAGTCTGTTTAATAGTGCCGGTTTGAAGTGCCTGCCGTTTTCACTGTAAAACCGGGTTGGAGCTTTAACCTACCCATATATATGTATGGAAAGTAGTTTACAACTGAAAAGAAACTTTGTGTTCCCTTCAAGCTAGGTGAAGGACGGCTTTCACACACACTTATCTCTCAGAACTGAGCATGTGGAGAGACGTTCGTTCATCCAGCACATAGGGAATGGGATGCAGGAGAAACATTTACTCTGGTTTCTCAGTCTGTTTCCTAATGCCGGTTTGAAGTGCCTGCCGTTTTCACTGTAAAACCGGCCTGGAGCTTGAACCTCCCCATATATATGTACGGATTGGAGTTTGCAACTGAAAAGAAACTTTGTGTTCCCTTCAAGCTAGGTGAAGGACGGCTTTCACACACACTTATCTCTCAGAACTGAGCATGTGGAGAGACGTTCGTTCATCCAGCACAAAGGTAACGGGTTGCAGGAGAAACACATACTCTGGTTTCTCAGTCTGTTTCCTAGTGCCGGTTTGAAGTGCCTGCCGTTTTCACTGTAAAACCGGCCTGGAGCTTGTACCTCCCCATATATATGTATGGAGTGGAGTTTGCAAGTGAAAAGAAACTTTGTGTTCCCTTCAAGCTAGGTGAAGGACGGCTTTCACACACACTTATCTCTCAGAACTGAGCATGTGGAGAGACGTTCGTTCATCCAGCACAAAGGGAACGGGTTGCAGGAGAAACACTTACTCTGGTTTCTGAGTCTGTTTCCTAGTGCCGGTTTGAAGTGCCTGCCGTTTTCACTGTAAAACCGGGTTGGAGCTTTAACCTACCAATATATATGTATGGAAAGTAGTTTACAACTGAAAAGAAACTTTGTGTTCCCTTCAAGCTAGGTGAAGGACGGCTTTCACACACACTTATCTCTCAGAAATGAGCATGTGGAGAGACGTTCGTTCATCCAGCACAAAGGGAACGGGTTGCAGGAGAATCACTTACTCTGGTTTCTCAGTCTGTTTCCTAGTGCCGGTTTGAAGTGCCTGCCGTTTTCACTGTAAAACCGGGTTGGAGCTTGAACTTCCCCATATATATGTATGGAAAGGAGTTTGCAAGTGAAAAGAAACTTTGTGTTCCCTTCAAGCTAGGTGAAGGACGGCTTTCACACACACTTATCTCTCAGAACTGAGCATGTGGAGAGACGTTCTTTCATCCAGCACAAAGGGACCGGGATGCAGGAGAAACACTTACTCTGGTTTCTCAGTCTGTTTCCTAGTGCCGGTTTGAAGTGCCTGCCGTTTTCACTGTAAAACCGGGTTGGAGCTTTAACCTACCCATATATATGTATGGAAAGTAGTTTACAACTGAAAAGAAACTTTGTGTTCCCTTCAAGCTAGGTGAAGGACGGCTTTCACACACACTTATCTCTCAGAACTGAGCATGTGGAGAGACGTTCGTTCATCCAGCACAAAGGGAACGGGTTGCAGGAGAAACACTTACTCTGGTTTCTGAGTCTGTTTCCTAGTGCCGGTTTGAAGTGCCTGCCGTTTTCAGTGTAAAACCGGGTTGGAGCTTGAACCTCCCCATATATATGTATGGAGTGGAGTTTGCAACTGAAAAGAAACTTTGTGTTCCCTTCAAGCTAGGTGAAGGACGGCTTTCACACACACTTATCTCTCAGAACTGAGCATGTGGAGAGACGTTCGTTCATTCAGCACATAGGGAACGGGTTGCAGGAGAAACACTTACTCTGGTTTCTCAGTCTGTTTCCTAGTGCCGGTTTGAAGTGCCTGCCGTTTTCACTGTAAAACCAGGTTGGAGCTTGAACCTCCCCATATATATGTATGGAGTGGAGTTTGCAAGTGAAAAGAAACTTTGTGTTCCCTTCAAGCTAGGTGAAGGACGGCTTTCACACACACTTATCTCTCAGAACTGAGCATGTGGAGAGACGTTCGTTCATCCAGCACAAAGGGAACGGGTTGCAGGAGAAACACTTACTCTGGTTTCTGAGTCTGTTTCCTAGTGCCGGTTTGAAGTGCCTGCCGTTTTCACTGTAAAACCGGGTTGGAGCTTTAACCTACCCATATATATGTATGGAAAGTAGTTTACAACTGAAAAGAAACTTTGTGTTCCCTTCAAGCTAGGTGAAGGACGGCTTTCACACACACTTATCTCTCAGAACTGAGCATGTGGAGAGACGTTCGTTCATTCAGCACATAGGGAACGGGTTGCAGGAGAAACACTTACTCTGGTTTCTCAGTCTGTTTCCTAGTGCCGGTTTGAAGTGCCTGCCGTTTTCACTGTAAAACCAGGTTGGAGCTTGAACCTCCCCATATATATGTATGGAGTGGAGTTTGCAAGTGAAAAGAAACTTTGTGTTCCCTTCAAGCTAGGTGAAGGACGGCTTTCACACACACTTATCTCTCAGAACTGAGCATGTGGAGAGACGTTCGTTCATCCAGCACAAAGGGAACGGGTTGCAGGAGAAACACTTAGTCTGGTTTCTCAGTCTGTTTCCTAGTGCCGGTTTGAAGTGCCTGCCGTTTTCACTGTAAAACCGGCCTGGAGCTTGAACCTCCCCATATATATGTATGGAGTGGAGTTTGCAAGTGAAAAGAAACTTTGTGTTCCCTTCAAGCTAGGTGAAGGACGGCTTTCACACACACTTATCTCTCAGAACTGAGCATGTGGAGAGACGTTCGTTCATCCAGCACAAAGGGAACGGGTTGCAGGAGAAACACTTACTCTGGTTTCTGAGTCTGTTTAATAGTGCCGGTTTGAAGTGCCTGCCGTTTTCACTGTAAAACCGGGTTGGAGCTTTAACCTACCCATATATATGTATGGAAAGTAGTTTACAACTGAAAAGAAACTTTGTGTTCCCTTCAAGCTAGGTGAAGGACGGCTTTCACACACACTTATCTCTCAGAACTGAGCATGTGGAGAGACGTTCGTTCATCCAGCACATAGGGAATGGGATGCAGGAGAAACATTTACTCTGGTTTCTCAGTCTGTTTCCTAATGCCGGTTTGAAGTGCCTGCCGTTTTCACTGTAAAACCGGCCTGGAGCTTGAACCTCCCCATATATATGTACGGATTGGAGTTTGCAACTGAAAAGAAACTTTGTGTTCCCTTCAAGCTAGGTGAAGGACGGCTTTCACACACACTTATCTCTCAGAACTGAGCATGTGGAGAGACGTTCGTTCATCCAGCACAAAGGTAACGGGTTGCAGGAGAAACACATACTCTGGTTTCTCAGTCTGTTTCCTAGTGCCGGTTTGAAGTGCCTGCCGTTTTCACTGTAAAACCGGCCTGGAGCTTGTACCTCCCCATATATATGTATGGAGTGGAGTTTGCAAGTGAAAAGAAACTTTGTGTTCCCTTCAAGCTAGGTGAAGGACGGCTTTCACACACACTTATCTCTCAGAACTGAGCATGTGGAGAGACGTTCGTTCATCCAGCACAAAGGGAACGGGTTGCAGGAGAAACACTTACTCTGGTTTCTGAGTCTGTTTCCTAGTGCCGGTTTGAAGTGCCTGCCGTTTTCACTGTAAAACCGGGTTGGAGCTTTAACCTACCAATATATATGTATGGAAAGTAGTTTACAACTGAAAAGAAACTTTGTGTTCCCTTCAAGCTAGGTGAAGGACGGCTTTCACACACACTTATCTCTCAGAAATGAGCATGTGGAGAGACGTTCGTTCATCCAGCACAAAGGGAACGGGTTGCAGGAGAATCACTTACTCTGGTTTCTCAGTCTGTTTCCTAGTGCCGGTTTGAAGTGCCTGCCGTTTTCACTGTAAAACCGGGTTGGAGCTTGAACTTCCCCATATATATGTATGGAAAGGAGTTTGCAAGTGAAAAGAAACTTTGTGTTCCCTTCAAGCTAGGTGAAGGACGGCTTTCACACACACTTATCTCTCAGAACTGAGCATGTGGAGAGACGTTCTTTCATCCAGCACAAAGGGACCGGGATGCAGGAGAAACACTTACTCTGGTTTCTCAGTCTGTTTCCTAGTGCCGGTTTGAAGTGCCTGCCGTTTTCACTGTAAAACCGGCCTGGAGCTTGAACCTCCCCATATATATGTATGGAGTGGAGTTTGCAACTGAAAAGAAACTTTGTGTTCCCTTCAAGCTAGGTGAAGGACGGCTTTCACACACACTTATCTCTCAGAACTGAGCATGTGGAGAGACGTTCGTTCATCCAGCACAAAGGGAACGGGTTGCAGGAGAAACACTTACTCTGGTTTCTCAGTCTGTTTCCTAGTGCCGGTTTGAAGTGCCTGCCGTTTTCACTGTAAAACCGGCCTGGAGCTTGAACCTCCCCATATATATGTATGGAGTGGAGTTTGCAACTGAAAAGAAACTTTGTGTTCCCTTCAAGCTAGGTGAAGGACGGCTTTCACACACACTTATCTCTCAGAACTGAGCATGTGGAGAGACGTTCGTTCATCCAGCACAAAGGGAACGGGTTGCAGGAGAAACACTTACTCTGGTTTCTCAGTCTGTTTCCTAGTGCCGGTTTGAAGTGCCTGCCGTTTTCACTGTAAAACCGGCCTGGAGCTTGAACCTCCCCTTATATATGTATGGAGTGGAGTTTGCAAGTGAAAAGAAACTTTGTGTTCCCTTCAAGCTAGGTGAAGGACGGCTTTCACACACACTTATCTCTCAGAACTGAGCATGTGGAGAGACGTTCGTTCATCCAGCACAAAGGGAACGGGTTGCAGGAGAAACACTTACTCTGGTTTCTCAGTCTGTTTCCTAGTGCCGGTTTGCAGTGCCTGCCGTTTTCACTGTAAAACCGGCCTGGAGCTTGAACCTCCCCATATATATGTATGGAGTGGAGTTTGCAAGTGAAAAGAAACTTTGTGTTCCCTTCAAGCTAGGTGAAGGACGGCTTTCACACACACTTATCTCTCAGAACTGAGCATGTGGAGAGACGTTCGTTCATCCAGCACAAAGGGAACGGGTTGCAGGAGAAACACTTACTCTGGTTTCTCAGTCTGTTTCCTAGTGCCGCTTTGAAGTGCCTGCCGTTTTCACTGTAAAACCGGCCTGGAGCTTGAACCTCCCCATAGATATGTATGGAGTGGAGTTTGCAACTGAAAAGAAACTTTGTGTTCCCTTCAAGCTAGGTGAAGGACGGCTTTCACACACACTTATCTCTCAGAACTGAGCATGTGGAGAGACGTTCGTTCATCCAGCACAAAGGGAATGGGATGCAGGAGAAACACTTACTCTGGTTTCTCAGTCTGTTTCCTAATGCCGGTTTGAAGTGCCTGCCGTTTTCACTGTAAAACCGGGTTGGAGCTTCAACCTACCCATATATATGTATGGAAAGTAGTTTACAACTGAAAAGAAACTTTGTGTTCCCTTCAAGCTAGGTGAAGGACGGCTTTCACACACACTTATCTCTCAGAACTGAGCATGTGGAGAGACGTTCGTTCATCCAGCACAAAGGGAACGGGTTGCAGGAGAAACACTTACTCTGGTTTCTGAGTCTGTTTCCTAGTGCCGGTTTGAAGTGCCTGCCGTTTTCAGTGTAAAACCGGGTAGGAGCTTGAACCTCCCCATATATATGTATGGAGTGGAGTTTGCAACTGAAAAGAAACTTTGTGTTCCTTTCAAGCTAGGTGAAGGACGGCTTTCACACACACTTATCTCTCAGAACTGAGCATGTGGAAAGACGTTCGTTCATTCAGCACATAGGGAACGGGTTGCAGGAGAAACACTTACTCTGGTTTCTCAGTCTGTTTCCTAGTGCCGGTTTGAAGTGCCTGCCGTTTTCATTGTAAAACCAGGTTGGAGCTTGAACCTCCCCATATATATGTATGGAGTGGAGTTTGCAAGTGAAAAGAAACTTTGTGTTCCCTTCAAGCTAGGTGAAGGACGGCTTTCACACACACTTATCTCTCAGAACTGAGCATGTGGAGAGACGTTCGTTCATCCAGCACAAAGGGAACGGTTTGCAGGAGAAACACTTACTCTGGTTTCTGAGTCTGTTTCCTAGTGCCGGTTTGAAGTGCCTGCCGTTTTCACTGTAAAACCAGGTTGGAGCTTTAACCTACCCATATATATGTATGGAGTGGAGTTTGCAACTGAAAAGAAACTTTGTGTTCCCTTCAAGCTAGGTGAAGGACGGCTTTCACACACACTTATCTCTCAGAACTGAGCATGTGGAGAGACGTTCGTTCATCCAGCACAAAGGGAACGGGTTGCAGGAGAATCACTTACTCTGGTTTCTCAGTCTGTTTCCTAGTGCCGGTTTGAAGTGCCTGCCGTTTTCACTGTAAAACCGGGTTGGAGCTTGAACTTCCCCATATATATGTATGGAAAGGAGTTTGCAAGTGAAAAGAAACTTTGTGTTCCCTTCAAGCTAGGTGAAGGACGGCTTTCACACACACTTATCTCTCAGAACTGAGCATGTGGAGAGACGTTCTTTCATCCAGCACAAAGGGACCGGGATGCAGGAGAAACACTTACTCTGGTTTCTCAGTCTGTTTCCTAGTGCCGGTTTGAAGTGCCTGCCGTTTTCACTGTAAAACCGGCCTGGAGCTTGAACCTCCCCATAGATATGTATGGAGTGGAGTTTGCAACTGAAAAGAAACTTTGTGTTCCCTTCAAGCTAGGTGAAGGACGGCTTTCACACACACTTATCTCTCAGAACTGAGCATGTGGAGAGACGTTGGTTCATCCAGCACAAAGGGAATGGGATGCAGGAGAAACACTTACTCTGGTTTCTCAGTCTGTTTCCTAATGCCGGTTTGAAGTACCTGCCGTTTTCACTGTAAAACCGGGTTGGAGCTTTAACCTACCCATATATATGTATGGAAAGTAGTTTACAACTGAAAAGAAACTTTGTGTTCCCTTCAAGCTAGGTGAAGGACGGCTTTCACACACACTTATCTCTCAGAACTGAGCATGTGGAGAGACGTTCGTTCATCCAGCACAAAGGGAACGGGTTGCAGGAGAATCACTTACTCTGGTTTCTCAGTCTGTTTCCTAGTGCCGGTTTGAAGTGCCTGCCGTTTTCACTGTAAACCCGGGTTGGAGCTTGAACTTCCCCATATATATGTATGGAAAGGAGTTTGCAAGTGAAAAGAAACTTTGTGTTCCCTTCAAGCTAGGTGAAGGACGGCTTTCACACACACTTATCTCTCAGAACTGAGCATGTGGAGAGACGTTCTTTCATCCAGCACAAAGGGACCGGGATGCAGGAGAAACACTTACTCTGGTTTCTCAGTCTGTTTCCTAGTGCCGGTTTGAAGTGCCTGCCGTTTTCACTGTAAAACCGGCCTGGAGCTTGAACCTCCCCATAGATATGTATGTAGTGGAGTTTGCAACTGAAAAGAAACTTTGTGTTCCCTTCAAGCTAGGTGAAGGACGGCTTTCACACACACTTATCTCTCAGAACTGAGCATGTGGAGAGACGTTCGTTCATCCAGCACAAAGGGAATGGGATGCAGGAGAAACACTTACTCTGGTTTCTCAGTCTGTTTCCTAATGCCGGTTTGAAGTGCCTGCCGTTTTCACTGTAAAACCGGGTTGGAGCTTTAACCTACCCATATATATGTATGGAAAGTAGTTTACAACTGAAAAGAAACTTTGTGTTCCCTTCAAGCTAGGTGAAGGACGGCTTTCACACACACTTATCTCTCAGAACTGAGCATGTGGAGAGACGTTCCTTCATCCAGCACAAAGGGAACGGGTTGCAGGAGAAACACTTACTCTGGTTTCTGAGTCTGTTTCCTAGTGCCGGTTTGAAGTGCCTGCCGTTTTCAGTGTAAAACCGGGTTGGAGCTTGAACCTCCCCATATATATGTATGGAAAGTAGTTTACAATTGAAAAGAAACTTTGTGTTCCCTTCAAGCTAGGTGAAGGACGGCTTTCACACACACTTATCTCTCAGAACTGAGCATGTGGAGAGACGTTCGTTCATTCAGCACATAGGGAACGGGTTGCAGGAGAAACACTTACTCTGGTTTCTCAGTCTGTTTCCTAGTGCCGGTTTGAAGTGCCTGCCGTTTTCACTGTAAAACCAGGTTGGAGCTTGAACCTCCCCATATATATGTATGGAGTGGAGTTTGCAAGTGAAAAGAAACTTTGTGTTCCCTTCAAGCTAGGTGAAGGACGGCTTTCACACACACTTATCTCTCAGAACTGAGCATGTGGAGAGACGTTCGTTCATCCAGCACAAAGGGAACGGGTTGCAGGTGAAACACTTACTCTGGTTTCTCAGTCTGTTTCCTAGTGCCGGTTTGAAGTGCCTGCCGTTTTCACTGTAAAACCGGGTTGGAGCTTTAACCTACCCATATATATGTATGGAAAGTAGTTTACAACTGAAAAGAAACTTTGTGTTCCCTTCAAGCTAGGTGAAGGACGGCTTTCACACACACTTATCTCTCAGAACTGAGCATGTGGAGAGACGTTCGTTCATCCAGCACAAAGGGAACGGGTTGCAGGAGAAACACTTACTCTGGTTTCTCAGTCTGTTTCCTAGTGCCGGTTTGAAGTGCCTGCCGTTTTCACTGTAAAACCGGCCTGGAGCTTGAACCTCCCCATATATATGTATGGAGTGGAGTTTGCAAGTGAAAAGAAACTTTGTGTTCCCTTCAAGCTAGGTGAAGGACGGCTTTCACACACACTTATCTCTCAGAACTGAGCATGTGGAGAGACGTTCGTTCATCCAGCACATAGGGAATGGGATGCAGGAGAAACATTTACTCTGGTTTCTCAGTCTGTTTCCTAATGCCGGTTTGAAGTGCCTGCCGTTTTCACTGTAAAACCGGGTTGGAGCTTTAACCTACCCATATATATGTATGGAAAGTAGTTTACAACTGAAAAGAAACTTTGTGTTCCCTTCAAGCTAGGTGAAGGACGGCTTTCACACACACTTATCTCTCAGAACTGAGCATGTGGAGAGACGTTCGTTCATCCAGCACAAAGGGAACGGGTTGCAGGAGAATCACTTACTCTGGTTTCTCAGTCTGTTTCCTAGTGCCGGTTTGAAGTGCCTGCCGTTTTCACTGTAAACCCGGGTTGGAGCTTGAACTTCCCCATATATATGTATGGAAAGGAGTTTGCAAGTGAAAAGAAACTTTGTGTTCCCTTCAAGCTAGGTGAAGGACGGCTTTCACACACACTTATCTCTCAGAACTGAGCATGTGGAGAGACGTTCGTTCATCCAGCACAAAGGGAACGGGTTGCAGGAGAAACACTTACTCTGGTTTCTCAGTCTGTTTCCTAGTGCCGGTTTGAAGTGCCTGCCGTTTTCACTGTAAAACCGGCCTGGAGCTTGAACCTCCCCATAGATATGTATGGAGTGGAGTTTGCAACTGAAAAGAAACTTTGTGTTCCCTTCAAGCTAGGTGAAGGACGGCTTTCACACACACTTATCTCTCAGAACTGAGCATGTGGAGAGACGTTCGTTCATCCAGCACAAAGGGAATGGGATGCAGGAGAAACACTTACTCTGGTTTCTCAGTCTGTTTCCTAATGCCGGTTTGAAGTGCCTGCCGTTTTCACTGTAAAACCGGGTTGGAGCTTTAACCTACCCATATATATGTATGGAAAGTAGTTTACAACTGAAAAGAAACTTTGTGTTCCCTTCAAGCTAGGTGAAGGACGGCTTTCACACACACTTATCTCTCAGAACTGAGCATGTGGAGAGACGTTCGTTCATCCAGCACAAAGGGAACGGGTTGCAGGAGAAACACTTACTCTGGTTTCTGAGTCTGTTTCCTAGTGCCGGTTTGAAGTGCCTGCCGTTTTCAGTGTAAAACCGGGTTGGAGCTTGAACCTCCCCATATATATGTATGGAGTGGAGTTTGCAACTGAAAAGAAACTTTGTGTTCCCTTCAAGCTAGGTGAAGGACGGCTTTCACACACACTTATCTCTCAGAACTGAGCATGTGGAGAGACGTTCGTTCATTCAGCACATAGGGAACGGGTTGCAGGAGAAACACTTACTCTGGTTTCTCAGTCTGTTTCCTAGTGCCGGTTTGAAGTGCCTGCCGTTTTCACTGTAAAACCAGGTTGGAGCTTGAACCTCCCCATATATATGTATGGAGTGGAGTTTGCAAGTGAAAAGAAACTTTGTGTTCCCTTCAAGCTAGGTGAAGGACGGCTTTCACACACACTTATCTCTCAGAACTGAGCATGTGGAGAGACGTTCGTTCATCCAGCACAAAGGGAACGGGTTGCAGGAGAAACACTTACTCTGGTTTCTGAGTCTGTTTCCTAGTGCCGGTATGAAGTGCCTGCCGTTTTCACTGTAAAACCGGGTTGGAGCTTTAACCTACCCATATATATGTATGGAGTGGAGTTTGCAACTGAAAAGAAACTTTGTGTTCCCTTCAAGCTAGGTGAAGGACGGCTTTCACACACACTTATCTCTCAGAACTGAGCATGTGGAGAGACGTTCGTTCATCCAGCACAAAGGGAACGGGTTGCAGGAGAATCACTTACTCTGGTTTCTCAGTCTGTTTCCTAGTGCCGGTTTGAAGTGCCTGCCGTTTTCACTGTAAAACCGGGTTGGAGCTTGAACTTCCCCATATATATGTATGGAAAGGAGTTTGCAAGTGAAAAGAAACTTTGTGTTCCCTTCAAGCTAGGTGAAGGACGGCTTTCACACACACTTATCTCTCAGAACTGAGCATGTGGAGAGACGTTCTTTCATCCAGCACAAAGGGACCGGGATGCAGGAGAAACACTTACTCTGGTTTCTCAGTCTGTTTCCTAGTGCCGGTTTGAAGTGCCTGCCGTTTTCACTGTAAAACCGGCCTGGAGCTTGAACCTCCCCATAGATATGTATGGAGTGGAGTTTGCAACTGAAAAGAAACTTTGTGTTCCCTTCAAGCTAGGTGAAGGACGGCTTTCACACACACTTATCTCTCAGAACTGAGCATGTGGAGAGACGTTGGTTCATCCAGCACAAAGGGAATGGGATGCAGGAGAAACACTTACTCTGGTTTCTCAGTCTGTTTCCTAATGCCGGTTTGAAGTACCTGCCGTTTTCACTGTAAAACCGGGTTGGAGCTTTAACCTACCCATATATATGTATGGAAAGTAGTTTACAACTGAAAAGAAACTTTGTGTTCCCTTCAAGCTAGGTGAAGGACGGCTTTCACACACACTTATCTCTCAGAACTGAGCATGTGGAGAGACGTTCGTTCATCCAGCACAAAGGGAACGGGTTGCAGGAGAATCACTTACTCTGGTTTCTCAGTCTGTTTCCTAGTGCCGGTTTGAAGTGCCTGCCGTTTTCACTGTAAAACCGGGTTGGAGCTTGAACTTCCCCATATATATGTATGGAAAGGAGTTTGCAAGTGAAAAGAAACTTTGTGTTCCCTTCAAGCTAGGTGAAGGACGGCTTTCACACACACTTATCTCTCAGAACTGAGCATGTGGAGAGACGTTCTTTCATCCAGCACAAAGGGACCGGGATGCAGGAGAAACACTTACTCTGGTTTCTCAGTCTGTTTCCTAGTGCCGGTTTGAAGTGCCTGCCGTTTTCACTGTAAAACCGGCCTGGAGCTTGGACCTCCCCATAGATATGTATGTAGTGGAGTTTGCAACTGAAAAGAAACTTTGTGTTCCCTTCAAGCTAGGTGAAGGACGGCTTTCACACACACTTATCTCTCAGAACTGAGCATGTGGAGAGACGTTCGTTCATCCAGCACAAAGGGAATGGGATGCAGGAGAAACACTTACTCTGGTTTCTCAGTCTGTTTCCTAATGCCGGTTTGAAGTGCCTGCCTTTTTCACTGTAAAACCGGGTTGGAGCTTTAACCTACCCATATATATGTATGGAAAGTAGTTTACAACTGAAAAGAAACTTTGTGTTCCCTTCAAGCTAGGTGAAGGACGGCTTTCACACACACTTATCTCTCAGAACTGAGCATGTGGAGAGACGTTCCTTCATCCAGCACAAAGGGAACGGGTTGCAGGAGAAACACTTACTCTGGTTTCTGAGTCTGTTTCCTAGTGCCGGTTTGAAGTGCCTGCCGTTTTCAGTGTAAAACCGGGTTGGAGCTTGAACCTCCCCATATATATGTATGGAAAGTAGTTTACAACTGAAAAGAAACTTTGTGTTCCCTTCAAGCTAGGTGAAGGACGGCTTTCACACACACTTATCTCTCAGAACTGAGCATGTGGAGAGACGTTCGTTCATTCAGCACATAGGGAACGGGTTGCAGGAGAAACACTTACTCTGGTTTCTCAGTCTGTTTCCTAGTGCCGGTTTGAAGTGCCTGCCGTTTTCACTGTAAAACCAGGTTGGAGCTTGAACCTCCCCATATATATGTATGGAGTGGAGTTTGCAAGTGAAAAGAAACTTTGTGTTCCCTTCAAGCTAGGTGAAGGACGGCTTTCACACACACTTATCTCTCAGAACTGAGCATGTGGAGAGACGTTCGTTCATCCAGCACAAAGGGAACGGGTTGCAGGAGAAACACTTACTCTGGTTTCTCAGTCTGTTTCCTAGTGCCGGTTTGAAGTGCCTGCCGTTTTCACTGTAAAACCGGGTTGGAGCTTTAACCTACCCATATATATGTATGGAAAGTAGTTTACAACTGAAAAGAAACTTTGTGTTCCCTTCAAGCTAGGTGAAGGACGGCTTTCACACACACTTATCTCTCAGAACTGAGCATGTGGAGAGACGTTCGTTCATCCAGCACAAAGGGAACGGGTTGCAGGAGAAACACTTACTCTGGTTTCTCAGTCTGTTTCCTAGTGCCGGTTTGAAGTGCCTGCCGTTTTCACTGTAAAACCGGCCTTGAGCTTGAACCTCCCCATATATATGTATGGAGTGGAGTTTGCAAGTGAAAAGAAACTTTGTGTTCCCTTCAAGCTAGGTGAAGGACGGCTTTCACACACACTTATCTCTCAGAACTGAGCATGTGGAGAGACGTTCGTTCATCCAGCACATAGGGAATGGGATGCAGGAGAAACATTTACTCTGGTTTCTCAGTCTGTTTCCTAATGCCGGTTTGAAGTGCCTGCCGTTTTCACTGTAAAACCGGGTTGGAGCTTTAACCTACCCATATATATGTATGGAAAGTAGTTTACAACTGAAAAGAAACTTTGTGTTCCCTTCAAGCTAGGTGAAGGACGGCTTTCACACACACTTATCTCTCAGAACTGAGCATGTGGAGAGACGTTCGTTCATCCAGCACAAAGGGAACGGGTTGCAGGAGAATCACTTACTCTGGTTTCTCAGTCTGTTTCCTAGTGCCGGTTTGAAGTGCCTGCCGTTTTCACTGAAAACCGGGTTGGAGCTTGAACTTCCCCATATATATGTATGGAAAGGAGTTTGCAAGTGAAAAGAAACTTTGTGTTCCCTTCAAGCTAGGTGAAGGACGGCTTTCACACACACTTATCTCTCAGAACTGAGCATGTGGAGAGACGTTCTTTCATCCAGCACAAAGGGACCGGGATGCAGGAAAAACACTTACTCTGGTTTCTCAGTCTGTTTCCTAGTGCCGGTTTGAAGTGCCTGCCGTTTTCACTGTAAAACCGGCCTGGAGCTTGAACCTCCCCATAGATATGTATGGAGTGGAGATTGCAACTGAAAAGAAACTTAGTGTTCCCTTCAAGCTAGGTGAAGGACGGCTTTCACACACACTTATCTCTCAGAACTGAGCATGTGGAGAGACGTTCGTTCATCCAGCACAAAGGGAATGGGATGCACGAGAAACAATTACTCTGGTTTCTCAGTCTGTTTCCTAATGCCGGTTTGAAGTGCCTGCCGTTTTCACTGTAAAACCGGGTTGGAGCTTGAACCTCCCCATATATATGTATGGAAAGTAGTTTACAACTGAAAAGAAACTTTGTGTTCCCTTCAAGCTAGGTGAAGGACGGCTTTCACACACACTTATCTCTCAGAACTGAGCATGTGGAGAGACGTTCGTTCATCCAGCACAAAGGGAACGGGTTGCAGGAGAAACACTTACTCTGGTTTCTCAGTCTGTTTCCTAGTGCCGGTTTGAAGTGCCTGCCGTTTTCACTGTAAAACCGGCCTTGAGCTTGAACCTCCCCATATATATGTATGGAGTGGAGTTTGCAAGTGAAAAGAAACTTTGTGTTCCCTTCAAGCTAGGTGAAGGACGGCTTTCACACACACTTATCTCTCAGAACTGAGCATGTGGAGAGACGTTCGTTCATCCAGCACATAGGGAATGGGATGCAGGAGAAACATTTACTCTGGTTTCTCAGTCTGTTTCCTAATGCCGGTTTGAAGTGCCTGCCGTTTTCACTGTAAAACCGGGTTGGAGCTTTAACCTACCCATATATATGTATGGAAAGTAGTTTACAACTGAAAAGAAACTTTGTGTTCCCTTCAAGCTAGGTGAAGGACGGCTTTCACACACACTTATCTCTCAGAACTGAGCATGTGGAGAGACGTTCGTTCATCCAGCACAAAGGGAACGGGTTGCAGGAGAATCACTTACTCTGGTTTCTCAGTCTGTTTCCTAGTGCCGGTTTGAAGTGCCTGCCGTTTTCACTGTAAAACCGGGTTGGAGCTTGAACTTCCCCATATATATGTATGGAAAGGAGTTTGCAAGTGAAAAGAAACTTTGTGTTCCCTTCAAGCTAGGTGAAGGACGGCTTTCACACACACTTATCTCTCAGAACTGAGCATGTGGAGAGACGTTCTTTCATCCAGCACAAAGGGACCGGGATGCAGGAGAAACACTTACTCTGGTTTCTCAGTCTGTTTCCTAGTGCCGGTTTGAAGTGCCTGCCGTTTTCACTGTAAAACCGGCCTGGAGCTTGAACCTCCCCATAGATATGTATGGAGTGGAGTTTGCAACTGAAAAGAAACTTTGTGTTCCCTTCAAGCTAGGTGAAGGACGGCTTTCACACACACTTATCTCTCAGAACTGAGCATGTGGAGAGACGTTCGTTCATCCAGCACAAAGGGAATGGGATGCACGAGAAACACTTACTCTGGTTTCTCAGTCTGTTTCCTAATGCCGGTTTGAAGTGCCTGCCGTTTTCACTGTAAAACCGGGTTGGAGCTTGAACCTCCCCATATATATGTATGGAAAGTAGTTTACAACTGAAAAGAAACTTTGTGTTCCCTTCAAGCTAGGTGAAGGACGGCTTTCACACACACTTATCTCTCAGAACTGAGCATGTGGAGAGACGTTCGTTCATCCAGCACAAAGGGAACGGGTTGCAGGAGAAACACTTACTCTGGTTTCTGAGTCTGTTTCCTAGTGCCGGTTTGAAGTGCCTGCCGTTTTCAGTGTAAAACCGGGTTGGAGCTTGAACCTCCCCATATATATGTATGGAAAGTAGTTTACAACTGAAAAGAAACTTTGTGTTCCCTTCAAGCTAGGTGAAGGACGGCTTTCACACACACTTATCTCTCAGAACTGAGCATGTGGAGAGACGTTCGTTCATTCAGCACATAGGGAACGGGTTGCAGGAGAAACACTTACTCTGGTTTCTCAGTCTGTTTCCTAGTGCCGGTTTGAAGTGCCTGCCGTTTTCACTGTAAAACCAGGTTGGACCTTGAACCTCCCCATATATATGTATGGAGTGGAGTTTGCAAGTGAAAAGAAACTTTGTGTTCCCTTCAAGCTAGGTGAAGGACGGCTTTCACACACACTTATCTCTCAGAACTGAGCATGTGGAGAGACGTTCGTTCATCCAGCACAAAGGGAACGGGTTGCAGGAGAAACACTTACTCTGGTTTCTGAGTCTGTTTCCTAGTGCCGGTTTGAAGTGCCTGCCGTTTTCACTGTAAAACCGGGTTGGAGCTTTAACCTACCCATATATATGTATGGAAAGTAGTTTACAACTGAAAAGAAACTTTGTGTTCCCTTCAAGCTAGGTGAAGGACGGCTTTCACACACACTTATCTCTCAGAACTGAGCATGTGGAGAGACGTTCGTTCATCCAGCACAAAGGGAACGGGTTGCAGGAGAATCACTTACTCTGGTTTCTCAGTCTGTTTCCTAGTGCCGGTTTGAAGTGCCTGCCGTTTTCACTGTAAAACCGGGTTGGAGCTTGAACTTCCCCATATATATGTATGGAGTGGAGTTTGCAAGTGAAAAGAAACTTTGTGTTCCCTTCAAGCTAGGTGAAGGACGGCTTTCACACACACTTATCTCTCAGAACTGAGCATGTGGAGAGACGTTCTTTCATCCAGCACAAAGGGACCGGGATGCAGGAGAAACACTTACTCTGGTTTCTCAGTCTGTTTCCTAGTGCCGGTTTGAAGTGCCTGCCGTTTTCAGTGTAAAACCGGCCTGGAGCTTGAACCTCCCCATATATATGTATGGAGTGGGGTTTGCAACTGAAAAGAAACTTTGTGTTCCCTTCAAGCTAGGTGAAGGACGGCTTTCACACACACTTATCTCTCAGAACTGAGCATGTGGAGAGACATTCGTTCATCCAGCACAAAGGGAACGGGTTGCAGGTGAAACAATTACTCTGGTTTCTCAGTCTGTTTCCTAGTGCCGGTTTGAAGTGCCTGCCGTTTTCACTGTAAAACCGGCCTGGAGCTTGAACCTCCCCATATATATGTATGGAGTGGAGTTTGCAACTGAAAAGAAACTTTGTGTTCCCTTCAAGCTAGGTGAAGGACGGCTTTCACACACACTTATCTCTCAGAACTGAGCATGTGGAGAGACGTTCGTTCATCCAGCACAAAGGGAACGGGTTGCAGGAGAAACACTTACTCTGGTTTCTCAGTCTGTTTCCTAGTGCCGGTTTGAAGTGCCTGCCGTTTTCACTGTAAAACCGGCCTGGAGCTTGAACCTCCCCGTATATATGTATGGAGTGGAGTTTGCAAGTGAAAAGAAACTTTGTGTTCCCTTCAAGCTAGGTGAAGGACGGCTTTCACACACACTTATCTCTCAGAACTGAGCATGTGGAGAGACGTTCGTTCATCCAGCACATAGGGAATGGGATGCAGGAGAAACATTTACTCTGGTTTCTCAGTCTGTTTCCTAATGCCGGTTTGAAGTGCCTGCCGTTTTCACTGTAAAACCGGGTTGGAGCTTTAACCTACCCATATATATGTATGGAAAGTAGTTTACAACTGAAAAGAAACTTTGTGTTCCCTTCAAGCTAGGTGAAGGACGGCTTTCACACACACTTATCTCTCAGAACTGAGCATGTGGAGAGACGTTCGTTCATCCAGCACATAGGGAACGGGTTGCAGGAGAAACACTTACTCTGGTTTCTCAGTCTGTTTCCTAGTGCCGGTTTGAAGTGCCTGCCGTTTTCACTGTAAAACCGGGTTGGAGCTTTAACCTACCCATATATATGTATGAAGTGGAGTTTGCAACTGAAAAGAAACTTTGTGTTCCCTTCAAGCTAGGTGAATGACGGCTTTCACACACACTTATCTCTCAGATCTGAGCATGTGGAGAGACGTTCGTTCATCCAGCACAAAGGGAAAGGGTTGCAGGAGAAACACTTACTCTGGTTTCTCAGTCTGTTTCCTAGTGCCGGTTTGAAGTGCCTGCCGTTTTCACTGTAAAACCGGCCTGGAGCTTGAACCTCCCCATATATATGTATGGAGTGGAGTTTGCACGTGAAAAGAAACTATGTGTTCCCTTCAAGCTAGGTGAAGGACGGCTTTCACACACACTTATCTCTCAGAACTGAGCATGTGGAGAGACGTTCGTTCATCCAGCACAAAGGGAACGGGTTGCAGGAGAAACACTTACTCTGGTTTCTCAGTCTGTTTCCTAGTGCCGGTTTGAAGTGCCTGCCGTTTTCACTGTAAAACCGGGTTGGAGCTTGAACTTCCCCATATATATGTATGGAAAGGAGTTTGCAAGTGAAAAGAAACTTTGTGTTCCCTTCAAGCTAGGTGAAGGACGGCTTTCACACACACTTATCTCTCAGAACTGAGCATGTGGAGAGACGTTCTTTCATCCAGCACAAAGGGACCGGGATGCAGGAGAAACACTTACTCTGGTTTCTCAGTCTGTTTCCTAGTGCCGGTTTGAAGTGCCTGCCGTTTTCAGTGTAAAACCGGCCTGGAGCTTGAACCTCCCCATATATATGTATGGAGTGGAGTTTGCAAGTGAAAAGAAACTTTGTGTTCCCTTCAAGCTAGGTGAAGGACGGCTTTCACACACACTTATCTCTCAGAACTGAGCATGTGGAGAGACGTTCGTTCATCCAGCACAAAGGGAACGGGTTGCATGAGAAACACTTACTCTGGTTTCTCAGTCTGTTTCCTAGTGCCGGTTTGAAGTGCCTGCCGTTTTCACTGTAAAACCGGCCTGGAGCTTGAACCTCCCCATATATATGTATGGAGTGGAGTTTGCAACTGAAAAGAAACTTTGTGTTCCCTTCAAGCTAGGTGAAGGACGGCTTTCACACACACTTATCTCTCAGAACTGAGCATGTGGAGAGACGTTCGTTCATCCAGCACAAAGGGAACGGGTTGCAGGAGAAACACTTACTCTGGTTTCTCAGTCTGTTTCCTAGTGCCGGTTTGAAGTGCCTGCCGTTTTCACTGTAAAACCGGCCTGGAGCTTGAACCTCCCCATATATATGTATGGAGTGGAGTTTGCAAGTGAAAAGAAACTTTGTGTTCCCTTCAAGCTAGGTGAAGGACGGCTTTCACACACACTTATCTCTCAGAACTGAGCATGTGGAGAGACGTTCGTTCATCCAGCACATAGGGAATGGGATGCAGGAGAAACATTTACTCTGGTTTCTCAGTCTGTTTCCTAATGCCGGTTTGAAGTGCCTGCCGTTTTCACTGTAAAACCGGGTTGGAGCTTTAACCTACCCATATATATGTATGGAAAGTAGTTTACAACTGAAAAGAAACTTTGTGTTCCCTTCAAGCTAGGTGAAGGACGGCTTTCACACACACTTATCTCTCAGAACTGAGCATGTGGAGAGACGTTCGTTCATCCAGCACAAAGGGAACGGGTTGCAGGAGAAACACTTACTCTGGTTTCTCAGTCTGTTTCCTAGTGCCGGTTTGAAGTGCCTGCCGTTTTCACTGTAAAACCGGCCTGGAGCTTGAACCTCCCCTAGATATGTATGGAGTGGAGTTTGCAACTGAAAAGAAACTTTGTGTTCCCTTCAAGCTAGGTGAAGGACGGCTTTCACACACACTTATCTCTCAGAACTGAGCATGTGGAGAGACGTTCATTCATCCAGCACAAAGGGAACGGGTTGCAGGAGAAACACTTACTCTGGTTTCTCAGTCTGTTTCCTAGTGCCGGTTTGAAGTGCCTGCCGTTTTCACTGTAAAACCGGCCTGGAGCTTGAACCTCCCCAAATATATGTATGGAGTGGAGTTTGCAACTGAAAAGAAACTTTGTGTTCCCTTCAAGCTAGGTGAAGGACGGCTTTCACACACACTTATCTCCCAGAACTGAGCATGTGGAGAGATATTCGTTCATCCAGCACAAAGGGAACGTGTTGCAGGAGAAACACTTACTCTGGTTTCTCAGTCTGTTTCCTAGTGCCGGTTTGAAGTGCCTGCCGTTTTCACTGTAAAACCGGCCTGGAGCTTGAACCTCCCCATAGATATGTATGGAGTGGAGTTTGCAACTGAAAAGAAACTTTGTGTTCCCTTCAAGCTAGGTGAAGGACGGCTTTCACACACACTTATCTCTCAGAACTGAGCATGTGGAGAGACGTTCGTTCATCCAGCACAAAGGGAATGGGATGCAGGAGAAACACTTACTCTGGTTTCTCAGTCTGTTTCCTAATGCCGGTTTGAAGTGCCTGCCGTTTTCACTGTAAAACCGGGTTGGAGCTTTAACCTACCCATATATATGTATGGAAAGTAGTTTACAACTGAAAAGAAACTTTGTGTTCCCTTCAAGCTAGGTGAAGGACGGCTTTCACACACACTTATCTCTCAGAACTGAGCATGTGGAGAGACGTTCGTTCATCCAGCACAAAGGGAACGGGTTGCAGGAGAAACACTTACTCTGGTTTCTGAGTCTGTTTCCTAGTGCCGGTTTGAAGTGCCTGCCGTTTTCAGTGTAAAACCGGGTTGGAGCTTGAACCTCCCCATATATATGTATGGAGTGGAGTTTGCAACTGAAAAGAAACTTTGTGTTCCCTTCAAGCTAGGTGAAGGACGGCTTTCACACACACTTATCTCTCAGAACTGAACATGTGGAGAGACGTTCGTTCATTCAGCACATAGGGAACGGGTTGCAGGAGAAACACTTACTCTGGTTTCTCAGTCTGTTTCCTAGTGCCGGTTTGAAGTGCCTGCCGTTTTCACTGTAAAACCAGGTTGGAGCTTGAACCTCCCCATATATATGTATGGAGTGGAGTTTGCAAGTGAAAAGAAACTTTGTGTTCCCTTCAAGCTAGGTGAAGGACGGCTTTCACACACACTTATCTCTCAGAACTGAGCATGTGGAGAGACGTTCGTTCATCCAGCACAAAGGGAACGGGTTGCAGGAGAAACACTTACTCTGGTTTCTGAGTCTGTTTCCTAGTGCCGGTTTGAAGTGCCTGCCGTTTTCACTGTAAAACCGGGTAGGAGCTTTAACCTACCCATATATATGTATGGAAAGTAGTTTACAACTGAAAAGAAACTTTCTGTTCCCTTCAAGCTAGGTGAAGGACGGCTTTCACACACACTTATCTCTCAGAACTGAGCATGTGGAGAGACGTTCTTTCATCCAGCACAAAGGGACCGGGTTGCAGGAGAAACACTTACTCTGGTTTCTCAGTCTGTTTCCTAGTGCCGGTTTGAAGTGCCTGCCGTTTTCAGTGTAAAACCGGCCTGGAGCTTGAACCTCCCCATATATATGTATGGAGTGGAGTTTGCAACTGAAAAGAAACTTTGTGTTCCCTTCAAGCTAGGTGAAGGACGGCTTTCACACACACTTATCTCTCAGAACTGAGCATGTGGAGAGACGTTCGTTCATCCAGCACAAAGGGAACGGGTTGCAGGAGAAACACTTATTCTGGTTTCTCAGTCTGTTTCCTAGTGCCGGTTTGAAGTGCCTGCCGTTTTCACTGTAAAACCGGCCTGGAGCTTGAACCTCCCCATATATATGTATGGAGTGGAGTTTGCAACTGAAAAGAAACTTTGTGTTCCCTTCAAGCTAGGTGAAGGACGGCTTTCACACACACTTATCTCTCAGAACTGAGCATGTGGAGAGACGTTCGTTCATCCAGCACAAAGGGAACGGGTTGCAGGAGAAACACATACTCTGGTTTCTCAGTCTGTTTCCTAGTGCCGGTTTGAAGTGCCTGCCGTTTTCACTGTAAAACCGGCCTGGAGCTTGAACCTCCCCATATATATGTATGGAGTGGAGTTTGCAAGTGAAAAGAAACTTTGTGTTCCCTTCAAGCTAGGTGAAGGACGGCTTTCACACACACTTATCTCTCAGAACTGAGCATGTGGAGAGACGTTCGTTCATCCAGCACAAAGGGAACGGGTTGCAGGAGAAACACTTACTCTGGTTTCTCAGTCTGTTTCCTAGTGCCGGTTTGAAGTGCCTGCCGTTTTCACTGTAAAACCGGGTTGGAGATTGAACCTCCCCATATATATGTATGGAGTGGAGTTTGCAAGTGAAAAGAAACTTTGTGTTCCCTTCAAGCTAGGTGAAGGACGGCTTTCACACACACTTATCTCTCAGAACTGAGCATGTGGAGAGACGTTCGTTCATCCAGCACAAAGGGAACGGGTTGCAGGAGAAACACTTACTCTGGTTTCTCAGTCTGTTTCCTAGTGCCGGTTTGAAGTGCCTGCCGTTTTCACTGTAAAACCGGCCTGGAGCTTGAACCTCCCCATATATATGTATGGAGTGGAGTTTGCAACTGAAAAGAAACTTTGTGTTCCCTTCAAGCTAGGTGAAGGACGGCTTTCACACACACTTATCTCTCAGAACTGAGCATGTGGAGAGACGTTCGTTCATCCAGCACAAAGGGAACGGGTTGCAGGAGAAACACATACTCTGGTTTCTCAGTCTGTTTCCTAGTGCCGGTTTGAAGTGCCTGCCGTTTTCACTGTAAAACTGGCCTGGAGCTTGAACCTCCCCATATATATGTATGGAGTGGAGTTTGCAAGTGAAAAGAAACTTTGTGTTCCCTTCAAGCTAGGTGAAGGACGGCTTTCACACACACTTATCTCTCAGAACTGAGCATGTGGAGAGACGTTCGTTCATCCAGCACAAAGGGAACGGGTTGCAGGAGAAACACTTACTCTGGTTTCTGAGTCTCTTTCCTAATGCCGGTTTGAAGTGCCTGCCGTTTTCACTGTAAAACCGGGTTGGAGCTTCAACCTCCCCATATATATGTATGGAGTGGAGTTTGCAAGTGAAAAGAAACTTTGTGTTCCCTTCAAGCTAGGTGAAGGACGGCTTTCACACACACTTATCTCTCAGAACTGAGCATGTGGAGAGACGTTCTTTCATCCAGCACAAAGGGACCGGGTTGCAGGAGAAACACTTAATCTGGTTTCTCAGTCTGTTTCCTAGTGCCGGTTTGAAGTGCCTGCCGTTTTCAGTGTAAAACCGGCCTGGAGCTTGAACCTCCCCATATATATGTATGGAGTGGAGTTTGCAACTGAAAAGAAACTTTGTGTTCCCTTCAAGCTAGGTGAAGGACGGCTTTCACACACACTTATCTCCCAGAACTCAGCGTGTGGAGAGACATTCGTTCATCCAGCACAAAGGGACCGGGTTGCAGGAGAAACACTTACTCTGGTTTCTCAGTCTGTTTCCTAGTGCCGGTTTGAAGTGCCTGCCGTTTTCAGTGTAAAACCGGCCTGGAGCTTGAACCTCCCCATATATATGTATGGAGTGGAGTTTGCAACTGAAAAGAAACTTTGTGTTCCCTTCAAGCTAGGTGAAGGACGGCTTTCACACACACTTATCTCTCAGAACTGAGCATGTGGAGAGACGTTCGTTCATCCAGCACAAAGGGAACGGGTTGCAGGAGAAACACTTACTCTGGTTTCTCAGTCTGTTTCCTAGTGCCGGTTTGAAGTGCCTGCCGTTTTCACTGTAAAACCGGGTTGGAGCTTGAACCTCCCCATATATATGTATGGAGTGGAGTTTGCAAGTGAAAAGAAACTTTGTGTTCCCTTCAAGCTAGGTGAAGGACAGCTTTCACACACACTTATCTCTCAGAACTGAGCATGTGGAGAGACGTTCGTTCATCCAGCACAAAGGGAACGGGTTGCAGGAGAATCACTTACTCTGGTTTCTCAGTCTGTTTCCTAGTGCCGGTTTGAAGTGCCTGCCGTTTTCACTGTAAAACCGGGTTGGAGCTTGAACTTCCCCATATATATGTATGGAAAGGAGTTTGCAAGTGAAAAGAAACTTTGTGTTCCCTTCAAGCTAGGTGAAGGACGGCTTTCACACACACTTATCTCTCAGAACTGAGCATGTGGAGAGACGTTCTTTCATCCAGCACAAAGGGACCGGGTTGCAGGAGAAACACTTACTCTGGTTTCTCAGTCTGTTTCCTAGTGCCGGTTTGAAGTGCCTGCCGTTTTCAGTGTAAAACCGGCCTGGAGCTTGAACCTCCCCATATATATGTATGGAGTGGAGTTTGCAACTGAAAAGAAACTTTGTGTTCCCTTCAAGCTAGGTGAAGGACGGCTTTCACACACACTTATCTCTCAGAACTGAGCATGTGGAGAGACGTTCGTTCATCCAGCACAAAGGGAACGGGTTGCAGGAGAAACACATACTCTGGTTTCTCAGTCTGTTTCCTAGTGCCGGTTTGAAGTGCCTGTCGTTTTCACTGTAAAACCGGCCTGGAGCTTGAACCTCCCCATAGATATGTATGGAGTGGAGTTTGCAAGTGAAAAGAAACTTTGTGTTCCCTTCAAGCTAGGTGAAGGACGGCTTTCACACACACTTATCTCTCAGAACTGAGCATGTGGAGAGACGTTCGTTCATCCAGCACAAAGGGAACGGGTTGCAGGAGAAACACTTACTCTGGTTTCTCAGTCTGTTTCCTAGTGCCGGTTTGAAGTGCCTGCCGTTTTCACTGTAAAACCGGGTTGGAGCTTGAACCTCCCCATATATATGTATGGAGTGGAGTTTGCAAGTGAAAAGAAACTTTGTGTTCCCTTCAAGCTAGGTGAAGGACGGCTTTCACACACACTTATCTCTCAGAACTGAGCATGTGGAGAGACGTTCGTTCTTCCAGCACATAGGGAATGGGATTCAGGAGAAACATTTACTCTGGTTTCTCAGTCTGTTTCCTAATGCCGGTTTGAAGTGCCTGCCGTTTTCACTGTAAAACCGGGTTGGAGCTTTAACCTACCCATATATATGTATGGAAAGTAGTTTACAACTGAAAAGAAACTTTGTGTTCCCTTCAAGCTAGGTGAAGGACGGCTTTCACACACACTTATCTCTCAGAATTGAGCATGTGGAGAGACGTTCGTTCATCCAGCACATAGGGAACGGGTTGCAGGAGAAACACTTACTCTGGTTTCTCAGTCTGTTTCCTAGTGCCGGTTTGAAGTGCCTGCCGTTTTCACTGTAAAACCGGCCTGGAGCTTGAACCTCCCCATATATATTTATGGAGTGGAGTTTGCAAGTGAAAAGAAACTTTGTGTTCCCTTCAAGCTAGGTGAAGGACGGCTTTCACACACACTTATCTCTCAGAACTGAGCATGTGGAGAGACGTTCGTTCATCCAGCACAAAGGGAACGGGTTGCAGGAGAAACACTTACTCTGGTTTCTCAGTCTGTTTCCTAGTGCCGGTTTGAAGTGCCTGCCGTTTTCACTGTAAAACCGGCCTGGAGCTTGAACCTCCCCATAGATATGTATGGAGTGGAGTTTGCAACTGAAAAGAAACTTTGTGTTCCCTTCAAGCTAGGTGAAGGACGGCTTTCACACACACTTATCTCTCAGAACTGAGCATGTGGAGAGACCTTCGTTCATCCAGCACAAAGGGAATGGGATGCAGGAGAAACACTTACTCTGGTTTCTCAGTCTGTTTCCTAATGCCGGTTTGAAGTGCCTGCCGTTTTCACTGTAAAACCGGGTTGGAGCTTTAACCTACCCATATATATGTATGGAAAGTAGTTTACAACTGAAAAGAAACTTTGTGTTCCCTTCAAGCTAGGTGAAGGACGGCTTTCACACACACTTATCTCTCAGAACTGAGCATGTGGAGAGACGTTCGTTCATCCAGCACAAAGGGAACGGGTTGCAGGAGAAACACTTACTCTGGTTTCTGAGTCTGTTTCCTAGTGCCGGTTTGAAGTGCCTGCCGTTTTCAGTGTAAAACCGGGTTGGAGCTTGAACCTCCCCATATATATGTATGGAGTGGAGTTTGCAAGTGAAAAGAAACTTTGTGTTCCCTTCAAGCTAGGTGAAGGACGGCTTTCACACACACTTATCTCTCAGAACTGAGCATGTGGAGAGACGTTCGTTCATCCAGCACAAAGGGAACGGGTTGCAGGAGAAACACTTACTCTGGTTTCTGAGTCTGTTTCCTAGTGCCGGTTTGAAGTGCCTGCCGTTTTCACTGTAAAACCGGGTTGGAGCTTTAACCTACCCATATATATGTATGGAAAGTAGTTTACAACTGAAAAGAAACTTTGTGTTCCCTTCAAGCTAGGTGAAGGACGGCTTTCACACACACTTATCTCTCAGAACTGAGCATGTGGAGAGACGTTCGTTCATCCAGCACAAAGGGAACGGGTTGCAGGAGAATCACTTACTCTGGTTTCTCAGTCTGTTTCCTAGTGCCGGTTTGAAGTGCCTGCCGTTTTCACTGTAAAACCGGCCTGGAGCTTGAACCTCCCCATATATATGTATGGAGTGGAGTTTGCAACTGAAAAGAAACTTTGTGTTCCCTTCAAGCTAGGTGAAGGACGGCTTTCACACACACTTATCTCTCAGAACTGAGCATGTGGAGAGACGTTCGTTCATCCAGCACAAAGGGAACGGGTTGCAGGAGAAACACTTACTCTGGTTTCTCAGTCTGTTTCCTAGTGCCGGTTTGAAGTGCCTGCCGTTTTCACTGTAAAACCGGCCTGGAGCTTGAACCTCCCCATAGATATGTATGGAGTGGAGTTTGCAACTGAAAAGAAACTTTGTGTTCCCTTCAAGCTAGGTGAAGGACGGCTTTCACACACACTTATCTCTCAGAACTGAGCATGTGGAGAGACGTTCGTTCATCCAGCACAAAGGGAACGGGTTGCAGGAGAAACACTTACTCTGGTTTCTCAGTCTGTTTCCTAGTGCCGGTTTGAAGTGCCTGCCGTTTTCAGTGTAAAACCGGGTTGGAGCTTGAACCTCCCCATATATATGTATGGAGTGGAGTTTGCAAGTGAAAAGAAACTTTGTGTTCCCTTCAAGCTAGGTGAAGGACGGCTTTCACACACACTTATCTCTCAGAACTGAGCATGTGGAGAGACGTTCGTTCATCCAGCACATAGGGAACGGGTTGCAGGAGAATCACTTACTCTGGTTTCTCAGTCTGTTTCCTAGTGCCGGTTTGAAGTGCCTGCCGTTTTCACTGTAAAACCGGGTTGGAGCTTTAACCTACCCGTATATATGTATGGAGTGGAGTTTGCAACTGAAAAGAAACTTTGTGTTCCCTTCAAGCTAGGTGAAGGACGGCTTTCACACACACTTATCTCTCAGAACTGAGCATGTGGAGAGACGTTCGTTCATCCAGCACAAAGGGAACGGGTTGCAGGAGAAACACTTACTCTGGTTTCTGAGTCTGTTTCCTAGTGCCGGTTTGAAGTGCCTGCCGTTTTCACTGTAAAACCGGGTTGGAGCTTTAACCTACCCATATATATGTATGGAAAGTAGTTTACAACTGAAAAGAAACTTTGTGTTCCCTTCAAGCTAGGTGAAGGACGGCTTTCACACACACTTATCTCTCAGAACTGAGCATGTGGAGAGACGTTCGTTCATCCAGCACAAAGGGAACGGGTTGCAGGAGAATCACTTACTCTGGTTTCTCAGTCTGTTTCCTAGTGCCGGTTTGAAGTGCCTGCCGTTTTCACTGTAAAACCGGCCTGGAGCTTGAACCTCCCCATATATATGTATGGAGTGGAGTTTGCAACTGAAAAGAAACTTTGTGTTCCCTTCAAGCTAGGTGAAGGACGGCTTTCACACACACTTATCTCTCAGAACTGAGCATGTGGAGAGACGTTCGTTCATCCAGCACAAAGGGAACGGGTTGCAGGAGAAACACTTACTCTGGTTTCTCAGTCTGTTTCCTAGTGCCGGTTTGAAGTGCCTGCCGTTTTCACTGTAAAACCGGCCTGGAGCTTGAACCTCCCCATATATATGTATGGAGTGGAGTTTGCAACTGAAAAGAAACTTTGTGTTCCCTTCAAGCTAGGTGAAGGACGGCTTTCACACACACTTATCTCTCAGAACTGAGCATGTGGAGAGACGTTCGTTCATCCAGCACAAAGGGAACGGGTTGCAGGAGAAACACTTACTCTGGTTTCTCAGTCTGTTTCCTAGTGCCGGTTTGAAGTGCCTGCCGTTTTCACTGTAAAACCGGCCTGGAGCTTGAACCTCCCCATAGATATGTATGGAGTGGAGTTTGCAACTGAAAAGAAACTTTGTGTTCCCTTCAAGCTAGGTGAAGGACGGCTTTCACACACACTTATCTCTCAGAACTGAGCATGTGGAGAGACGTTCGTTCATCCATCACAAAGGGAATGGGATGCAGGGGAAACACTTACTCTGGTTTCTCAGTCTGTTTCCTAATGCCGGTTTGAAGTGCCTGCCGTTTTCACTGTAAAACCGGGTTGGAGCTTTAACCTACAGATATATATGTATGGAAAGTAGTTTACAACTGAAAAGAAACTTTGTGTTCCCTTCAAGCTAGGTGAAGGACGGCTTTCACACACACTTATCTCTCAGAACTGAGCATGTGGAGAGACGTTCGTTCATCCAGCACGTAGGGAACGGGTTGCAGGAGAAACACTTACTCTGGTTTCTGAGTCTGTTTCCTAGTGCCGGTTTGAAGTGCCTGCCGTTTTCACTGTAAAACCGGCCTGGAGCTTGAACCTCCCCATATATATGTATGGAGTGGAGTTTGCAACTGAAAAGAAACTTTGTGTTCCCTTCAAGCTAGGTGAAGGACGGCTTTCACACACACTTATCTCTCAGAACTGAGCATGTGGAGAGACGTTCGTTCATCCAGCACAAAGGGAACGGGTTGCAGGAGAAACACTTACTCTGGTTTCTCAGTCTGTTTCCTAGTGCCGGTTTGAAGTGCCTGCCGTTTTCACTGTAAAACCGGCCTGGAGCTTGAACCTCCCCATATATATGTATGGAGTGGAGTTTGCAACTGAAAAGAAACTTTGTGTTCCCTTCAAGCTAGGTGAAGGACGGCTTTCACACACACTTATCTCTCAGAACTGAGCATGTGGAGAGACGTTCGTTCATCCAGCACAAAGGGAACGGGTTGCAGGATAAACACTTACTCTGGTTTCTCAGTCTGCTTCCTAGTGCCGGTTTGAAGTGCCTGCCGTTTTCACTGTAAAACCGGGTTGGAGCTTGAACCTCCCCATATATATGTATGGAGTGGAGTTTGCAACTGAAAAGAAACTTTGTGTTCCCTTCAAGCTAGGTGAAGGACGGCTTTCACACACACTTATCTCTCAGAACTGAGCATGTGGAGAGACGTTCGTTCATCCAGCACAAAGGGAACGGGTTGCAGGAGAAACACTTACTCTGGTTTCTCAGTCTGTTTCCTAGTGCCGGTTTGAAGTGCCTGCCGTTTTCACTGTAAAACCGGGTTGGAGCTTTAACCTACCCATATATATGTATGGAAAGGAGTTTGCAAGTGAAAAGAAACTTTGTGTTCCCTTCAAGCTAGGTGAAGGACGGCTTTCACACACACTTATCTCTCAGAACTGAGCATGTGGAGAGACGTTCGTTCATCCAGCACATAGGGAATGGGATGCAGGAGAAACATTTACTCTGGTTTCTCAGTCTGTTTCCTAATGCCGGTTTGAAGTGCCTGCCGTTTTCACTGTAAACCCGGGTTGGAGCTTTAACCTACCCATATATATGTATGGAAAGTAGTTTACAACTGAAAAGAAACTTTGTGTTCCCTTCAAGCTAGGTGAAGGTCGGCTTTCACACACACTTATCTCTCAGAACTGAGCATGTGGAGAGACGTTCGTTCATCCATCACATAGGGAACGGGTTGCAGGAGAAACACTTACTCTGGTTTCTCAGTCTGTTTCCTAGTGCCGGTTTGAAGTGCCTGCCGTTTTCACTGTAAAACCGGCCTGGAGCTTGAACCTCCCCATATATATGTATGGAGTGGAGTTTGCAAGTGAAAAGAAACTTTGTGTTCCCTTCAAGCTAGGTGAAGGACGGCTTTCACACACACTTATCTCTCAGAACTGAGCATGTGGAGAGACGTTCGTTCATCCAGCACAAAGGGAACGGGTTGCAGGAGAAACACTTACTCTGGTTTCTCAGTCTGTTTCCTAGTGCCGGTTTGAAGTGCCTGCCGTTTTCACTGTAAAACCGGCCTGGAGCTTGAACCTCCCCATATATATGTATGGAGTGGAGTTTGCAACTGAAAAGAAACTTTGTGTTCCCTTCAAGCTAGGTGAAGGACGGCTTTCACACACACTTATCTCTCAGAACTGAGCATGTGGAGAGACGTTCGTTCATCCAGCACAAAGGTAACGGGTTGCAGGAGAATCACTTACTCTGGTTTCTCAGTCTGTTTCCTAGTGCCGGTTTGAAGTGCCTGCCGTTTTCACTGTAAAACCGGGTTGGAGCTTGAACTTCCCCATATATATGTATGGAAAGGAGTTTACAAGTGAAAAGAAACTTTGTGTTCCCTTCAAGGTAGGTGAAGGACGGCTTTCACACACACTTATCTCTCAGAACTGAGCATGTGGAGAGACGTTCGTTCATCCAGCACATAGGGAATGGGATGCAGGAGAAACATTTACTCTGGTTTCTCAGTCTGTTTCCTAGTGCCGGTTTGAAGTGCCTGCCGTTTTCACTGTAAAACCGGGTTGGAGCTTTAACCTACCCATATATATGTATGGAAAGTAGTTTACAACTGAAAAGAAACTTTGTGTTCCCTTCAAGCTAGGTGAAGGATGGCTTTCACACACACTTATCTCTCAGAACTGAGCATGTGGAGAGACGTTCGTTCATCCAGCACAAAGGGAACGGGTTGCAGGAGAAACACTTACTCTGGTTTCTCAGTCTGTTTCCTAGTGCCGGTTTGAAGTGCCTGCCGTTTTCACTGTAAAACCGGCCTGGAGCTTGAACCTCCCCATATATATGTATGGAGTGGAGTTTGCAACTGAAAAGAAACTTTGTGTTCCCTTCAAGCTAGGTGAAGGACGGCTTTCACACACACTTATCTCTCAGAACTGAGCATGTGGAGAGACGTTCGTTCATCCAGCACAAAGGGAACGGGTTGCAGGAGAAACACTTACTCTGGTTTCTCAGTCTGTTTCCTAGTGCCGGTTTGAAGTGCCTGCCGTTTTCACTGTAAAACCGGCCTGGAGCTTGAACCTCCCCATAGATATGTATGGAGTGGAGTTTGCAACTGAAAAGAAACTTTGTGTTCCCTTCAAGCTAGGTGAAGGACGGCTTTCACACACACTTATCTCTCAGAACTGAGCATGTGGAGAGACGTTCGTTCATCCATCACAAAGGGAATGGGATGCAGGGGAAACACTTACTCTGGTTTCTCAGTCTGTTTCCTAATGGCGGTTTGAAGTGCCTGCCGTTTTCACTGTAAAACCGGGTTGGAGCTTTAACCTACAGATATATATGTATGGAAAGTAGTTTACAACTGAAAAGAAACTTTGTGTTCCCTTCAAGCTAGGTGAAGGACGGCTTTCACACACACTTATCTCTCAGAACTGAGCATGTGGAGAGACGTTCGTTCATCCAGCACGTAGGGAACGGGTTGCAGGAGAAACACTTACTCTGGTTTCTGAGTCTGTTTCCTAGTGCCGGTTTGAAGTGCCTGCCGTTTTCACTGTAAAACCGGCCTGGAGCTTGAACCTCCCCATATATATGTATGGAGTGGAGTTTGCAACTGAAAAGAAACTTTGTGTTCCCTTCAAGCTAGGTGAAGGACGGCTTTCACACACACTTATCTCTCAGAACTGAGCATGTGGAGAGACGTTCGTTCATCCAGCACAAAGGGAACGGGTTGCAGGAGAAACACTTACTCTGGTTTCTCAGTCTGTTTCCTAGTGCCGGTTTGAAGTGCCTGCCGTTTTCACTGTAAAACCGGCCTGGAGCTTGAACCTCCCCATATATATGTATGGAGTGGAGTTTGCAAGTGAAAAGAAACTTTGTGTTCCCTTCAAGCTAGGTGAAGGACGGCTTTCACACACACTTATCTCTCAGAACTGAGCATGTGGAGAGACGTTCGTTCATCCAGCACAAAGGGAACGGGTTGCAGGAGAAACACTTACTCTGGTTTCTCAGTCTGTTTCCTAGTGCCGGTTTGAAGTGCCTGCCGTTTTCACTGTAAAACCGGCCTGGAGCTTGAACCTCCCCATATATATGTATGGAGTGGAGTTTGCAACTGAAAAGAAACTTTGTGTTCCCTTCAAGCTAGGTGAAGGACGGCTTTCACACACACTTATCTCTCAGAACTGAGCATGTGGAGAGACGTTCGTTCATCCAGCACAAAGGTAACGGGTTGCAGGAGAATCACTTACTCTGGTTTCTCAGTCTGTTTCCTAGTGCCGGTTTGAAGTGCCTGCCGTTTTCACTGTAAAACCGGGTTGGAGCTTGAACTTCCCCATATATATGTATGGAAAGGAGTTTACAAGTGAAAAGAAACTTTGTGTTCCCTTCAAGGTAGGTGAAGGACGGCTTTCACACACACTTATCTCTCAGAACTGAGCATGTGGAGAGACGTTCGTTCATCCAGCACATAGGGAATGGGATGCAGGAGAAACATTTACTCTGGTTTCTCAGTCTGTTTCCTAGTGCCGGTTTGAAGTGCCTGCCGTTTTCACTGTAAAACTGGGTTGGAGCTTTAACCTACCCATATATATGTATGGAAAGTAGTTTACAACTGAAAAGAAACTTTGTGTTCCCTTCAAGCTAGGTGAAGGATGGCTTTCACACACACTTATCTCTCAGAACTGAGCATGTGGAGAGACGTTCGTTCATCCAGCACAAAGGGAACGGGTTGCAGGAGAAACACTTACTCTGGTTTCTCAGTCTGTTTCCTAGTGCCGGTTTGAAGTGCCTGCCGTTTTCACTGTAAAACCGGCCTGGAGCTTGAACCTCCCCATATATATGTATGGAGTGGAGTTTGCAACTGAAAAGAAACTTTGTGTTCCCTTCAAGCTAGGTGAAGGACGGCTTTCACACACACTTATCTCTCAGAACTGAGCATGTGGAGAGACGTTCGTTCATCCAGCACAAAGGGAACGGGTTGCAGGAGAAACACTTACTCTGGTTTCTCAGTCTGTTTCCTAGTGCCGGTTTGAAGTGCCTGCCGTTTTCACTGTAAAACCGGCCTGGAGCTTGAACCTCCCCATAGATATGTATGGAGTGGAGTTTGCAACTGAAAAGAAACTTTGTGTTCCCTTCAAGCTAGGTGAAGGACGGCTTTCACACACACTTATCTCTCAGAACTGAGCATGTGGAGAGACGTTCGTTCATCCATCACAAAGGGAATGGGATGCAGGGGAAACACTTACTCTGGTTTCTCAGTCTGTTTCCTAATGCCGGTTTGAAGTGCCTGCCGTTTTCACTGTAAAACCGGGTTGGAGCTTTAACCTACAGATATATATGTATGGAAAGTAGTTTACAACTGAAAAGAAACTTTGTGTTCCCTTCAAGCTAGGTGAAGGACGGCTTTCACACACACTTATCTCTCAGAACTGAGCATGTGGAGAGACGTTCGTTCATCCAGCACGTAGGGAACGGGTTGCAGGAGAAACACTTACTCTGGTTTCTGAGTCTGTTTCCTAGTGCCGGTTTGAAGTGCCTGCCGTTTTCACTGTAAAACCGGCCTGGAGCTTGAACCTCCCCATATATATGTATGGAGTGGAGTTTGCAACTGAAAAGAAACTTTGTGTTCCCTTCAAGCTAGGTGAAGGACGGCTTTCACACACACTTATCTCTCAGAACTGAGCATGTGGAGAGACGTTCGTTCATCCAGCACAAAGGGAACGGGTTGCAGGAGAAACACTTACTCTGGTTTCTCAGTCTGTTTCCTAGTGCCGGTTTGAAGTGCCTGCCGTTTTCACTGTAAAACCGGCCTGGAGCTTGAACCTCCCCATATATATGTATGGAGTGGAGTTTGCAAGTGAAAAGAAACTTTGTGTTCCCTTCAAGCTAGGTGAAGGACGGCTTTCACACACACTTATCTCTCAGAACTGAGCATGTGGAGAGACGTTCGTTCATCCAGCACAAAGGGAACGGGTTGCAGGAAAAACACTTACTCTGGTTTCTCAGTCTGCTTCCTAGTGCCGGTTTGAAGTGCCTGCCGTTTTCACTGTAAAACCGGCCTGGAGCTTGAACCTCCCCATAGATATGTATGGAGTGGAGTTTGCAACTGAAAAGAAACTTTGTGTTCCCTTCAAGCTAGGTGAAGGACGGCTTTCACACACACTTATCTCTCAGAACTGAGCATGTGGAGAGACGTTCGTTCATCCAGCACAAAGGGAATGGGATGCAGGAGAAACACTTACTCTGGTTTCTCAGTCTGTTTCCTAGTGCCGGTTTGAAGTGCCTGCCGTTTTCACTGTAAAACCGGCCTGGAGCTTGAACCTCCCCATATATATGTATGGAGTGGAGTTTGCAACTGAAAAGAAACTTTGTGTTCCCTTCAAGCTAGGTGAAGGACGGCTTTCACACACACTTATCTCTCAGAACTGAGCATGTGGAGAGACGTTCGTTCATCCAGCACAAAGGGAATGGGATGCAGGAGAAACACTTACTCTGGTTTCTCAGTTTGTTTCCTAATGCCGGTTTGAAGTGCCTGCCGTTTTCACTGTAAAACCGGGTTGGAGCTTTAACCTACCCATATATATGTATGGAAAGTAGTTTACAACTGAAAAGAAACTTTGTGTTCCCTTCAAGCTAGGTGAAGGACGGCTTTCACACACACTTATCTCTCAGAACTGAGCATGTGGAGAGACGTTCGTTCATCCAGCACAAAGGGAACGGGTTGCAGGAGAAACACTTACTCTGGTTTCTGAGTCTGTTTCCTAGTGCCTGTTTGAAGTGCCTGCCGTTTTCAGTGTAAAACCGGGTTGGAGCTTGAACCTCCCCATATATATGTATGGAGTGGAGTTTGCAACTGAAAAGAAACTTTGTGTTCCCTTCAAGCTAGGTGAAGGACGGCTTTCACACACACTTATCTCTCAGAACTGAGCATGTGGAGAGACGTTCGTTCATCCAGCACAAAGGTAACGGGTTGCAGGAGAATCACTTACTCTGGTTTCTCAGTCTGTTTCCTAGTGCCGGTTTGAAGTGCCTGCCGTTTTCACTGTAAAACCGGGTTGGAGCTTGAACTTCCCCATATATATGTATGGAAAGGAGTTTACAAGTGAAAAGAAACTTTGTGTTCCCTTCAAGGTAGGTGAAGGACGGCTTTCACACACACTTATCTCTCAGAACTGAGCATGTGGAGAGACGTTCGTTCATCCAGCACATAGGGAATGGGATGCAGGAGAAACATTTACTCTGGTTTCTCAGTCTGTTTCCTAGTGCCGGTTTGAAGTGCCTGCCGTTTTCACTGTAAAACCGGGTTGGAGCTTTAACCTACCCATATATATGTATGGAAAGTAGTTTACAACTGAAAAGAAACTTTGTGTTCCCTTCAAGCTAGGTGAAGGATGGCTTTCACACACACTTATCTCTCAGAACTGAGCATGTGGAGAGACGTTCGTTCATCCAGCACAAAGGGAACGGGTTGCAGGAGAAACACTTACTCTGGTTTCTCAGTCTGTTTCCTAGTGCCGGTTTGAAGTGCCTGCCGTTTTCACTGTAAAACCGGCCTGGAGCTTGAACCTCCCCATATATATGTATGGAGTGGAGTTTGCAACTGAAAAGAAACTTTGTGTTCCCTTCAAGCTAGGTGAAGGACGGCTTTCACACACACTTATCTCTCAGAACTGAGCATGTGGAGAGACGTTCGTTCATCCAGCACAAAGGGAACGGGTTGCAGGAGAAACACTTACTCTGGTTTCTCAGTCTGTTTCCTAGTGCCGGTTTGAAGTGCCTGCCGTTTTCACTGTAAAACCGGCCTGGAGCTTGAACCTCCCCATAGATATGTATGGAGTGGAGTTTGCAACTGAAAAGAAACTTTGTGTTCCCTTCAAGCTAGGTGAAGGACGGCTTTCACACACACTTATCTCTCAGAACTGAGCATGTGGAGAGACGTTCGTTCATCCATCACAAAGGGAATGGGATGCAGGGGAAACACTTACTCTGGTTTCTCAGTCTGTTTCCTAATGCCGGTTTGAAGTGCCTGCCGTTTTCACTGTAAAACCGGGTTGGAGCTTTAACCTACAGATATATATGTATGGAAAGTAGTTTACAACTGAAAAGAAACTTTGTGTTCCCTTCAAGCTAGGTGAAGGACGGCTTTCACACACACTTATCTCTCAGAACTGAGCATGTGGAGAGACGTTCGTTCATCCAGCACGTAGGGAACGGGTTGCAGGAGAAACACTTACTCTGGTTTCTGAGTCTGTTTCCTAGTGCCGGTTTGAAGTGCCTGCCGTTTTCACTGTAAAACCGGCCTGGAGCTTGAACCTCCCCATATATATGTATGGAGTGGAGTTTGCAACTGAAAAGAAACTTTGTGTTCCCTTCAAGCTAGGTGAAGGACGGCTTTCACACACACTTATCTCTCAGAACTGAGCATGTGGAGAGACGTTCGTTCATCCAGCACAAAGGGAACGGGTTGCAGGAGAAACACTTACTCTGGTTTCTCAGTCTGTTTCCTAGTGCCGGTTTGAAGTGCCTGCCGTTTTCACTGTAAAACCGGCCTGGAGCTTGAACCTCCCCATATATATGTATGGAGTGGAGTTTGCAAGTGAAAAGAAACTTTGTGTTCCCTTCAAGCTAGGTGAAGGACGGCTTTCACACACACTTATCTCTCAGAACTGAGCATGTGGAGAGACGTTCGTTCATCCAGCACAAAGGGAACGGGTTGCAGGAGAAACACTTACTCTGGTTTCTCAGTCTGCTTCCTAGTGCCGGTTTGAAGTGCCTGCCGTTTTCACTGTAAAACCGGCCTGGAGCTTGAACCTCCCCATAGATATGTATGGAGTGGAGTTTGCAACTGAAAAGAAACTTTGTGTTCCCTTCAAGCTAGGTGAAGGACGGCTTTCACACACACTTATCTCTCAGAACTGAGCATGTGGAGAGACGTTCGTTCATCCAGCACAAAGGGAACGGGTTGCAGGAGAAACACTTACTCTGGTTTCTCAGTCTGTTTCCTAGTGCCGGTTTGAAGTGCCTGCCGTTTTCACTGTAAAACCGGCCTGGAGCTTGAACCTCCCCATATATATGTATGGAGTGGAGTTTGCAACTGAAAAGAAACTTTGTGTTCCCTTCAAGCTAGGTGAAGGACGGCTTTCACACACACTTATCTCTCAGAACTGAGCATGTGGAGAGACGTTCGTTCATCCAGCACAAAGGGAATGGGATGCAGGAGAAACACTTACTCTGGTTTCTCAGTCTGTTTCCTAATGCCGGTTTGAAGTGCCTGCCGTTTTCACTGTAAAACCGGGTTGGAGCTTTAACCTACCCATATATATGTATGGAAAGTAGTTTACAACTGAAAAGAAACTTTGTGTTCCCTTCAAGCTAGGTGAAGGACGGCTTTCACACACACTTATCTCTCAGAACTGAGCATGTGGAGAGACGTTCGTTCATCCAGCACAAAGGGAACGGGTTGCAGGAGAAACACTTACTCTGGTTTCTCAGTCTGTTTCCTAGTGCCGGTTTGAAGTGCCTGCCGTTTTCACTGTAAAACCGGCCTGGAGCTTGAACCTCCCCATAGATATGTATGGAGTGGAGTTTGCAACTGAAAAGAAACTTTGTGTTCCCTTCAAGCTAGGTGAAGGACGGCTTTCACACACACTTATCTCTCAGAACTGAGCATGTGGAGAGACGTTCGTTCATCCATCACAAAGGGAATGGGATGCAGGGGAAACACTTACTCTGGTTTCTCAGTCTGTTTCCTAATGCCGGTTTGAAGTGCCTGCCGTTTTCACTGTAAAACCGGGTTGGAGCTTTAACCTACAGATATATATGTATGGAAAGTAGTTTACAACTGAAAAGAAACTTTGTGTTCCCTTCAAGCTAGGTGAAGGACGGCTTTCACACACACTTATCTCTCAGAACTGAGCATGTGGAGAGACGTTCGTTCATCCAGCACGTAGGGAACGGGTTGCAGGAGAAACACTTACTCTGGTTTCTGAGTCTGTTTCCTAGTGCCGGTTTGAAGTGCCTGCCGTTTTCACTGTAAAACCGGCCTGGAGCTTGAACCTCCCCATATATATGTATGGAGTGGAGTTTGCAACTGAAAAGAAACTTTGTGTTCCCTTCAAGCTAGGTGAAGGACGGCTTTCACACACACTTATCTCTCAGAACTGAGCATGTGGAGAGACGTTCGTTCATCCAGCACAAAGGGAACGGGTTGCAGGAGAAACACTTACTCTGGTTTCTCAGTCTGTTTCCTAGTGCCGGTTTGAAGTGCCTGCCGTTTTCACTGTAAAACCGGCCTGGAGCTTGAACCTCCCCATATATATGTATGGAGTGGAGTTTGCAAGTGAAAAGAAACTTTGTGTTCCCTTCAAGCTAGGTGAAGGACGGCTTTCACACACACTTATCTCTCAGAACTGAGCATGTGGAGAGACGTTCGTTCATCCAGCACAAAGGGAACGGGTTGCAGGATAAACACTTACTCTGGTTTCTCAGTCTGCTTCCTAGTGCCGGTTTGAAGTGCCTGCCGTTTTCACTGTAAAACCGGGTTGGAGCTTGAACCTCCCCATATATATGTATGGAGTGGAGTTTGCAACTGAAAAGAAACTTTGTGTTCCCTTCAAGCTAGGTGAAGGACGGCTTTCACACACACTTATCTCTCAGAACTGAGCATGTGGAGAGACGTTCGTTCATCCAGCACAAAGGGAACGGGTTGCAGGAGAAACACTTACTCTGGTTTCTCAGTCTGTTTCCTAGTGCCGGTTTGAAGTGCCTGCCGTTTTCACTGTAAAACCGGGTTGGAGCTTTAACCTACCCATATATATGTATGGAAAGGAGTTTGCAAGTGAAAAGAAACTTTGTGTTCCCTTCAAGCTAGGTGAAGGACGGCTTTCACACACACTTATCTCTCAGAACTGAGCATGTGGAGAGACGTTCGTTCATCCAGCACATAGGGAATGGGATGCAGGAGAAACATTTACTCTGGTTTCTCAGTCTGTTTCCTAATGCCGGTTTGAAGTGCCTGCCGTTTTCACTGTAAACCCGGGTTGGAGCTTTAACCTACCCATATATATGTATGGAAAGTAGTTTACAACTGAAAAGAAACTTTGTGTTCCCTTCAAGCTAGGTGAAGGTCGGCTTTCACACACACTTATCTCTCAGAACTGAGCATGTGGAGAGACGTTCGTTCATCCATCACATAGGGAACGGGTTGCAGGAGAAACACTTACTCTGGTTTCTCAGTCTGTTTCCTAGTGCCGGTTTGAAGTGCCTGCCGTTTTCACTGTAAAACCGGCCTGGAGCTTGAACCTCCCCATATATATGTATGGAGTGGAGTTTGCAAGTGAAAAGAAACTTTGTGTTCCCTTCAAGCTAGGTGAAGGACGGCTTTCACACACACTTATCTCTCAGAACTGAGCATGTGGAGAGACGTTCGTTCATCCAGCACAAAGGGAACGGGTTGCAGGAGAAACACTTACTCTGGTTTCTCAGTCTGTTTCCTAGTGCCGGTTTGAAGTGCCTGCCGTTTTCACTGTAAAACCGGCCTGGAGCTTGAACCTCCCCATATATATGTATGGAGTGGAGTTTGCAACTGAAAAGAAACTTTGTGTTCCCTTCAAGCTAGGTGAAGGACGGCTTTCACACACACTTATCTCTCAGAACTGAGCATGTGGAGAGACGTTCGTTCATCCAGCACAAAGGGAATGGGATGCAGGAGAAACACTTACTCTGGTTTCTCAGTCTGTTTCCTAATGCCGGTTTGAAGTGCCTGCCGTTTTCACTGTAAAACCGGGTTGGAGCTTTAACCTACCCATATATATGTATGGAAAGTAGTTTACAACTGAAAAGAAACTTTGTGTTCCCTTCAAGCTAGGTGAAGGACGGCTTTCACACACACTTATCTCTCAGAACTGAGCATGTGGAGAGACGTTCGTTCATCCAGCACAAAGGGAACGGGTTGCAGGAGAAACACTTACTCTGGTTTCTGAGTCTGTTTCCTAGTGCCTGTTTGAAGTGCCTGCCGTTTTCAGTGTAAAACCGGGTTGGAGCTTGAACCTCCCCATATATATGTATGGAGTGGAGTTTGCAACTGAAAAGAAACTTTGTGTTCCCTTCAAGCTAGGTGAAGGACGGCTTTCACACACACTTATCTCTCAGAACTGAGCATGTGGAGAGACGTTCGTTCATCCAGCACAAAGGGAACGGGTTGCAGGAGAAACACTTACTCTGGTTTCTGAGTCTGTTTCCTAGTGCCTGTTTGAAGTGCCTGCCGTTTTCAGTGTAAAACCGGGTTGGAGCTTGAACCTCCCCATATATATGTATGGAGTGGAGTTTGCAACTGAAAAGAAACTTTGTGTTCCCTTCAAGCTAGGTGAAGGACGGCTTTCACACACACTTATCTCTCAGAACTGAGCATGTGGAGAGACGTTCGTTCATCCAGCACAAAGGTAACGGGTTGCAGGAGAATCACTTACTCTGGTTTCTCAGTCTGTTTCCTAGTGCCGGTTTGAAGTGCCTGCCGTTTTCACTGTAAAACCGGGTTGGAGCTTGAACTTCCCCATATATATGTATGGAAAGGAGTTTACAAGTGAAAAGAAACTTTGTGTTCCCTTCAAGGTAGGTGAAGGACGGCTTTCACACACACTTATCTCTCAGAACTGAGCATGTGGAGAGACGTTCGTTCATCCAGCACATAGGGAATGGGATGCAGGAGAAACATTTACTCTGGTTTCTCAGTCTGTTTCCTAGTGCCGGTTTGAAGTGCCTGCCGTTTTCACTGTAAAACCGGGTTGGAGCTTTAACCTACCCATATATATGTATGGAAAGTAGTTTACAACTGAAAAGAAACTTTGTGTTCCCTTCAAGCTAGGTGAAGGATGGCTTTCACACACACTTATCTCTCAGAACTGAGCATGTGGAGAGACGTTCGTTCATCCAGCACAAAGGGAACGGGTTGCAGGAGAAACACTTACTCTGGTTTCTCAGTCTGTTTCCTAGTGCCGGTTTGAAGTGCCTGCCGTTTTCACTGTAAAACCGGCCTGGAGCTTGAACCTCCCCATATATATGTATGGAGTGGAGTTTGCAACTGAAAAGAAACTTTGTGTTCCCTTCAAGCTAGGTGAAGGACGGCTTTCACACACACTTATCTCTCAGAACTGAGCATGTGGAGAGACGTTCGTTCATCCAGCACAAAGGGAACGGGTTGCAGGAGAAACACTTACTCTGGTTTCTCAGTCTGTTTCCTAGTGCCGGTTTGAAGTGCCTGCCGTTTTCACTGTAAAACCGGCCTGGAGCTTGAACCTCCCCATAGATATGTATGGAGTGGAGTTTGCAACTGAAAAGAAACTTTGTGTTCCCTTCAAGCTAGGTGAAGGACGGCTTTCACACACACTTATCTCTCAGAACTGAGCATGTGGAGAGACGTTCGTTCATCCATCACAAAGGGAATGGGATGCAGGGGAAACACTTACTCTGGTTTCTCAGTCTGTTTCCTAATGCCGGTTTGAAGTGCCTGCCGTTTTCACTGTAAAACCGGGTTGGAGCTTTAACCTACAGATATATATGTATGGAAAGTAGTTTACAACTGAAAAGAAACTTTGTGTTCCCTTCAAGCTAGGTGAAGGACGGCTTTCACACACACTTATCTCTCAGAACTGAGCATGTGGAGAGACGTTCGTTCATCCAGCACGTAGGGAACGGGTTGCAGGAGAAACACTTACTCTGGTTTCTGAGTCTGTTTCCTAGTGCCGGTTTGAAGTGCCTGCCGTTTTCACTGTAAAACCGGCCTGGAGCTTGAACCTCCCCATATATATGTATGGAGTGGAGTTTGCAACTGAAAAGAAACTTTGTGTTCCCTTCAAGCTAGGTGAAGGACGGCTTTCACACACACTTATCTCTCAGAACTGAGCATGTGGAGAGACGTTCGTTCATCCAGCACAAAGGGAACGGGTTGCAGGAGAAACACTTACTCTGGTTTCTCAGTCTGTTTCCTAGTGCCGGTTTGAAGTGCCTGCCGTTTTCACTGTAAAACCGGCCTGGAGCTTGAACCTCCCCATATATATGTATGGAGTGGAGTTTGCAAGTGAAAAGAAACTTTGTGTTCCCTTCAAGCTAGGTGAAGGACGGCTTTCACACACACTTATCTCTCAGAACTGAGCATGTGGAGAGACGTTCGTTCATCCAGCACAAAGGGAACGGGTTGCAGGAGAAACACTTACTCTGGTTTCTCAGTCTGCTTCCTAGTGCCGGTTTGAAGTGCCTGCCGTTTTCACTGTAAAACCGGCCTGGAGCTTGAACCTCCCCATAGATATGTATGGAGTGGAGTTTGCAACTGAAAAGAAACTTTGTGTTCCCTTCAAGCTAGGTGAAGGACGGCTTTCACACACACTTATCTCTCAGAACTGAGCATGTGGAGAGACGTTCGTTCATCCAGCACAAAGGGAACGGGTTGCAGGAGAAACACTTACTCTGGTTTCTCAGTCTGTTTCCTAGTGCCGGTTTGAAGTGCCTGCCGTTTTCACTGTAAAACCGGCCTGGAGCTTGAACCTCCCCATATATATGTATGGAGTGGAGTTTGCAACTGAAAAGAAACTTTGTGTTCCCTTCAAGCTAGGTGAAGGACGGCTTTCACACACACTTATCTCTCAGAACTGAGCATGTGGAGAGACGTTCGTTCATCCAGCACAAAGGGAATGGGATGCAGGAGAAACACTTACTCTGGTTTCTCAGTCTGTTTCCTAATGCCGGTTTGAAGTGCCTGCCGTTTTCACTGTAAAACCGGGTTGGAGCTTTAACCTACCCATATATATGTATGGAAAGTAGTTTACAACTGAAAAGAAACTTTGTGTTCCCTTCAAGCTAGGTGAAGGACGGCTTTCACACACACTTATCTCTCAGAACTGAGCATGTGGAGAGACGTTCGTTCATCCAGCACAAAGGGAACGGGTTGCAGGAGAAACACTTACTCTGGTTTCTCAGTCTGTTTCCTAGTGCCGGTTTGAAGTGCCTGCCGTTTTCACTGTAAAACCGGCCTGGAGCTTGAACCTCCCCATAGATATGTATGGAGTGGAGTTTGCAACTGAAAAGAAACTTTGTGTTCCCTTCAAGCTAGGTGAAGGACGGCTTTCACACACACTTATCTCTCAGAACTGAGCATGTGGAGAGACGTTCGTTCATCCATCACAAAGGGAATGGGATGCAGGGGAAACACTTACTCTGGTTTCTCAGTCTGTTTCCTAATGCCGGTTTGAAGTGCCTGCCGTTTTCACTGTAAAACCGGGTTGGAGCTTTAACCTACAGATATATATGTATGGAAAGTAGTTTACAACTGAAAAGAAACTTTGTGTTCCCTTCAAGCTAGGTGAAGGACGGCTTTCACACACACTTATCTCTCAGAACTGAGCATGTGGAGAGACGTTCGTTCATCCAGCACGTAGGGAACGGGTTGCAGGAGAAACACTTACTCTGGTTTCTGAGTCTGTTTCCTAGTGCCGGTTTGAAGTGCCTGCCGTTTTCACTGTAAAACCGGCCTGGAGCTTGAACCTCCCCATATATATGTATGGAGTGGAGTTTGCAACTGAAAAGAAACTTTGTGTTCCCTTCAAGCTAGGTGAAGGACGGCTTTCACACACACTTATCTCTCAGAACTGAGCATGTGGAGAGACGTTCGTTCATCCAGCACAAAGGGAACGGGTTGCAGGAGAAACACTTACTCTGGTTTCTCAGTCTGTTTCCTAGTGCCGGTTTGAAGTGCCTGCCGTTTTCACTGTAAAACCGGCCTGGAGCTTGAACCTCCCCATATATATGTATGGAGTGGAGTTTGCAAGTGAAAAGAAACTTTGTGTTCCCTTCAAGCTAGGTGAAGGACGGCTTTCACACACACTTATCTCTCAGAACTGAGCATGTGGAGAGACGTTCGTTCATCCAGCACAAAGGGAACGGGTTGCAGGATAAACACTTACTCTGGTTTCTCAGTCTGCTTCCTAGTGCCGGTTTGAAGTGCCTGCCGTTTTCACTGTAAAACCGGGTTGGAGCTTGAACCTCCCCATATATATGTATGGAGTGGAGTTTGCAACTGAAAAGAAACTTTGTGTTCCCTTCAAGCTAGGTGAAGGACGGCTTTCACACACACTTATCTCTCAGAACTGAGCATGTGGAGAGACGTTCGTTCATCCAGCACAAAGGGAACGGGTTGCAGGAGAAACACTTACTCTGGTTTCTCAGTCTGTTTCCTAGTGCCGGTTTGAAGTGCCTGCCGTTTTCACTGTAAAACCGGGTTGGAGCTTTAACCTACCCATATATATGTATGGAAAGGAGTTTGCAAGTGAAAAGAAACTTTGTGTTCCCTTCAAGCTAGGTGAAGGACGGCTTTCACACACACTTATCTCTCAGAACTGAGCATGTGGAGAGACGTTCGTTCATCCAGCACATAGGGAATGGGATGCAGGAGAAACATTTACTCTGGTTTCTCAGTCTGTTTCCTAATGCCGGTTTGAAGTGCCTGCCGTTTTCACTGTAAACCCGGGTTGGAGCTTTAACCTACCCATATATATGTATGGAAAGTAGTTTACAACTGAAAAGAAACTTTGTGTTCCCTTCAAGCTAGGTGAAGGTCGGCTTTCACACACACTTATCTCTCAGAACTGAGCATGTGGAGAGACGTTCGTTCATCCATCACATAGGGAACGGGTTGCAGGAGAAACACTTACTCTGGTTTCTCAGTCTGTTTCCTAGTGCCGGTTTGAAGTGCCTGCCGTTTTCACTGTAAAACCGGCCTGGAGCTTGAACCTCCCCATATATATGTATGGAGTGGAGTTTGCAAGTGAAAAGAAACTTTGTGTTCCCTTCAAGCTAGGTGAAGGACGGCTTTCACACACACTTATCTCTCAGAACTGAGCATGTGGAGAGACGTTCGTTCATCCAGCACAAAGGGAACGGGTTGCAGGAGAAACACTTACTCTGGTTTCTCAGTCTGTTTCCTAGTGCCGGTTTGAAGTGCCTGCCGTTTTCACTGTAAAACCGGCCTGGAGCTTGAACCTCCCCATATATATGTATGGAGTGGAGTTTGCAACTGAAAAGAAACTTTGTGTTCCCTTCAAGCTAGGTGAAGGACGGCTTTCACACACACTTATCTCTCAGAACTGAGCATGTGGAGAGACGTTCGTTCATCCAGCACAAAGGGAATGGGATGCAGGAGAAACACTTACTCTGGTTTCTCAGTCTGTTTCCTAATGCCGGTTTGAAGTGCCTGCCGTTTTCACTGTAAAACCGGGTTGGAGCTTTAACCTACCCATATATATGTATGGAAAGTAGTTTACAACTGAAAAGAAACTTTGTGTTCCCTTCAAGCTAGGTGAAGGACGGCTTTCACACACACTTATCTCTCAGAACTGAGCATGTGGAGAGACGTTCGTTCATCCAGCACAAAGGGAACGGGTTGCAGGAGAAACACTTACTCTGGTTTCTGAGTCTGTTTCCTAGTGCCTGTTTGAAGTGCCTGCCGTTTTCAGTGTAAAACCGGGTTGGAGCTTGAACCTCCCCATATATATGTATGGAGTGGAGTTTGCAACTGAAAAGAAACTTTGTGTTCCCTTCAAGCTAGGTGAAGGACGGCTTTCACACACACTTATCTCTCAGAACTGAGCATGTGGAGAGACGTTCGTTCATCCAGCACAAAGGTAACGGGTTGCAGGAGAATCACTTACTCTGGTTTCTCAGTCTGTTTCCTAGTGCCGGTTTGAAGTGCCTGCCGTTTTCACTGTAAAACCGGGTTGGAGCTTGAACTTCCCCATATATATGTATGGAAAGGAGTTTACAAGTGAAAAGAAACTTTGTGTTCCCTTCAAGGTAGGTGAAGGACGGCTTTCACACACACTTATCTCTCAGAACTGAGCATGTGGAGAGACGTTCGTTCATCCAGCACATAGGGAATGGGATGCAGGAGAAACATTTACTCTGGTTTCTCAGTCTGTTTCCTAGTGCCGGTTTGAAGTGCCTGCCGTTTTCACTGTAAAACCGGGTTGGAGCTTTAACCTACCCATATATATGTATGGAAAGTAGTTTACAACTGAAAAGAAACTTTGTGTTCCCTTCAAGCTAGGTGAAGGATGGCTTTCACACACACTTATCTCTCAGAACTGAGCATGTGGAGAGACGTTCGTTCATCCAGCACAAAGGGAACGGGTTGCAGGAGAAACACTTACTCTGGTTTCTCAGTCTGTTTCCTAGTGCCGGTTTGAAGTGCCTGCCGTTTTCACTGTAAAACCGGCCTGCAGCTTGAACCTCCCCATAGATATGTATGGAGTGGAGTTTGCAACTGAAAAGAAACTTTGTGTTCCCTTCAAGCTAGGTGAAGGACGGCTTTCACACACACTTATCTCTCAGAAATGAGCATGTGGAGAGACGTTCGTTCATCCAGCACAAAGGGAATGGGATGCAGGAGAAACACTTAATCTGGTTTCTCAGTCTGTTTCCTAATGCCGGTTTGAAGTGCCTGCCGTTTTCACTGTAAAACCGGGTTGGAGCTTGAACTTCCCCATATATATGTATGGAAAGGAGTTTGCAAGTGAAAAGAAACTTTGTGTTCCCTTCAAGCTAGGTGAAGGACGGCTTTCACACACACTTATCTCTCAGAACTGAGCATGTGGAGAGACGTTCTTTCATCCAGCACAAAAGGACCGGGTTGCAGGAGAAACACTTAATCTGGTTTCTCAGTCTGTTTCCTAGTGCCGGTTTGAAGTGCCTGCCGTTTTCAGTGTAAAACCGGCCTGGAGCTTGAACCTCCCCATATATATGTATGGAGTGGAGTTTGCAACTGAAAAGAAACTTTGTGTTCCCTTCAAGCTAGGTGAAGGACGGCTTTCACACACACTTATCTCCCAGAACTGAGCATGTGGAGAGACATTCGTTCATCCAGCACAAAGGGACCGGGTTGCAGGAGAAACACTTACTCTGGTTTCTCAGTCTGTTTCCTAGTGCCGGTTTGAAGTGCCTGCCGTTTTCAGTGTAAAACCGGGTTGGAGCTTGAACCTCCCCATATATATGTATGGAGTGGAGTTTGCAAGTGAAAAGAAACTTTGTGTTCCCTTCAAGCTAGGTGAAGGACGGCTTTCACACACACTTATCTCTCAGAACTGAGCATGTGGAGAGACGTTCGTTCATTCAGCACATAGGGAACGGGTTGCAGGAGAAACACTTACTCTGGTTTCCAGTCTGTTTCCTAGTGCCGGTTTGAAGTGCCTGCCGTTTTCACTGTAAAACCGGGTTGGAGCTTGAACCTCCCCATATATATGTATGGAGTGGAGTTTGCAAGTGAAAAGAAACTTTGTGTTCCCTTCAAGCTAGGTGAAGGACGGCTTTCACACACACTTATCTCTCAGAACTGAGCATGTGGAGAGACGTTCGTTCATCCAGCACAAAGGGAACGGGTTGCAGGAGAAACACTTACTCTGGTTTCTGAGTCTGTTTCCTAGTGCCGGTTTGAAGTGCCTGCCGTTTTCACTGTAAAACCGGGTTGGAGCTTTAACCTACCCATATATATGTATGGAAAGTAGTTTACAACTGAAAAGAAACTTTGTGTTCCCTTCAAGCTAGGTGAAGGACGGCTTTCACACACACTTATCTCTCAGAACTGAGCATGTGGAGAGACGTTCGTTCATCCAGCACAAAGGGAACGCGTTGCAGGAGAATCACTTACTCTGGTTTCTCAGTCTGTTTCCTAGTGCCGGTTTGAAGTGCCTGCCGTTTTCACTGTAAAACCGGCCTGGAGCTTGAACCTCCCCATATATATGTATGGAGTGGAGTTTGCAACTGAAAAGAAACTTTGTGTTCCCTTCAAGCTAGGTGAAGGACGGCTTTCACACACACTTATCTCTCAGAACTGAGCATGTGGAGAGACGTTCGTTCATCCAGCACAAAGGGAACGGGTTGCAGGAGAAACACTTACTCTGGTTTCTCAGTCTGTTTCCTAGTGCCGGTTTGAAGTGCCTGCCGTTTTCACTGTAAAACCGGCCTGGAGCTTGAACCTCCCCATATATATGTATGGAGTGGAGTTTGCAAGTGAAAAGAAACTTTGTGTTCCCTTCAAGCTAGGTGAAGGACGGCTTTCACACACACTTATCTCTCAGAACTGAGCATGTGGAGAGACGTTCGTTCATCCAGCACAAAGGGAACGGGTTGCAGGAGAAACACTTACTCTGGTTTCTCAGTCTGTTTCCTAGTGCCGGTTTGAAGTGCCTGCCGTTTTCACTGTAAAACCGGCCTGGAGCTTGAACCTCCCCATAGATATGTATGGAGTGGAGTTTGCAACTGAAAAGAAACTTTGTGTTCCCTTCAAGCTAGGTGAAGGACGGCTTTCACACACACTTATCTCTCAGAACTGAGCATGTGGAGAGACGTTCGTTCATCCATCACAAAGGGAATGGGATGCAGGGGAAACACTTACTCTGGTTTCTCAGTCTGTTTCCTAATGCCGGTTTGAAGTGCCTGCCGTTTTCACTGTAAAACCGGGTTGGAGCTTTAACCTACAGATATATATGTATGGAAAGTAGTTTACAACTGAAAAGAAACTTTGTGTTCCCTTCAAGCTAGGTGAAGGACGGCTTTCACACACACTTATCTCTCAGAACTGAGCATGTGGAGAGACGTTCGTTCATCCAGCACGTAGGGAACGGGTTGCAGGAGAAACACTTACTCTGGTTTCTGAGTCTGTTTCCTAGTACCGGTTTGAAGTGCCTGCCGTTTTCACTGTAAAACCGGCCTGGAGCTTGAACCTCCCCATATATATGTATGGAGTGGAGTTTGCAACTGAAAAGAAACTTTGTGTTCCCTTCAAGCTAGGTGAAGGACGGCTTTCACACACACTTATCTCTCAGAACTGAGCATGTGGAGAGACGTTCGTTCATCCAGCACAAAGGGAACGGGTTGCAGGAGAAACACTTACTCTGGTTTCTGAGTCTGTTTCCTAGTGCCGGTTTGAAGTGCCTGCCGTTTTCACTGTAAAACCGGCCTGGAGCTTGAACCTCCCCATATATATGTATGGAGTGGAGTTTGCAAGTGAAAAGAAACTTTGTGTTCCCTTCAAGCTAGGTGAAGGACGGCTTTCACACACACTTATCTCTCAGAACTGAGCATGTGGAGAGACGTTCGTTCATCCAGCACAAAGGGAACGGGTTGCAGGAGAAACACTTACTCTGGTTTCTCAGTCTGCTTCCTAGTGCCGGTTTGAAGTGCCTGCCGTTTTCACTGTAAAACCGGGTTGGAGCTTGAACCTCCCCATATATATGTATGGAGTGGAGTTTGCAACTGAAAAGAAACTTTGTGTTCCCTTCAAGCTAGGTGAAGGACGGCTTTCACACACACTTATCTCTCAGAACTGAGCATGTGGAGAGACGTTCGTTCATCCAGCACAAAGGGAACGGGTTGCAGGAGAAACACTTACTCTGGTTTCTCAGTCTGTTTCCTAGTGCCGGTTTGAAGTGCCTGCCGTTTTCACTGTAAAACCGGGTTGGAGCTTTAACCTACCCATATATATGTATGGAAAGTAGTTTACAACTGAAAAGAAACTTTGTGTTCCCTTCAAGCTAGGTGAAGGTCGGCTTTCACACACACTTATCTCTCAGAACTGAGCATGTGGAGAGACGTTCGTTCATCCATCACATAGGGAACGGGTTGCAGGAGAAACACTTACTCTGGTTTCTCAGTCTGTTTCCTAGTGCCGGTTTGAAGTGCCTGCCGTTTTCACTGTAAAACCGGCCTGGAGCTTGAACCTCCCCATATATATGTATGGAGTGGAGTTTGCAAGTGAAAAGAAACTTTGTGTTCCCTTCAAGCTAGGTGAAGGACGGCTTTCACACACACTTATCTCTCAGAACTGAGCATGTGGAGAGACGTTCGTTCATCCAGCACAAAGGGAACGGGTTGCAGGAGAAACACTTACTCTGGTTTCTCAGTCTGTTTCCTAGTGCCGGTTTGAAGTGCCTGCCGTTTTCACTGTAAAACCGGCCTGGAGCTTGAACCTCCCCATATATATGTATGGAGTGGAGTTTGCAAGTGAAAAGAAACTTTGTGTTCCCTTCAAGCTAGGTGAAGGACGGCTTTCACACACACTTATCTCTCAGAACTGAGCATGTGGAGAGACGTTCGTTCATCCAGCACAAAGGGAATGGGATGCAGGAGAAACACTTACTCTGGTTTCTCAGTCTGTTTCCTAATGCCGGTTTGAAGTGCCTGCCTTTTTCACTGTAAAACCGGGTTGGAGCTTTAACCTACCCATATATATGTATGGAAAGTAGTTTACAACTGAAAAGAAACTTTGTGTTCCCTTCAAGCTAGGTGAAGGACGGCTTTCACACACACTTATCTCTCAGAACTGAGCATGTGGAGAGACGTTCGTTCATCCAGCACAAAGGTAACGGGTTGCAGGAGAATCACTTACTCTGGTTTCTCAGTCTGTTTCCTAGTGCCGGTTTGAAGTGCCTGCCGTTTTCACTGTAAAACCGGGTTGGAGCTTGAACTTCCCCATATATATGTATGGAAAGGAGTTTGCAAGTGAAAAGAAACTTTGTGTTCCCTTCAAGCTAGGTGAAGGACGGCTTTCACACACACTTATCTCTCAGAACTGAGCATGTGGAGAGACGTTCGTTCATCCAGCACATAGGGAATGGGATGCAGGAGAAACATTTACTCTGGTTTCTCAGTCTGTTTCCTAGTGCCGGTTTGAAGTGCCTGCCGTTTTCACTGTAAAACCGGGTTGGAGCTTTAACCTACCCATATATATGTATGGAGTGGAGTTTGCAAGTGAAAAGAAACTTTGTGTTCCCTTCAAGCTAGGTGAAGGACGGCTTTCACACACACTTATCTCTCAGAACTGAGCATGTGGAGAGACGTTCGTTCATCCAGCACAAAGGGAACGGGTTGCAGGAGAAACACTTACTCTGGTTTCTCAGTCTGTTTCCTAGTGCCGGTTTGAAGTGCCTGCCGTTTTCACTGTAAAACCGGCCTGGAGCTTGAACCTCCCCATAGATATGTATGGAGTGGAGTTTGCAACTGAAAAGAAACTTTGTGTTCCCTTCAAGCTAGGTGAAGGACGGCTTTCACACACACTTATCTCTCAGAAATGAGCATGTGGAGAGACGTTCGTTCATCCAGCACAAAGGGAATGGGATGCAGGAGAAACACTTAATCTGGTTTCTCAGTCTGTTTCCTAATGCCGGTTTGAAGTGCCTGCCGTTTTCACTGTAAAACCGGGTTGGAGCTTGAACTTCCCCATATATATGTATGGAAAGGAGTTTGCAAGTGAAAAGAAACTTTGTGTTCCCTTCAAGCTAGGTGAAGGACGGCTTTCACACACACTTATCTCTCAGAACTGAGCATGTGGAGAGACGTTCTTTCATCCAGCACAAAGGGACCGGGTTGCAGGAGAAACACTTAATCTGGTTTCTCAGTCTGTTTCCTAGTGCCGGTTTGAAGTGCCTGCCGTTTTCAGTGTAAAACCGGCCTGGAGCTTGAACCTCCCCATATATATGTATGGAGTGGAGTTTGCAACTGAAAAGAAACTTTGTGTTCCCTTCAAGCTAGGTGAAGGACGGCTTTCACACACACTTATCTCCCAGAACTGAGCATGTGGAGAGACATTCGTTCATCCAGCACAAAGGGACCGGGTTGCAGGAGAAACACTTACTCTGGTTTCTCAGTCTGTTTCCTAGTGCCGGTTTCAAGTGCCTGCCGTTTTCAGTGTAAAACCGGCCTGGAGCTTGAACCTCCCCATATATATGTATGGAGTGGAGTTTGCAACTGAAAAGAAACTTTGTGTTCCCTTCAAGCTAGGTGAAGGACGGCTTTCACACACACTTATCTCTCAGAACTGAGCATGTGGAGAGACGTTCGTTCATCCAGCACAAAGGGAACGGGTTGCAGGAGAAACACTTACTCTGGTTTCTCAGTCTGTTTCCTAGTGCCGGTTTGAAGTGCCTGCCGTTTTCACTGTAAAACCGGCCTGGAGCTTGAACCTCCCCATAGATATGTATGGAGTGGAGTTTGCAACTGAAAAGAAACTTTGTGTTCCCTTCAAGCTAGGTGAAGGACGACTTTCACACACACTTATCTCTCAGAACTGAGCATGTGGAGAGACGTTCGTTCATCCAGCACAAAGGGAACGGGTTGCAGGAGAAACACATACTCTGGTTTCTCAGTCTGTTTCCTAGTGCCAGTTTGAAGTGCCTGCCGTTTTCACTGTAAAACCGGCCTGGAGCTTGAACCTCCCCATAGATATGTATGGAGTGGAGTTTGCAAGTGAAAAGAAACTTTGTGTTCCCTTCAAGCTAGGTGAAGGACGGCTTTCACACACACTTATCTCTCAGAACTGAGCATGTGGAGAGACGTTCGTTCATCCAGCACAAAGGGAACGGGTTGCAGGAGAAACACTTACTCTGGTTTCTCAGTCTGTTTCCTAGTGCCGGTTTGAAGTGCCTGCCGTTTTCACTGTAAAACCGGCCTGGAGCTTGAACCTCCCCATAGATATGTATGGAGTGGAGTTTGCAACTGAAAAGAAACTTTGTGTTCCCTTCAAGCTAGGTGAAGGACGGCTTTCACACACCCTTATCTCTCAGAACTGAGCATGTGGAGAGACGTTCGTTCATCCAGCACAAAGGGAACGGGTTGCAGGAGAAACACTTACTCTGGTTTCTCAGTCTGTTTCCTAGTGCCGGTTTGAAGTGCCTGCCGTTTTCACTGTAAAACCGGGTTGGAGCTTGAACCTCCCCATATATATGTATGGAGTGGAGTTTGCAAGTGAAAAGAAACTTTGTGTTCCCTTCAAGCTAGGTGAAGGACGGCTTTCACACACACTTATCTCTCAGAACTGAGCATGTGGAGAGACGTTCGTTCTTCCAGCACATAGGGAATGGGATGCAGGAGAAACATTTACTCTGGTTTCTCAGTCTGTTTCCTAATGCCGGTTTGAAGTGCCTGCCGTTTTCACTGTAAAACCGGGTTGGAGCTTTAACCTACCCATATATATGTATGGAAAGTAGTTTACAACTGAAAAGAAACTTTGTGTTCCCTTCAAGCTAGGTGAAGGACGGCTTTCACACACACTTATCTCTCAGAATTGAGCATGTGGAGAGACGTTCGTTCATCCAGCACATAGGGAATGGGATGCAGGAGAAACACTTACTCTGGTTTCTCAGTCTGTTTCCTAGTGCCGGTTTGAAGTGCCTGCCGTTTTCACTGTAAAACCGGCCTGGAGCTTGAACCTCCCCATATATATTTATGGAGTGGTGTTTGCAAGTGAAAAGAAACTTTGTGTTCCCTTCAAGCTAGGTGAAGGACGGCTTTCACACACACTTATCTCTCAGAACTGAGCATGTGGAGAGACGTTCGTTCATCCAGCACAAAGGGAACGGGTTGCAGGAGAAACACTTACTCTGGTTTCTCAGTCTGTTTCCTAGTGCCGGTTTGAAGTGCCTGCCGTTTTCACTGTAAAACCGGCCTGGAGCTTGAACCTCCCCATAGATATGTATGGAGTGGAGTTTGCAACTGAAAAGAAACTTTGTGTTCCCTTCAAGCTAGGTGAAGGACGGCTTTCACACACACTTATCTCTCAGAACTGAGCATGTGGAGAGACCTTCGTTCATCCAGCACAAAGGGAATGGGATGCAGGAGAAACACTTACTCTGGTTTCTCAGTCTGTTTCCTAATGCCGGTTTGAAGTGCCTGCCGTTTTCACTGTAAAACCGGGTTGGAGCTTTAACCTACCCATATATATGTATGGAAAGTAGTTTACAACTGAAAAGAAACTTTGTGTTCCCTTCAAGCTAGGTGAAGGACGGCTTTCACACACACTTATCTCTCAGAACTGAGCATGTGGAGAGACGTTCGTTCATCCAGCACAAAGGGAACGGGTTGCAGGAGAAACACTTACTCTGGTTTCTGAGTCTGTTTCCTAATGCCGGTTTGAAGTGCCTGCCGTTTTCAGTGTAAAACCGGGTTGGAGCTTGAACCTCCCCATATATATGTATGGAGTGGAGTTTGCAAGTGAAAAGAAACTTTGTGTTCCCTTCAAGCTAGGTGAAGGACGGCTTTCACACACACTTATCTCTCAGAACTGAGCATGTGGAGAGACGTTCGTTCATTCAGCACATAGGGAACGGGTTGCAGGAGAAACACTTACTCTGGTTTCTCAGTCTGTTTCCTAGTGCCGGTTTGAAGTGCCTGCCGTTTTCACTGTAAAACCGGGTTGGAGCTTGAACCTCCCCATATATATGTATGGAGTGGAGTTTGCAAGTGAAAAGAAACTTTGTGTTCCCTTCAAGCTAGGTGAAGGACGGCTTTCACACACACTTATCTCTCAGAACTGAGCATGTGGAGAGACGTTCGTTCATCCAGCACAAAGGGAACGGGTTGCAGGAGAAACACTTACTCTGGTTTCTGAGTCTGTTTCCTAGTGCCGGTTTGAAGTGCCTGCCTTTTTCACTGTAAAACCGGGTTGGAGCTTTAACCTACCCATATATATGTATGGAAAGTAGTTTACAACTGAAAAGAAACTTTGTGTTCCCTTCAAGCTAGGTGAAGGACGGCTTTCACACACACTTATCTCTCAGAACTGAGCATGTAGAGAGACGTTCGTTCATCCAGCACAAAGGGAACGGGTTGCAGGAGAATCACTTACTCTGGTTTCTCAGTCTGTTTCCTAGTGCCGGTTTGAAGTGCCTGCCGTTTTCACTGTAAAACCGGCCTGGAGCTTGAACCTCCCCATATATATGTATGGAGTGGAGTTTGCAACTGAAAAGAAACTTTGTGTTCCCTTCAAGCTAGGTGAAGGACGGCTTTCACACACACTTATCTCTCAGAACTGAGCATGTGGAGAGACGTTCGTTCATCCAGCACGTAGGGAACGGGTTGCAGGAGAAACACTTACTCTGGTTTCTGAGTCTGTTTCCTAGTGCCGGTTTGAAGTGCCTGCCGTTTTCACTGTAAAACCGGCCTGGAGCTTGAACCTCCCCATATATATGTATGGAGTGGAGTTTGCAACTGAAAAGAAACTTTGTGTTCCCTTCAAGCTAGGTGAAGGACGGCTTTCACACACACTTATCTCTCAGAACTGAGCATGTGGAGAGACGTTCGTTCATCCAGCACAAAGGGAACGGGTTGCAGGAGAAACACTTACTCTGGTTTCTCAGTCTGTTTCCTAGTGCCGGTTTGAAGTGCCTGCCGTTTTCACTGTAAAACCGGCCTGGAGCTTGAACCTCCCCATAGATATGTATGGAGTGGAGTTTGCAAGTGAAAAGAAACTTTGTGTTCCCTTCAAGCTAGGTGAAGGACGGCTTTCACACACACTTATCTCTCAGAACTGAGCATGTGGAGAGACGTTCGTTCATCCAGCACAAAGGGAACGGGTTGCAGGAGAAACACTTACTCTGGTTTCTCAGTCTGCATCCTAGTGCCGGTTTGAAGTGCCTGCCGTTTTCACTGTAAAACCGGGTTGGAGCTTTAACCTACCCATATATATGTATGGAGTGGAGTTTGCAACTGAAAAGAAACTTTGTGTTCCCTTCAAGCTAGGTGAAGGACGGCTTTCACACACACTTATCTCTCAGAACTGAGCATGTGGAGAGACGTTCGTTCATCCAGCACAAAGGGAACGGGTTGCAGGAGAAACACTTACTCTGGTTTCTCAGTCTGTTTCCTAGTGCCGGTTTGAAGTGCCTGCCGTTTTCACTGTAAAACCGGCCTGGAGCTTGAACCTCCCCATATATATGTATGGAGTGGAGTTTGCAAGTGAAAAGAAACTTTGTGTTCCCTTCAAGCTAGGTGAAGGACGGCTTTCACACACACTTATCTCTCAGAACTGAGCATGTGGAGAGACGTTCGTTCATCCAGCACAAAGGGAACGGGTTGCAGGAGAAACACTTACTCTGGTTTCTCAGTCTGTTTCCTAGTGCCGGTTTGAAGTGCCTGCCGTTTTCACTGTAAAACCGGCCTGGAGCTTGAACCTCCCCATAGATATGTATGGAGTGGAGTTTGCAACTGAAAAGAAACTTTGTGTTCCCTTCAAGCTAGGTGAAGGACGGCTTTCACACACACTTATCTCTCAGAACTGAGCATGTGGAGAGACGTTCGTTCATCCAGCACAAAGGGAACGGGTTGCAGGAGAAACACTTACTCTGGTTTCTGAGTCTGTTTCCTAATGCCGGTTTGAAGTGCCTGCCGTTTTCAGTGTAAAACCGGGTTGGAGCTTGAACCTCCCCATATATATGTATGGAGTGGAGTTTGCAAGTGAAAAGAAACTTTGTGTTCCCTTCAAGCTAGGTGAAGGACGGCTTTCACACACACTTATCTCTCAGAACTGAGCATGTGGAGAGACGTTCGTTCATTCAGCACATAGGGAACGGGTTGCAGGAGAAACACTTACTCTGGTTTCTCAGTCTGTTTCCTAGTGCCGGTTTGAAGTGCCTGCCGTTTTCACTGTAAAACCGGGTTGGAGCTTGAACCTCCCCATATATATGTATGGAGTGGAGTTTGCAAGTGAAAAGAAACTTTGTGTTCCCTTCAAGCTAGGTGAAGGACGGCTTTCACACACACTTATCTCTCAGAACTGAGCATGTGGAGAGACGTTCGTTCATCCAGCACAAAGGGAACGGGTTGCAGGAGAAACACTTACTCTGGTTTCTGAGTCTGTTTCCTAGTGCCGGTTTGAAGTGCCTGCCGTTTTCACTGTAAAACCGGGTTGGAGCTTTAACCTACCCATATATATGTATGGAAAGTAGTTTACAACTGAAAAGAAACTTTGTGTTCCCTTCAAGCTAGGTGAAGGACGGCTTTCACACACACTTATCTCTCAGAACTGAGCATGTAGAGAGACGTTCGTTCATCCAGCACAAAGGGAACGGGTTGCAGGAGAATCACTTACTCTGGTTTCTCAGTCTGTTTCCTAGTGCCGGTTTGAAGTGCCTGCCGTTTTCACTGTAAAACCGGCCTGGAGCTTGAACCTCCCCATATATATGTATGGAGTGGAGTTTGCAACTGAAAAGAAACTTTGTGTTCCCTTCAAGCTAGGTGAAGGACGGCTTTCACACACACTTATCTCTCAGAACTGAGCATGTGGAGAGACGTTCGTTCATCCAGCACAAAGGGAACGGGTTGCAGGAGAAACACTTACTCTGGTTTCTCAGTCTGTTTCCTAGTGCCGGTTTGAAGTGCCTGCCGTTTTCACTGTAAAACCGGCCTGGAGCTTGAACCTCCCCATATATATGTATGGAGTGGAGTTTGCAACTGAAAAGAAACTTTGTGTTCCCTTCAAGCTAGGTGAAGGACGGCTTTCACACACACTTATCTCTCAGAACTGAGCATGTGGAGAGACGTTCGTTCATCCAGCACAAAGGGAACGGGTTGCAGGAGAAACACTTACTCTGGTTTCTCAGTCTGTTTCCTAGTGCCGGTTTGAAGTGCCTGCCGTTTTCACTGTAAAACCGGCCTGGAGCTTGAACCTCCCCATAGATATGTATGGAGTGGAGTTTGCAACTGAAAAGAAACTTTGTGTTCCCTTCAAGCTAGGTGAAGGACGGCTTTCACACACACTTATCTCTCAGAACTGAGCATGTGGAGAGACGTTCGTTCATCCATCACAAAGGGAATGGGATGCAGGGGAAACACTTACTCTGGTTTCTCAGTCTGTTTCCTAATGCCGGTTTGAAGTGCCTGCCGTTTTCACTGTAAAACCGGGTTGGAGCTTTAACCTACAGATATATATGTATGGAAAGTAGTTTACAACTGAAAAGAAACTTTGTGTTCCCTTCAAGCTAGGTGAAGGACGGCTTTCACACACACTTATCTCTCAGAACTGAGCATGTGGAGAGACGTTCGTTCATCCAGCACAAAGGGAACGGGTTGCAGGAGAAACACTTACTCTGGTTTCTCAGTCTGTTTCCTAGTGCCGGTTTGAAGTGCCTGCCGTTTTCACTGTAAAACCGGCCTGGAGCTTGAACCTCCCCATAGATATGTATGGAGTGGAGTTTGCAACTGAAAAGAAACTTTGTGTTCCCTTCAAGCTAGGTGAAGGACGGCTTTCACACACACTTATCTCTCAGAACTGAGCATGTGGAGAGACGTTCGTTCATCCAGCACAAAGGGAACGGGTTGCAGGAGAAACACTTACTCTGGTTTCTGAGTCTGTTTCCTAATGCCGGTTTGAAGTGCCTGCCGTTTTCAGTGTAAAACCGGGTTGGAGCTTGAACCTCCCCATATATATGTATGGAGTGGAGTTTGCAAGTGAAAAGAAACTTTGTGTTCCCTTCAAGCTAGGTGAAGGACGGCTTTCACACACACTTATCTCTCAGAACTGAGCATGTGGAGAGACGTTCGTTCATTCAGCACATAGGGAACGGGTTGCAGGAGAAACACTTACTCTGGTTTCTCAGTCTGTTTCCTAGTGCCGGTTTGAAGTGCCTGCCGTTTTCACTGTAAAACCGGGTTGGAGCTTGAACCTCCCCATATATATGTATGGAGTGGAGTTTGCAAGTGAAAAGAAACTTTGTGTTCCCTTCAAGCTAGGTGAAGGACGGCTTTCACACACACTTATCTCTCAGAACTGAGCATGTGGAGAGACGTTCGTTCATCCAGCACAAAGGGAACGGGTTGCAGGAGAAACACTTACTCTGGTTTCTGAGTCTGTTTCCTAGTGCCGGTTTGAAGTGCCTGCCGTTTTCACTGTAAAACCGGGTTGGAGCTTTAACCTACCCATATATATGTATGGAAAGTAGTTTACAACTGAAAAGAAACTTTGTGTTCCCTTCAAGCTAGGTGAAGGACGGCTTTCACACACACTTATCTCTCAGAACTGAGCATGTAGAGAGACGTTCGTTCATCCAGCACAAAGGGAACGGGTTGCAGGAGAATCACTTACTCTGGTTTCTCAGTCTGTTTCCTAGTGCCGGTTTGAAGTGCCTGCCGTTTTCACTGTAAAACCGGCCTGGAGCTTGAACCTCCCCATATATATGTATGGAGTGGAGTTTGCAACTGAAAAGAAACTTTGTGTTCCCTTCAAGCTAGGTGAAGGACGGCTTTCACACACACTTATCTCTCAGAACTGAGCATGTGGAGAGACGTTCGTTCATCCAGCACAAAGGGAACGGGTTGCAGGAGAAACACTTACTCTGGTTTCTCAGTCTGTTTCCTAGTGCCGGTTTGAAGTGCCTGCCGTTTTCACTGTAAAACCGGCCTGGAGCTTGAACCTCCCCATATATATGTATGGAGTGGAGTTTGCAACTGAAAAGAAACTTTGTGTTCCCTTCAAGCTAGGTGAAGGACGGCTTTCACACACACTTATCTCTCAGAACTGAGCATGTGGAGAGACGTTCGTTCATCCAGCACAAAGGGAACGGGTTGCAGGAGAAACACTTACTCTGGTTTCTCAGTCTGTTTCCTAGTGCCGGTTTGAAGTGCCTGCCGTTTTCACTGTAAAACCGGCCTGGAGCTTGAACCTCCCCATAGATATGTATGGAGTGGAGTTTGCAACTGAAAAGAAACTTTGTGTTCCCTTCAAGCTAGGTGAAGGACGGCTTTCACACACACTTATCTCTCAGAACTGAGCATGTGGAGAGACGTTCGTTCATCCATCACAAAGGGAATGGGATGCAGGGGAAACACTTACTCTGGTTTCTCAGTCTGTTTCCTAATGCCGGTTTGAAGTGCCTGCCGTTTTCACTGTAAAACCGGGTTGGAGCTTTAACCTACAGATATATATGTATGGAAAGTAGTTTACAACTGAAAAGAAACTTTGTGTTCCCTTCAAGCTAGGTGAAGGACGGCTTTCACACACACTTATCTCTCAGAACTGAGCATGTGGAGAGACGTTCGTTCATCCAGCACGTAGGGAACGGGTTGCAGGAGAAACACTTACTCTGGTTTCTGAGTCTGTTTCCTAGTGCCGGTTTGAAGTGCCTGCCGTTTTCACTGTAAAACCGGCCTGGAGCTTGAACCTCCCCATATATATGTATGGAGTGGAGTTTGCAACTGAAAAGAAACTTTGTGTTCCCTTCAAGCTAGGTGAAGGACGGCTTTCACACACACTTATCTCTCAGAACTGAGCATGTGGAGAGACGTTCGTTCATCCAGCACAAAGGGAACGGGTTGCAGGAGAAACACTTACTCTGGTTTCTCAGTCTGTTTCCTAGTGCCGGTTTGAAGTGCCTGCCGTTTTCACTGTAAAACCGGCCTGGAGCTTGAACCTCCCCATATATATGTATGGAGTGGAGTTTGCAAGTGAAAAGAAACTTTGTGTTCCCTTCAAGCTAGGTGAAGGACGGCTTTCACACACACTTATCTCTCAGAACTGAGCATGTGGAGAGACGTTCGTTCATCCAGCACAAAGGGAACGGGTTGCAGGAGAAACACTTACTCTGGTTTCTCAGTCTGCATCCTAGTGCCGGTTTGAAGTGCCTGCCGTTTTCACTGTAAAACCGGGTTGGAGCTTTAACCTACCCATATATATGTATGGAGTGGAGTTTGCAACTGAAAAGAAACTTTGTGTTCCCTTCAAGCTAGGTGAAGGACGGCTTTCACACACACTTATCTCTCAGAACTGAGCATGTGGAGAGACGTTCGTTCATCCAGCACAAAGGGAACGGGTTGCAGGAGAAACACTTACTCTGGTTTCTCAGTCTGTTTCCTAGTGCCGGTTTGAAGTGCCTGCCGTTTTCACTGTAAAACCGGCCTGGAGCTTGAACCTCCCCATATATATGTATGGAGTGGAGTTTGCAAGTGAAAAGAAACTTTGTGTTCCCTTCAAGCTAGGTGAAGGACGGCTTTCACACACACTTATCTCTCAGAACTGAGCATGTGGAGAGACGTTCGTTCATCCAGCACAAAGGGAACGGGTTGCAGGAGAAACACTTACTCTGGTTTCTCAGTCTGTTTCCTAGTGCCGGTTTGAAGTGCCTGCCTTTTTCACTGTAAAACCGGCCTGGAGCTTGAACCTCCCCATAGATATGTATGGAGTGGAGTTTGCAACTGAAAAGAAACTTTGTGTTCCCTTCAAGCTAGGTGAAGGACGGCTTTCACACACACTTATCTCTCAGAACTGAGCATGTGGAGAGACGTTCGTTCATCCAGCACAAAGGGAATGGGATGCAGGAGAAACACTTACTCTGGTTTCTCAGTCTGTTTCCTAATGCCGGTTTGAAGTGCCTGCCGTTTTCACTGTAAAACCGGGTTGGAGCTTTAACCTACCCATATATATGTATGGAAAGTAGTTTACAACTGAAAAGAAACTTTGTGTTCCCTTCAAGCTAGGTGAAGGACGGCTTTCACACACACTTATCTCTCAGAACTGAGCATGTGGAGAGACGTTCGTTCATCCAGCACAAAGGGAACGGGTTGCAGGAGAAACACTTACTCTGGTTTCTGAGTCTGTTTCCTAGTGCCTGTTTGAAGTGCCTGCCGTTTTCAGTGTAAAACCGGGTTGGAGCTTGAACCTCCCCATATATATGTATGGAGTGGAGTTTGCAACTGAAAAGAAACTTTGTGTTCCCTTCAAGCTAGGTGAAGGACGGCTTTCACACACACTTATCTCTCAGAACTGAGCATGTGGAGAGACGTTCGTTCATCCAGCACAAAGGTAACGGGTTGCAGGAGAATCACTTACTCTGGTTTCTCAGTCTGTTTCCTAGTGCCGGTTTGAAGTGCCTGCCGTTTTCACTGTAAAACCGGGTTGGAGCTTGAACTTCCCCATATATATGTATGGAAAGGAGTTTGCAAGTGAAAAGAAACTTTGTGTTCCCTTCAAGCTAGGTGAAGGACGGCTTTCACACACACTTATCTCTCAGAACTGAGCATGTGGAGAGACGTTCGTTCATCCAGCACATAGGGAATGGGATGCAGGAGACACATTTACTCTGGTTTCTCAGTCTGTTTCCTAGTGCCGGTTTGAAGTGCCTGCCGTTTTCACTGTAAAACCGGGTTGGAGCTTTAACCTACCCATATATATGTATGGAGTGGAGTTTGCAAGTGAAAAGAAACTTTGTGTTCCCTTCAAGCTAGGTGAAGGACGGCTTTCACACACACTTATCTCTCAGAGCTGAGCATGTGGAGAGACGTTCGTTCATCCAGCACAAAGGGAACGGGTTGCAGGAGAAACACTTACTCTGGTTTCTCAGTCTGTTTCCTAGTGCCGGTTTGAAGTGCCTGCCGTTTTCACTGTAAAACCGGCCTGGAGCTTGAACCTCCCCATAGATATGTATGGAGTGGAGTTTGCAACTGAAAAGAAACTTTGTGTTCCCTTCAAGCTAGGTGAAGGACGGCTTTCACACACACTTATCTCTCAGAAATGAGCATGTGGAGAGACGTTCGTTCATCCAGCACAAAGGGAATGGGATGCAGGAGAAACACTTAATCTGGTTTCTCAGTCTGTTTCCTAATGCCGGTTTGAAGTGCCTGCCGTTTTCACTGTAAAACCGGGTTGGAGCTTTAACCTACCCATATATATGTATGGAAAGTAGTTTCCAACTGAAAAGAAACTTTGTGTTCCCTTCAAGCTAGGTGAAGGACGGCTTTCACACACACTTATCTCTCAGAGCTGAGCATGTGGAGAGACGTTCGTTCATCCAGCACAAAGGGAACGGGTTGCAGGAGAAACACTTACTCTGGTTTCTGAGTCTGTTTCCTAGTGCCGGTTTGAAGTGCCTGCCGTTTTCAGTGTAAAACCGGGTTGGAGCTTGAACCTCCCCATATATATGTATGGAGTGGAGTTTGCAACTGAAAAGAAACTTTGTGTTCCCTTCAAGCTAGGTGAAGGACGGCTTTCACACACACTTATCTCTCAGAACTGAGCATGTGGAGAGACGTTCGTTCATTCAGCACATAGGGAACGGGTTGCAGGAGAAACACTTACTCTGGTTTCTCAGTCTGTTTCCTAGTGCCGGTTTGAAGTGCCTGCCATTTTCACTGTAAAACCGGGTTGGAGCTTGAACCTCCCCATATATATGTATGGAGTGGAGTTTGCAACTGAAAAGAAACTTTGTGTTCCTTCAAGGTAGGTGAAGGACGGCTTTCACACACACTTATCTCTCAGAACTGAGCATGTGGAGAGACGTTCGTTCATTCAGCACATAGGGAACGGGTTGCAGGAGAAACACTTACTCTGGTTTCTCAGTCTGTTTCCTAGTGCCGGTTTGAAGTGCCTGCCGTTTTCACTGTAAAACCGGGTTGGAGCTTGAACCTCCCCATATATATGTATGGAGTGGAGTTTGCAACTGAAAAGAAACTTTGTGTTCCCTTCAAGCTAGGTGAAGGACGGCTTTCACACACACTTATCTCTCAGAACTGAGCATGTGGAGAGACGTTCGTTCATCCAGCACAAAGGGAACGGGTTGCAGGAGAAACACTTACTCTGGTTTCTCAGTCTGTTTCCTAGTGCCGGTTTGAAGTGCCTGCCGTTTTCACTGTAAAACCGGGTTGGAGCTTTAACCTACCCATATATATGTATGGAAAGTAGTTTACAACTGAAAAGAAACTTTGTGTTCCCTTCAAGCTAGGTGAAGGACGGCTTTCACACACACTTATCTCTCAGAACTGAGCATGTGGAGAGACGTTCGTTCATCCAGCACAAAGGGAACGGGTTGCAGGAGAAACACTTACTCTGGTTTCTCAGTCTGTTTCCTAGTGCCGGTTTGAAGTGCCTGCCGTTTTCACTGTAAAACCGGCCTGGAGCTTGAACCTCCCCATATATATGTATGGAGTGGAGTTTGCAACTGACAAGAAACTTTGTGTTCCCTTCAAGCTAGGTGAAGGACGGCTTTCACACACACTTATCTCTCAGAACTGAGCATGTGGAGAGACGTTCGTTCATCCAGCACAAAGGGAACGGGTTGCAGGAGAAACACATACTCTGGTTTCTCAGTCTGTTTCCTAGTGCCGGTTTGAAGTGCCTGCCGTTTTCACTGTAAAACCGGCCTGGAGCTTGAACCTCCCCATATATATGTATGGAGTGGAGTTTGCAAGTGAAAAGAAACTTTGTGTTCCCTTCAAGCTAGGTGAAGGACGGCTTTCACACACACTTATCTCTCAGAACTGAGCATGTGGAGAGACGTTCGTTCATCCAGCACATAGGGAATGGGATGCAGGAGAAACATTTACTCTGGTTTCTCAGTCTGTTTCCTAATGCCGGTTTGAAGTGCCTGCCGTTTTCACTGTAAAACCGGGTTGGAGCTTTAACCTACCCATATATATGTATGGAAAGTAGTTTACAACTGAAAAGAAACTTTGTGTTCCCTTCAAGCTAGGTGAAGGACGGCTTTCACACACACTTATCTCTCAGAAATGAGCATGTGGAGAGACGTTCGTTCATCCAGCACATAGGGAACGGGTTGCAGGAGAAACACTTACTCTGGTTTCTCAGTCTGTTTCCTAGTGCCGGTTTGAAGTGCCTGCCGTTTTCACTGTAAAACCGGGTTGGAGCTTTAACCTACCCATATATATGTATGGAGTGGAGTTTGCAAGTGAAAAGAAACTTTGTGTTCCCTTCAAGCTAGGTGAAGGACGGCTTTCACACACACTTATCTCTCAGAACTGAGCATGTGGAGAGACGTTCGTTCATCCAGCACAAAGGGAACGGGTTGCAGGAGAAACACTTACTCTGGTTTCTCAGTCTGTTTCCTAGTGCCGGTTTGAAGTGCCTGCCGTTTTCACTGTAAAACCGGGTTGGAGCTTGAACCTCCCCATATATATGTATGGAGTGGAGTTTGCAAGTGAAAAGAAACTTTGTGTTCCCTTGAAGCTAGGTGAAGGACGGCTTTCACACACACTTATCTCTCAGAACTGAGCATGTGGAGAGACGTTCGTTCATCCAGCACATAGGGAATGGGATGCAGGAGAAACATTTACTCTGGTTTCTCAGTCTGTTTCCTAATGCCGGTTTGAAGTGCCTGCCGTTTTCACTGTAAAACCGGCCTGGAGCTTGAACCTCCCCATAGATATGTATGGAGTGGAGTTTGCAACTGAAAAGAAACTTTGTGTTCCCTTCAAGCTAGGTGAAGGACGGCTTTCACACACACTTATCTCTCAGAACTGAGCATGTGGAGAGACGTTCGTTCATCCAGCACAAAGGGAACGGGTTGCAGGAGAAACACATACTCTGGTTTCTCAGTCTGTTTCCTAGTGCCGGTTTGAAGTGCCTGCCGTTTTCACTGTAAAACCGGCCTGGAGCTTGAACCTCCCCATAGATATGTATGGAGTGGAGTTTGCAACTGAAAAGAAACTTTGTGTTCCCTTCAAGCTAGGTGAAGGACGGCTTTCACACACACTTATCTCTCAGAACTGAGCATGTGGAGAGACGTTCGTTCATCCAGCACAAAGGGAACGGGTTGCAGGAGAAACACTTACTCTGGTTTCTCAGTCTGTTTCCTAGTGCCGGTTTGAAGTGCCTGCCGTTTTCACTGTAAAACCGGCCTGGAGCTTGAACCTCCCCATAGATATGTATGGAGTGGAGTTTGCAACTGAAAAGAAACTTTGTGTTCCCTTCAAGCTAGGTGAAGGACGGCTTTCACACACACTTATCTCTCAGAAATGAGCATGTGGAGAGACGTTCGTTCATCCAGCACAAAGGGAATGGGATGCAGGAGAAACACTTACTCTGGTTTCTCAGTCTGTTTCCTAATGCCGGTTTGAAGTGCCTGCCGTTTTCACTGTAAAACCGGGTTGGAGCTTTAACCTACCCATATATATGTATGGAGTGGAGTTTGCATCTGAAAAGAAACTTTGTGTTCCCTTCAAGCTAGGTGAAGGACGGCTTTCACACACACTTATCTCTCAGAAATGAGCATGTGGAGAGACGTTCGTTCATCCAGCACAAAGGGAATGGGATGCAGGAGAAACACTTACTCTGGTTTCTCAGTCTGTTTCCTAATGCCGGTTTGAAGTGCCTGCCGTTTTCACTGTAAAACCGGGTTGGAGCTTTAACCTACCCATATATATGTATGGAAAGTAGTTTCCAACTGAAAAGAAACTTTGTGTTCCCTTCAAGCTAGGTGAAGGACGGCTTTCACACACACTTATCTCTCAGAGCTGAGCATGTGGAGAGACGTTCGTTCATCCAGCACAAAAGGAACGGGTTGCAGGAGAAACACTTACTCTGGTTTCTGAGTTTGTTTCCTAGTGCCGGTTTGAAGTGCCTGCCGTTTTCAGTGTAAAACCGGGTTGGAGGTTGAACCTCCCCATATATATGTATGGAGTGGAGTTTGCATCTGAAAAGAAACTGTGTGTTCCCTTCAAGCTAGGTGAAGGACGGCTTTCACACACACTTATCTCTCAGAACTGAGCATGTGGAGAGACGTTCGTTCATTCAGCACATAGGGAACGGGTTGCAGGAGAAACACTTACTCTGGTTTCTCAGTCTGTTTCCTAGTGCCGGTTTGAAGTGCCTGCCGTTTTCACTGTAAAACCGGGTTGGAGCTTGAACCTCCCCATATATATGTATGGAGTGGAGTTTGCAACTGAAAAGAAACTTTGTGTTCCCTTCAAGCTAGGTGAAGGACGGCTTTCACACACACTTATCTCTCAGAACTGAGCATGTGGAGAGACGTTCGTTCATCCAGCACAAAGGGAACGGGTTGCAGGAGAAACACTTACTCTGGTTTCTCAGTCTGTTTCCTAGTGCCGGTTTGAAGTGCCTGCCGTTTTCACTGTAAAACCGGCCTGGAGCTTGAACCTCCCCATAGATATGTATGGAGTGGAGTTTGCAACTGAAAAGAAACTTTGTGTTCCCTTCAAGCTAGGTGAAGGACGGCTTTCACACACACTTATCTCTCAGAAATGAGCATGTGGAGAGACGTTCGTTCATCCAGCACAAAGGGAATGGGATGCAGGAGAAACACTTACTCTGGTTTCTCAGTCTGTTTCCTAATGCCGGTTTGAAGTGCCTGCCGTTTTCACTGTAAAACCGGGTTGGAGCTTTAACCTACCCATATATATGTATGGAAAGTAGTTTCCAACTGAAAAGAAACTTTGTGTTCCCTTCAAGCTAGGTGAAGGACGGCTTTCACACACACTTATCTCTCAGAACTGAGCATGTGGAGAGACGTTCGTTCATCCAGCACAAAGGTAACGGGTTGCAGGAGAAACACATTCTCTGGTTTCTCAGTCTGTTTCCTAGTGCCGGTTTGAAGTGCCTGCCGTTTTCACTGTAAAACCGGCCTGGAGCTTGTACCTCCCCATATATATGTATGGAGTGGAGTTTGCAAGTGAAAAGAAACTTTGTGTTCCCTTCAAGCTAGGTGAAGGACGGCTTTCACACACACTTATCTCTCAGAACTGAGCATGTGGAGAGACGTTCGTTCATCCAGCACAAAGGGAACGGGTTGCAGGAGAAACACTTACTCTGGTTTCTGAGTCTGTTTCCTAGTGCCGGTTTGAAGTGCCTGCCGTTTTCACTGTAAAACCGGGTTGGAGCTTTAACCTACCCATATATATGTATGGAAAGTAGTTTACAACTGATAAGAAACTTTGTGTTCCCTTCAAGCTAGGTGAAGGACGGCTTTCACACACACTTATCTCTCAGAACTGAGCATGTGGAGAGACGTTCGTTCATCCAGCACAAAGGGAACGGGTTGCAGGAGAATCACTTACTCTGGTTTCTCAGTCTGTTTCCTAGTGCCGGTTTGAAGTGCCTGCCGTTTTCACTGTAAAACCGGGTTGGAGCTTGAACCTCCCCATATATATGTATGGAGTGGAGTTTGCAACTGAAAAGAAACTTTGTGTTCCCTTCAAGCTAGGTGAAGGACGGCTTTCACACACACTTATCTCTCAGAACTGAGCATGTGGAGAGACGTTCGTTCATCCAGCACAAAGGGAATGGGTTGCAGGAGAAACACTTACTCTGGTTTCTCAGTCTGTTTCCTAGTGCCGGTTTGAAGTGCCTGCCGTTTTCACTGTAAAACCGGCCTGGAGCTTGAACCTCCCCATATATATGTACGGATTGGAGTTTGCAACTGAAAAGAAACTTTGTGTTCCCTTCAAGCTAGGTGAAGGACGGCTTTCACACACACTTATCTCTCAGAACTGAGCATGTGGAGAGACGTTCGTTCATCCAGCACAAAGGTAACGGGTTGCAGGAGAAACACATACTCTGGTTTCTCAGTCTGTTTCCTAGTGCCGGTTTGAAGTGCCTGCCGTTTTCACTGTAAAACCGGCCTGGAGCTTGTACCTCCCCATATATATGTATGGAGTGGAGTTTGCAAGTGAAAAGAAACTTTGTGTTCCCTTCAAGCTAGGTGAAGGACGGCTTTCACACACACTTATCTCTCAGAACTGAGCATGTGGAGAGACGTTCGTTCATCCAGCACAAAGGGAACGGGTTGCAGGAGAAACACTTACTCTGGTTTCTGAGTCTGTTTCCTAGTGCCGGTTTGAAGTGCCTGCCGTTTTCACTGTAAAACCGGGTTGGAGCTTGAACCTCCCCATATATATGTATGGAGTGGAGGTTGCAAGTGAAAAGAAACTTTGTGTTCCCTTGAAGCTAGGTGAAGGACGGCTTTCACACACACTTATCTCTCAGAACTGAGCATGTGGAGAGACGTTCGTTCATCCAGCACATAGGGAATGGGATGCAGGAGAAACATTTACTCTGGTTTCTCAGTCTGTTTCCTAATGCCGGTTTGAAGTGCCTGCCGTTTTCACTGTAAAACCGGCCTGGAGCTTGAACCTCCCCATAGATATGTATGGAGTGGAGTTTGCAACTGAAAAGAAACTTTGTGTTCCCTTCAAGCTAGGTGAAGGACGGCTTTCACACACACTTATCTCTCAGAACTGAGCATGTGGAGAGACGTTCGTTCATCCAGCACAAAGGGAACGGGTTGCAGGAGAAACACATACTCTGGTTTCTCAGTCTGTTTCCTAGTGCCGGTTTGAAGTGCCTGCCGTTTTCAATGTAAAACCGGCCTGGAGCTTGAACCTCCCCATAGATATGTATGGAGTGGAGTTTGCAACTGAAAAGAAACTTTGTGTTCCCTTCAAGCTAGGTGAAGGACGGCTTTCACACACACTTATCTCTCAGAACTGAGCATGTGGAGAGACGTTCGTTCATCCAGCACAAAGGGAACGGGTTGCAGAAGAAACACTTACTCTGGTTTCTCAGTCTGTTTCCTAGTGCCGGTTTGAAGTGCCTGCCGTTTTCACTGTAAAACCGGCCTGGAGCTTGAACCTCCCCATAGATATGTATGGAGTGGAGTTTGCAACTGAAAACAAACTTTGTGTTCCCTTCAAGCTAGGTGAAGGACGGCTTTCACACACACTTATCTCTCAGAAATGAGCATGTGGAGAGACGTTCGTTCATCCAGCACAAAGGGAATGGGATGCAGGAGAAACACTTACTCTGGTTTCTCAGTCTGTTTCCTAATGCCGGTTTGAAGTGCCTGCCGTTTTCACTGTAAAACCGGGTTGGAGCTTTAACCTACCCATATATATGTATGGAAAGTAGTTTCCAACTGAAAAGAAACTTTGTGTTCCCTTCAAGCTAGGTGAAGGACGGCTTTCACACACACTTATCTCTCAGAGCTGAGCATGTGGAGAGACGTTCTTTCATCCAGCACAAAAGGAACGGGTTGCAGGAGAAACACTTACTCTGGTTTCTGAGTCTGTTTCCTAGTGCCGGTTTGAAGTGCCTGCCGTTTTCAGTGTAAAACCGGGTTGGAGGTTGAACCTCCCCATATATATGTATGGAGTGGAGTTTGCATCTGAAAAGAAACTTTGTGTTCCCTTCAAGCTAGGTGAAGGACGGCTTTCACACACACTTATCTCTCAGAACTGAGCATGTGGAGAGACGTTCGTTCATTCAGCACATAGGGAACGGGTTGCAGGAGAAACACTTACTCTGGTTTCTCAGTCTGTTTCCTAGTGCCGGTTTGAAGTGCCTGCCGTTTTCACTGTAAAACCGGGTTGGAGCTTGAACCTCCCCATATATATGTATGGAGTGGAGTTTGCAAGTGAAAAGAAACTTTGTGTTCCCTTCAAGCTAGGTGAAGGACGGCTTTCACACACACTTATCTCTCAGAACTGAGCATGTAGAGAGACGTTCGTTCATCCAGCACAAAGGGAACGGGTTGCAGGAGAAACACTTACTCTGGTTTCTCAGTCTGTTTCATAGTGCCGGTTTGAAGTGCCTGCCGTTTTCACTGTAAAACCGGGTTGGAGCTTTAACCTACCCATATATATGTATGGAAAGTAGTTTACAACTGAAAAGAAACTTTGTGTTCCCTTCAAGCTAGGTGAAGGACGGCTTTCACACACACTTATCTCTCAGAACTGAGCATGTAGAGAGACGTTCGTTCATCCAGCACAAAGGGAACGGGTTGCAGGAGAATCACTTACTCTGGTTTCTCAGTCTGTTTCCTAGTGCCGGTTTGAAGTGCCTGCCGTTTTCACTGTAAAACCGGCCTGGAGCTTGAACCTCCCCATATATATGTATGGAGTGGAGTTTGCAACTGAAAAGAAACTTTGTGTTCCCTTCAAGCTAGGTGAAGGACGGCTTTCACACACACTTATCTCTCAGAACTGAGCATGTGGAGAGACGTTCGTTCATCCAGCACAAAGGGAACGGGTTGCAGGAGAAACACTTACTCTGGTTTCTCAGTCTGTTTCCTAGTGCCGGTTTGAAGTGCCTGCCGTTTTCACTGTAAAACCGGCCTGGAGCTTGAACCTCCCCATATATATGTATGGAGTGGAGTTTGCAACTGAAAAGAAACTTTGTGTTCCCTTCAAGCTAGGTGAAGGACGGCTTTCACACACACTTATCTCTCAGAACTGAGCATGTGGAGAGACGTTCGTTCATCCAGCACAAAGGGAACGGGTTGCAGGAGAAACACTTACTCTGGTTTCTCAGTCTGTTTCCTAGTGCCGGTTTGAAGTGCCTGCCGTTTTCACTGTAAAACCGGGTTGGAGCTTTAACCTACAGATATATATGTATGGAAAGTAGTTTACAACTGAAAAGAAACTTTGTGTTCCCTTCAAGCTAGGTGAAGGACGGCTTTCACACACACTTATCTCTCAGAACTGAGCATGTGGAGAGACGTTCGTTCATCCAGCACAAAGGGAACGGGTTGCAGGAGAAACACTTACTCTGGTTTCTCAGTCTGTTTCCTAGTGCCGGTTTGAAGTGCCTGCCGTTTTCACTGTAAAACCGGCCTGGAGCTTGAACCTCCCCATAGATATGTATGGAGTGGAGTTTGCAACTGAAAAGAAACTTTGTGTTCCCTTCAAGCTAGGTGAAGGACGGCTTTCACACACACTTATCTCTCAGAACTGAGCATGTGGAGAGACGTTCGTTCATCCAGCACAAAGGGAACGGGTTGCAGGAGAAACACTTACTCTGGTTTCTGAGTCTGTTTCCTAATGCCGGTTTGAAGTGCCTGCCGTTTTCAGTGTAAAACCGGGTTGGAGCTTGAACCTCCCCATATATATGTATGGAGTGGAGTTTGCAAGTGAAAAGAAACTTTGTGTTCCCTTCAAGCTAGGTGAAGGACGGCTTTCACACACACTTATCTCTCAGAACTGAGCATGTGGAGAGACGTTCGTTCATTCAGCACATAGGGAACGGGTTGCAGGAGAAACACTTACTCTGGTTTCTCAGTCTGTTTCCTAGTGCCGGTTTGAAGTGCCTGCCGTTTTCACTGTAAAACCGGGTTGGAGCTTGAACCTCCCCATATATATGTATGGAGTGGAGTTTGCAAGTGAAAAGAAACTTTGTGTTCCCTTCAAGCTAGGTGAAGGACGGCTTTCACACACACTTATCTCTCAGAACTGAGCATGTGGAGAGACGTTCGTTCATCCAGCACAAAGGGAACGGGTTGCAGGAGAAACACTTACTCTGGTTTCTGAGTCTGTTTCCTAGTGCCGGTTTGAAGTGCCTGCCGTTTTCACTGTAAAACCGGGTTGGAGCTTTAACCTACCCATATATATGTATGGAAAGTAGTTTACAACTGAAAAGAAACTTTGTGTTCCCTTCAAGCTAGGTGAAGGACGGCTTTCACACACACTTATCTCTCAGAACTGAGCATGTAGAGAGACGTTCGTTCATCCAGCACAAAGGGAACGGGTTGCAGGAGAATCACTTACTCTGGTTTCTCAGTCTGTTTCCTAGTGCCGGTTTGAAGTGCCTGCCGTTTTCACTGTAAAACCGGCCTGGAGCTTGAACCTCCCCATATATATGTATGGAGTGGAGTTTGCAACTGAAAAGAAACTTTGTGTTCCCTTCAAGCTAGGTGAAGGACGGCTTTCACACACACTTATCTCTCAGAACTGAGCATGTGGAGAGACGTTCGTTCATCCAGCACAAAGGGAACGGGTTGCAGGAGAAACACTTACTCTGGTTTCTCAGTCTGTTTCCTAGTGCCGGTTTGAAGTGCCTGCCGTTTTCACTGTAAAACCGGCCTGGAGCTTGAACCTCCCCATATATATGTATGGAGTGGAGTTTGCAACTGAAAAGAAACTTTGTGTTCCCTTCAAGCTAGGTGAAGGACGGCTTTCACACACACTTATCTCTCAGAACTGAGCATGTGGAGAGACGTTCGTTCATCCAGCACAAAGGGAACGGGTTGCAGGAGAAACACTTACTCTGGTTTCTCAGTCTGTTTCCTAGTGCCGGTTTGAAGTGCCTGCCGTTTTCACTGTAAAACCGGCCTGGAGCTTGAACCTCCCCATAGATATGTATGGAGTGGAGTTTGCAACTGAAAAGAAACTTTGTGTTCCCTTCAAGCTAGGTGAAGGACGGCTTTCACACACACTTATCTCTCAGAACTGAGCATGTGGAGAGACGTTCGTTCATCCATCACAAAGGGAATGGGATGCAGGGGAAACACTTACTCTGGTTTCTCAGTCTGTTTCCTAATGCCGGTTTGAAGTGCCTGCCGTTTTCACTGTAAAACCGGGTTGGAGCTTTAACCTACAGATATATATGTATGGAAAGTAGTTTACAACTGAAAAGAAACTTTGTGTTCCCTTCAAGCTAGGTGAAGGACGGCTTTCACACACACTTATCTCTCAGAACTGAGCATGTGGAGAGACGTTCGTTCATCCAGCACGTAGGGAACGGGTTGCAGGAGAAACACTTACTCTGGTTTCTGAGTCTGTTTCCTAGTGCCGGTTTGAAGTGCCTGCCGTTTTCACTGTAAAACCGGCCTGGAGCTTGAACCTCCCCATATATATGTATGGAGTGGAGTTTGCAACTGAAAAGAAACTTTGTGTTCCCTTCAAGCTAGGTGAAGGACGGCTTTCACACACACTTATCTCTCAGAACTGAGCATGTGGAGAGACGTTCGTTCATCCAGCACAAAGGGAACGGGTTGCAGGAGAAACACTTACTCTGGTTTCTCAGTCTGTTTCCTAGTGCCGGTTTGAAGTGCCTGCCGTTTTCACTGTAAAACCGGCCTGGAGCTTGAACCTCCCCATATATATGTATGGAGTGGAGTTTGCAAGTGAAAAGAAACTTTGTGTTCCCTTCAAGCTAGGTGAAGGACGGCTTTCACACACACTTATCTCTCAGAACTGAGCATGTGGAGAGACGTTCGTTCATCCAGCACAAAGGGAACGGGTTGCAGGAGAAACACTTACTCTGGTTTCTCAGTCTGCATCCTAGTGCCGGTTTGAAGTGCCTGCCGTTTTCACTGTAAAACCGGGTTGGAGCTTTAACCTACCCATATATATGTATGGAGTGGAGTTTGCAACTGAAAAGAAACTTTGTGTTCCCTTCAAGCTAGGTGAAGGACGGCTTTCACACACACTTATCTCTCAGAACTGAGCATGTGGAGAGACGTTCGTTCATCCAGCACAAAGGGAACGGGTTGCAGGAGAAACACTTACTCTGGTTTCTCAGTCTGTTTCCTAGTGCCGGTTTGAAGTGCCTGCCGTTTTCACTGTAAAACCGGCCTGGAGCTTGAACCTCCCCATATATATGTATGGAGTGGAGTTTGCAAGTGAAAAGAAACTTTGTGTTCCCTTCAAGCTAGGTGAAGGACGGCTTTCACACACACTTATCTCTCAGAACTGAGCATGTGGAGAGACGTTCGTTCATCCAGCACAAAGGGAACGGGTTGCAGGAGAAACACTTACTCTGGTTTCTCAGTCTGTTTCCTAGTGCCGGTTTGAAGTGCCTGCCGTTTTCACTGTAAAACCGGCCTGGAGCTTGAACCTCCCCATAGATATGTATGGAGTGGAGTTTGCAACTGAAAAGAAACTTTGTGTTCCCTTCAAGCTAGGTGAAGGACGGCTTTCACACACACTTATCTCTCAGAACTGAGCATGTGGAGAGACGTTCGTTCATCCAGCACAAAGGGAATGGGATGCAGGAGAAACACTTACTCTGGTTTCTCAGTCTGTTTCCTAATGCCGGTTTGAAGTGCCTGCCGTTTTCACTGTAAAACCGGGTTGGAGCTTTAACCTACCCATATATATGTATGGAAAGTAGTTTACAACTGAAAAGAAACTTTGTGTTCCCTTCAAGCTAGGTGAAGGACGGCTTTCACACACACTTATCTCTCAGAACTGAGCATGTGGAGAGACGTTCGTTCATCCAGCACAAAGGGAACGGGTTGCAGGAGAAACACTTACTCTGGTTTCTGAGTCTGTTTCCTAGTGCCTGTTTGAAGTGCCTGCCGTTTTCAGTGTAAAACCGGGTTGGAGCTTGAACCTCCCCATATATATGTATGGAGTGGAGTTTGCAACTGAAAAGAAACTTTGTGTTCCCTTCAAGCTAGGTGAAGGACGGCTTTCACACACACTTATCTCTCAGAACTGAGCATGTGGAGAGACGTTCGTTCATCCAGCACAAAGGTAACGGGTTGCAGGAGAATCACTTACTCTGGTTTCTCAGTCTGTTTCCTAGTGCCGGTTTGAAGTGCCTGCCGTTTTCACTGTAAAACCGGGTTGGAGCTTGAACTTCCCCATATATATGTATGGAAAGGAGTTTGCAAGTGAAAAGAAACTTTGTGTTCCCTTCAAGCTAGGTGAAGGACGGCTTTCACACACACTTATCTCTCAGAACTGAGCATGTGGAGAGACGTTCGTTCATCCAGCACATAGGGAATGGAATGCAGGAGAAACATTTACTCTGGTTTCTCAGTCTGTTTCCTAGTGCCGGTTTGAAGTGCCTGCCGTTTTCACTGTAAAACCGGGTTGGAGCTTTAACCTACCCATATATATGTATGGAGTGGAGTTTGCAAGTGAAAAGAAACTTTGTGTTCCCTTCAAGCTAGGTGAAGGACGGCTTTCACACACACTTATCTCTCAGAGCTGAGCATGTGGAGAGACGTTCGTTCATCCAGCACAAAGGGAACGGGTTGCAGGAGAAACACTTACTCTGGTTTCTCAGTCTGTTTCCTAGTGCCGGTTTGAAGTGCCTGCCGTTTTCACTGTAAAACCGGCCTGGAGCTTGAACCTCCCCATAGATATGTATGGAGTGGAGTTTGCAACTGAAAAGAAACTTTGTGTTCCCTTCAAGCTAGGTGAAGGACGGCTTTCACACACACTTATCTCTCAGAAATGAGCATGTGGAGAGACGTTCGTTCATTCAGCACATAGGGAACGGGTTGCAGGAGAAACACTTACTCTGGTTTCTCAGTCTGTTTCCTAGTGCCGGTTTGAAGTGCCTGCCGTTTTCACTGTAAAACCGGGTTGGAGCTTGAACCTCCCCATATATATGTATGGAGTGGAGTTTGCAACTGAAAAGAAACTTTGTGTTCCTTCAAGGTAGGTGAAGGACGGCTTTCACACACACTTATCTCTCAGAACTGAGCATGTGGAGAGACGTTCGTTCATTCAGCACATAGGGAACGGGTTGCAGGAGAAACACTTACTCTGGTTTCTCAGTCTGTTTCCTAGTGCCGGTTTGAAGTGCCTGCCGTTTTCACTGTAAAACCGGCCTGGAGCTTGAACCTCCCCATATATATGTATGGAGTGGAGTTTGCAACTGACAAGAAACTTTGTGTTCCCTTCAAGCTAGGTGAAGGACGGCTTTCACACACACTTATCTCTCAGAACTGAGCATGTGGAGAGACGTTCGTTCATCCAGCACAAAGGGAACGGGTTGCAGGAGAAACACATACTCTGGTTTCTCAGTCTGTTTCCTAGTGCCGGTTTGAAGTGCCTGCCGTTTTCACTGTAAAACCGGCCTGGAGCTTGAACCTCCCCATATATATGTATGGAGTGGAGTTTGCAAGTGAAAAGAAACTTTGTGTTCCCTTCAAGCTAGGTGAAGGACGGCTTTCACACACACTTATCTCTCAGAACTGAGCATGTGGAGAGACGTTCGTTCATCCAGCACATAGGGAATGGGATGCAGGAGAAACATTTACTCTGGTTTCTCAGTCTGTTTCCTAATGCCGGTTTGAAGTGCCTGCCGTTTTCACTGTAAAACCGGGTTGGAGCTTTAACCTACCCATATATATGTATGGAAAGTAGTTTACAACTGAAAAGAAACTTTGTGTTCCCTTCAAGCTAGGTGAAGGACGGCTTTCACACACACTTATCTCTCAGAACTGAGCATGTGGAGAGACGTTCGTTCATCCAGCACATAGGGAACGGGTTGCAGGAGAAACACTTACTCTGGTTTCTCAGTCTGTTTCCTAGTGCCGGTTTGAAGTGCCTGCCGTTTTCACTGTAAAACCGGGTTGGAGCTTTAACCTACCCATATATATGTATGGAGTGGAGTTTGCAAGTGAAAAGAAACTTTGTGTTCCCTTCAAGCTAGGTGAAGGACGGCTTTCACACACACTTATCTCTCAGAACTGAGCATGTGGAGAGACTTTCGTTCATCCAGCACAAAGGGAACGGGTTGCAGGAGAAACACTTACTCTGGTTTCTCAGTCTGTTTCCTAGTGCCGGTTTTAAGTGCCTGCCGTTTTCACTGTAAAACCGGGTTGGAGCTTGAACCTCCCCATATATATGTATGGAGTGGAGTTTGCAAGTGAAAAGAAACTTTGTGTTCCCTTGAAGCTAGGTGAAGGACGGCTTTCACACACACTTATCTCTCAGAACTGAGCATGTGGAGAGACGTTCGTTCATCCAGCACATAGGGAATGGGATGCAGGAGAAACATTTACTCTGGTTTCTCAGTCTGTTTCCTAATGCCGGTTTGAAGTGCCTGCCGTTTTCACTGTAAAACCGGCCTGGAGCTTGAACCTCCCCATAGATATGTATGGAGTGGAGTTTGCAACTGAAAAGAAACTTTGTGTTCCCTTCAAGCTAGGTGAAGGACGGCTTTCACACACACTTATCTCTCAGAACTGAGCATGTGGAGAGACGTTCGTTCATCCAGCACAAAGGGAACGGGTTGCAGGAGAAACACTTACTCTGGTTTCTCAGTCTGTTTCCTAGTGCCGGTTTGAAGTGCCTGCCGTTTTCACTGTAAAACCGGCCTGGAGCTTGAACCTCCCCATAGATATGTATGGAGTGGAGTTTGCAACTGAAAAGAAACTTTGTGTTCCCTTCAAGCTAGGTGAAGGACGGCTTTCACACACACTTATCTCTCAGAACTGAGCATGTGGAGAGACGTTCGTTCATCCAGCACAAAGGGAACGGGTTGCAGGAGAAACACTTACTCTGGTTTCTGAGTCTGTTTAATAGTGCCGGTTTGAAGTGCCTGCCGTTTTCACTGTAAAACCGGGTTGGAGCTTTAACCTACCCATATATATGTATGGAGTGGAGTTTGCATCTGAAAAGAAACTTTGTGTTCCCTTCAAGCTAGGTGAAGGACGGCTTTCACACACACTTATCTCTCAGAAATGAGCATGTGGAGAGACGTTCGTTCATCCAGCACAAAGGGAATGGGATGCAGGAGAAACACTTACTCTGGTTTCTCAGTCTGTTTCCTAAATCCGGTTTGAAGTGCCTGCCGTTTTCACTGTAAAACCGGGTTGGAGCTTTAACCTACCCATATATATGTATGGAAAGTAGTTTCCAACTGAAAAGAAACTTTGTGTTCCCTTCAAGCTAGGTGAAGGACGGCTTTCACACACACTTATCTCTCAGAGCTGAGCATGTGGAGAGACGTTCGTTCATCCAGCACAAAAGGAACGGGTTGCAGGAGAAACACTTACTCTGGTTTCTGAGTTTGTTTCCTAGTGCCGGTTTGAAGTGCCTGCCGTTTTCAGTGTAAAACCGGGTTGGAGGTTGAACCTCCCCATATATATGTATGGAGTGGAGTTTGCATCTGAAAAGAAACTTTGTATTCCCTTCAAGCTAGGTGAAGGACGGCTTTCACACACACTTATCTCTCAGAACTGAGCATGTGGAGAGACGTTCGTTCATTCAGCACATAGGGAACGGGTTGCAGGAGAAACACTTACTCTGGTTTCTCAGTCTGTTTCCTAGTGCCGGTTTGAAGTGCCTGCCGTTTTCACTGTAAAACCGGGTTGGAGCTTGAACCTCCCCATATATATGTATGGAGTGGAGTTTGCAACTGAAAAGAAACTTTGTGTTCCCTTCAAGCTAGGTGAAGGACGGCTTTCACACACACTTATCTCTCAGAACTGAGCATGTGGAGAGACGTTCGTTCATCCAGCACAAAGGGAACGGGTTGCAGGAGAAACACTTACTCTGGTTTCTCAGTCTGTTTCCTAGTGCCGGTTTGAAGTGCCTGCCGTTTTCACTGTAAAACCGGCCTGGAGCTTGAACCTCCCCATAGATATGTATGGAGTGGAGTTTGCAACTGAAAAGAAACTTTGTGTTCCCTTCAAGCTAGGTGAAGGACGGCTTTCACACACACTTATCTCTCAGAAATGAGCATGTGGAGAGACGTTCGTTCATCCAGCACAAAGGGAATGGGATGCAGGAGAAACACTTACTCTGGTTTCTCAGTCTGTTTCCTAATGCCGGTTTGAAGTGCCTGCCGTTTTCACTGTAAAACCGGGTTGGAGCTTTAACCTACCCATATATATGTATGGAAAGTAGTTTCCAACTGAAAAGAAACTTTGTGTTCCCTTCAAGCTAGGTGAAGGACGGCTTTCACACACACTTATCTCTCAGAACTGAGCATGTGGAGAGACGTTCGTTCATCCAGCACAAAGGTAACGGGTTGCAGGAGAAACACATTCTCTGGTTTCTCAGTCTGTTTCCTAGTGCCGGTTTGAAGTGCCTGCCGTTTTCACTGTAAAACCGGCCTGGAGCTTGAACCTCCCCATATATATGTATGGAGTGGAGTTTGCAAGTGAAAAGAAACTTTGTGTTCCCTTCAAGCTAGGTGAAGGACGGCTTTCACACACACTTATCTCTCAGAACTGAGCATGTGGAGAGACGTTCGTTCATCCAGCACAAAGGGAACGGGTTGCAGGAGAAACACTTACTCTGGTTTCTCAGTCTGCATCCTAGTGCCGGTTTGAAGTGCCTGCCGTTTTCACTGTAAAACCGGGTTGGAGCTTTAACCTACCCATATATATGTATGGAGTGGAGTTTGCAACTGAAAAGAAACTTTGTGTTCCCTTCAAGCTAGGTGAAGGACGGCTTTCACACACACTTATCTCTCAGAACTGAGCATGTGGAGAGACGTTCGTTCATCCAGCACAAAGGGAACGGGTTGCAGGAGAAACACTTACTCTGGTTTCTCAGTCTGTTTCCTAGTGCCGGTTTGAAGTGCCTGCCGTTTTCACTGTAAAACCGGCCTGGAGCTTGAACCTCCCCATATATATGTATGGAGTGGAGTTTGCAAGTGAAAAGAAACTTTGTGTTCCCTTCAAGCTAGGTGAAGGACGGCTTTCACACACACTTATCTCTCAGAACTGAGCATGTGGAGAGACGTTCGTTCATCCAGCACAAAGGGAACGGGTTGCAGGAGAAACACTTACTCTGGTTTCTCAGTCTGTTTCCTAGTGCCGGTTTGAAGTGCCTGCCGTTTTCACTGTAAAACCGGCCTGGAGCTTGAACCTCCCCATAGATATGTATGGAGTGGAGTTTGCAACTGAAAAGAAACTTTGTGTTCCCTTCAAGCTAGGTGAAGGACGGCTTTCACACACACTTATCTCTCAGAACTGAGCATGTGGAGAGACGTTCGTTCATCCAGCACAAAGGGAATGGGATGCAGGAGAAACACTTACTCTGGTTTCTCAGTCTGTTTCCTAATGCCGGTTTGAAGTGCCTGCCGTTTTCACTGTAAAACCGGGTTGGAGCTTTAACCTACCCATATATATGTATGGAAAGTAGTTTACAACTGAAAAGAAACTTTGTGTTCCCTTCAAGCTAGGTGAAGGACGGCTTTCACACACACTTATCTCTCAGAACTGAGCATGTGGAGAGACGTTCGTTCATCCAGCACAAAGGGAACGGGTTGCAGGAGAAACACTTACTCTGGTTTCTGAGTCTGTTTCCTAGTGCCTGTTTGAAGTGCCTGCCGTTTTCAGTGTAAAACCGGGTTGGAGCTTGAACCTCCCCATATATATGTATGGAGTGGAGTTTGCAACTGAAAAGAAACTTTGTGTTCCCTTCAAGCTAGGTGAAGGACGGCTTTCACACACACTTATCTCTCAGAACTGAGCATGTGGAGAGACGTTCGTTCATCCAGCACAAAGGTAACGGGTTGCAGGAGAATCACTTACTCTGGTTTCTCAGTCTGTTTCCTAGTGCCGGTTTGAAGTGCCTGCCGTTTTCACTGTAAAACCGGGTTGGAGCTTGAACTTCCCCATATATATGTATGGAAAGGAGTTTGCAAGTGAAAAGAAACTTTGTGTTCCCTTCAAGCTAGGTGAAGGACGGCTTTCACACACACTTATCTCTCAGAACTGAGCATGTGGAGAGACGTTCGTTCATCCAGCACATAGGGAATGGAATGCAGGAGAAACATTTACTCTGGTTTCTCAGTCTGTTTCCTAGTGCCGGTTTGAAGTGCCTGCCGTTTTCACTGTAAAACCGGGTTGGAGCTTTAACCTACCCATATATATGTATGGAGTGGAGTTTGCAAGTGAAAAGAAACTTTGTGTTCCCTTCAAGCTAGGTGAAGGACGGCTTTCACACACACTTATCTCTCAGAGCTGAGCATGTGGAGAGACGTTCGTTCATCCAGCACAAAGGGAACGGGTTGCAGGAGAAACACTTACTCTGGTTTCTCAGTCTGTTTCCTAGTGCCGGTTTGAAGTGCCTGCCGTTTTCACTGTAAAACCGGCCTGGAGCTTGAACCTCCCCATAGATATGTATGGAGTGGAGTTTGCAACTGAAAAGAAACTTTGTGTTCCCTTCAAGCTAGGTGAAGGACGGCTTTCACACACACTTATCTCTCAGAAATGAGCATGTGGAGAGACGTTCGTTCATTCAGCACATAGGGAACGGGTTGCAGGAGAAACACTTACTCTGGTTTCTCAGTCTGTTTCCTAGTGCCGGTTTGAAGTGCCTGCCGTTTTCACTGTAAAACCGGGTTGGAGCTTGAACCTCCCCATATATATGTATGGAGTGGAGTTTGCAACTGAAAAGAAACTTTGTGTTCCTTCAAGGTAGGTGAAGGACGGCTTTCACACACACTTATCTCTCAGAACTGAGCATGTGGAGAGACGTTCGTTCATTCAGCACATAGGGAACGGGTTGCAGGAGAAACACTTACTCTGGTTTCTCAGTCTGTTTCCTAGTGCCGGTTTGAAGTGCCTGCCGTTTTCACTGTAAAACCGGCCTGGAGCTTGAACCTCCCCATATATATGTATGGAGTGGAGTTTGCAACTGACAAGAAACTTTGTGTTCCCTTCAAGCTAGGTGAAGGACGGCTTTCACACACACTTATCTCTCAGAACTGAGCATGTGGAGAGACGTTCGTTCATCCAGCACAAAGGGAACGGGTTGCAGGAGAAACACATACTCTGGTTTCTCAGTCTGTTTCCTAGTGCCGGTTTGAAGTGCCTGCCGTTTTCACTGTAAAACCGGCCTGGAGCTTGAACCTCCCCATATATATGTATGGAGTGGAGTTTGCAAGTGAAAAGAAACTTTGTGTTCCCTTCAAGCTAGGTGAAGGACGGCTTTCACACACACTTATCTCTCAGAACTGAGCATGTGGAGAGACGTTCGTTCATCCAGCACATAGGGAATGGGATGCAGGAGAAACATTTACTCTGGTTTCTCAGTCTGTTTCCTAATGCCGGTTTGAAGTGCCTGCCGTTTTCACTGTAAAACCGGGTTGGAGCTTTAACCTACCCATATATATGTATGGAAAGTAGTTTACAACTGAAAAGAAACTTTGTGTTCCCTTCAAGCTAGGTGAAGGACGGCTTTCACACACACTTATCTCTCAGAACTGAGCATGTGGAGAGACGTTCGTTCATCCAGCACATAGGGAACGGGTTGCAGGAGAAACACTTACTCTGGTTTCTCAGTCTGTTTCCTAGTGCCGGTTTGAAGTGCCTGCCGTTTTCACTGTAAAACCGGGTTGGAGCTTTAACCTACCCATATATATGTATGGAGTGGAGTTTGCAAGTGAAAAGAAACTTTGTGTTCCCTTCAAGCTAGGTGAAGGACGGCTTTCACACACACTTATCTCTCAGAACTGAGCATGTGGAGAGACTTTCGTTCATCCAGCACAAAGGGAACGGGTTGCAGGAGAAACACTTACTCTGGTTTCTCAGTCTGTTTCCTAGTGCCGGTTTTAAGTGCCTGCCGTTTTCACTGTAAAACCGGGTTGGAGCTTGAACCTCCCCATATATATGTATGGAGTGGAGTTTGCAAGTGAAAAGAAACTTTGTGTTCCCTTGAAGCTAGGTGAAGGACGGCTTTCACACACACTTATCTCTCAGAACTGAGCATGTGGAGAGACGTTCGTTCATCCAGCACATAGGGAATGGGATGCAGGAGAAACATTTACTCTGGTTTCTCAGTCTGTTTCCTAATGCCGGTTTGAAGTGCCTGCCGTTTTCACTGTAAAACCGGCCTGGAGCTTGAACCTCCCCATAGATATGTATGGAGTGGAGTTTGCAACTGAAAAGAAACTTTGTGTTCCCTTCAAGCTAGGTGAAGGACGGCTTTCACACACACTTATCTCTCAGAACTGAGCATGTGGAGAGACGTTCGTTCATCCAGCACAAAGGGAACGGGTTGCAGGAGAAACACTTACTCTGGTTTCTCAGTCTGTTTCCTAGTGCCGGTTTGAAGTGCCTGCCGTTTTCACTGTAAAACCGGCCTGGAGCTTGAACCTCCCCATAGATATGTATGGAGTGGAGTTTGCAACTGAAAAGAAACTTTGTGTTCCCTTCAAGCTAGGTGAAGGACGGCTTTCACACACACTTATCTCTCAGAACTGAGCATGTGGAGAGACGTTCGTTCATCCAGCACAAAGGGAACGGGTTGCAGGAGAAACACTTACTCTGGTTTCTGAGTCTGTTTAATAGTGCCGGTTTGAAGTGCCTGCCGTTTTCACTGTAAAACCGGGTTGGAGCTTTAACCTACCCATATATATGTATGGAGTGGAGTTTGCATCTGAAAAGAAACTTTGTGTTCCCTTCAAGCTAGGTGAAGGACGGCTTTCACACACACTTATCTCTCAGAAATGAGCATGTGGAGAGACGTTCGTTCATCCAGCACAAAGGGAATGGGATGCAGGAGAAACACTTACTCTGGTTTCTCAGTCTGTTTCCTAAATCCGGTTTGAAGTGCCTGCCGTTTTCACTGTAAAACCGGGTTGGAGCTTTAACCTACCCATATATATGTATGGAAAGTAGTTTCCAACTGAAAAGAAACTTTGTGTTCCCTTCAAGCTAGGTGAAGGACGGCTTTCACACACACTTATCTCTCAGAGCTGAGCATGTGGAGAGACGTTCGTTCATCCAGCACAAAAGGAACGGGTTGCAGGAGAAACACTTACTCTGGTTTCTGAGTTTGTTTCCTAGTGCCGGTTTGAAGTGCCTGCCGTTTTCAGTGTAAAACCGGGTTGGAGGTTGAACCTCCCCATATATATGTATGGAGTGGAGTTTGCATCTGAAAAGAAACTTTGTATTCCCTTCAAGCTAGGTGAAGGACGGCTTTCACACACACTTATCTCTCAGAACTGAGCATGTGGAGAGACGTTCGTTCATTCAGCACATAGGGAACGGGTTGCAGGAGAAACACTTACTCTGGTTTCTCAGTCTGTTTCCTAGTGCCGGTTTGAAGTGCCTGCCGTTTTCACTGTAAAACCGGGTTGGAGCTTGAACCTCCCCATATATATGTATGGAGTGGAGTTTGCAACTGAAAAGAAACTTTGTGTTCCCTTCAAGCTAGGTGAAGGACGGCTTTCACACACACTTATCTCTCAGAACTGAGCATGTGGAGAGACGTTCGTTCATCCAGCACAAAGGGAACGGGTTGCAGGAGAAACACTTACTCTGGTTTCTCAGTCTGTTTCCTAGTGCCGGTTTGAAGTGCCTGCCGTTTTCACTGTAAAACCGGCCTGGAGCTTGAACCTCCCCATAGATATGTATGGAGTGGAGTTTGCAACTGAAAAGAAACTTTGTGTTCCCTTCAAGCTAGGTGAAGGACGGCTTTCACACACACTTATCTCTCAGAAATGAGCATGTGGAGAGACGTTCGTTCATCCAGCACAAAGGGAATGGGATGCAGGAGAAACACTTACTCTGGTTTCTCAGTCTGTTTCCTAATGCCGGTTTGAAGTGCCTGCCGTTTTCACTGTAAAACCGGGTTGGAGCTTTAACCTACCCATATATATGTATGGAAAGTAGTTTCCAACTGAAAAGAAACTTTGTGTTCCCTTCAAGCTAGGTGAAGGACGGCTTTCACACACACTTATCTCTCAGAACTGAGCATGTGGAGAGACGTTCGTTCATCCAGCACAAAGGTAACGGGTTGCAGGAGAAACACATTCTCTGGTTTCTCAGTCTGTTTCCTAGTGCCGGTTTGAAGTGCCTGCCGTTTTCACTGTAAAACCGGCCTGGAGCTTGTACCTCCCCATATATATGTATGGAGTGGAGTTTGCAAGTGAAAAGAAACTTTGTGTTCCCTTCAAGCTAGGTGAAGGACGGCTTTCACACACACTTATCTCTCAGAACTGAGCATGTGGAGAGACGTTCGTTCATCCAGCACAAAGGGAACGGGTTGCAGGAGAAACACTTACTCTGGTTTCTGAGTCTGTTTCCTAGTGCCGGTTTGAAGTGCCTGCCGTTTTCACTGTAAAACCGGGTTGGAGCTTTAACCTACCCATATATATGTATGGAAAGTAGTTTACAACTGATAAGAAACTTTGTGTTCCCTTCAAGCTAGGTGAAGGACGGCTTTCACACACACTTATCTCTCAGAACTGAGCATGTGGAGAGACGTTCGTTCATCCAGCACAAAGGGAACGGGTTGCAGGAGAATCACTTACTCTGGTTTCTCAGTCTGTTTCCTAGTGCCGGTTTGAAGTGCCTGCCGTTTTCACTGTAAAACCGGGTTGGAGCTTGAACTTCCCCATATATATGTATGGAAAGGAGTTTGCAAGTGAAAAGACACTTTGTGTTCCCTTCAAGCTAGGTGAAGGACGGCTTTCACACACACTTATCTCTCAAAACTGAGCATGTGGAGAGACGTTCTTTCATCCAGCACAAAGGGACCGGGTTGCAGGAGAAACACTTACTCTGGTTTCTCAGTCTGTTTCCTAGTGCCGGTTTGAAGTGCCTGCCGTTTTCACTGTAAAACCGGGTTGGAGCTTGAACCTCCCCATATATATGTATGGAAAGGAGTTTGCAAGTGAAAAGACACTTTGTGTTCCCTTCAAGCTAGGTGAAGGACGGCTTTCACACACACTTATCTCTCAGAACTGAGCATGTGGAGAGACGTTCGTTCATCCAGCACAAAGGTAACGGGTTGCAGGAGAAACACATTCTCTGGTTTCTCAGTCTGTTTCCTAGTGCCGGTTTGAAGTGCCTGCCGTTTTCACTGTAAAACCGGCCTGGAGCTTGTACCTCCCCATATATATGTATGGAGTGGAGTTTGCAAGTGAAAAGAAACTTTGTGTTCCCTTCAAGCTAGGTGAAGGACGGCTTTCACACACACTTATCTCTCAGAACTGAGCATGTGGAGAGACGTTCGTTCATCCAGCACAAAGGGAACGGGTTGCAGGAGAAACACTTACTCTGGTTTCTGAGTCTGTTTCCTAGTGCCGGTTTGAAGTGCCTGCCGTTTTCACTGTAAAACCGGGTTGGAGCTTTAACCTACCCATATATATGTATGGAAAGTAGTTTACAACTGATAAGAAACTTTGTGTTCCCTTCAAGCTAGGTGAAGGACGGCTTTCACACACACTTATCTCTCAGAACTGAGCATGTGGAGAGACGTTCGTTCATCCAGCACAAAGGGAACGGGTTGCAGGAGAATCACTTACTCTGGTTTCTCAGTCTGTTTCCTAGTGCCGGTTTGAAGTGCCTGCCGTTTTCACTGTAAAACCGGGTTGGAGCTTGAACTTCCCCATATATATGTATGGAAAGGAGTTTGCAAGTGAAAAGACACTTTGTGTTCCCTTCAAGCTAGGTGAAGGACGGCTTTCACACACACTTATCTCTCAAAACTGAGCATGTGGAGAGACGTTCTTTCATCCAGCACAAAGGGACCGGGTTGCAGGAGAAACACTTACTCTGGTTTCTCAGTCTGTTTCCTAGTGCCGGTTTGAAGTGCCTGCCGTTTTCACTGTAAAACCGGGTTGGAGCTTGAACCTCCCCATATATATGTATGGAGTGGAGTTTGCAACTGAAAAGAAACTTTGTGTTCCCTTCAAGCTAGGTGAAGGACGGCTTTCACACACACTTATCTCTCAGAACTGAGCATGTGGAGAGACGTTCGTTCATCCAGCACAAAGGGAATGGGTTGCAGGAGAAACACTTACTCTGGTTTCTCAGTCTGTTTCCTAGTGCCGGTTTGAAGTGCCTGCCGTTTTCACTGTAAAACCGGGTTGGAGCTTGAACCTCCCCATATATATGTATGGAAAGGAGTTTGCAAGTGAAAAGACACTTTGTGTTCCCTTCAAGCTAGGTGAAGGACGGCTTTCACACACACTTATCTCTCAGAACTGAGCATGTGGAGAGACGTTCGTTCATCCAGCACAAAGGTAACGGGTTGCAGGAGAAACACATTCTCTGGTTTCTCAGTCTGTTTCCTAGTGCCGGTTTGAAGTGCCTGCCGTTTTCACTGTAAAACCGGCCTGGAGCTTGTACCTCCCCATATATATGTATGGAGTGGAGTTTGCAAGTGAAAAGAAACTTTGTGTTCCCTTCAAGCTAGGTGAAGGACGGCTTTCACACACACTTATCTCTCAGAACTGAGCATGTGGAGAGACGTTCGTTCATCCAGCACAAAGGGAACGGGTTGCAGGAGAAACACTTACTCTGGTTTCTGAGTCTGTTTCCTAGTGCCGGTTTGAAGTGCCTGCCGTTTTCACTGTAAAACCGGGTTGGAGCTTTAACCTACCCATATATATGTATGGAAAGTAGTTTACAACTGATAAGAAACTTTGTGTTCCCTTCAAGCTAGGTGAAGGACGGCTTTCACACACACTTATCTCTCAGAACTGAGCATGTGGAGAGACGTTCGTTCATCCAGCACAAAGGGAACGGGTTGCAGGAGAATCACTTACTCTGGTTTCTCAGTCTGTTTCCTAGTGCCGGTTTGAAGTGCCTGCCGTTTTCACTGTAAAACCGGGTTGGAGCTTGAACTTCCCCATATATATGTATGGAAAGGAGTTTGCAAGTGAAAAGACACTTTGTGTTCCCTTCAAGCTAGGTGAAGGACGGCTTTCACACACACTTATCTCTCAAAACTGAGCATGTGGAGAGACGTTCTTTCATCCAGCACAAAGGGACCGGGTTGCAGGAGAAACACTTACTCTGGTTTCTCAGTCTGTTTCCTAGTGCCGGTTTGAAGTGCCTGCCGTTTTCACTGTAAAACCGGGTTGGAGCTTGAACCTCCCCATATATATGTATGGAGTGGAGTTTGCAACTGAAAAGAAACTTTGTGTTCCCTTCAAGCTAGGTGAAGGACGGCTTTCACACACACTTATCTCTCAGAACTGAGCATGTGGAGAGACGTTCGTTCATCCAGCACAAAGGGAATGGGTTGCAGGAGAAACACTTACTCTGGTTTCTCAGTCTGTTTCCTAGTGCCGGTTTGAAGTGCCTGCCGTTTTCACTGTAAAACCGGCCTGGAGCTTGAACCTCCCCATATATATGTACGGATTGGAGTTTGCAACTGAAAAGAAACTTTGTGTTCCCTTCAAGCTAGGTGAAGGACGGCTTTCACACACACTTATCTCTCAGAACTGAGCATGTGGAGAGACGTTCGTTCATCCAGCACAAAGGTAACGGGTTGCAGAAGAAACACATACTCTGGTTTCTCAGTCTGTTTCCTAGTGCCGGTTTGAAGTGCCTGCCGTTTTCACTGTAAAACCGGCCTGGAGCTTGTACCTCCCCATATATATGTATGGAGTGGAGTTTGCAAGTGAAAAGAAACTTTGTGTTCCCTTCAAGCTAGGTGAAGGACGGCTTTCACACACACTTATCTCTCAGAACTGAGCATGTGGAGAGACGTTCGTTCATCCAGCACAAAGGGAACGGGTTGCAGGAGAAACACTTACTCTGGTTTCTGAGTCTGTTTCCTAGTGCCGGTTTGAAGTGCCTGCCGTTTTCACTGTAAAACCGGGTTGGAGCTTGAACCTCCCCATATATATGTATGGAGTGGAGTTTGCAAGTGAAAAGAAACTTTGTGTTCCCTTCAAGCTAGGTGAAGGACGGCTTTCACACACACTTATCTCTCAGAACTGAGCATGTGGAGAGACGTTCGTTCATCCAGCACAAAGGGAACGGGTTGCAGGAGAATCACTTACTCTGGTTTCTCAGTCTGTTTCCTAGTGCCGGTTTGAAGTGCCTGCCGTTTTCACTGTAAAACCGGGTTGGAGCTTGAACTTCCCCATATATATGTATGGAAAGGAGTTTGCAAGTGAAAAGACACTTTGTGTTCCCTTCAAGCTAGGTGAAGGACGGCTTTCACACACACTTATCTCTCAAAACTGAGCATGTGGAGAGACGTTCTTTCATCCAGCACAAAGGGACCGGGTTGCAGGAGAAACACTTACTCTGGTTTCTCAGTCTGTTTCCTAGTGCCGGTTTGAAGTGCCTGCCGTTTTCACTGTAAAACCGGGTTGGAGCTTGAACCTCCCCATATATATGTATGGAGTGGAGTTTGCAACTGAAAAGAAACTTTGTGTTCCCTTCAAGCTAGGTGAAGGACGGCTTTCACACACACTTATCTCTCAGAACTGAGCATGAGGAGAGACGTTCGTTCATCCAGCACAAAGGGACCGGGTTGCAGGAGAAACACTTACTCTGGTTTCTCAGTCTGTTTCCTAGTGCCGGTTTGAAGTGCCTGCCGTTTTCACTGTAAAACCGGCCTGGAGCTTGAACCTCCCCATAGATATGTATGGAGTGGAGTTTGCAACTGAAAAGAAACTTTGTGTTCCCTTCAAGCTAGGTGAAGGACGGCTTTCACACACACTTATCTCTCAGAACTGAGCATGTGGAGAGACGTTCGTTCATCCAGCACAAAGGTAACGGGTTGCAGGAGAAACACATTCTCTGGTTTCTCAGTCTGTTTCCTAGTGCCGGTTTGAAGTGCCTGCCGTTTTCACTGTAAAACCGGCCTGGAGCTTGTACCTCCCCATATATATGTATGGAGTGGAGTTTGCAAGTGAAAAGAAACTTTGTGTTCCCTTCAAGCTAGGTGAAGGACGGCTTTCACACACACTTATCTCTCAGAACTGAGCATGTGGAGAGACGTTCGTTCATCCAGCACAAAGGGAACGGGTTGCAGGAGAAACACTTACTCTGGTTTCTGAGTCTGTTTCCTAGTGCCGGTTTGAAGTGCCTGCCGTTTTCACTGTAAAACCGGGTTGGAGCTTTAACCTACCCATATATATGTATGGAAAGTAGTTTACAACTGAAAAGAAACTTTGTGTTCCCTTCAAGCTAGGTGAAGGACGGCTTTCACACACACTTATCTCTCAGAACTGAGCATGTGGAGAGACGTTCGTTCATGCAGCACAAAGGGAACGGGTTGCAGGAGAATCACTTACTCTGGTTTCTCAGTCTGTTTCCTAGTGCCGGTTTGAAGTGCCTGCCGTTTTCACTGTAAAACCGGGTTGGAGCTTGAACTTCCCCATATATATGTATGGAAAGGAGTTTGCAAGTGAAAAGACACTTTGTGTTCCCTTCAAGCTAGGTGAAGGACGGCTTTCACACACACTTATCTCTCAAAACTGAGCATGTGGAGAGACGTTCTTTCATCCAGCACAAAGGGACCGGGTTGCAGGAGAAACACTTACTCTGGTTTCTCAGTCTGTTTCCTAGTGCCGGTTTGAAGTGCCTGCCGTTTTCACTGTAAAACCGGGTTGGAGCTTGAACCTCCCCATATATATGTATGGAGTGGAGTTTGCAACTGAAAAGAAACTTTGTGTTCCCTTCAAGCTAGGTGAAGGATGGCTTTCACACACACTTATCTCTCAGAACTGAGCATGTGGAGAGACGTTCGTTCATCCAGCACAAAGGGAATGGGTTGCAGGAGAAACACTTACTCTGGTTTCTCAGTCTGTTTCCTAGTGCCGGTTTGAAGTGCCTGCCGTTTTCACTGTAAAACCGGCCTGGAGCTTGAACCTCCCCATATATATGTACGGATTGGAGTTTGCAACTGAAAAGAAACTTTGTGTTCCCTTCAAGCTAGGTGAAGGACGGCTTTCACACACACTTATCTCTCAGAACTGAGCATGTGGAGAGACGTTCGTTCATCCAGCACAAAGGTAACGGGTTGCAGGAGAAACACATACTCTGGTTTCTCAGTCTGTTTCCTAGTGCCGGTTTGAAGTGCCTGCCGTTTTCACTGTAAAACCGGCCTGGAGCTTGTACCTCCCCATATATATGTATGGAGTGGAGTTTGCAAGTGAAAAGAAACTTTGTGTTCCCTTCAAGCTAGGTGAAGGACGGCTTTCACACACACTTATCTCTCAGAACTGAGCATGTGGAGAGACGTTCGTTCATCCAGCACAAAGGGAACGGGTTGCAGGAGAAACACTTACTCTGGTTTCTGAGTCTGTTTCCTACTGCCGGTTTGAAGTGCCTGCCGTTTTCACTGTAAAACCGGCCTGGAGCTTGAACCTCCCAATAGATATGTATGGAGTGGAGTTTGCAACTGAAAAGAAACTTTGTGTTCCCTTCAAGCTAGGTGAAGGACGGCTTTCACACACACTTATCTCTCAGAACTGAGCATGTGGAGAGACGTTCGTTCATCCAGCACAAAGGGAACGGGTTGCAGGAGAAACACTTACTCTGGTTTCTCAGTCTGTTTCCTAGTGCCGGTTTGAAGTGCCTGCCGTTTTCACTGTAAAACCAGGTTGGAGCTTTAACCTACCCATATATATGTATGGAAAGTAGTTTACAACTGAAAAGAAACTTTGTGTTCCCTTCAAGCTAGGTGAAGGACGGCTTTCACACACACTTATCTCTCAGAACTGAGCATGTGGAGAGACGTTCGTTCATCCAGCACAAAGGGAACGGGTTGCAGGAGAAACACTTACTCTGGTTTCTGAGTCTGTTTCCTAGTGCCGGTTTGAAGTGCCTGCCGTTTTCAGTGTAAAACCGGGTTGGAGCTTGAACCTCCCCATATATATGTATGGAGTGGAGTTTGCAACTGAAAAGAAACTTTGTGTTCCCTTCAAGCTAGGTGAAGGACGGCTTTCACACACACTTATCTCTCAGAACTGAGCATGTGGAGAGACGTTCGTTCATTCAGCACATAGGGAACGGGTTGCAGGAGAAACACTTACTCTGGTTTCTCAGTCTGTTTCCTAGTGCCGGTTTGAAGTGCCTGCCGTTTTCACTGTAAAACCAGGTTGGAGCTTGAACCTCCCCATATATATGTATGGAGTGGAGTTTGCAAGTGAAAAGAAACTTTGTGTTCCCTTCAAGCTAGGTGAAGGACGGCTTTCACACACACTTATCTCTCAGAACTGAGCATGTGGAGAGACGTTCGTTCATCCAGCACAAAGGGAACGGGTTGCAGGAGAAACACTTACTCTGGTTTCTGAGTCTGTTTCCTAGTGCCGGTTTGAAGTGCCTGCCGTTTTCACTGTAAAACCGGGTTGGAGCTTTAACCTACCCATATATATGTATGGAAAGTAGTTTACAACTGAAAAGAAACTTTGTGTTCCCTTCAAGCTAGGTGAAGGACGGCTTTCACACACACTTATCTCTCAGAACTGAGCATGTGGAGAGACGTTCGTTCATTCAGCACATAGGGAACGGGTTGCAGGAGAAACACTTACTCTGGTTTCTCAGTCTGTTTCCTAGTGCCGGTTTGAAGTGCCTGCCGTTTTCACTGTAAAACCAGGTTGGAGCTTGAACCTCCCCATATATATATATGGAGTGGAGTTTGCAAGTGAAAAGAAACTTTGTGTTCCCTTCAAGCTAGGTGAAGGACGGCTTTCACACACACTTATCTCTCAGAACTGAGCATGTGGAGAGACGTTCGTTCATCCAGCACAAAGGGACCGGGATGCAGGAGAAACACTTACTCTGGTTTCTCAGTCTGTTTCCTAGTGCCGGTTTGAAGTGCCTGCCGTTTTCACTGTAAAACCGGCCTGGAGCTTGAACCTCCCCATATATATGTATGGAGTGGAGTTTGCAACTGAAAAGAAACTTTGTGTTCCCTTCAAGCTAGGTGAAGGACGGCTTTCACACACACTTATCTCTCAGAACTGAGCATGTGGAGAGACGTTCGTTCATCCAGCACAAAGGGAACGGGTTGCAGGAGAAACACTTACTCTGGTTTCTCAGTCTGTTTCCTAGTGCCGGTTTGAAGTGCCTGCCGTTTTCACTGTAAAACCGGCCTGGAGCTTGAACCTCCCCATATATATGTATGGAGTGGAGTTTGCAACTGAAAAGAAACTTTGTGTTCCCTTCAAGCTAGGTGAAGGACGGCTTTCACACACACTTATCTCTCAGAACTGAGCATGTGGAGAGACGTTCGTTCATCCAGCACAAAGGGAACGGGTTGCAGGAGAAACACTTACTCTGGTTTCTCAGTCTGTTTCCTAGTGCCGGTTTGAAGTGCCTGCCGTTTTCACTGTAAAACCGGCCTGGAGCTTGAACCTCCCCATATATATGTATGGAGTGGAGTTTGCAAGTGAAAAGAAACTTTGTGTTCCCTTCAAGCTAGGTGAAGGACGGCTTTCACACACACTTATCTCTCAGAACTGAGCATGTGGAGAGACGTTCGTTCATCCAGCACAAAGGGAACGGGTTGCAGGAGAAACACTTACTCTGGTTTCTCAGTCTGTTTCCTAGTGCCGGTTTGAAGTGCCTGCCGTTTTCACTGTAAAACCGGCCTGGAGCTTGAACCTCCCCATATATATGTATGGAGTGGAGTTTGCAAGTGAAAAGAAACTTTGTGTTCCCTTCAAGCTAGGTGAAGGACGGCTTTCACACACACTTATCTCTCAGAACTGAGCATGTGGAGAGACGTTCGTTCATCCAGCACAAAGGGAACGGGTTGCAGGAGAAACACTTACTCTGGTTTCTCAGTCTGTTTCCTAGTGCCGGTTTGAAGTGCCTGCCGTTTTCACTGTAAAACCGGCCTGGAGCTTGAACCTCCCCATAGATATGTATGGAGTGGAGTTTGCAACTGAAAAGAAACTTTGTGTTCCCTTCAAGCTAGGTGAAGGACGGCTTTCACACACACTTATCTCTCAGAACTGAGCATGTGGAGAGACGTTCGTTCATCCAGCACAAAGGGAATGGGATGCAGGAGAAACACTTACTCTGGTTTCTCAGTCTGTTTCCTAATGCCGGTTTGAAGTGCCTGCCGTTTTCACTGTAAAACCGGGTTGGAGCTTTAACCTACCCATATATATGTATGGAAAGTAGTTTACAACTGAAAAGAAACTTTGTGTTCCCTTCAAGCTAGGTGAAGGACGGCTTTCACACACACTTATCTCTCAGAACTGAGCATGTGGAGAGACGTTCGTTCATCCAGCACAAAGGGAACGGGTTGCAGGAGAAACACTTACTCTGGTTTCTGAGTCTGTTTCCTAGTGCCGGTTTGAAGTGCCTGCCGTTTTCAGTGTAAAACCGGGTTGGAGCTTGAACCTCCCCATATATATGTATGGAGTGGAGTTTGCAACTGAAAAGAAACTTTGTGTTCCCTTCAAGCTAGGTGAAGGACGGCTTTCACACACACTTATCTCTCAGAACTGAGCATGTGGAGAGACGTTCGTTCATTCTGCACATAGGGAACGGGTTGCAGGAGAAACACTTACTCTGGTTTCTCAGTCTGTTTCCTAGTGCCGGTTTGAAGTGCCTGCCGTTTTCACTGTAAAACCAGGTTGGAGCTTGAACCTCCCCATATATATGTATGGAGTGGAGTTTGCAAGTGAAAAGAAACTTTGTGTTCCCTTCAAGCTAGGTGAAGGACGGCTTTCACACACACTTATCTCTCAGAACTGAGCATGTGGAGAGACGTTCGTTCATCCAGCACAAAGGGAACGGGTTGCAGGAGAAACACTTACTCTGGTTTCTGAGTCTGTTTCCTAGTGCCGGTTTGAAGTGCCTGCCGTTTTCACTGTAAAACCGGGTTGGAGCTTTAACCTACCCATATATATGTATGGAAAGTAGTTTACAACTGAAAACAAACTTTGTGTTCCCTTCAAGCTAGGTGAAGGACGGCTTTCACACACACTTATCTCTCAGAACTGAGCATGTGGAGAGACGTTCGTTCATCCAGCACAAAGGGAACGGGTTGCAGGAGAATCACTTACTCTGGTTTCTCAGTCTGTTTCCTAGTGCCGGTTTGAAGTGCCTGCCGTTTTCACTGTAAAACCGGGTTGGAGCTTGAACTTCCCCATATATATGTATGGAAAGGAGTTTGCAAGTGAAAAGAAACTTTGTGTTCCCTTCAAGCTAGGTGAAGGACGGCTTTCACACACACTTATCTCTCAGAACTGAGCATGTGGAGAGACGTTCTTTCATCCAGCACAAAGGGACCGGGATGCAGGAGAAACACTTACTCTGGTTTCTCAGTCTGTTTCCTAGTGCCGGTTTGAAGTGCCTGCCGTTTTCACTGTAAAACCGGCCTGGAGCTTGAACCTCCCCATAGATATGTATGGAGTGGAGTTTGCAACTGAAAAGAAACTTTGTGTTCCCTTCAAGCTAGGTGAAGGACGGCTTTCACACACACTTATCTCTCAGAACTGAGCATGTGGAGAGACGTTCGTTCATCCAGCACAAAGGGAATGGGATGCAGGAGAAACACTTACTCTGGTTTCTCAGTCTGTTTCCTAATGCCGGTTTGAAGTGCCTGCCGTTTTCACTGTAAAACCGGGTTGGAGCTTTAACCTACCCATATATATGTATGGAAAGTAGTTTACAACTGAAAAGAAACTTTGTGTTCCCTTCAAGCTAGGTGAAGGACGGCTTTCACACACACTTATCTCTCAGAACTGAGCATGTGGAGAGACGTTCGTTCATCCAGCACAAAGGGAACGGGTTGCAGGAGAATCACTTACTCTGGTTTCTCAGTCTGTTTCCTAGTGCCGGTTTGAAGTGCCTGCCGTTTTCACTGTAAAACCGGGTTGGAGCTTGAACTTCCCCATATATATGTATGGAAAGGAGTTTGCAAGTGAAAAGAAACTTTGTGTTCCCTTCAAGCTAGGTGAAGGACGGCTTTCACACACACTTATCTCTCAGAACTGAGCATGTGGAGAGACGTTCTTTCATCCAGCACAAAGGGACCGGGATGCAGGAGAAACACTTACTCTGGTTTCTCAGTCTGTTTCCTAGTGCCGGTTTGAAGTGCCTGCCGTTTTCACTGTAAAACCGGCCTGGAGCTTGAACCTCCCCATAGATATGTATGGAGTGGAGTTTGCAACTGAAAAGAAACTTTGTGTTCCCTTCAAGCTAGGTGAAGGACGGCTTTCACACACACTTATCTCTCAGAACTGAGCATGTGGAGAGACGTTCGTTCATCCAGCACAAAGGGAATGGGATGCAGGAGAAACACTTACTCTGGTTTCTCAGTCTGTTTCCTAATGCCGGTTTGAAGTGCCTGCCGTTTTCACTGTAAAACCGGGTTGGAGCTTTAACCTACCCATATATATGTATGGAAAGTAGTTTACAACTGAAAAGAAACTTTGTGTTCCCTTCAAGCTAGGTGAAGGACGGCTTTCACACACACTTATCTCTCAGAACTGAGCATGTGGAGAGACGTTCGTTCATCCAGCACAAAGGGAACGGGTTGCAGGAGAAACACTTACTCTGGTTTCTGAGTCTGTTTCCTAGTGCCGGTTTGAAGTGCCTGCCGTTTTCAGTGTAACACCGGGTTGGAGCTTGCACCTCCCCATATATATGTATGGAAAGTAGTTTACAACTGAAAAGAAACTTTGTGTTCCCTTCAAGCCAGGTGAAGGACGGCTTTCACACACACTTATCTCTCAGAACTGAGCATGTGGGGAGACGTTCGTTCATTCAGCACATAGGGAACGGGTTGCAGGAGAAACACTTACTCTGGTTTCTCAGTCTGTTTCCTAGTGCCGGTTTGAAGTGCCTGCCGTTTTCACTGTAAAACCAGGTTGGAGCTTGAACCTCCCCATATATATGTATGGAGTGGAGTTTGCAAGTGAAAAGAAACTTTGTGTTCCCTTCAAGCTAGGTGAAGGACGGCTTTCACACACACTTATCTCTCAGAACTGAGCATGTGGAGAGACGTTCGTTCATCCAGCACAAAGGGAACGGGTTGCAGGAGAAACACTTACTCTGGTTTCTGAGTCTGTTTCCTAGTGCCGGTTTGAAGTGCCTGCCGTTTTCACTGTAAAACCGGGTTGGAGCTTTAACCTACCCATATATATGTATGGAAAGTAGTTTACAACTGAAAAGAAACTTTGTGTTCCCTTCAAGCTAGGTGAAGGACGGCTTTCACACACACTTATCTCTCAGAACTGAGCATGTGGAGAGACGTTCGTTCATCCAGCACAAAGGGAACGGGTTGCAGGAGAATCACTTACTCTGGTTTCTCAGTCTGTTTCCTAGTGCCGGTTTGAAGTGCCTGCCGTTTTCACTGTAAAACCGGGTTGGAGCTTGAACTTCCCCATATATATGTATGGAAAGGAGTTTGCAAGTGAAAAGAAACTTTGTGTTCCCTTCAAGCTAGGTGAAGGACGGCTTTCACACACACTTATCTCTCAGAACTGAGCATGTGGAGAGACGTTCTTTCATCCAGCACAAAGGGACCGGGATGCAGGAGAAACACTTACTCTGGTTTCTCAGTCTGTTTCCTAGTGCCGGTTTGAAGTGCCTGCCGTTTTCAGTGTAAAACCGGCCTGGAGCTTGAACCTCCCCATATATATGTATGGAGTGGAGTTTGCAACTGAAAAGAAACTTTGTGTTCCCTTCAAGCTAGGTGAAGGACGGCTTTCACACACACTTATCTCTCAGAACTGAGCATGTGGAGAGACGTTCGTTCATCCAGCACAAAGGGAATGGGTTGCAGGAGAAACACTTACTCTGGTTTCTCAGTCTGTTTCCTAGTGCCGGTTTGAAGTGCCTGCCGTTTTCACTGTAAAACCGGCCTGGAGCTTGAACCTCCCCATATATATGTATGGAGTGGAGTTTGCAACTGAAAAGAAACTTTGTGTTCCCTTCAAGCTAGGTGAAGGACGGCTTTCACACACACTTATCTCTCAGAACTGAGCATGTGGAGAGACGTTCGTTCATCCAGCACAAAGGGAACGGGTTGCAGGAGAAACACTTACTCTGGTTTCTCAGTCTGTTTCCTAGTGCCGGTTTGAAGTGCCTGCCGTTTTCACTGTAAAACCGGCCTGGAGCTTGAACCTCCCCATATATATGTATGGAGTGGAGTTTGCAAGTGAAAAGAAACTTTGTGTTCCCTTCAAGCTAGGTGAAGGACGGCTTTCACACACACTTATCTCTCAGAACTGAGCATGTGGAGAGACGTTCGTTCATCCAGCACAAAGGGAATGGGATGCAGGAGAAACACTTACTCTGGTTTCTCAGTCTGTTTCCTAATGCCGGTTTGAAGTGCCTGCCGTTTTCACTGTAAAACCGGGTTGGAGCTTTAACCTACCCATATATATGTATGGAAAGTAGTTTACAACTGAAAAGAAACTTTGTGTTCCCTTCAAGCTAGGTGAAGGACGGCTTTCACACACACTTATCTCTCAGAACTGAGCATGTGGAGAGACGTTCGTTCATCCAGCACAAAGGGAACGGGTTGCAGGAGAAACACTTACTCTGGTTTCTGAGTCTGTTTCCTAGTGCCGGTTTGAAGTGCCTGCCGTTTTCAGTGTAAAACCGGGTTGGAGCTTGAACCTCCCCATATATATGTATGGAGTGGAGTTTGCAACTGAAAAGAAACTTTGTGTTCCCTTCAAGCTAGGTGAAGGACGGCTTTCACACACACTTATCTCTCAGAACTGAGCATGTGGAGAGACGTTCGTTCATTCAGCACATAGGGAACGGGTTGCAGGAGAAACACTTACTCTGGTTTCTCAGTCTGTTTCCTAGTGCCGGTTTGAAGTGCCTGCCGTTTTCACTGTAAAACCAGGTTGGAGCTTGAACCTCCCCATATATATATATAGAGTGGAGTTTGCAAGTGAAAAGAAACTTTGTGTTCCCTTCAAGCTAGGTGAAGGACGGCTTTCACACACACTTATCTCTCAGAACTGAGCATGTGGAGAGACGTTCGTTCATCCAGCACAAAGGGACCGGGATGCAGGAGAAACACTTACTCTGGTTTCTCAGTCTGTTTCCTAGTGCCGGTTTGAAGTGCCTGCCGTTTTCACTGTAAAACCGGCCTGGAGCTTGAACCTCCCCATATATATGTATGGAGTGGAGTTTGCAACTGAAAAGAAACTTTGTGTTCCCTTCAAGCTAGGTGAAGGACGGCTTTCACACACACTTATCTCTCAGAACTGAGCATGTGGAGAGACGTTCGTTCATCCAGCACAAAGGGAACGGGTTGCAGGAGAAACACTTACTCTGGTTTCTCAGTCTGTTTCCTAGTGCCGGTTTGAAGTGCCTGCCGTTTTCACTGTAAAACCGGCCTGGAGCTTGAACCTCCCCATATATATGTATGGAGTGGAGTTTGCAAGTGAAAAGAAACTTTGTGTTCCCTTCAAGCTAGGTGAAGGACGGCTTTCACACACACTTATCTCTCAGAACTGAGCATGTGGAGAGACGTTCGTTCATCCAGCACAAAGGGAACGGGTTGCAGGAGAAACACTTACTCTGGTTTCTCAGTCTGTTTCCTAGTGCCGGTTTGAAGTGCCTGCCGTTTTCACTGTAAAACCGGCCTGGAGCTTGAACCTCCCCATATATATGTATGGAGTGGAGTTTGCAAGTGAAAAGAAACTTTGTGTTCCCTTCAAGCTAGGTGAAGGACGGCTTTCACACACACTTATCTCTCAGAACTGAGCATGTGGAGAGACGTTCGTTCATCCAGCACAAAGGGAACGGGTTGCAGGAGAAACACTTACTCTGGTTTCTCAGTCTGTTTCCTAGTGCCGGTTTGAAGTGCCTGCCGTTTTCACTGTAAAACCGGCCTGGAGCTTGAACCTCCCCATAGATATGTATGGAGTGGAGTTTGCAACTGAAAAGAAACTTTGTGTTCCCTTCAAGCTAGGTGAAGGACGGCTTTCACACACACTTATCTCTCAGAACTGAGCATGTGGAGAGACGTTCGTTCATCCAGCACAAAGGGAATGGGATGCAGGAGAAACACTTACTCTGGTTTCTCAGTCTGTTTCCTAATGCCGGTTTGAAGTGCCTGCCGTTTTCACTGTAAAACCGGGTTGGAGCTTTAACCTACCCATATATATGTATGGAAAGTAGTTTACAACTGAAAAGAAACTTTGTGTTCCCTTCAAGCTAGGTGAAGGACGGCTTTCACACACACTTATCTCTCAGAACTGAGCATGTGGAGAGACGTTCGTTCATCCAGCACAAAGGGAACGGGTTGCAGGAGAAACACTTACTCTGGTTTCTGAGTCTGTTTCCTAGTGCCGGTTTGAAGTGCCTGCCGTTTTCAGTGTAAAACCGGGTTGGAGCTTGAACCTCCCCATATATATGTATGGAGTGGAGTTTGCAACTGAAAAGAAACTTTGTGTTCCCTTCAAGCTAGGTGAAGGACGGCTTTCACACACACTTATCTCTCAGAACTGAGCATGTGGAGAGACGTTCGTTCATTCTGCACATAGGGAACGGGTTGCAGGAGAAACACTTACTCTGGTTTCTCAGTCTGTTTCCTAGTGCCGGTTTGAAGTGCCTGCCGTTTTCACTGTAAAACCAGGTTGGAGCTTGAACCTCCCCATATATATGTATGGAGTGGAGTTTGCAAGTGAAAAGAAACTTTGTGTTCCCTTCAAGCTAGGTGAAGGACGGCTTTCACACACACTTATCTCTCAGAACTGAGCATGTGGAGAGACGTTCGTTCATCCAGCACAAAGGGAACGGGTTGCAGGAGAAACACTTACTCTGGTTTCTGAGTCTGTTTCCTAGTGCCGGTTTGAAGTGCCTGCCGTTTTCACTGTAAAACCGGGTTGGAGCTTTAACCTACCCATATATATGTATGGAAAGTAGTTTACAACTGAAAACAAACTTTGTGTTCCCTTCAAGCTAGGTGAAGGACGGCTTTCACACACACTTATCTCTCAGAACTGAGCATGTGGAGAGACGTTCGTTCATCCAGCACAAAGGGAACGGGTTGCAGGAGAATCACTTACTCTGGTTTCTCAGTCTGTTTCCTAGTGCCGGTTTGAAGTGCCTGCCGTTTTCACTGTAAAACCGGGTTGGAGCTTGAACTTCCCCATATATATGTATGGAAAGGAGTTTGCAAGTGAAAAGAAACTTTGTGTTCCCTTCAAGCTAGGTGAAGGACGGCTTTCACACACACTTATCTCTCAGAACTGAGCATGTGGAGAGACGTTCTTTCATCCAGCACAAAGGGACCGGGATGCAGGAGAAACACTTACTCTGGTTTCTCAGTCTGTTTCCTAGTGCCGGTTTGAAGTGCCTGCCGTTTTCACTGTAAAACCGGCCTGGAGCTTGAACCTCCCCATAGATATGTATGGAGTGGAGTTTGCAACTGAAAAGAAACTTTGTGTTCCCTTCAAGCTAGGTGAAGGACGGCTTTCACACACACTTATCTCTCAGAACTGAGCATGTGGAGAGACGTTCGTTCATCCAGCACAAAGGGAATGGGATGCAGGAGAAACACTTACTCTGGTTTCTCAGTCTGTTTCCTAATGCCGGTTTGAAGTGCCTGCCGTTTTCACTGTAAAACCGGGTTGGAGCTTTAACCTACCCATATATATGTATGGAAAGTAGTTTACAACTGAAAAGAAACTTTGTGTTCCCTTCAAGCTAGGTGAAGGACGGCTTTCACACACACTTATCTCTCAGAACTGAGCATGTGGAGAGACGTTCGTTCATCCAGCACAAAGGGAACGGGTTGCAGGAGAATCACTTACTCTGGTTTCTCAGTCTGTTTCCTAGTGCCGGTTTGAAGTGCCTGCCGTTTTCACTGTAAAACCGGGTTGGAGCTTGAACTTCCCCATATATATGTATGGAAAGGAGTTTGCAAGTGAAAAGAAACTTTGTGTTCCCTTCAAGCTAGGTGAAGGACGGCTTTCACACACACTTATCTCTCAGAACTGAGCATGTGGAGAGACGTTCTTTCATCCAGCACAAAGGGACCGGGATGCAGGAGAAACACTTACTCTGGTTTCTCAGTCTGTTTCCTAGTGCCGGTTTGAAGTGCCTGCCGTTTTCACTGTAAAACCGGCCTGGAGCTTGAACCTCCCCATAGATATGTATGGAGTGGAGTTTGCAACTGAAAAGAAACTTTGTGTTCCCTTCAAGCTAGGTGAAGGACGGCTTTCACACACACTTATCTCTCAGAACTGAGCATGTGGAGAGACGTTCGTTCATCCAGCACAAAGGGAATGGGATGCAGGAGAAACACTTACTCTGGTTTCTCAGTCTGTTTCCTAATGCCGGTTTGAAGTGCCTGCCGTTTTCACTGTAAAACCGGGTTGGAGCTTTAACCTACCCATATATATGTATGGAAAGTAGTTTACAACTGAAAAGAAACTTTGTGTTCCCTTCAAGCTAGGTGAAGGACGGCTTTCACACACACTTATCTCTCAGAACTGAGCATGTGGAGAGACGTTCGTTCATCCAGCACAAAGGGAACGGGTTGCAGGAGAAACACTTACTCTGGTTTCTGAGTCTGTTTCCTAGTGCCGGTTTGAAGTGCCTGCCGTTTTCAGTGTAACACCGGGTTGGAGCTTGCACCTCCCCATATATATGTATGGAAAGTAGTTTACAACTGAAAAGAAACTTTGTGTTCCCTTCAAGCTAGGTGAAGGACGGCTTTCACACACACTTATCTCTCAGAACTGAGCATGTGGGGAGACGTTCGTTCATTCAGCACATAGGGAACGGGTTGCAGGAGAAACACTTACTCTGGTTTCTCAGTCTGTTTCCTAGTGCCGGTTTGAAGTGCCTGCCGTTTTCACTGTAAAACCAGGTTGGAGCTTGAACCTCCCCATATATATGTATGGAGTGGAGTTTGCAAGTGAAAAGAAACTTTGTGTTCCCTTCAAGCTAGGTGAAGGACGGCTTTCACACACACTTATCTCTCAGAACTGAGCATGTGGAGAGACGTTCGTTCATCCAGCACAAAGGGAACGGGTTGCAGGAGAAACACTTACTCTGGTTTCTGAGTCTGTTTCCTAGTGCCGGTTTGAAGTGCCTGCCGTTTTCACTGTAAAACCGGGTTGGAGCTTTAACCTACCCATATATATGTATGGAAAGTAGTTTACAACTGAAAAGAAACTTTGTGTTCCCTTCAAGCTAGGTGAAGGACGGCTTTCACACACACTTATCTCTCAGAACTGAGCATGTGGAGAGACGTTCGTTCATCCAGCACAAAGGGAACGGGTTGCAGGAGAATCACTTACTCTGGTTTCTCAGTCTGTTTCCTAGTGCCGGTTTGAAGTGCCTGCCGTTTTCACTGTAAAACCGGGTTGGAGCTTGAACTTCCCCATATATATGTATGGAAAGGAGTTTGCAAGTGAAAAGAAACTTTGTGTTCCCTTCAAGCTAGGTGAAGGACGGCTTTCACACACACTTATCTCTCAGAACTGAGCATGTGGAGAGACGTTCTTTCATCCAGCACAAAGGGACCGGGATGCAGGAGAAACACTTACTCTGGTTTCTCAGTCTGTTTCCTAGTGCCGGTTTGAAGTGCCTGCCGTTTTCAGTGTAAAACCGGCCTGGAGCTTGAACCTCCCCATATATATGTATGGAGTGGAGTTTGCAACTGAAAAGAAACTTTGTGTTCCCTTCAAGCTAGGTGAAGGACGGCTTTCACACACACTTATCTCTCAGAACTGAGCATGTGGAGAGACGTTCGTTCATCCAGCACAAAGGGAATGGGTTGCAGGAGAAACACTTACTCTGGTTTCTCAGTCTGTTTCCTAGTGCCGGTTTGAAGTGCCTGCCGTTTTCACTGTAAAACCGGCCTGGAGCTTGAACCTCCCCATATATATGTATGGAGTGGAGTTTGCAACTGAAAAGAAACTTTGTGTTCCCTTCAAGCTAGGTGAAGGACGGCTTTCACACACACTTATCTCTCAGAACTGAGCATGTGGAGAGACGTTCGTTCATCCAGCACAAAGGGAACGGGTTGCAGGAGAAACACTTACTCTGGTTTCTCAGTCTGTTTCCTAGTGCCGGTTTGAAGTGCCTGCCGTTTTCACTGTAAAACCGGCCTGGAGCTTGAACCTCCCCATATATATGTATGGAGTGGAGTTTGCAAGTGAAAAGAAACTTTGTGTTCCCTTCAAGCTAGGTGAAGGACGGCTTTCACACACACTTATCTCTCAGAACTGAGCATGTGGAGAGACGTTCGTTCATCCAGCACAAAGGGAATGGGATGCAGGAGAAACACTTACTCTGGTTTCTCAGTCTGTTTCCTAATGCCGGTTTGAAGTGCCTGCCGTTTTCACTGTAAAACCGGGTTGGAGCTTTAACCTACCCATATATATGTATGGAAAGTAGTTTACAACTGAAAAGAAACTTTGTGTTCCCTTCAAGCTAGGTGAAGGACGGCTTTCACACACACTTATCTCTCAGAACTGAGCATGTGGAGAGACGTTCGTTCATCCAGCACAAAGGGAACGGGTTGCAGGAGAAACACTTACTCTGGTTTCTGAGTCTGTTTCCTAGTGCCGGTTTGAAGTGCCTGCCGTTTTCAGTGTAAAACCGGGTTGGAGCTTGAACCTCCCCATATATATGTATGGAGTGGAGTTTGCAACTGAAAAGAAACTTTGTGTTCCCTTCAAGCTAGGTGAAGGACGGCTTTCACACACACTTATCTCTCAGAACTGAGCATGTGGAGAGACGTTCGTTCATTCAGCACATAGGGAACGGGTTGCAGGAGAAACACTTACTCTGGTTTCTCAGTCTGTTTCCTAGTGCCGGTTTGAAGTGCCTGCCGTTTTCACTGTAAAACCAGGTTGGAGCTTGAACCTCCCCATATATATGTATGGAGTGGAGTTTGCAAGTGAAAAGAAACTTTGTGTTCCCTTCAAGCTAGGTGAAGGACGGCTTTCACACACACTTATCTCTCAGAACTGAGCATGTGGAGAGACGTTCGTTCATCCAGCACAAAGGGAACGGGTTGCAGGAGAATCACTTACTCTGGTTTCTCAGTCTGTTTCCTAGTGCCGGTTTGAAGTGCCTGCCGTTTTCACTGTAAAACCGGGTTGGAGCTTGAACTTCCCCATATATATGTATGGAAAGGAGTTTGCAAGTGAAAAGACACTTTGTGTTCCCTTCAAGCTAGGTGAAGGACGGCTTTCACACACACTTATCTCTCAAAACTGAGCATGTGGAGAGACGTTCTTTCATCCAGCACAAAGGGACCGGGTTGCAGGAGAAACACTTACTCTGGTTTCTCAGTCTGTTTCCTAGTGCCGGTTTGAAGTGCCTGCCGTTTTCACTGTAAAACCGGGTTGGAGCTTGAACCTCCCCATATATATGTATGGAGTGGAGTTTGCAACTGAAAAGAAACTTTGTGTTCCCTTCAAGCTAGGTGAAGGACGGCTTTCACACACACTTATCTCTCAGAACTGAGCATGAGGAGAGACGTTCGTTCATCCAGCACAAAGGGACCGGGTTGCAGGAGAAACACTTACTCTGGTTTCTCAGTCTGTTTCCTAGTGCCGGTTTGAAGTGCCTGCCGTTTTCACTGTAAAACCGGCCTGGAGCTTGAACCTCCCCATAGATATGTATGGAGTGGAGTTTGCAACTGAAAAGAAACTTTGTGTTCCCTTCAAGCTAGGTGAAGGACGGCTTTCACACACACTTATCTCTCAGAACTGAGCATGTGGAGAGACGTTCGTTCATCCAGCACAAAGGTAACGGGTTGCAGGAGAAACACATTCTCTGGTTTCTCAGTCTGTTTCCTAGTGCCGGTTTGAAGTGCCTGCCGTTTTCACTGTAAAACCGGCCTGGAGCTTGTACCTCCCCATATATATGTATGGAGTGGAGTTTGCAAGTGAAAAGAAACTTTGTGTTCCCTTCAAGCTAGGTGAAGGACGGCTTTCACACACACTTATCTCTCAGAACTGAGCATGTGGAGAGACGTTCGTTCATCCAGCACAAAGGGAACGGGTTGCAGGAGAAACACTTACTCTGGTTTCTGAGTCTGTTTCCTAGTGCCGGTTTGAAGTGCCTGCCGTTTTCACTGTAAAACCGGGTTGGAGCTTTAACCTACCCATATATATGTATGGAAAGTAGTTTACAACTGAAAAGAAACTTTGTGTTCCCTTCAAGCTAGGTGAAGGACGGCTTTCACACACACTTATCTCTCAGAACTGAGCATGTGGAGAGACGTTCGTTCATGCAGCACAAAGGGAACGGGTTGCAGGAGAATCACTTACTCTGGTTTCTCAGTCTGTTTCCTAGTGCCGGTTTGAAGTGCCTGCCGTTTTCACTGTAAAACCGGGTTGGAGCTTGAACTTCCCCATATATATGTATGGAAAGGAGTTTGCAAGTGAAAAGACACTTTGTGTTCCCTTCAAGCTAGGTGAAGGACGGCTTTCACACACACTTATCTCTCAAAACTGAGCATGTGGAGAGACGTTCTTTCATCCAGCACAAAGGGACCGGGTTGCAGGAGAAACACTTACTCTGGTTTCTCAGTCTGTTTCCTAGTGCCGGTTTGAAGTGCCTGCCGTTTTCACTGTAAAACCGGGTTGGAGCTTGAACCTCCCCATATATATGTATGGAGTGGAGTTTGCAACTGAAAAGAAACTTTGTGTTCCCTTCAAGCTAGGTGAAGGATGGCTTTCACACACACTTATCTCTCAGAACTGAGCATGTGGAGAGACGTTCGTTCATCCAGCACAAAGGGAATGGGTTGCAGGAGAAACACTTACTCTGGTTTCTCAGTCTGTTTCCTAGTGCCGGTTTGAAGTGCCTGCCGTTTTCACTGTAAAACCGGCCTGGAGCTTGAACCTCCCCATATATATGTACGGATTGGAGTTTGCAACTGAAAAGAAACTTTGTGTTCCCTTCAAGCTAGGTGAAGGACGGCTTTCACACACACTTATCTCTCAGAACTGAGCATGTGGAGAGACGTTCGTTCATCCAGCACAAAGGTAACGGGTTGCAGGAGAAACACATACTCTGGTTTCTCAGTCTGTTTCCTAGTGCCGGTTTGAAGTGCCTGCCGTTTTCACTGTAAAACCGGCCTGGAGCTTGTACCTCCCCATATATATGTATGGAGTGGAGTTTGCAAGTGAAAAGAAACTTTGTGTTCCCTTCAAGCTAGGTGAAGGACGGCTTTCACACACACTTATCTCTCAGAACTGAGCATGTGGAGAGACGTTCGTTCATCCAGCACAAAGGGAACGGGTTGCAGGAGAAACACTTACTCTGGTTTCTGAGTCTGTTTCCTACTGCCGGTTTGAAGTGCCTGCCGTTTTCACTGTAAAACCGGCCTGGAGCTTGAACCTCCCAATAGATATGTATGGAGTGGAGTTTGCAACTGAAAAGAAACTTTGTGTTCCCTTCAAGCTAGGTGAAGGACGGCTTTCACACACACTTATCTCTCAGAACTGAGCATGTGGAGAGACGTTCGTTCATCCAGCACAAAGGGAACGGGTTGCAGGAGAAACACTTACTCTGGTTTCTCAGTCTGTTTCCTAGTGCCGGTTTGAAGTGCCTGCCGTTTTCACTGTAAAACCAGGTTGGAGCTTTAACCTACCCATATATATGTATGGAAAGTAGTTTACAACTGAAAAGAAACTTTGTGTTCCCTTCAAGCTAGGTGAAGGACGGCTTTCACACACACTTATCTCTCAGAACTGAGCATGTGGAGAGACGTTCGTTCATCCAGCACAAAGGGAACGGGTTGCAGGAGAAACACTTACTCTGGTTTCTGAGTCTGTTTCCTAGTGCCGGTTTGAAGTGCCTGCCGTTTTCAGTGTAAAACCGGGTTGGAGCTTGAACCTCCCCATATATATGTATGGAGTGGAGTTTGCAACTGAAAAGAAACTTTGTGTTCCCTTCAAGCTAGGTGAAGGACGGCTTTCACACACACTTATCTCTCAGAACTGAGCATGTGGAGAGACGTTCGTTCATTCAGCACATAGGGAACGGGTTGCAGGAGAAACACTTACTCTGGTTTCTCAGTCTGTTTCCTAGTGCCGGTTTGAAGTGCCTGCCGTTTTCACTGTAAAACCAGGTTGGAGCTTGAACCTCCCCATATATATGTATGGAGTGGAGTTTGCAAGTGAAAAGAAACTTTGTGTTCCCTTCAAGCTAGGTGAAGGACGGCTTTCACACACACTTATCTCTCAGAACTGAGCATGTGGAGAGACGTTCGTTCATCCAGCACAAAGGGAACGGGTTGCAGGAGAAACACTTACTCTGGTTTCTGAGTCTGTTTCCTAGTGCCGGTTTGAAGTGCCTGCCGTTTTCACTGTAAAACCGGGTTGGAGCTTTAACCTACCCATATATATGTATGGAAAGTAGTTTACAACTGAAAAGAAACTTTGTGTTCCCTTCAAGCTAGGTGAAGGACGGCTTTCACACACACTTATCTCTCAGAACTGAGCATGTGGAGAGACGTTCGTTCATTCAGCACATAGGGAACGGGTTGCAGGAGAAACACTTACTCTGGTTTCTCAGTCTGTTTCCTAGTGCCGGTTTGAAGTGCCTGCCGTTTTCACTGTAAAACCAGGTTGGAGCTTGAACCTCCCCATATATATATATGGAGTGGAGTTTGCAAGTGAAAAGAAACTTTGTGTTCCCTTCAAGCTAGGTGAAGGACGGCTTTCACACACACTTATCTCTCAGAACTGAGCATGTGGAGAGACGTTCGTTCATCCAGCACAAAGGGACCGGGATGCAGGAGAAACACTTACTCTGGTTTCTCAGTCTGTTTCCTAGTGCCGGTTTGAAGTGCCTGCCGTTTTCACTGTAAAACCGGCCTGGAGCTTGAACCTCCCCATATATATGTATGGAGTGGAGTTTGCAACTGAAAAGAAACTTTGTGTTCCCTTCAAGCTAGGTGAAGGACGGCTTTCACACACACTTATCTCTCAGAACTGAGCATGTGGAGAGACGTTCGTTCATCCAGCACAAAGGGAACGGGTTGCAGGAGAAACACTTACTCTGGTTTCTCAGTCTGTTTCCTAGTGCCGGTTTGAAGTGCCTGCCGTTTTCACTGTAAAACCGGCCTGGAGCTTGAACCTCCCCATATATATGTATGGAGTGGAGTTTGCAACTGAAAAGAAACTTTGTGTTCCCTTCAAGCTAGGTGAAGGACGGCTTTCACACACACTTATCTCTCAGAACTGAGCATGTGGAGAGACGTTCGTTCATCCAGCACAAAGGGAACGGGTTGCAGGAGAAACACTTACTCTGGTTTCTCAGTCTGTTTCCTAGTGCCGGTTTGAAGTGCCTGCCGTTTTCACTGTAAAACCGGCCTGGAGCTTGAACCTCCCCATATATATGTATGGAGTGGAGTTTGCAAGTGAAAAGAAACTTTGTGTTCCCTTCAAGCTAGGTGAAGGACGGCTTTCACACACACTTATCTCTCAGAACTGAGCATGTGGAGAGACGTTCGTTCATCCAGCACAAAGGGAACGGGTTGCAGGAGAAACACTTACTCTGGTTTCTCAGTCTGTTTCCTAGTGCCGGTTTGAAGTGCCTGCCGTTTTCACTGTAAAACCGGCCTGGAGCTTGAACCTCCCCATATATATGTATGGAGTGGAGTTTGCAAGTGAAAAGAAACTTTGTGTTCCCTTCAAGCTAGGTGAAGGACGGCTTTCACACACACTTATCTCTCAGAACTGAGCATGTGGAGAGACGTTCGTTCATCCAGCACAAAGGGAACGGGTTGCAGGAGAAACACTTACTCTGGTTTCTCAGTCTGTTTCCTAGTGCCGGTTTGAAGTGCCTGCCGTTTTCACTGTAAAACCGGCCTGGAGCTTGAACCTCCCCATAGATATGTATGGAGTGGAGTTTGCAACTGAAAAGAAACTTTGTGTTCCCTTCAAGCTAGGTGAAGGACGGCTTTCACACACACTTATCTCTCAGAACTGAGCATGTGGAGAGACGTTCGTTCATCCAGCACAAAGGGAATGGGATGCAGGAGAAACACTTACTCTGGTTTCTCAGTCTGTTTCCTAATGCCGGTTTGAAGTGCCTGCCGTTTTCACTGTAAAACCGGGTTGGAGCTTTAACCTACCCATATATATGTATGGAAAGTAGTTTACAACTGAAAAGAAACTTTGTGTTCCCTTCAAGCTAGGTGAAGGACGGCTTTCACACACACTTATCTCTCAGAACTGAGCATGTGGAGAGACGTTCGTTCATCCAGCACAAAGGGAACGGGTTGCAGGAGAAACACTTACTCTGGTTTCTGAGTCTGTTTCCTAGTGCCGGTTTGAAGTGCCTGCCGTTTTCAGTGTAAAACCGGGTTGGAGCTTGAACCTCCCCATATATATGTATGGAGTGGAGTTTGCAACTGAAAAGAAACTTTGTGTTCCCTTCAAGCTAGGTGAAGGACGGCTTTCACACACACTTATCTCTCAGAACTGAGCATGTGGAGAGACGTTCGTTCATTCTGCACATAGGGAACGGGTTGCAGGAGAAACACTTACTCTGGTTTCTCAGTCTGTTTCCTAGTGCCGGTTTGAAGTGCCTGCCGTTTTCACTGTAAAACCAGGTTGGAGCTTGAACCTCCCCATATATATGTATGGAGTGGAGTTTGCAAGTGAAAAGAAACTTTGTGTTCCCTTCAAGCTAGGTGAAGGACGGCTTTCACACACACTTATCTCTCAGAACTGAGCATGTGGAGAGACGTTCGTTCATCCAGCACAAAGGGAACGGGTTGCAGGAGAAACACTTACTCTGGTTTCTGAGTCTGTTTCCTAGTGCCGGTTTGAAGTGCCTGCCGTTTTCACTGTAAAACCGGGTTGGAGCTTTAACCTACCCATATATATGTATGGAAAGTAGTTTACAACTGAAAACAAACTTTGTGTTCCCTTCAAGCTAGGTGAAGGACGGCTTTCACACACACTTATCTCTCAGAACTGAGCATGTGGAGAGACGTTCGTTCATCCAGCACAAAGGGAACGGGTTGCAGGAGAATCACTTACTCTGGTTTCTCAGTCTGTTTCCTAGTGCCGGTTTGAAGTGCCTGCCGTTTTCACTGTAAAACCGGGTTGGAGCTTGAACTTCCCCATATATATGTATGGAAAGGAGTTTGCAAGTGAAAAGAAACTTTGTGTTCCCTTCAAGCTAGGTGAAGGACGGCTTTCACACACACTTATCTCTCAGAACTGAGCATGTGGAGAGACGTTCTTTCATCCAGCACAAAGGGACCGGGATGCAGGAGAAACACTTACTCTGGTTTCTCAGTCTGTTTCCTAGTGCCGGTTTGAAGTGCCTGCCGTTTTCACTGTAAAACCGGCCTGGAGCTTGAACCTCCCCATAGATATGTATGGAGTGGAGTTTGCAACTGAAAAGAAACTTTGTGTTCCCTTCAAGCTAGGTGAAGGACGGCTTTCACACACACTTATCTCTCAGAACTGAGCATGTGGAGAGACGTTCGTTCATCCAGCACAAAGGGAATGGGATGCAGGAGAAACACTTACTCTGGTTTCTCAGTCTGTTTCCTAATGCCGGTTTGAAGTGCCTGCCGTTTTCACTGTAAAACCGGGTTGGAGCTTTAACCTACCCATATATATGTATGGAAAGTAGTTTACAACTGAAAAGAAACTTTGTGTTCCCTTCAAGCTAGGTGAAGGACGGCTTTCACACACACTTATCTCTCAGAACTGAGCATGTGGAGAGACGTTCGTTCATCCAGCACAAAGGGAACGGGTTGCAGGAGAATCACTTACTCTGGTTTCTCAGTCTGTTTCCTAGTGCCGGTTTGAAGTGCCTGCCGTTTTCACTGTAAAACCGGGTTGGAGCTTGAACTTCCCCATATATATGTATGGAAAGGAGTTTGCAAGTGAAAAGAAACTTTGTGTTCCCTTCAAGCTAGGTGAAGGACGGCTTTCACACACACTTATCTCTCAGAACTGAGCATGTGGAGAGACGTTCTTTCATCCAGCACAAAGGGACCGGGATGCAGGAGAAACACTTACTCTGGTTTCTCAGTCTGTTTCCTAGTGCCGGTTTGAAGTGCCTGCCGTTTTCACTGTAAAACCGGCCTGGAGCTTGAACCTCCCCATAGATATGTATGGAGTGGAGTTTGCAACTGAAAAGAAACTTTGTGTTCCCTTCAAGCTAGGTGAAGGACGGCTTTCACACACACTTATCTCTCAGAACTGAGCATGTGGAGAGACGTTCGTTCATCCAGCACAAAGGGAATGGGATGCAGGAGAAACACTTACTCTGGTTTCTCAGTCTGTTTCCTAATGCCGGTTTGAAGTGCCTGCCGTTTTCACTGTAAAACCGGGTTGGAGCTTTAACCTACCCATATATATGTATGGAAAGTAGTTTACAACTGAAAAGAAACTTTGTGTTCCCTTCAAGCTAGGTGAAGGACGGCTTTCACACACACTTATCTCTCAGAACTGAGCATGTGGAGAGACGTTCGTTCATCCAGCACAAAGGGAACGGGTTGCAGGAGAAACACTTACTCTGGTTTCTGAGTCTGTTTCCTAGTGCCGGTTTGAAGTGCCTGCCGTTTTCAGTGTAACACCGGGTTGGAGCTTGCACCTCCCCATATATATGTATGGAAAGTAGTTTACAACTGAAAAGAAACTTTGTGTTCCCTTCAAGCCAGGTGAAGGACGGCTTTCACACACACTTATCTCTCAGAACTGAGCATGTGGGGAGACGTTCGTTCATTCAGCACATAGGGAACGGGTTGCAGGAGAAACACTTACTCTGGTTTCTCAGTCTGTTTCCTAGTGCCGGTTTGAAGTGCCTGCCGTTTTCACTGTAAAACCAGGTTGGAGCTTGAACCTCCCCATATATATGTATGGAGTGGAGTTTGCAAGTGAAAAGAAACTTTGTGTTCCCTTCAAGCTAGGTGAAGGACGGCTTTCACACACACTTATCTCTCAGAACTGAGCATGTGGAGAGACGTTCGTTCATCCAGCACAAAGGGAACGGGTTGCAGGAGAAACACTTACTCTGGTTTCTGAGTCTGTTTCCTAGTGCCGGTTTGAAGTGCCTGCCGTTTTCACTGTAAAACCGGGTTGGAGCTTTAACCTACCCATATATATGTATGGAAAGTAGTTTACAACTGAAAAGAAACTTTGTGTTCCCTTCAAGCTAGGTGAAGGACGGCTTTCACACACACTTATCTCTCAGAACTGAGCATGTGGAGAGACGTTCGTTCATCCAGCACAAAGGGAACGGGTTGCAGGAGAATCACTTACTCTGGTTTCTCAGTCTGTTTCCTAGTGCCGGTTTGAAGTGCCTGCCGTTTTCACTGTAAAACCGGGTTGGAGCTTGAACTTCCCCATATATATGTATGGAAAGGAGTTTGCAAGTGAAAAGAAACTTTGTGTTCCCTTCAAGCTAGGTGAAGGACGGCTTTCACACACACTTATCTCTCAGAACTGAGCATGTGGAGAGACGTTCTTTCATCCAGCACAAAGGGACCGGGATGCAGGAGAAACACTTACTCTGGTTTCTCAGTCTGTTTCCTAGTGCCGGTTTGAAGTGCCTGCCGTTTTCAGTGTAAAACCGGCCTGGAGCTTGAACCTCCCCATATATATGTATGGAGTGGAGTTTGCAACTGAAAAGAAACTTTGTGTTCCCTTCAAGCTAGGTGAAGGACGGCTTTCACACACACTTATCTCTCAGAACTGAGCATGTGGAGAGACGTTCGTTCATCCAGCACAAAGGGAATGGGTTGCAGGAGAAACACTTACTCTGGTTTCTCAGTCTGTTTCCTAGTGCCGGTTTGAAGTGCCTGCCGTTTTCACTGTAAAACCGGCCTGGAGCTTGAACCTCCCCATATATATGTATGGAGTGGAGTTTGCAACTGAAAAGAAACTTTGTGTTCCCTTCAAGCTAGGTGAAGGACGGCTTTCACACACACTTATCTCTCAGAACTGAGCATGTGGAGAGACGTTCGTTCATCCAGCACAAAGGGAACGGGTTGCAGGAGAAACACTTACTCTGGTTTCTCAGTCTGTTTCCTAGTGCCGGTTTGAAGTGCCTGCCGTTTTCACTGTAAAACCGGCCTGGAGCTTGAACCTCCCCATATATATGTATGGAGTGGAGTTTGCAAGTGAAAAGAAACTTTGTGTTCCCTTCAAGCTAGGTGAAGGACGGCTTTCACACACACTTATCTCTCAGAACTGAGCATGTGGAGAGACGTTCGTTCATCCAGCACAAAGGGAATGGGATGCAGGAGAAACACTTACTCTGGTTTCTCAGTCTGTTTCCTAATGCCGGTTTGAAGTGCCTGCCGTTTTCACTGTAAAACCGGGTTGGAGCTTTAACCTACCCATATATATGTATGGAAAGTAGTTTACAACTGAAAAGAAACTTTGTGTTCCCTTCAAGCTAGGTGAAGGACGGCTTTCACACACACTTATCTCTCAGAACTGAGCATGTGGAGAGACGTTCGTTCATCCAGCACAAAGGGAACGGGTTGCAGGAGAAACACTTACTCTGGTTTCTGAGTCTGTTTCCTAGTGCCGGTTTGAAGTGCCTGCCGTTTTCAGTGTAAAACCGGGTTGGAGCTTGAACCTCCCCATATATATGTATGGAGTGGAGTTTGCAACTGAAAAGAAACTTTGTGTTCCCTTCAAGCTAGGTGAAGGACGGCTTTCACACACACTTATCTCTCAGAACTGAGCATGTGGAGAGACGTTCGTTCATTCAGCACATAGGGAACGGGTTGCAGGAGAAACACTTACTCTGGTTTCTCAGTCTGTTTCCTAGTGCCGGTTTGAAGTGCCTGCCGTTTTCACTGTAAAACCAGGTTGGAGCTTGAACCTCCCCATATATATATATAGAGTGGAGTTTGCAAGTGAAAAGAAACTTTGTGTTCCCTTCAAGCTAGGTGAAGGACGGCTTTCACACACACTTATCTCTCAGAACTGAGCATGTGGAGAGACGTTCGTTCATCCAGCACAAAGGGACCGGGATGCAGGAGAAACACTTACTCTGGTTTCTCAGTCTGTTTCCTAGTGCCGGTTTGAAGTGCCTGCCGTTTTCACTGTAAAACCGGCCTGGAGCTTGAACCTCCCCATATATATGTATGGAGTGGAGTTTGCAACTGAAAAGAAACTTTGTGTTCCCTTCAAGCTAGGTGAAGGACGGCTTTCACACACACTTATCTCTCAGAACTGAGCATGTGGAGAGACGTTCGTTCATCCAGCACAAAGGGAACGGGTTGCAGGAGAAACACTTACTCTGGTTTCTCAGTCTGTTTCCTAGTGCCGGTTTGAAGTGCCTGCCGTTTTCACTGTAAAACCGGCCTGGAGCTTGAACCTCCCCATATATATGTATGGAGTGGAGTTTGCAAGTGAAAAGAAACTTTGTGTTCCCTTCAAGCTAGGTGAAGGACGGCTTTCACACACACTTATCTCTCAGAACTGAGCATGTGGAGAGACGTTCGTTCATCCAGCACAAAGGGAACGGGTTGCAGGAGAAACACTTACTCTGGTTTCTCAGTCTGTTTCCTAGTGCCGGTTTGAAGTGCCTGCCGTTTTCACTGTAAAACCGGCCTGGAGCTTGAACCTCCCCATATATATGTATGGAGTGGAGTTTGCAAGTGAAAAGAAACTTTGTGTTCCCTTCAAGCTAGGTGAAGGACGGCTTTCACACACACTTATCTCTCAGAACTGAGCATGTGGAGAGACGTTCGTTCATCCAGCACAAAGGGAACGGGTTGCAGGAGAAACACTTACTCTGGTTTCTCAGTCTGTTTCCTAGTGCCGGTTTGAAGTGCCTGCCGTTTTCACTGTAAAACCGGCCTGGAGCTTGAACCTCCCCATAGATATGTATGGAGTGGAGTTTGCAACTGAAAAGAAACTTTGTGTTCCCTTCAAGCTAGGTGAAGGACGGCTTTCACACACACTTATCTCTCAGAACTGAGCATGTGGAGAGACGTTCGTTCATCCAGCACAAAGGGAATGGGATGCAGGAGAAACACTTACTCTGGTTTCTCAGTCTGTTTCCTAATGCCGGTTTGAAGTGCCTGCCGTTTTCACTGTAAAACCGGGTTGGAGCTTTAACCTACCCATATATATGTATGGAAAGTAGTTTACAACTGAAAAGAAACTTTGTGTTCCCTTCAAGCTAGGTGAAGGACGGCTTTCACACACACTTATCTCTCAGAACTGAGCATGTGGAGAGACGTTCGTTCATCCAGCACAAAGGGAACGGGTTGCAGGAGAAACACTTACTCTGGTTTCTGAGTCTGTTTCCTAGTGCCGGTTTGAAGTGCCTGCCGTTTTCAGTGTAAAACCGGGTTGGAGCTTGAACCTCCCCATATATATGTATGGAGTGGAGTTTGCAACTGAAAAGAAACTTTGTGTTCCCTTCAAGCTAGGTGAAGGACGGCTTTCACACACACTTATCTCTCAGAACTGAGCATGTGGAGAGACGTTCGTTCATTCTGCACATAGGGAACGGGTTGCAGGAGAAACACTTACTCTGGTTTCTCAGTCTGTTTCCTAGTGCCGGTTTGAAGTGCCTGCCGTTTTCACTGTAAAACCAGGTTGGAGCTTGAACCTCCCCATATATATGTATGGAGTGGAGTTTGCAAGTGAAAAGAAACTTTGTGTTCCCTTCAAGCTAGGTGAAGGACGGCTTTCACACACACTTATCTCTCAGAACTGAGCATGTGGAGAGACGTTCGTTCATCCAGCACAAAGGGAACGGGTTGCAGGAGAAACACTTACTCTGGTTTCTGAGTCTGTTTCCTAGTGCCGGTTTGAAGTGCCTGCCGTTTTCACTGTAAAACCGGGTTGGAGCTTTAACCTACCCATATATATGTATGGAAAGTAGTTTACAACTGAAAACAAACTTTGTGTTCCCTTCAAGCTAGGTGAAGGACGGCTTTCACACACACTTATCTCTCAGAACTGAGCATGTGGAGAGACGTTCGTTCATCCAGCACAAAGGGAACGGGTTGCAGGAGAATCACTTACTCTGGTTTCTCAGTCTGTTTCCTAGTGCCGGTTTGAAGTGCCTGCCGTTTTCACTGTAAAACCGGGTTGGAGCTTGAACTTCCCCATATATATGTATGGAAAGGAGTTTGCAAGTGAAAAGAAACTTTGTGTTCCCTTCAAGCTAGGTGAAGGACGGCTTTCACACACACTTATCTCTCAGAACTGAGCATGTGGAGAGACGTTCTTTCATCCAGCACAAAGGGACCGGGATGCAGGAGAAACACTTACTCTGGTTTCTCAGTCTGTTTCCTAGTGCCGGTTTGAAGTGCCTGCCGTTTTCACTGTAAAACCGGCCTGGAGCTTGAACCTCCCCATAGATATGTATGGAGTGGAGTTTGCAACTGAAAAGAAACTTTGTGTTCCCTTCAAGCTAGGTGAAGGACGGCTTTCACACACACTTATCTCTCAGAACTGAGCATGTGGAGAGACGTTCGTTCATCCAGCACAAAGGGAATGGGATGCAGGAGAAACACTTACTCTGGTTTCTCAGTCTGTTTCCTAATGCCGGTTTGAAGTGCCTGCCGTTTTCACTGTAAAACCGGGTTGGAGCTTTAACCTACCCATATATATGTATGGAAAGTAGTTTACAACTGAAAAGAAACTTTGTGTTCCCTTCAAGCTAGGTGAAGGACGGCTTTCACACACACTTATCTCTCAGAACTGAGCATGTGGAGAGACGTTCGTTCATCCAGCACAAAGGGAACGGGTTGCAGGAGAATCACTTACTCTGGTTTCTCAGTCTGTTTCCTAGTGCCGGTTTGAAGTGCCTGCCGTTTTCACTGTAAAACCGGGTTGGAGCTTGAACTTCCCCATATATATGTATGGAAAGGAGTTTGCAAGTGAAAAGAAACTTTGTGTTCCCTTCAAGCTAGGTGAAGGACGGCTTTCACACACACTTATCTCTCAGAACTGAGCATGTGGAGAGACGTTCTTTCATCCAGCACAAAGGGACCGGGATGCAGGAGAAACACTTACTCTGGTTTCTCAGTCTGTTTCCTAGTGCCGGTTTGAAGTGCCTGCCGTTTTCACTGTAAAACCGGCCTGGAGCTTGAACCTCCCCATAGATATGTATGGAGTGGAGTTTGCAACTGAAAAGAAACTTTGTGTTCCCTTCAAGCTAGGTGAAGGACGGCTTTCACACACACTTATCTCTCAGAACTGAGCATGTGGAGAGACGTTCGTTCATCCAGCACAAAGGGAATGGGATGCAGGAGAAACACTTACTCTGGTTTCTCAGTCTGTTTCCTAATGCCGGTTTGAAGTGCCTGCCGTTTTCACTGTAAAACCGGGTTGGAGCTTTAACCTACCCATATATATGTATGGAAAGTAGTTTACAACTGAAAAGAAACTTTGTGTTCCCTTCAAGCTAGGTGAAGGACGGCTTTCACACACACTTATCTCTCAGAACTGAGCATGTGGAGAGACGTTCGTTCATCCAGCACAAAGGGAACGGGTTGCAGGAGAAACACTTACTCTGGTTTCTGAGTCTGTTTCCTAGTGCCGGTTTGAAGTGCCTGCCGTTTTCAGTGTAACACCGGGTTGGAGCTTGCACCTCCCCATATATATGTATGGAAAGTAGTTTACAACTGAAAAGAAACTTTGTGTTCCCTTCAAGCTAGGTGAAGGACGGCTTTCACACACACTTATCTCTCAGAACTGAGCATGTGGGGAGACGTTCGTTCATTCAGCACATAGGGAACGGGTTGCAGGAGAAACACTTACTCTGGTTTCTCAGTCTGTTTCCTAGTGCCGGTTTGAAGTGCCTGCCGTTTTCACTGTAAAACCAGGTTGGAGCTTGAACCTCCCCATATATATGTATGGAGTGGAGTTTGCAAGTGAAAAGAAACTTTGTGTTCCCTTCAAGCTAGGTGAAGGACGGCTTTCACACACACTTATCTCTCAGAACTGAGCATGTGGAGAGACGTTCGTTCATCCAGCACAAAGGGAACGGGTTGCAGGAGAAACACTTACTCTGGTTTCTGAGTCTGTTTCCTAGTGCCGGTTTGAAGTGCCTGCCGTTTTCACTGTAAAACCGGGTTGGAGCTTTAACCTACCCATATATATGTATGGAAAGTAGTTTACAACTGAAAAGAAACTTTGTGTTCCCTTCAAGCTAGGTGAAGGACGGCTTTCACACACACTTATCTCTCAGAACTGAGCATGTGGAGAGACGTTCGTTCATCCAGCACAAAGGGAACGGGTTGCAGGAGAATCACTTACTCTGGTTTCTCAGTCTGTTTCCTAGTGCCGGTTTGAAGTGCCTGCCGTTTTCACTGTAAAACCGGGTTGGAGCTTGAACTTCCCCATATATATGTATGGAAAGGAGTTTGCAAGTGAAAAGAAACTTTGTGTTCCCTTCAAGCTAGGTGAAGGACGGCTTTCACACACACTTATCTCTCAGAACTGAGCATGTGGAGAGACGTTCTTTCATCCAGCACAAAGGGACCGGGATGCAGGAGAAACACTTACTCTGGTTTCTCAGTCTGTTTCCTAGTGCCGGTTTGAAGTGCCTGCCGTTTTCAGTGTAAAACCGGCCTGGAGCTTGAACCTCCCCATATATATGTATGGAGTGGAGTTTGCAACTGAAAAGAAACTTTGTGTTCCCTTCAAGCTAGGTGAAGGACGGCTTTCACACACACTTATCTCTCAGAACTGAGCATGTGGAGAGACGTTCGTTCATCCAGCACAAAGGGAATGGGTTGCAGGAGAAACACTTACTCTGGTTTCTCAGTCTGTTTCCTAGTGCCGGTTTGAAGTGCCTGCCGTTTTCACTGTAAAACCGGCCTGGAGCTTGAACCTCCCCATATATATGTATGGAGTGGAGTTTGCAACTGAAAAGAAACTTTGTGTTCCCTTCAAGCTAGGTGAAGGACGGCTTTCACACACACTTATCTCTCAGAACTGAGCATGTGGAGAGACGTTCGTTCATCCAGCACAAAGGGAACGGGTTGCAGGAGAAACACTTACTCTGGTTTCTCAGTCTGTTTCCTAGTGCCGGTTTGAAGTGCCTGCCGTTTTCACTGTAAAACCGGCCTGGAGCTTGAACCTCCCCATATATATGTATGGAGTGGAGTTTGCAAGTGAAAAGAAACTTTGTGTTCCCTTCAAGCTAGGTGAAGGACGGCTTTCACACACACTTATCTCTCAGAACTGAGCATGTGGAGAGACGTTCGTTCATCCAGCACAAAGGGAATGGGATGCAGGAGAAACACTTACTCTGGTTTCTCAGTCTGTTTCCTAATGCCGGTTTGAAGTGCCTGCCGTTTTCACTGTAAAACCGGGTTGGAGCTTTAACCTACCCATATATATGTATGGAAAGTAGTTTACAACTGAAAAGAAACTTTGTGTTCCCTTCAAGCTAGGTGAAGGACGGCTTTCACACACACTTATCTCTCAGAACTGAGCATGTGGAGAGACGTTCGTTCATCCAGCACAAAGGGAACGGGTTGCAGGAGAAACACTTACTCTGGTTTCTGAGTCTGTTTCCTAGTGCCGGTTTGAAGTGCCTGCCGTTTTCAGTGTAAAACCGGGTTGGAGCTTGAACCTCCCCATATATATGTATGGAGTGGAGTTTGCAACTGAAAAGAAACTTTGTGTTCCCTTCAAGCTAGGTGAAGGACGGCTTTCACACACACTTATCTCTCAGAACTGAGCATGTGGAGAGACGTTCGTTCATTCAGCACATAGGGAACGGGTTGCAGGAGAAACACTTACTCTGGTTTCTCAGTCTGTTTCCTAGTGCCGGTTTGAAGTGCCTGCCGTTTTCACTGTAAAACCAGGTTGGAGCTTGAACCTCCCCATATATATGTATGGAGTGGAGTTTGCAAGTGAAAAGAAACTTTGTGTTCCCTTCAAGCTAGGTGAAGGACGGCTTTCACACACACTTATCTCTCAGAACTGAGCATGTGGAGAGACGTTCGTTCATCCAGCACAAAGGGAACGGGTTGCAGGAGAAACACTTACTCTGGTTTCTGAGTCTGTTTCCTAGTGCCGGTTTGAAGTGCCTGCCGTTTTCACTGTAAAACCGGGTTGGAGCTTTAACCTACCCATATATATGTATGGAAAGTAGTTTACAACTGAAAAGAAACTTTGTGTTCCCTTCAAGCTAGGTGAAGGACGGCTTTCACACACACTTATCTCTCAGAACTGAGCATGTGGAGAGACGTTCGTTCATCCAGCACAAAGGGAACGGGTTGCAGGAGAATCACTTACTCTGGTTTCTCAGTCTGTTTCCTAGTGCCGGTTTGAAGTGCCTGCCGTTTTCACTGTAAAACCGGGTTGGAGCTTGAACTTCCCCATATATATGTATGGAAAGGAGTTTGCAAGTGAAAAGAAACTTTGTGTTCCCTTCAAGCTAGGTGAAGGACGGCTTTCACACACACTTATCTCTCAGAACTGAGCATGTGGAGAGACGTTCTTTCATCCAGCACAAAGGGACCGGGATGCAGGAGAAACACTTACTCTGGTTTCTCAGTCTGTTTCCTAGTGCCGGTTTGAAGTGCCTGCCGTTTTCAGTGTAAAACCGGCCTGGAGCTTGAACCTCCCCATAGATATGTATGGAGTGGAGTTTGCAACTGAAAAGAAACTTTGTGTTCCCTTCAAGCTAGGTGAAGGACGGCTTTCACACACACTTATCTCTCAGAACTGAGCATGTGGAGAGACGTTCGTTCATCCAGCACAAAGGGAATGGGATGCAGGAGAAACACTTACTCTGGTTTCTCAGTCTGTTTCCTAATGCCGGTTTGAAGTGCCTGCCGTTTTCACTGTAAAACCGGGTTGGAGCTTTAACCTACCCATATATATGTATGGAAAGTAGTTTACAACTGAAAAGAAACTTTGTGTTCCCTTCAAGCTAGGTGAAGGACGGCTTTCACACACACTTATCTCTCAGAACTGAGCATGTGGAGAGACCTTCGTTCATCCAGCACAAAGGGAACGGGTTGCAGGAGAAACACTTACTCTGGTTTCTGAGTCTGTTTCCTAGTGCCGGTTTGAAGTGCCTGCCGTTTTCAGTGTAAAACCGGGTTGGAGCTTGAACCTCCCCATATATATGTATGGAAAGTAGTTTACAACTGAAAAGAAACTTTGTGTTCCCTTCAAGCTAGGTGAAGGACGGCTTTCACACACACTTATCTCTCAGAACTGAGCATGTGGAGAGACGTTCGTTCATTCAGCACATAGGGAACGGGTTGCAGGAGAAACACTTACTCTGGTTTCTCAGTCTGTTTCCTAGTGCCGGTTTGAAGTGCCTGCCGTTTTCACTGTAAAACCGGGTTGGAGCTTTAACCTCCCCATATATATGTATGGAAAGTAGTTTACAACTGAAAAGAAACTTTGTGTTCCCTTCAAGCTAGGTGAAGGACGGCTTTCACACACACTTATCTCTCAGAACTGAGCATGTGGAGAGACGTTCGTTCATCCAGCACAAAGGGAACGGGTTGCAGGAGAATCACTTACTCTGGTTTCTCAGTCTGTTTCCTAGTGCCGGTTTGAAGTGCCTGCCGTTTTCACTGTAAAACCGGGTTGGAGCTTGAACTTCCCCATATATATGTATGGAAAGGAGTTTGCAAGTGAAAAGAAACTTTGTGTTCCCTTCAAGCTAGGTGAAGGACGGCTTTCACACACACTTATCTCTCAGAACTGAGCATGTGGAGAGACGTTCTTTCATGCAGCACAAAGGGACCGGGATGCAGGAGAAACACTTACTCTGGTTTCTCAGTCTGTTTCCTAGTGCCGGTTTGAAGTGCCAGCCGTTTTCAGTGTAAAACCGGCCTGGAGCTTGAACCTCCCCATATATATGTATGGAGTGGAGTTTGCAACTGAAAAGAAACTTTGTGTTCCCTTCAAGCTAGGTGAAGGACGGCTTTCACACACACTTATCTCTCAGAACTGAGCATGTGGAGAGACGTTCGTTCATCCAGCACAAAGGGAACGGGTTGCAGGAGAAACACTTACTCTGGTTTCTCAGTCTGTTTCCTAGTGCCGGTTTGAAGTGCCTGCCGTTTTCACTGTAAAACCGGCCTGGAGCTTGAACCTCCCCATATATATGTATGGAGTGGAGTTTGCAACTGAAAAGAAACTTTGTGTTCCCTTCAAGCTAGGTGAAGGACGGCTTTCACACACACTTATCTCTCAGAACTGAGCATGTGGAGAGACGTTCGTTCATCCAGCACAAAGGGAACGGGTTGCAGGGGAAACACTTACTCTGGTTTCTCAGTCTGTTTCCTAGTGCCGGTTTGAAGTGCCTGCCGTTTTCACTGTAAAACCGGCCTGGAGCTTGAACCTCCCCATATATATGTATGGAGTGGAGTTTGCAAGTGAAAAGAAACTTTGTGTTCCCTTCAAGCTAGGTGAAGGACGGCTTTCACACACACTTATCTCTCAGAACTGAGCATGTGGAGAGACGTTCGTTCATCCAGCACATAGGGAATGGGATGCAGGAGAAACATTTACTCTGGTTTCTCAGTCTGTTTCCTAATGCCGGTTTGAAGTGCCTGCCGTTTTCACTGTAAAACCGGGTTGGAGCTTTAACCTACCCATATATATGTATGGAAAGTAGTTTACAACTGAAAAGAAACTTTGTGTTCCCTTCAAGCTAGGTGAAGGACGGCTTTCACACACACTTATCTCTCAGAACTGAGCATGTGGAGAGACGTTCGTTCATCCAGCACAAAGGGAACGGGTTGCAGGAGAATCACTTACTCTGGTTTCTCAGTCTGTTTCCTAGTGCCGGTTTGAAGTGCCTGCCGTTTTCACTGTAAAACCGGGTTGGAGCTTGATCTTCCCCATATATATGTATGGAAAGGAGTTTGCAAGTGAAAAGAAACTTTGTGTTCCCTTCAAGCTAGGTGAAGGACGGCTTTCACACACACTTATCTCTCAGAACTGAGCATGTGGAGAGACGTTCTTTCATCCAGCACAAAGGGACCGGGATGCAGGAGAAACACTTACTCTGGTTTCTCAGTCTGTTTCCTAGTGCCGGTTTGAAGTGCCTGCCGTTTTCACTGTAAAACCGGCCTGGAGCTTGAACCTCCCCATAGATATGTATGGAGTGGAGTTTGCAACTGAAAAGAAACTTTGTGTTCCCTTCAAGCTAGGTGAAGGACGGCTTTCACACACACTTATCTCTCAGAACTGAGCATGTGGAGAGACGTTCGTTCATCCAGCACAAAGGGAATGGGATGCAGGAGAAACACTTACTCTGGTTTCTCAGTCTGTTTCCTAATGCCGGTTTGAAGTGCCTGCCGTTTTCACTGTAAAACCGGGTTGGAGCTTTAACCTACCCATATATATGTATGGAAAGTAGTTTACAACTGAAAAGAAACTTTGTGTTCCCTTCAAGCTAGGTGAAGGACGGCTTTCACACACACTTATCTCTCAGAACTGAGCATGTGGAGAGACGTTCGTTCATCCAGCACAAAGGGAACGGGTTGCAGGAGAAACACTTACTCTGGTTTCTGTGTCTGTTTCCTAGTGCCGGTTTGAAGTGCCTGCCGTTTTCAGTGTAAAACCGGGTTGGAGCTTGAACCTCCCCATATATATGTATGGAAAGTAGTTTACAACTGAAAAGAAACTTTGTGTTCCCTTCAAGCTAGGTGAAGGACGGCTTTCACACACACTTATCTCTCAGAACTGAGCATGTGGAGAGACGTTCGTTCATTCAGCACATAGGGAACGGGTTGCAGGAGAAACACTTACTCTGCTTTCTCAGTCTGTTTCCTAGTGCCGGTTTGAAGTGCCTGCCGTTTTCACTGTAAAACCAGGTTGGAGCTTGAACCTCCCCATATATATGTATGGAGTGGAGTTTGCAAGTGAAAAGAAACTTTGTGTTCCCTTCAAGCTAGGTGAAGGACGGCTTTCACACACACTTATCTCTCAGAACTGAGCATGTGGAGAGACGTTCGTTCATCCAGCACAAAGGGAACGGGTTGCAGGAGAAACACTTACTCTGGTTTCTCAGTCTGTTTCCTAGTGCCGGTTTGAAGTGCCTGCCGTTTTCACTGTAAAACCGGGTTGGAGCTTTAACCTACCCATATATATGTATGGAAAGTAGTTTACAACTGAAAAGAAACTTTGTGTTCCCTTCAAGCTAGGTGAAGGACGGCTTTCACACACACTTATCTCTCAGAACTGAGCATGTGGAGAGACGTTCGTTCATCCAGCACAAAGGGAACGGGTTGCAGGAGAATCACTTACTCTGGTTTCTCAGTCTGTTTCCTAGTGCCGGTTTGAAGTGCCTGCCGTTTTCACTGTAAAACCGGGTTGGAGCTTGAACTTCCCCATATATATGTATGGAAAGGAGTTTGCAAGTGAAAAGAAACTTTGTGTTCCCTTCAAGCTAGGTGAAGGACGGCTTTCACACACACTTATCTCTCAGAACTGAGCATGTGGAGAGACGTTCTTTCATCCAGCACAAAGGGACCGGGATGCAGGAGAAACACTTACTCTGGTTTCTCAGTCTGTTTCCTAGTGCCGGTTTGAAGTGCCTGCCGTTTTCAGTGTAAAACCGGCCTGGAGCTTGAACCTCCCCATATATATGTATGGAGTGGAGTTTGCAACTGAAAAGAAACTTTGTGTTCCCTTCAAGCTAGGTGAAGGACGGCTTTCACACACACTTATCTCTCAGAACTGAGCATGTGGAGAGACGTTCGTTCATCCAGCACAAAGGGAACGGGTTGCAGGAGAAACACTTACTCTGGTTTCTCAGTCTGTTTCCTAGTGCCGGTTTGAAGTGCCTGCCGTTTTCACTGTAAAACCGGCCTGGAGCTTGAACCTCCCCATATATATGTATGGAGTGGAGTTTGCAACTGAAAAGAAACTTTGTGTTCCCTTCAAGCTAGGTGAAGGACGGCTTTCACACACACTTATCTCTCAGAACTGAGCATGTGGAGAGACGTTCGTTCATCCAGCACAAAGGGAACGGGTTGCAGGAGAAACACTTACTCTGGTTTCTCAGTCTGTTTCCTAGTGCCGGTTTGAAGTGCCTGCCGTTTTCACTGTAAAACCGGCCTGGAGCTTGAACCTCCCCATATATATGTATGGAGTGGAGTTTGCAAGTGAAAAGAAACTTTGTGTTCCCTTCAAGCTAGGTGAAGGACGGCTTTCACACACACTTATCTCTCAGAACTGAGCATGTGGAGAGACCTTCGTTCATCCAGCACATAGGGAATGGGATGCAGGAGAAACATTTACTCTGGTTTCTCAGTCTGTTTCCTAATGCCGGTTTGAAGTGCCTGCCGTTTTCACTGTAAAACCGGGTTGGAGCTTTAACCTACCCATATATATGTATGGAAAGTAGTTTACAACTGAAAAGAAACTTTGTGTTCCCTTCAAGCTAGGTGAAGGACGGCTTTCACACACACTTATCTCTCAGAACTGAGCATGTGGAGAGACGTTCGTTCATCCAGCACATAGGGAACGGGTTGCAGGAGAAACACTTACTCTGGTTTCTCAGTCTGTTTCCTAGTGCCGGTTTGAAGTGCCTGCCGTTTTCACTGTAAAACCGGGTTGGAGCTTGAACCTCCCCATATATATGTATGGAAAGTAGTTTACAACTGAAAAGAAACTTTGTGTTCCCTTCAAGCTAGGTGAAGGACGGCTTTCACACACACTTATCTCTCAGAACTGAGCATGTGGAGAGACGTTCGTTCATCCAGCACAAAGGGAAAGGGTTGCAGGAGAAACACTTACTCTGGTTTCTCAGTCTGTTTCCTAGTGCCGGTTTGAAGTGCCTGCCGTTTTCACTGTAAAACCGGCCTGGAGCTTGAACCTCCCCATATATATGTATGGAGTGGAGTTTGCACGTGAAAAGAAACTATGTGTTCCCTTCAAGCTAGGTGAAGGACGGCTTTCACACACACTTATCTCTCAGAACTGAGCATGTGGAGAGACGTTCTTTCATCCAGCACAAAGGGAACGGGTTGCAGGAGAAACACTTACTCTGGTTTCTCAGTCTGTTTCCTAGTGCCGGTTTGAAGTGCCTGCCGTTTTCACTGTAAAACCGGCCTGGAGCTTGAACCTCCCCAAATATATGTATGGAGTGGAGTTTGCAACTGAAAAGAAACTTTGTGTTCCCTTCAAGCTAGGTGAAGGACGGCTTTCACACACACTTATCTCCCAGAACTGAGCATGTGGAGAGACATTCGTTCATCCAGCACAAAGGGAACGGGTTGCAGGAGAAACACTTACTCTGGTTTCTCAGTCTGTTTCCTAGTGCCGGTTTGAAGTGCCTGCCGTTTTCACTGTAAAACCGGCCTGGAGCTTGAACCTCCCCATAGATATGTATGGAGTGGAGTTTGCAACTGAAAAGAAACTTTGTGTTCCCTTCAAGCTAGGTGAAGGACGGCTTTCACACACACTTATCTCTCAGAACTGAGCATGTGGAGAGACGTTCGTTCATCCAGCACAAAGGGAACGGGTTGCAGGAGAAACACTTACTCTGGTTTCTCAGTCTGTTTCCTAGTGCCGGTTTGAAGTGCCTGCCGTTTTCAGTGTAAAACCGGGTTGGAGCTTGAACCTCCCCATATATATGTATGGAGTGGATTTTGCAACTGAAAAGAAACTTTGTGTTCCCTTCAAGCTAGGTGAAGGACGGCTTTCACACACACTTATCTCTCAGAACTGAGCATGTGGAGAGACGTTCGTTCATCCAGCACAAAGGGAACGGGTTGCAGGAGAAACACTTACTCTGGTTTCTCAGTCTGTTTCCTAGTGCCGGTTTGAAGTGCCTGCCGTTTTCACTGTAAAACCGGCCTGGAGCTTGAACCTCCCCATAGATATGTATGGAGTGGAGTTTGCAACTGAAAAGAAACTTTGTGTTCCCTTCAAGCTAGGTGAAGGACGGCTTTCACACACACTTATCTCTCAGAACTGAGCATGTGGAGAGACGTTCGTTCATCAAGCACAAAGGGAACGGGTTGCAGGAGAAACACATACTCTGGTTTCTCAGTCTGTTTCCTAGTGCCGGTTTGAAGTGCCTGCCGTTTTCACTGTAAAACCGGCCTGGAGCTTGAACCTCCCCATAGATATGTATGGAGTGGAGTTTGCAAGTGAAAAGAAACTTTGTGTTCCCTTCAAGCTAGGTGAAGGACGGCTTTCACACACACTTATCTCTCAGAACTGAGCATGTGGAGAGACGTTCGTTCATCCAGCACAAAGGGAACGGGTTGCAGGAGAAACACATACTCTGGTTTCTCAGTCTGTTTCCTAGTGCCGGTTTGAAGTGCCTGCCGTTTTCACTGTAAAACCGGCCTGGAGCTTGAACCTCCCCATATATATGTATGGAGTGGAGTTTGCAAGTGAAAAGAAACTTTGTGTTCCCTTCAAGCTAGGTGAAGGACGGCTTTCACACACACTTATCTCTCAGAACTGAGCATGTGGAGAGACGTTCGTTCATCCAGCACAAAGGGAACGGGTTGCAGGAGAAACACATACTCTGGTTTCTCAGTCTGTTTCCTAGTGCCGGTTTGAAGTGCCTGCCGTTTTCACTGTAAAACCGGCCTGGAGCTTGAACCTCCCCATATATATGTATGGAGTGGAGTTTGCAACTGAAAAGAAACTTTGTGTTCCCTTCAAGCTAGGTGAAGGACGGCTTTCACACACACTTATCTCTCAGAACTGAGCATGTGGAGAGACGTTCGTTCATCCAGCACAAAGGGAACGGGTTGCAGGAGAAACACTTACTCTGGTTTCTCAGTCTGTTTCCTAGTGCCGGTTTGAAGTGCCTGCCGTTTTCACTGTAAAACCGGCCTGGAGCTTGAACCTCCCCATATATATGTATGGAGTGGAGTTTGCAAGTGAAAAGAAACTTTGTGTTCCCTTCAAGCTAGGTGAAGGACGGCTTTCACACACACTTATCTCTCAGAACTGAGCATGTGGAGAGACCTTCGTTCATCCAGCACATAGGGAATGGGATGCAGGAGAAACATTTACTCTGGTTTCTCAGTCTGTTTCCTAATGCCGGTTTGAAGTGCCTGCCGTTTTCACTGTAAAACCGGGTTGGAGCTTTAACCTACCCATATATATGTATGGAAAGTAGTTTACAACTGAAAAGAAACTTTGTGTTCCCTTCAAGCTAGGTGAAGGACGGCTTTCACACACACTTATCTCTCAGAACTGAGCATGTGGAGAGACGTTCGTTCATCCAGCACATAGGGAACGGGTTGCAGGAGAAACACTTACTCTGGTTTCTCAGTCTGTTTCCTAGTGCCGGTTTGAAGTGCCTGCCGTTTTCACTGTAAAACCGGGTTGGAGCTTGAACCTCCCCATATATATGTATGGAAAGTAGTTTACAACTGAAAAGAAACTTTGTGTTCCCTTCAAGCTAGGTGAAGGACGGCTTTCACACACACTTATCTCTCAGAACTGAGCATGTGGAGAGACGTTCGTTCATCCAGCACAAAGGGAAAGGGTTGCAGGAGAAACACTTACTCTGGTTTCTCAGTCTGTTTCCTAGTGCCGGTTTGAAGTGCCTGCCGTTTTCACTGTAAAACCGGCCTGGAGCTTGAACCTCCCCATATATATGTATGGAGTGGAGTTTGCACGTGAAAAGAAACTATGTGTTCCCTTCAAGCTAGGTGAAGGACGGCTTTCACACACACTTATCTCTCAGAACTGAGCATGTGGAGAGACGTTCTTTCATCCAGCACAAAGGGAACGGGTTGCAGGAGAAACACTTACTCTGGTTTCTCAGTCTGTTTCCTAGTGCCGGTTTGAAGTGCCTGCCGTTTTCACTGTAAAACCGGCCTGGAGCTTGAACCTCCCCAAATATATGTATGGAGTGGAGTTTGCAACTGAAAAGAAACTTTGTGTTCCCTTCAAGCTAGGTGAAGGACGGCTTTCACACACACTTATCTCCCAGAACTGAGCATGTGGAGAGACATTCGTTCATCCAGCACAAAGGGAACGGGTTGCAGGAGAAACACTTACTCTGGTTTCTCAGTCTGTTTCCTAGTGCCGGTTTGAAGTGCCTGCCGTTTTCACTGTAAAACCGGCCTGGAGCTTGAACCTCCCCATAGATATGTATGGAGTGGAGTTTGCAACTGAAAAGAAACTTTGTGTTCCCTTCAAGCTAGGTGAAGGACGGCTTTCACACACACTTATCTCTCAGAACTGAGCATGTGGAGAGACGTTCGTTCATCCAGCACAAAGGGAACGGGTTGCAGGAGAAACACTTACTCTGGTTTCTCAGTCTGTTTCCTAGTGCCGGTTTGAAGTGCCTGCCGTTTTCAGTGTAAAACCGGGTTGGAGCTTGAACCTCCCCATATATATGTATGGAGTGGATTTTGCAACTGAAAAGAAACTTTGTGTTCCCTTCAAGCTAGGTGAAGGACGGCTTTCACACACACTTATCTCTCAGAACTGAGCATGTGGAGAGACGTTCGTTCATCCAGCACAAAGGGAACGGGTTGCAGGAGAAACACTTACTCTGGTTTCTCAGTCTGTTTCCTAGTGCCGGTTTGAAGTGCCTGCCGTTTTCACTGTAAAACCGGCCTGGAGCTTGAACCTCCCCATAGATATGTATGGAGTGGAGTTTGCAACTGAAAAGAAACTTTGTGTTCCCTTCAAGCTAGGTGAAGGACGGCTTTCACACACACTTATCTCTCAGAACTGAGCATGTGGAGAGACGTTCGTTCATCAAGCACAAAGGGAACGGGTTGCAGGAGAAACACATACTCTGGTTTCTCAGTCTGTTTCCTAGTGCCGGTTTGAAGTGCCTGCCGTTTTCACTGTAAAACCGGCCTGGAGCTTGAACCTCCCCATAGATATGTATGGAGTGGAGTTTGCAAGTGAAAAGAAACTTTGTGTTCCCTTCAAGCTAGGTGAAGGACGGCTTTCACACACACTTATCTCTCAGAACTGAGCATGTGGAGAGACGTTCGTTCATCCAGCACAAAGGGAACGGGTTGCAGGAGAAACACATACTCTGGTTTCTCAGTCTGTTTCCTAGTGCCGGTTTGAAGTGCCTGCCGTTTTCACTGTAAAACCGGCCTGGAGCTTGAACCTCCCCATATATATGTATGGAGTGGAGTTTGCAAGTGAAAAGAAACTTTGTGTTCCCTTCAAGCTAGGTGAAGGACGGCTTTCACACACACTTATCTCTCAGAACTGAGCATGTGGAGAGACGTTCGTTCATCCAGCACAAAGGGAACGGGTTGCAGGAGAAACACATACTCTGGTTTCTCAGTCTGTTTCCTAGTGCCGGTTTGAAGTGCCTGCCGTTTTCACTGTAAAACCGGCCTGGAGCTTGAACCTCCCCATATATATGTATGGAGTGGAGTTTGCAAGTGAAAAGAAACTTTGTGTTCCCTTCAAGCTAGGTGAAGGACGGCTTTCACACACACTTATCTCTCAGAAGTGAGCATGTGGAGAGACGTTCGTTCATCCAGCACAAAGGGAACGGGTTGCAGGAGAAACACTTACTCTGGTTTCTCAGTCTGTTTCCTAGTGCCGGTTTGAAGTGCCTGCCGTTTTCACTGTATAACCGGGTTGGAGCTTGAACCTCCCCATATATATGTATGGAGTGGAGTTTGCAAGTGAAAAGAAACTTTGTGTTCCCTTCAAGCTAGGTGAAGGACGGCTTTCACACACACTTATCTCTCAGAACTGAGCATGTGGAGAGACGTTCGTTCTTCCAGCACATAGGGAATGGGATGCAGGAGAAACATTTACTCTGGTTTCTCAGTCTGTTTCCTAATGAGGGTTTGAAGTGCCTGCCGTTTTCACTGTAAAACCGGGTTGGAGCTTTAACCTACCCATATATATGTAGGGAAAGTAGTTTACAACTGAAAAGAAACTTTGTGTTCCCTTCAAGCTAGGTGAAGGACGGCTTTCACACACACTTATCTCTCAGAATTGAGCATGTGGAGAGACGTTCGTTCATCCAGCACATAGGGAACGGGTTGCAGGAGAAACACTTACTCTGGTTTCTCAGTCTGTTTCCTAGTGCCGGTTTGAAGTGCCTGCCGTTTTCACTGTAAAACCGGCCTGGAGCTTGAACCTCCCCATATATATTCATGGAGTGGAGTTTGCAAGTGAAAAGAAACTTTGTGTTCCCTTCAAGCTAGGTGAAGGACGGCTTTCACACACACTTATCTCTCAGAACTGAGCATGTGGAGAGACGTTCGTTCATCCAGCACAAAGGGAACGGGTTGCAGGAGAAACACTTACTCTGGTTTCTCAGTCTGTTTCCTAGTGCCGGTTTGAAGTGCCTGCCGTTTTCACTGTAAAACCGGCCTGGAGCTTGAACCTCCCCATAGATATGTATGGAGTGGAGTTTGCAACTGAAAAGAAACTTTGTGTTCCCTTCAAGCTAGGTGAAGGACGGCTTTCACACACACTTATCTCTCAGAACTGAGCATGTGGAGAGACCTTCGTTCATCCAGCACAAAGGGAATGGGATGCAGGAGAAACACTTACTCTGGTTTCTCAGTCTGTTTCCTAATGCCGGTTTGAAGTGCCTGCCGTTTTCACTGTAAAACCGGGTTGGAGCTTTAACCTACCCATATATATGTATGGAAAGTAGTTTACAACTGAAAAGAAACTTTGTGTTCCCTTCAAGCTAGGTGAAGGACGGCTTTCACACACACTTATCTCTCAGAACTGAGCATGTGGAGAGACGTTCGTTCATCCAGCACAAAGGGAACGGGTTGCAGGAGAAACACTTACTCTGGTTTCTGAGTCTGTTTCCTAGTGCCGGTTTGAAGTGCCTGCCGTTTTCAGTGTAAAACCGGGTTGGAGCTTGAACCTCCCCATATATATGTATGGAGTGGAGTTTGCAACTGAAAAGAAACTTTGTGTTCCCTTCAAGCTAGGTGAAGGACGGCTTTCACACACACTTATCTCTCAGAACTGAGCATGTGGAGAGACGTTCGTTCATTCAGCACATAGGGAACGGGTTGCAGGAGAAACACTTACTCTGGTTTCTCAGTCTGTTTCCTAGTGCCGGTTTGAAGTGCCTGCCGTTTTCACTGTAAAACCGGGTTGGAGCTTGAACCTCCCCATATATATGTATGGAGTGGAGTTTGCAAGTGAAAAGAAACTTTGTGTTCCCTTCAAGCTAGGTGAAGGACGGCTTTCACACACACTTATCTCTCAGAACTGAGCATGTGGAGAGACGTTCGTTCATCCAGCACAAAGGGAACGGGTTGCAGGAGAAACACTTACTCTGGTTTCTGAGTCTGTTTCCTAGTGCCGGTTTGAAGTGCCTGCCGTTTTCACTGTAAAACCGGGTTGGAGCTTTAACCTACCCATATATATGTATGGAAAGTAGTTTACAACTGAAAAGAAACTTTGTGTTCCCTTCAAGCTAGGTGAAGGACGGCTTTCACACACACTTATCTCTCAGAACTGAGCATGTGGAGAGACGTTCGTTCATCCAGCAGAAAGGGAACGGGTTGCAGGAGAATCACTTACTCTGGTTTCTCAGTCTGTTTCCTAGTGCCGGTTTGAAGTGCCTGCCGTTTTCACTGTAAAACCGGCCTGGAGCTTGAACCTCCCCATATATATGTATGGAGTGGAGTTTGCAACTGACAAGAAACTTTGTGTTCCCTTCAAGCTAGGTGAAGGACGGCTTTCACACACACTTATCTCTCAGAACTGAGCATGTGGAGAGACGTTCGTTCATCCAGCACAAAGGGAACGGGTTGCAGGAGAAACACTTACTCTGGTTTCTCAGTCTGTTTCCTAGTGCCGGTTTGAAGTGCCTGCCGTTTTCACTGTAAAACCGGCCTGGAGCTTGAACCTCCCCATATATATGTATGGAGAGGAGTTTGCAACTGAAAAGAAACTTTGTGTTCCCTTCAAGCTAGGTGAAGGACGGCTTTCACACACACTTATCTCTCAGAACTGAGCATGTGGAGAGACGTTCGTTCATCCAGCACAAAGGGAACGGGTTGCAGGAGAAACACTTACTCTGGTTTCTCAGTCTGTTTCCTAGTGCCGGTTTGAAGTGCCTGCCGTTTTCACTGTAAAACCGGCCTGGAGCTTGAACCTCCCCATAGATATGTATGGAGTGGAGTTTGCAACTGAAAAGAAACTTTGTGTTCCCTTCAAGCTAGGTGAAGGACGGCTTTCACACACACTTATCTCTCAGAACTGAGCATGTGGAGAGACGTTCGTTCATCCATCACAAAGGGAATGGGATGCAGGGGAAACACTTACTCTGGTTTCTCAGTCTGTTTCCTAATGCCGGTTTGAAGTGCCTGCCGTTTTCACTGTAAAACCGGGTTGGAGCTTTAACCTACAGATATATATGTATGGAAAGTAGTTTACAACTGAAAAGAAACTTTGTGTTCCCTTCAAGCTAGGTGAAGGACGGCTTTCACACACACTTATCTCTCAGAACTGAGCATGTGGAGAGACGTTCGTTCATCCAGCACGTAGGGAACGGGTTGCAGGAGAAACACTTACTCTGGTTTCTCAGTCTGTTTCCTAATGCCGGTTTGAAGTGCCTGCCGTTTTCATTGTAAAACCGGCCTGGAGCTTGAACCTCCCCATATATATGTATGGAGTGGAGTTTGCAACTGAAAAGAAACTTTGTGTTCCCTTCAAGCTAGGTGAAGGACGGCTTTCACACACACTTATCTCTCAGAACTGAGCATGTGGAGAGACGTTCGTTCATCCAGCACAAAGGGAACGGGTTGCAGGAGAAACACTTACTCTGGTTTCTCAGTCTGTTTCCTAGTGCCGGTTTGAAGTGCCTGCCGTTTTCACTGTAAAACCGGCCTGGAGCTTGAACCTCCCCATATATATGTATGGAGTGGAGTTTGCAAGTGAAAAGAAACTTTGTGTTCCCTTCAAGCTAGGTGAAGGACGGCTTTCACACACACTTATCTCTCAGAACTGAGCATGTGGAGAGACGTTCGTTCATCCAGCACAAAGGGAACGGGTTGCAGGAGAAACACTTACTCTGGTTTCTCAGTCTGTTTCCTAGTGCCGGTTTGAAGTGCCTGCCGTTTTCACTGTAAAACCGGGTTGGAGCTTTAACCTACCCATATATATGTATGGAGTGGAGTTTGCAACTGAAAAGAAACTTTGTGTTCCCTTCAAGCTAGGTGAAGGACGGCTTTCACACACACTTATCTCTCAGAACTGAGCATGTGGAGAGACGTTCGTTCATCCAGCACAAAGGGAACGGGTTGCAGGAGAAACACTTACTCTGGTTTCTCAGTCTTTTTCCTAGTGCCGGTTTGAAGTGCCTGCCGTTTTCACTGTAAAACCGGGTTGGAGCTTTAACCTACCCATATATATGTATGGAAAGGAGTTTGCAAGTGAAAAGAAACTTTGTGTTCCCTTCAAGCTAGGTGAAGGACGGCTTTCACACACACTTATCTCTCAGAACTGAGCATGTGGAGAGACGTTCGTTCATCCAGCACATAGGGAATGGGATGCAGGAGAAACATTTACTCTGGTTTCTCAGTCTGTTTCCTAATGCCGGTTTGAAGTGCCTGCCGTTTTCACTGTAAACCCGGGTTGGAGCTTTAACCTACCCATATATATGTATGGAAAGTAGTTTACAACTGAAAAGAAACTTTGTGTTCCCTTCAAGCCAGGTGAAGGTCGGCTTTCACACACACTTATCTCTCAGAACTGAGCATGTGGAGAGACGTTCGTTCATCCATCACATAGGGAACGGGTTGCAGGAGAAACACTTACTCTGGTTTCTCAGTCTGTTTCCTAGTGCCGGTTTGAAGTGCCTGCCGTTTTCACTGTAAAACCGGCCTGGAGCTTGAACCTCCCCATATATATGTATGGAGTGGAGTTTGCAAGTGAAAAGAAACTTTGTGTTCCCTTCAAGCTAGGTGAAGGACGGCTTTCACACACACTTATCTCTCAGAACTGAGCATGTGGAGAGACGTTCGTTCATCCAGCACAAAGGGAATGGGATGCAGGAGAAACACTTACTCTGGTTTCTCAGTTTGTTTCCTAATGCCGGTTTGAAGTGCCTGCCGTTTTCACTGTAAAACCGGGTTGGAGCTTTAACCTACCCATATATATGTATGGAAAGTAGTTTACAACTGAAAAGAAACTTTGTGTTCCCTTCAAGCTAGGTGAAGGACGGCTTTCACACACACTTATCTCTCAGAACTGAGCATGTGGAGAGACGTTCGTTCATCCAGCACAAAGGGAACGGGTTGCAGGAGAAACACTTACTCTGGTTTCTGAGTCTGTTTCCTAGTGCCTGTTTGAAGTGCCTGCCGTTTTCAGTGTAAAACCGGGTTGGAGCTTGAACCTCCCCATATATATGTATGGAGTGGAGTTTGCAACTGAAAAGAAACTTTGTGTTCCCTTCAAGCTAGGTGAAGGACGGCTTTCACACACACTTATCTCTCAGAACTGAGCATGTGGAGAGACGTTCGTTCATCCAGCACAAAGGTAACGGGTTGCAGGAGAATCACTTACTCTGGTTTCTCAGTCTGTTTCCTAGTGCCGGTTTGAAGTGCCTGCCGTTTTCACTGTAAAACCGGGTTGGAGCTTGAACTTCCCCATATATATGTATGGAAAGGAGTTTGCAAGTGAAAAGAAACTTTGTGTTCCCTTCAAGCTAGGTGAAGGACGGCTTTCACACACACTTATCTCTCAGAACTGAGCATGTGGAGAGACGTTCTTTCATCCAGCACAAAGGGACCGGGTTGCAGGAGAAACACTTACTCTGGTTTCTCAGTCTGTTTCCTAGTGCCGGTTTGAAGTGCCTGCCGTTTTCACTGTAAAACCGGCCTGGAGCTTGAACCTCCCCATATATATGTATGGAGTGGAGTTTGCAACTGAAAAGAAACTTTGTGTTCCCTTCAAGCTAGGTGAAGGACGGCTTTCACACACACTTATCTCTCAGAACTGAGCATGTGGAGAGACGTTCGTTCATCCAGCACAAAGGGACCGGGTTGCAGGAGAAACACTTACTCTGGTTTCTCAGTCTGTTTCCTAGTGCCGGTTTGAAGTGCCTGCCGTTTTCAGTGTAAAACCGGCCTGGAGCTTGAACCTCCCCATATATATGTATGGAGTGGAGTTTGCAACTGAAAAGAAACTTTGTGTTCCCTTCAAGCTAGGTGAAGGACGGCTTTCACACACACTTATCTCTCAGAACTGAGCATGTGGAGAGACGTTCGTTCATCCAGCACAAATGGAACGGGTTGCAGGAGAAACACTTACTCTGGTTTCTCAGTCTGTTTCCTAGTGCCGGTTTGAAGTGCCTGCCGTTTTCACTGTAAAACCGGCCTGGAGCTTGAACCTCCCCATATATATGTATGGAGTGGAGTTTGCAACTGAAAAGAAACTTTGTGTTCCCTTCAAGCTAGGTGAAGGACGGCTTTCACACACACTTATCTCTCAGAACTGAGCATGTGGAGAGACGTTCGTTCATCCAGCACAAAGGGAACGGGTTGCAGGAGAAACACATACTCTGGTTTCTCAGTCTGTTTCCTAGTGCCGGTTTGAAGTGCCTGCCGTTTTCACTGTAAAACTGGCCTGGAGCTTGAACCTCCCCATATATATGTATGGAGTGGAGTTTGCAAGTGAAAAGAAACTTTGTATTCCCTTCAAGCTAGGTGAAGGACGGCTTTCACACACACTTATCTCTCAGAACTGAGCATGTGGAGAGACGTTCGTTCATCCAGCACAAAGGGAACGGGTTGCAGGAGAAACACTTACTCTGGTTTCTCAGTCTGTTTCCTAGTGCCGGTTTGAAGTGCCTGCCGTTTTCACTGTAAAACCGGGTTGGAGCTTGAACCTCCCCATATATATGTATGGAGTGGAGTTTGCAAGTGAAAAGAAACTTTGTGTTCCCTTCAAGCTAGGTGAAGGACGGCTTTCACACACACTTATCTCTCAGAACTGAGCATGTGGAGAGACGTTCGTTCATCCAGCACAAAGGGAACGGGTTGCAGGAGAATCACTTACTCTGGTTTCTCAGTCTGTTTCCTAGTGCCGGTTTGAAGTGCCTGCCGTTTTCACTGTAAAACCGGGTTGGAGCTTGAACTTCCCCATATATATGTATGGAAAGGAGTTTGCAAGTGAAAAGAAACTTTGTGTTCCCTTCAAGCTAGGTGAAGGACGGCTTTCACACACACTTATCTCTCAGAACTGAGCATGTGGAGAGACGTTCGTTCATCCAGCACAAAGGGAACGGGTTGCAGGAGAAACACTTACTCTGGTTTCTCAGTCTGTTTCCTAGTGCCGGTTTGAAGTGCCTGCCGTTTTCACTGTAAAACCGGCCTGGAGCTTGAACCTCCCCATATATATGTATGGAGTGGAGTTTGCAACTGAAAAGAAAATTTGTGTTCCCTTCAAGCTAGGTGAAGGACGGCTTTCACACACACTTATCTCTCAGAACTGAGCATGTGGAGAGACGTTCGTTCATCCAGCACAAAGGGAACGGGTTGCAGGAGAAACACATACTCTGGTTTCTCAGTCTGTTTCCTAGTGCCGGTTTGAAGTGCCTGCCGTTTTCACTGTAAAACTGGCCTGGAGCTTGAACCTCCCCATATATATGTGTGGAGTGGAGTTTGCAAGTGAAAAGAAACTTTGTGTTCCCTTCAAGCTAGGTGAAGGACGGCTTTCACACACACTTATCTCTCAGAACTGAGCATGTGGAGAGACGTTCGTTCATCCAGCACAAAGGGAACGGATTGCAGGAGAAACACTTACTCTGGTTTCTGAGTCTCTTTCCTAGTGCCGGTTTGAAGTGCCTGCCGTTTTCACTGTAAAACCGGTTTGGAGCTTCAACCTCCCCATATATATGTATGGAGTGGAGTTTGCAAGTGAAAAGAAACTTTGTGTTCCCTTCAAGCTAGGTGAAGGACGGCTTTCACACACACTTATCTCTCAGAACTGAGCATGTGGAGAGACGTTCGTTCATCCAGCACAAAGGGAACGGGTTGCAGGAGAATCACTTACTATGGTTTCTCAGTCTGTTTCCTAGTGCCGGTTTGAAGTGCCTGCCGTTTTCACTGTAAAACCGGGTTGGAGCTTGAACTTCCCCATATATATGTATGGAAAGGAGTTTGCAAGTGAAAAGAAACTTTGTGTTCCCTTCAAGCTAGGTGAAGGACGGCTTTCACACACACTTATCTCTCAGAACTGAGCATGTGGAGAGACGTTCTTTCATCCAGCACAAAGGGACCGGGTTGCAGGAGAAACACTTAATCTGGTTTCTCAGTCTGTTTCCTAGTGCCGGTTTGAAGTGCCTGCCGTTTTCAGTGTAAAACCGGCCTGGAGCTTGAACCTCCCCATATATATGTATGGAGTGGAGTTTGCAACTGAAAAGAAACTTTGTGTTCCCTTCAAGCTAGGTGAAGGACGGCTTTCACACACACTTATCTCCCAGAACTGAGCATGTGGAGAGACATTCGTTCATCCAGCACAAAGGGACCGGGTTGCAGGAGAAACACTTACTCTGGTTTCTCAGTCTGTTTCCTAGTGCCGGTTTGAAGTGCCTGCCGTTTTCAGTGTAAAACCGGCCTGGAGCTTGAACCTCCCCATATATATGTATGGAGTGGAGTTTGCAACTGAAAAGAAACTTTGTGTTCCCTTCAAGCTAGGTGAAGGACGGCTTTCACACACACTTATCTCTCAGAACTGAGCATGTGGAGAGACGTTCGTTCATCCAGCACAAAGGGAACGGGTTGCAGGAGAAACACTTACTCTGGTTTCTCAGTCTGTTTCCTAGTGCCGGTTTGAAGTGCCTGCCGTTTTCACTGTAAAACCGGCCTGGAGCTTGAACCTCCCCATAGATATGTATGGAGTGGAGTTTGCAACTGAAAAGAAACTTTGTGTTCCCTTCAAGCTAGGTGAAGGACGGCTTTCACACACACTTATCTCTCAGAACTGAGCATGTGGAGAGACGTTCGTTCATCAAGCACAAAGGGAACGGGTTGCAGGAGAAACACATACTCTGGTTTCTCAGTCTGTTTCCTAGTGCCGGTTTGAAGTGCCTGCCGTTTTCACTGTAAAACCGGCCTGGAGCTTGAACCTCCCCATAGATATGTATGGAGTGGAGTTTGCAAGTGAAAAGAAACTTTGTGTTCCCTTCAAGCTAGGTGAAGGACGGCTTTCACACACACTTATCTCTCAGAACTGAGCATGTGGAGAGACGTTCGTTCATCCAGCACAAAGGGAACGGGTTGCAGGAGAAACACTTACTCTGGTTTCTCAGTCTGTTTCCTAGTGCCGGTTTGAAGTGCCTGCCGTTTTCACTGTAAAACCGGGTTGGAGCTTGAACCTCCCCATATATATGTATGGAGTGGAGTTTGCAAGTGAAAAGAAACTTTGTGTTCCCTTCAAGCTAGGTGAAGGACAGCTTTCACACACACTTATCTCTCAGAACTGAGCATGTGGAGAGACGTTCGTTCATCCAGCACAAAGGGAACGGGTTGCAGGAGAATCACTTACTCTGGTTTCTCAGTCTGTTTCCTAGTGCCGGATTGAAGTGCCTGCCGTTTTCACTGTAAAACCGGGTTGGAGCTTGAACTTCCCCATATATATGTATGGAAAGGAGTTTGCAAGTGAAAAGAAACTTTGTGTTCCCTTCAAGCTAGGTGAAGGACGGCTTTCACACACACTTATCTCTCAGAACTGAGCATGTGGAGAGACGTTCTTTCATCCAGCACAAAGGGACCGGGTTGCAGGAGAAACACTTACTCTGGTTTCTCAGTCTGTTTCCTAGTGCCGGTTTGAAGTGCCTGCCGTTTTCAGTGTAAAACCGGCCTGGAGCTTGAACCTCCCCATATATATGTATGGAGTGGAGTTTGCAACTGAAAAGAAACTTTGTGTTCCCTTCAAGCTAGGTGAAGGACGGCTTTCACACACACTTATCTCTCAGAACTGAGCATGTGGAGAGACGTTCGTTCATCCAGCACAAAGGGAACGGGTTGCAGGAGAAACACATACTCTGGTTTCTCAGTCTGTTTCCTAGTGCCGGTTTGAAGTGCCTGCCGTTTTCACTGTAAAACCGGCCTGGAGCTTGAACCTCCCCATATATATGTATGGAGTGGAGTTTGCAAGTGAAAAGAAACTTTGTGTTCCCTTCAAGCTAGGTGAAGGACGGCTTTCACACACACTTATCTCTCAGAACTGAGCATGTGGAGAGACGTTCGTTCATCCAGCACAAAGGGAACGGGTTGCAGGAGAAACACTTACTCTGGTTTCTCAGTCTGTTTCCTAGTGCCGGTTTGAAGTGCCTGCCGTTTTCACTGTAAAACCGGGTTGGAGCTTGAACCTCCCCATATATATGTATGGAGTGGAGTTTGCAAGTGAAAAGAAACTTTGTGTTCCCTTCAAGCTAGGTGAAGGACGGCTTTCACACACACTTATCTCTCAGAACTGAGCATGTGGAGAGACGTTCGTTCTTCCAGCACATAGGGAATGGGATGCAGGAGAAACATTTACTCTGGTTTCTCAGTCTGTTTCCTAATGAGGGTTTGAAGTGCCTGCCGTTTTCACTGTAAAACCGGGTTGGAGCTTTAACCTACCCATATATATGTAGGGAAAGTAGTTTACAACTGAAAAGAAACTTTGTGTTCCCTTCAAGCTAGGTGAAGGACGGCTTTCACACACACTTATCTCTCAGAATTGAGCATGTGGAGAGACGTTCGTTCATCCAGCACATAGGGAACGGGTTGCAGGAGAAACACTTACTCTGGTTTCTCAGTCTGTTTCCTAGTGCCGGTTTGAAGTGCCTGCCGTTTTCACTGTAAAACCGGCCTGGAGCTTGAACCTCCCCATATATATTCATGGAGTGGAGTTTGCAAGTGAAAAGAAACTTTGTGTTCCCTTCAAGCTAGGTGAAGGACGGCTTTCACACACACTTATCTCTCAGAACTGAGCATGTGGAGAGACGTTCGTTCATCCAGCACAAAGGGAACGGGTTGCAGGAGAAACACTTACTCTGGTTTCTCAGTCTGTTTCCTAGTGCCGGTTTGAAGTGCCTGCCGTTTTCACTGTAAAACCGGCCTGGAGCTTGAACCTCCCCATAGATATGTATGGAGTGGAGTTTGCAACTGAAAAGAAACTTTGTGTTCCCTTCAAGCTAGGTGAAGGACGGCTTTCACACACACTTATCTCTCAGAACTGAGCATGTGGAGAGACCTTCGTTCATCCAGCACAAAGGGAATGGGATGCAGGAGAAACACTTACTCTGGTTTCTCAGTCTGTTTCCTAATGCCGGTTTGAAGTGCCTGCCGTTTTCACTGTAAAACCGGGTTGGAGCTTTAACCTACCCATATATATGTATGGAAAGTAGTTTACAACTGAAAAGAAACTTTGTGTTCCCTTCAAGCTAGGTGAAGGACGGCTTTCACACACACTTATCTCTCAGAACTGAGCATGTGGAGAGACGTTCGTTCATCCAGCACAAAGGGAACGGGTTGCAGGAGAAACACTTACTCTGGTTTCTGAGTCTGTTTCCTAGTGCCGGTTTGAAGTGCCTGCCGTTTTCAGTGTAAAACCGGGTTGGAGCTTGAACCTCCCCATATATATGTATGGAGTGGAGTTTGCAACTGAAAAGAAACTTTGTGTTCCCTTCAAGCTAGGTGAAGGACGGCTTTCACACACACTTATCTCTCAGAACTGAGCATGTGGAGAGACGTTCGTTCATTCAGCACATAGGGAACGGGTTGCAGGAGAAACACTTACTCTGGTTTCTCAGTCTGTTTCCTAGTGCCGGTTTGAAGTGCCTGCCGTTTTCACTGTAAAACCGGGTTGGAGCTTGAACCTCCCCATATATATGTATGGAGTGGAGTTTGCAAGTGAAAAGAAACTTTGTGTTCCCTTCAAGCTAGGTGAAGGACGGCTTTCACACACACTTATCTCTCAGAACTGAGCATGTGGAGAGACGTTCGTTCATCCAGCACAAAGGGAACGGGTTGCAGGAGAAACACTTACTCTGGTTTCTGAGTCTGTTTCCTAGTGCCGGTTTGAAGTGCCTGCCGTTTTCACTGTAAAACCGGGTTGGAGCTTTAACCTACCCATATATATGTATGGAAAGTAGTTTACAACTGAAAAGAAACTTTGTGTTCCCTTCAAGCTAGGTGAAGGACGGCTTTCACACACACTTATCTCTCAGAACTGAGCATGTGGAGAGACGTTCGTTCATCCAGCAGAAAGGGAACGGGTTGCAGGAGAATCACTTACTCTGGTTTCTCAGTCTGTTTCCTAGTGCCGGTTTGAAGTGCCTGCCGTTTTCACTGTAAAACCGGCCTGGAGCTTGAACCTCCCCATATATATGTATGGAGTGGAGTTTGCAACTGACAAGAAACTTTGTGTTCCCTTCAAGCTAGGTGAAGGACGGCTTTCACACACACTTATCTCTCAGAACTGAGCATGTGGAGAGACGTTCGTTCATCCAGCACAAAGGGAACGGGTTGCAGGAGAAACACTTACTCTGGTTTCTCAGTCTGTTTCCTAGTGCCGGTTTGAAGTGCCTGCCGTTTTCACTGTAAAACCGGCCTGGAGCTTGAACCTCCCCATATATATGTATGGAGTGGAGTTTGCAACTGAAAAGAAACTTTGTGTTCCCTTCAAGCTAGGTGAAGGACGGCTTTCACACACACTTATCTCTCAGAACTGAGCATGTGGAGAGACGTTCGTTCATCCAGCACAAAGGGAACGGGTTGCAGGAGAAACACTTACTCTGGTTTCTCAGTCTGTTTCCTAGTGCCGGTTTGAAGTGCCTGCCGTTTTCACTGTAAAACCGGCCTGGAGCTTGAACCTCCCCATAGATATGTATGGAGTGGAGTTTGCAACTGAAAAGAAACTTTGTGTTCCCTTCAAGCTAGGTGAAGGACGGCTTTCACACACACTTATCTCTCAGAACTGAGCATGTGGAGAGACGTTCGTTCATCCATCACAAAGGGAATGGGATGCAGGGGAAACACTTACTCTGGTTTCTCAGTCTGTTTCCTAATGCCGGTTTGAAGTGCCTGCCGTTTTCACTGTAAAACCGGGTTGGAGCTTTAACCTACAGATATATATGTATGGAAAGTAGTTTACAACTGAAAAGAAACTTTGTGTTCCCTTCAAGCTAGGTGAAGGACGGCTTTCACACACACTTATCTCTCAGAACTGAGCATGTGGAGAGACGTTCGTTCATCCAGCACGTAGGGAACGGGTTGCAGGAGAAACACTTACTCTGGTTTCTCAGTCTGTTTCCTAATGCCGGTTTGAAGTGCCTGCCGTTTTCATTGTAAAACCGGCCTGGAGCTTGAACCTCCCCATATATATGTATGGAGTGGAGTTTGCAACTGAAAAGAAACTTTGTGTTCCCTTCAAGCTAGGTGAAGGACGGCTTTCACACACACTTATCTCTCAGAACTGAGCATGTGGAGAGACGTTCGTTCATCCAGCACAAAGGGAACGGGTTGCAGGAGAAACACTTACTCTGGTTTCTCAGTCTGTTTCCTAGTGCCGGTTTGAAGTGCCTGCCGTTTTCACTGTAAAACCGGCCTGGAGCTTGAACCTCCCCATATATATGTATGGAGTGGAGTTTGCAAGTGAAAAGAAACTTTGTGTTCCCTTCAAGCTAGGTGAAGGACGGCTTTCACACACACTTATCTCTCAGAACTGAGCATGTGGAGAGACGTTCGTTCATCCAGCACAAAGGGAACGGGTTGCAGGAGAAACACTTACTCTGGTTTCTCAGTCTGTTTCCTAGTGCCGGTTTGAAGTGCCTGCCGTTTTCACTGTAAAACCGGGTTGGAGCTTTAACCTACCCATATATATGTATGGAGTGGAGTTTGCAACTGAAAAGAAACTTTGTGTTCCCTTCAAGCTAGGTGAAGGACGGCTTTCACACACACTTATCTCTCAGAACTGAGCATGTGGAGAGACGTTCGTTCATCCAGCACAAAGGGAACGGGTTGCAGGAGAAACACTTACTCTGGTTTCTCAGTCTTTTTCCTAGTGCCGGTTTGAAGTGCCTGCCGTTTTCACTGTAAAACCGGCCTGGAGCTTGAACCTCCCCATATATATGTATGGAGTGGAGTTTGCAAGTGAAAAGAAACTTTGTGTTCCCTTCAAGCTAGGTGAAGGACGGCTTTCACACACACTTATCTCTCAGAACTGAGCATGTGGAGAGACGTTCGTTCATCCAGCACAAAGGGAATGGGATGCAGGAGAAACACTTACTCTGGTTTCTCAGTTTGTTTCCTAATGCCGGTTTGAAGTGCCTGCCGTTTTCACTGTAAAACCGGGTTGGAGCTTTAACCTACCCATATATATGTATGGAAAGTAGTTTATAACTGAAAAGAAACTTTGTGTTCCCTTCAAGCTAGGTGAAGGACGGCTTTCACACACACTTATCTCTCAGAACTGAGCATGTGGAGAGACGTTCGTTCATCCAGCACAAAGGGAACGGGTTGCAGGAGAAACACTTACTCTGGTTTCTGAGTCTGTTTCCTAGTGCCTGTTTGAAGTGCCTGCCGTTTTCAGTGTAAAACCGGGTTGGAGCTTGAACCTCCCCATATATATGTATGGAGTGGAGTTTGCAACTGAAAAGAAACTTTGTGTTCCCTTCAAGCTAGGTGAAGGACGGCTTTCACACACACTTATCTCTCAGAACTGAGCATGTGGAGAGACGTTCGTTCATCCAGCACAAAGGTAACGGGTTGCAGGAGAATCACTTACTCTGGTTTCTCAGTCTGTTTCCTAGTGCCGGTTTGAAGTGCCTGCCGTTTTCACTGTAAAACCGGGTTGGAGCTTGAACTTCCCCATATATATGTATGGAAAGGAGTTTGCAAGTGAAAAGAAACTTTGTGTTCCCTTCAAGCTAGGTGAAGGACGGCTTTCACACACACTTATCTCTCAGAACTGAGCATGTGGAGAGACGTTCTTTCATCCAGCACAAAGGGACCGGGTTGCAGGAGAAACACTTACTCTGGTTTCTCAGTCTGTTTCCTAGTGCCGGTTTGAAGTGCCTGCCGTTTTCACTGTAAAACCGGCCTGGAGCTTGAACCTCCCCATATATATGTATGGAGTGGAGTTTGCAACTGAAAAGAAACTTTGTGTTCCCTTCAAGCTAGGTGAAGGACGGCTTTCACACACACTTATCTCTCAGAACTGAGCATGTGGAGAGACGTTCGTTCATCCAGCACAAAGGGAATGGGATGCAGGAGAAACACTTACTCTGGTTTCTCAGTTTGTTTCCTAATGCCGGTTTGAAGTGCCTGCCGTTTTCACTGTAAAACCGGGTTGGAGCTTTAACCTACCCATATATATGTATGGAAAGTAGTTTACAACTGAAAAGAAACTTTGTGTTCCCTTCAAGCTAGGTGAAGGACGGCTTTCACACACACTTATCTCTCAGAACTGAGCATGTGGAGAGACGTTCGTTCATCCAGCACAAAGGGAACGGGTTGCAGGAGAAACACTTACTCTGGTTTCTGAGTCTGTTTCCTAGTGCCGGTTTGAAGTGCCTGCCGTTTTCAGTGTAAAACCGGGTTGGAGCTTGAACCTCCCCATATATATGTATGGAGTGGAGTTTGCAACTGAAAAGAAACTTTGTGTTCCCTTCAAGCTAGGTGAAGGACGGCTTTCACACACACTTATCTCTCAGAACTGAGCATGTGGAGAGACGTTCGTTCATCCAGCACAAAGGTAACGGGTTGCAGGAGAATCACTTACTCTGGTTTCTCAGTCTGTTTCCTAGTGCCGGTTTGAAGTGCCTGCCGTTTTCACTGTAAAACCGGGTTGGAGCTTGAACTTCCCCATATATATGTATGGAAAGGAGTTTGCAAGTGAAAAGAAACTTTGTGTTCCCTTCAAGCTAGGTGAAGGACGGCTTTCACACACACTTATCTCTCAGAACTGAGCATGTGGAGAGACGTTCTTTCATCCAGCACAAAGGGACCGGGTTGCAGGAGAAACACTTACTCTGGTTTCTCAGTCTGTTTCCTAGTGCCGGTTTGAAGTGCCTGCCGTTTTCACTGTAAAACCGGCCTGGAGCTTGAACCTCCCCATATATATGTATGGAGTGGAGTTTGCAACTGAAAAGAAACTTTGTGTTCCCTTCAAGCTAGGTGAAGGACGGCTTTCACACACACTTATCTCTCAGAACTGAGCATGTGGAGAGACGTTCGTTCATCCAGCACAAAGGGAACGGGTTGCAGGAGAAACACTTACTCTGGTTTCTCAGTCTGTTTCCTAGTGCCGGTTTGAAGTGCCTGCCGTTTTCACTGTAAAACCGGCCTGGAGCTTGAACCTCCCCATATATATGTATGGAGTGGAGTTTGCAACTGAAAAGAAACTTTGTGTTCCCTTCAAGCTAGGTGAAGGACGGCTTTCACACACACTTATCTCTCAGAACTGAGCATGTGGAAAGACATTCGTTCATCCAGCACAAAGGGAACGGGTTGCAGGAGAAACACTTACTCTGGTTTCTCAGTCTGTTTCCTAGTGCCGGTTTGAAGTGCCTGCTGTTTCACTGTAAAACCGGGTTGGAGCTTGAACCTCCCCATATATATGTATGGAGTGGAGTTTGCAAGTGAAAAGAAACTTTGTGTTCCCTTCAAGCTAGGTGAAGGACGGCTTTCACACACACTTATCTCTCAGAACTGAGCATGTGGAGAGACGTTCGTTCATCCAGCACAAAGGGAACGGGTTGCAGGAGAAACACTTACTCTGGTTTCTGAGTCTGTTTCCTAGTGCCGGTTTGAAGTGCCTGCCGTTTTCAGTGTAAAACCGGGTTGGAGCTTGAACCTCCCCATATATATGTATGGAGTGGAGTTTGCAACTGAAAAGAAACTTTGTGTTCCCTTCAAGCTAGGTGAAGGACGGCTTTCACACACACTTATCTCTCAGAACTGAGCATGTGGAGAGACGTTCGTTCATTCAGCACATAGGGAACGGGTTGCAGGAGAAACACTTACTCTGGTTTCTCAGTCTGTTTCCTAGTGCCGGTTTGAAGTGCCTGCCGTTTTCACTGTAAAACCGGGTTGGAGCTTGAACCTCCCCATATATATGTATGGAGTGGAGTTTGCAAGTGAAAAGAAACTTTGTGTTCCCTTCAAGCTAGGTGAAGGACGGCTTTCACACACACTTATCTCTCAGAACTGAGCATGTGGAGAGACGTTCGTTCATCCAGCACAAAGGGAACGGGTTGCAGGAGAAACACTTACTCTGGTTTCTGAGTCTGTTTCCTAGTGCCGGTTTGAAGTGCCTGCCGTTTTCACTGTAAAACCGGGTTGGAGCTTTAACCTACCCATATATATGTATGGAAAGTAGTTTACAACTGAAAAGAAACTTTGTGTTCCCTTCAAGCTAGGTGAAGGACGGCTTTCACACACACTTATCTCTCAGAACTGAGCATGTGGAGAGACGTTCGTTCATCCAGCACAAAGGGAACGGGTTGCAGGAGAATCACTTACTCTGGTTTCTCAGTCTGTTTCCTAGTGCCGGTTTGAAGTGCCTGCCGTTTTCACTGTAAAACCGGCCTGGAGCTTGAACCTCCCCATATATATGTATGGAGTGGAGTTTGCAACTGACAAGAAACTTTGTGTTCCCTTCAAGCTAGGTGAAGGACGGCTTTCACACACACTTATCTCTCAGAACTGAGCATGTGGAGAGACGTTCGTTCATCCAGCACAAAGGGAACGGGTTGCAGGAGAAACACTTACTCTGGTTTCTCAGTCTGTTTCCTAGTGCCGGTTTGAAGTGCCTGCCGTTTTCACTGTAAAACCGGCCTGGAGCTTGAACCTCCCCATAGATATGTATGGAGTGGAGTTTGCAACTGAAACGAAACTTTGTGTTCCCTTCAAGCTAGGTGAAGGACGGCTTTCACACACACTTATCTCTCAGAACTGAGCATGTGGAGAGACGTTCGTTCATCCATCACAAAGGGAATGGGATGCAGGGGAAACACTTACTCTGGTTTCTCAGTCTGTTTCCTAATGCCGGTTTGAAGTGCCTGCCGTTTTCACTGTAAAACCGGGTTGGAGCTTTAACCTACAGATATATATGTATGGAAAGTAGTTTACAACTGAAAAGAAACTTTGTGTTCCCTTCAAGCTAGGTGAAGGACGGCTTTCACACACACTTATCTCTCAGAACTGAGCATGTGGAGAGACGTTCGTTCATCCAGCACGTAGGGAACGGGTTGCAGGAGAAACACTTACTCTGGTTTCTGAGTCTGTTTCCTAGTGCCGGTTTGAAGTGCCTGCCGTTTTCACTGTAAAACCGGGTTGGAGCTTTAACCTACCCATATATATGTATGGAAAGTAGTTTACAACTGAAAAGAAACTTTGTGTTCCCTTCAAGCTAGGTGAAGGACGGCTTTCACACACACTTATCTCTCAGAACTGAGCATGTGGAGAGACGTTCGTTCATCCAGCACAAAGGGAACGGGTTGCAGGAGAATCACTTACTCTGGTTTCTCAGTCTGTTTCCTAGTGCCGGTTTGAAGTGCCTGCCGTTTTCACTGTAAAACCGGCCTGGAGCTTGAACCTCCCCATATATATGTATGGAGTGGAGTTTGCAACTGACAAGAAACTTTGTGTTCCCTTCAAGCTAGGTGAAGGACGGCTTTCACACACACTTATCTCTCAGAACTGAGCATGTGGAGAGACGTTCGTTCATCCAGCACAAAGGGAACGGGTTGCAGGAGAAACACTTACTCTGGTTTCTCAGTCTGTTTCCTAGTGCCGGTTTGAAGTGCCTGCCGTTTTCACTGTAAAACCGGCCTGGAGCTTGAACCTCCCCATAGATATGTATGGAGTGGAGTTTGCAACTGAAACGAAACTTTGTGTTCCCTTCAAGCTAGGTGAAGGACGGCTTTCACACACACTTATCTCTCAGAACTGAGCATGTGGAGAGACGTTCGTTCATCCATCACAAAGGGAATGGGATGCAGGGGAAACACTTACTCTGGTTTCTCAGTCTGTTTCCTAATGCCGGTTTGAAGTGCCTGCCGTTTTCACTGTAAAACCGGGTTGGAGCTTTAACCTACAGATATATATGTATGGAAAGTAGTTTACAACTGAAAAGAAACTTTGTGTTCCCTTCAAGCTAGGTGAAGGACGGCTTTCACACACACTTATCTCTCAGAACTGAGCATGTGGAGAGACGTTCGTTCATCCAGCACGTAGGGAACGGGTTGCAGGAGAAACACTTACTCTGGTTTCTCAGTCTGTTTCCTAATGCCGGTTTGAAGTGCCTGCCGTTTTCACTGTAAAACCGGCCTGGAGCTTGAACCTCCCCATATATATGTATGGAGTGGAGTTTGCAACTGAAAAGAAACTTTGTGTTCCCTTCAAGCTAGGTGAAGGACGGCTTTCACACACACTTATCTCTCAGAACTGAGCATGTGGAAAGACATTCGTTCATCCAGCACAAAGGGAACGGGTTGCAGGAGAAACACTTACTCTGGTTTCTCAGTCTGTTTCCTAGTGCCGGTTTGAAGTGCCTGCTGTTTCACTGTAAAACCGGGTTGGAGCTTGAACCTCCCCATATATATGTATGGAGTGGAGTTTGCAAGTGAAAAGAAACTTTGTGTTCCCTTCAAGCTAGGTGAAGGACGGCTTTCACACACACTTATCTCTCAGAACTGAGCATGTGGAGAGACGTTCGTTCATCCAGCACAAAGGGAACGGGTTGCAGGAGAAACACTTACTCTGGTTTCTGAGTCTGTTTCCTAGTGCCGGTTTGAAGTGCCTGCCGTTTTCAGTGTAAAACCGGGTTGGAGCTTGAACCTCCCCATATATATGTATGGAGTGGAGTTTGCAACTGAAAAGAAACTTTGTGTTCCCTTCAAGCTAGGTGAAGGACGGCTTTCACACACACTTATCTCTCAGAACTGAGCATGTGGAGAGACGTTCGTTCATTCAGCACATAGGGAACGGGTTGCAGGAGAAACACTTACTCTGGTTTCTCAGTCTGTTTCCTAGTGCCGGTTTGAAGTGCCTGCCGTTTTCACTGTAAAACCGGGTTGGAGCTTGAACCTCCCCATATATATGTATGGAGTGGAGTTTGCAAGTGAAAAGAAACTTTGTGTTCCCTTCAAGCTAGGTGAAGGACGGCTTTCACACACACTTATCTCTCAGAACTGAGCATGTGGAGAGACGTTCGTTCATCCAGCACAAAGGGAACGGGTTGCAGGAGAAACACTTACTCTGGTTTCTGAGTCTGTTTCCTAGTGCCGGTTTGAAGTGCCTGCCGTTTTCACTGTAAAACCGGGTTGGAGCTTTAACCTACCCATATATATGTATGGAAAGTAGTTTACAACTGAAAAGAAACTTTGTGTTCCCTTCAAGCTAGGTGAAGGACGGCTTTCACACACACTTATCTCTCAGAACTGAGCATGTGGAGAGACGTTCGTTCATCCAGCACAAAGGGAACGGGTTGCAGGAGAATCACTTACTCTGGTTTCTCAGTCTGTTTCCTAGTGCCGGTTTGAAGTGCCTGCCGTTTTCACTGTAAAACCGGCCTGGAGCTTGAACCTCCCCATATATATGTATGGAGTGGAGTTTGCAACTGACAAGAAACTTTGTGTTCCCTTCAAGCTAGGTGAAGGACGGCTTTCACACACACTTATCTCTCAGAACTGAGCATGTGGAGAGACGTTCGTTCATCCAGCACAAAGGGAACGGGTTGCAGGAGAAACACTTACTCTGGTTTCTCAGTCTGTTTCCTAGTGCCGGTTTGAAGTGCCTGCCGTTTTCACTGTAAAACCGGCCTGGAGCTTGAACCTCCCCATAGATATGTATGGAGTGGAGTTTGCAACTGAAACGAAACTTTGTGTTCCCTTCAAGCTAGGTGAAGGACGGCTTTCACACACACTTATCTCTCAGAACTGAGCATGTGGAGAGACGTTCGTTCATCCATCACAAAGGGAATGGGATGCAGGGGAAACACTTACTCTGGTTTCTCAGTCTGTTTCCTAATGCCGGTTTGAAGTGCCTGCCGTTTTCACTGTAAAACCGGGTTGGAGCTTTAACCTACAGATATATATGTATGGAAAGTAGTTTACAACTGAAAAGAAACTTTGTGTTCCCTTCAAGCTAGGTGAAGGACGGCTTTCACACACACTTATCTCTCAGAACTGAGCATGTGGAGAGACGTTCGTTCATCCAGCACGTAGGGAACGGGTTGCAGGAGAAACACTTACTCTGGTTTCTCAGTCTGTTTCCTAATGCCGGTTTGAAGTGCCTGCCGTTTTCACTGTAAAACCGGCCTGGAGCTTGAACCTACCCATATATATGTATGGAGTGGAGTTTGCAACTGAAAAGAAACTTTGTGTTCCCTTCAAGCTAGGTGAAGGACGGCTTTCACACACACTTATCTCTCAGAACTGAGCATGTGGAGAGACGTTCGTTCATCCAGCACAAAGGGAACGGGTTGCAGGAGAAACACTTACTCTGGTTTCTCAGTCTGTTTCCTAGTGCCGGTTTGAAGTGCCTGCCGTTTTCACTGTAAAACCGGCCTGGAGCTTGAACCTCCCCATATATATGTATGGAGTGGAGTTTGCAAGTGAAAAGAAACTTTGTGTTCCCTTCAAGCTAGGTGAAGGACGGCTTTCACACACACTTATCTCTCAGAACTGAGCATGTGGAGAGACGTTCGTTCATCCAGCACAAAGGGAACGGGTTGCAGGAGAAACACTTACTCTGGTTTCTCAGTCTGTTTCCTAGTGCCGGTTTGAAGTGCCTGCCGTTTTCACTGTAAAACCGGGTTGGAGCTTTAACCTACCCATATATATGTATGGAGTGGAGTTTGCAACTGAAAAGAAACTTTGTGTTCCCTTCAAGCTAGGTGAAGGACGGCTTTCACACACACTTATCTCTCAGAACTGAGCATGTGGAGAGACGTTCGTTCATCCAGCACAAAGGGAACGGGTTGCAGGAGAAACACTTACTCTGGTTTCTCAGTCTGTTTCCTAGTGCCGGTTTGAAGTGCCTGCCGTTTTCACTGTAAAACCGGGTTGGAGCTTTAACCTACCCATATATATGTATGGAAAGGAGTTTGCAAGTGAAAAGAAACTTTGTGTTCCCTTCAAGCTAGGTGAAGGACGGCTTTCACACACACTTATCTCTCAGAACTGAGCATGTGGAGAGACGTTCGTTCATCCAGCACATAGGGAATGAGATGCAGGAGAAACATTTACTCTGGTTTCTCAGTCTGTTTCCTAATGCCGGTTTGAAGTGCCTGCCGTTTTCACTGTAAACCCGGGTTGGAGCTTTAACCTACCCATATATATGTATGGAAAGTAGTTTACAACTGAAAAGAAACTTTGTGTTCCCTTCAAGCTAGGTGAAGGACGGCTTTCACACACACTTATCTCTCAGAACTGAGCATGTGGAGAGACGTTCGTTCACCCATCACATAGGGAACGGGTTGCAGGAGAAACACTTACTCTGGTTTCTCAGTCTGTTTCCTAGTGCCGGTTTGAAGTGCCTGCCGTTTTCACTGTAAAACCGGCCTGGAGCTTGAACCTCCCCATATATATGTATGGAGTGGAGTTTGCAACTGAAAAGAAACTTTGTGTTCCCTTCAAGCTAGGTGAAGGACGGCTTTCACACACACTTATCTCTCAGAACTGAGCATGTGGAGAGACGTTCGTTCATCCAGCACAAAGGGAATGGGATGCAGGAGAAACACTTACTCTGGTTTCTCAGTTTGTTTCCTAATGCCGGTTTGAAGTGCCTGCCGTTTTCACTGTAAAACCGGGTTGGAGCTTTAACCTACCCATATATATGTATGGAAAGTAGTTTACAACTGAAAAGAAACTTTGTGTTCCCTTCAAGCTAGGTGAAGGACGGCTTTCACACACACTTATCTCTCAGAACTGAGCATGTGGAGAGACGTTCGTTCATCCAGCACAAAGGGAACGGGTTGCAGGAGAAACACTTACTCTGGTTTCTGAGTCTGTTTCCTAGTGCCTGTTTGAAGTGCCTGCCGTTTTCAGTGTAAAACCGGGTTGGAGCTTGAACCTCCCCATATATATGTATGGAGTGGAGTTTGCAACTGAAAAGAAACTTTGTGTTCCCTTCAAGCTAGGTGAAGGACGGCTTTCACACACACTTATCTCTCAGAACTGAGCATGTGGAGAGACGTTCGTTCATCCAGCACAAAGGTAACGGGTTGCAGGAGAATCACTTACTCTGGTTTCTCAGTCTGTTTCCTAATGCCGGTTTGAAGTGCCTGCCGTTTTCACTGTAAAACCGGGTTGGAGCTTGAACTTCCCCATATATATGTATGGAAAGGAGTTTGCAAGTGAAAAGAAACTTTGTGTTCCCTTCAAGCTAGGTGAAGGACGGCTTTCACACACACTTATCTCTCAGAACTGAGCATGTGGAGAGACGTTCTTTCATCCAGCACAAAGGGACCGGGTTGCAGGAGAAACACTTACTCTGGTTTCTCAGTCTGTTTCCTAGTGCCGGTTTGAAGTGCCTGCCGTTTTCACTGTAAAACCGGCCTGGAGCTTGAACCTCCCCATATATATGTATGGAGTGGAGTTTGCAACTGAAAAGAAACTTTGTGTTCCCTTCAAGCTAGGTGAAGGACGGCTTTCACACACACTTATCTCTCAGAACTGAGCATGTGGAGAGACGTTCGTTCATCCAGCACAAAGGGAACGGGTTGCAGGAGAAACACTTACTCTGGTTTCTCAGTCTGTTTCCTAGTGCCGGTTTGAAGTGCCTGCTGTTTCACTGTAAAACCGGGTTGGAGCTTTAACCTCCCCATATATATGTATGGAGTGGAGTTTGCAAGTGAAAAGAAACTTTGTGTTCCCTTCAAGCTAGGTGAAGGACGGCTTTCACACACACTTATCTCTCAGAACTGAGCATGTGGAGAGACGTTCGTTCATCCAGCACAAAGGGAACGGGTTGCAGGAGAAACACTTACTCTGGTTTCTCAGTCTGTTTCCTAGTGCCGGTTTGAAGTGCCTGCCGTTTTCACTGTAAAACCGGCCTGGAGCTTGAACCTCCCCATAGATATGTATGGAGTGGAGTTTGCAACTGAAAAGAAACTTTGTGTTCCCTTTAAGCTAGGTGAAGGACGGCTTTCACACACACTTATCTCTCAGAAATGAGCATGTGGAGAGACGTTCGTTCATCCAGCACAAAGGGAACGGGTTGCAGGAGAAACCCTTACTCTGGTTTCTCAGTCTGTTTCCTAGTGCTGGTTTGAAGTGCCTGCCGTTTTCACTGTAAAACCGGCCTGGAGCTTGAACCTCCCCATATATATGTATGGAGTGGAGTTTGCAAGTGAAAAGAAACTTTGTGTTCCCTTCAAGCTAGGTGAAGGACGGCTTTCACACACACTTATCTCTCAGAACTGAGCATGTGGAGAGACGTTCGTTCATCCAGCACAAAGGGAACGGGTTGCAGGAGAAACACTTACTCTGGTTTCTCAGTCTGTTTCCTAGTGCCGGTTTGAAGTGCCTGCCGTTTTCACTGTAAAACCGGCCTGGAGCTTGAACCTCCCCATAGATATGTATGGAGTGGAGTTTGCAACTGAAAAGAAACTTTGTGTTCCCTTCAAGCTAGGTGAAGGACGGCTTTCACACACACTTATCTCTCAGAACTGAGCATGTGGAGAGACGTTCGTTCATCCAGCACAAAGGGAACGGGTTGCAGGAGAAACACTTACTCTGGTTTCTCAGTCTGTTTCCTAGTGCCGGTTTGAAGTGCCTGCCGTTTTCACTGTAAAACCGGGTTGGAGCTTTAACCTCCCGTATATATGTATGGAGTGGAGTTTGCAACTGAAAAGAAACTTTGTGTTCCCTTCAAGCTAGGTGAAGGACGGCTTTCACACACACTTATCTCTCAGAACTGAGCATGTGGAGAGACGTTCGTTCATCCAGCACAAAGGGAACGGGTTGCAGGAGAAACACTTACTCTGGTTTCTCAGTCTGTTTCCTAGTGCCGGTTTGAAGTGCCTGCCGTTTTCACTGTAAAACCGGGTTGGAGCTTTAACCTACCCATATATATGTATGGAAAGTAGTTTACAACTGAAAAGAAACTTTGTGTTCCCTTCAAGCTAGGTGAAGGACGGCTTTCACACACACTTATCTCTCAGAACTGAGCATGTGGAGAGACGTTCGTTCATCCAGCACATAGGGAACGGGATGCAGGAGAAACACTTACTCTGGTTTCTCAGTCTGTTTCCTAATGCCGGTTTGAAGTGCCTGCCGTTTTCACTGTAAAACCGGGTTGGAGCTTGAACCTCCCCATATATATGTATGGAAAGTAGTTTACAACTGAAAAGAAACTTTGTGTTCCCTTCAAGCTAGGTGAAGGACGGCTTTCACACACACTTATCTCTCAGAACTGAGCATGTGGAGAGACGTTCGTTCATCCAGCACATAGGGAACGGGTTGCAGGAGAAACACTTACTCTGGTTTCTCAGTCTGTTTCCTAGTGCCGGTTTGAAGTGCCTGCCGTTTTCACTGTAAAACCGGGTTGGAGCTTTAACCTACCCATATATATGTATGGAGTGGAGTTTGCAAGTGAAAAGAAACTTTGTGTTCCCTTCAAGCTAGGTGAAGGACGGCTTTCACACACACTTATCTCTCAGAACTGAGCATGTGGAGAGACGTTCGTTCATCCAGCACAAAGGGAACGGGTTGCAGGAGAAACACTTACTCTGGTTTCTCAGTCTGTTTCCTAGTGCCGGTTTGAAGTGCCTGCCGTTTTCACTGTAAAACCGGCCTGGAGCTTGAACCTCCCCATAGACATGTATGGAGTGGAGTTTGCAAGTGAAAAGAAACTTTGTGTTCCCTTCAAGCTAGGTGAAGGACGGCTTTCACACACACTTATCTCTCAGAACTGAGCATGTGGAGAGACGTTCGTTCATCCATCACAAAGGGAATGGGATGCAGGAGAAAAACTTACTCTGGTTTCTCAGTCTGTTTCCTAATGCCGGTTTGAAGTGCCTGCCGTTTTCACTGTAAAACCGGGTTGGAGCTTTAACCTACCCATATATATGTATGGAAAGTAGTTTACAACTGAAAAGAAACTTTGTGTTCCCTTCAAGCTAGTTGAAGGGCGGCTTTCACACACACTTATCTCTCAGAACTGAGCATGTGGAGAGACGTTCGTTCATCCAGCACGTAGGGAACGGGTTGCAGGAGAAACACTTACTCTGGTTTCTCAGTCTGTTTCCTAATGCCGGTTTGAAGTGCCTGCCGTTTTCACTGTAAAACCGGGTTGGAGCTTTAACCTACCCATATATATGTATGGAAAGTAGTTTACAACTGAAAAGAAACTTTGTGTTCCCTTCAACCTAGGTGAAGGACGGCTTTCACACACACTTATCTCTCAGAACTGTGCATGTGGAGAGACGTTCGTTCATCCAGCAAAAAGGGAACGGGTTGCAGGAGAAACACTTACTCTGGTTTCTCAGTCTGTTTCCTAGTGCCGGTTTGAAGTGCCTGCCGTTTTCACTGTAAAACCGGCCTGGAGCTTGAACCTCCCCATATATATGTATGGAGTGGAGTTTGCAACTGAAAACAAACTTTGTGTTCCCTTCAAGCTAGGTGAAGGACGGCTTTCACACACACTTATCTCTCAGAACTGAGCATGTGGAGAGACGTTCGTTCATCCAGCACAAAGGGAACGGGTTGCAGGAGAAACATTACTCTGGTTTCTGAGTCTGTTTCCTAGTGCCTGTTTGAAGTGCCTGCCGTTTTCAGTGTAAAACCGGGTTGGAGCTTGAACCTCCCCATATATATGTATGGAGTGGAGTTTGCAACTGAAAAGAAACTTTGTGTTTCCTTCAAGCTAGGTGAAGGACGGCTTTCACACACACTTATCTCTCAGAACTGAGCATGTGGAGAGACGTTCGTTCATCCAGCACAAAGGTAACGGATTGCAGGAGAATCACTTACTCTGGTTTCTCAGTCTGTTTCCTAGTGCCGGTTTGAAGTGCCTGCCGTTTTCACTGTAAAACCGGGTTGGAGCTTGAACTTCCCCATATATATGTATGGAAAGGAGTTTGCAAGTGAAAAGAAACTTTGTGTTCCCTTCAAGCTAGGTGAAGGACGGCTTTCACACACACTTATCTCTCAGAACTGAGCATGTGGAGAGACGTTCGTTCATCCAGCACAAAGGGAACGGGTTGCAGGAGAAACACTTACTCTGGTTTCTCAGTCTGTTTCCTAGTGCCGGTTTGAAGTGCCTGCCGTTTTCACTGTATAACCGGCCTGGAGCTTGAACCTCCCCATATATATGTATGGAGTGGAGTTTGCAACTGACAAGAAACTTTGTGTTCCCTTCAAGCTAGGTGAAGGACGGCTTTCACACACACTTATCTCTCAGAAGTGAGCATGTGGAGAGACGTTCGTTCATCCAGCACAAAGGGAACGGGTTGCAGGAGAAACACATACTCTGGTTTCTCAGTCTGTTTCCTAGTGCCGGTTTGAAGTGCCTGCCGTTTTCACTGTAAAACCGGCCTGGAGCTTGAACCTCCCCATATATATGTATGGAGTGGAGTTTGCAAGTGAAAAGAAACTTTGTGTTCCCTTCAAGCTAGGTGAAGGACGGCTTTCACACACACTTATCTCTCAGAACTGAGCATGTGGAGAGACGTTCGTTCATCCAGCACATAGGGAATGGGATGCAGGAGAAACATTTACTCTGGTTTCTCAGTCTGTTTCCTAATGCCGGTTTGAAGTGCCTGCCGTTTTCATTGTAAAACCGGCCTGGAGCTTGAACCTACCCATATATATGTATGGAAAGTAGTTTACAACTGAAAAGAAACTTTGTGTTCCCTTCAAGCTAGGTGAAGGACTTCTTTCACACACACTTATCTCTCAGAACTGAGCATGTGGAGAGACGTTCGTTCATCCAGCACATAGGGAACGGGTTGCAGGAGAAACACTTACTCTGGTTTCTCAGTCTGTTTCCTAGTGCCGGTTTGAAGTGCCTGCCGTTTTCCCTGTAAAACCGGGTTGGAGCTTTAACCTACCCGTATATATGTATGGAGTGGAGTTTGCAACTGAAAAGAAACTTTGTGTTCCCTTCAAGCTAGGTGAAGGACGGCTTTCACACACACTTATCTCTCAGAACTGAGCATGTGGAGAGACGTTCGTTCATCCAGCACAAAGGGAACGGGTTGCAGGAGAAACACTTACTCTGGTTTCTCAGTCTGTTTCCTAGTGCCGGTTTGAAGTGCCTGCCGTTTTCACTGTAAAACCGGCCTGGAGCTTGAACCTCCCCATATATATGTATGGAGTGGAGTTTGCAACTGAAAAGAAACTTTGTGTTCCCTTCAAGCTAGGTGAAGGACGGCTTTCACACACACTTATCTCTCAGAACTGAGCATGTGGAGAGACATTCGTTCATCCAGCACAAAGGGAACGGGTTGCAGGAGAAACACTTACTCTGGTTTCTCAGTCTGTTTCCTAGTGCCGGTTTGAAGTGCCTGCTGTTTCACTGTAAAACCGGGTTGGAGCTTGAACCTCCCCATATATATGTATGGAGTGGAGTTTGCAAGTGAAAAGAAACTTTGTGTTCCCTTCAAGCTAGGTGAAGGACGGCTTTCACACACACTTATCTCTCAGAACTGAGCATGTGGAGAGACGTTCGTTCATCCAGCACAAAGGGAACGGGTTGCAGGAGAAACACTTACTCTGGTTTCTCAGTCTGTTTCCTAGTGCCGGTTTGAAGTGCCTGCCGTTTTCACTGTAAAACCGGCCTGGAGCTTGAACCTCCCCATAGATATGTATGGAGTGGAGTTTGCAACTGAAAAGAAACTTTGTGTTCCCTTTAAGCTAGGTGAAGGACGGCTTTCACACACACTTATCTCTCAGAAATGAGCATGTGGAGAGACTTTCGTTCATCCAGCACAAAGGGAACGGGATGCAGGAGAAACACTTACTCTGGTTTCTCAGTCTGTTTCCTAATGCCGGTTTGAAGTGCCTGCCGTTTTCACTGTAAAACCGGGTTGGAGCTTTAACCTACCCATATATATGTATGGAAAGTAGTTTACAACTGAAAAGAAACTTTGTGTTCCCTTCAAGCTAGGTGAAGGACGGCTTTCACACACACTTATCTCTCAGAACTGAGCATGTGGAGAGACGTTCGTTCATCCAGCACATAGGGAACGGGTTGCAGGAGAAACACTTACTCTGGTTTCTCAGTCTGTTTCCTAGTGCCGGTTTGAAGTGCCTGCCGTTTTCACTGTAAAACCGGGTTGGAGCTTTAACCTACCCATATATATGTATGGAGTGGAGTTTGCAAGTGAAAAGAAACTTTGTGTTCCCTTCAAGCTAGGTGAAGGACGGCTTTCACACACACTTATCTCTCAGAACTGAGCATGTGGAGAGACGTTCGTTCATCCAGCACAAAGGGAACGGGTTGCAGGAGAAACACTTACTCTGGTTTCTCAGTCTGTTTCCTAGTGCCGGTTTGAAGTGCCTGCCGTTTTCACTGTAAAACCGGCCTGGAGCTTGAACCTCCCCATAGACATGTATGGAGTGGAGTTTGCAAGTGAAAAGAAACTTTGTGTTCCCTTCAAGCTAGGTGAAGGACGGCTTTCACACACACTTATCTCTCAGAACTGAGCATGTGGAGAGACGTTCGTTCATCCAGCACATAGGGAACGGGTTGCAGGAGAAACACTTACTCTGGTTTCTCAGTCTGTTTCCTAGTGCCGGTTTGAAGTGCCTGCCGTTTTCACTGTAAAACCGGGTTGGAGCTTTAACCTACCCGTATATATGTATGGAGTGGAGTTTGCAACTGAAAAGAAACTTTGTGTTCCCTTCAAGCTAGGTGAAGGACGGCTTTCACACACACTTATCTCTCAGAACTGAGCATGTGGAGAGACGTTCGTTCATCCAGCACAAAGGGAACGGGTTGCAGGAGAAACACTTACTCTGGTTTCTCAGTCTGTTTCCTAGTGCCGGTTTGAAGTGCCTGCCGTTTTCACTGTAAAACCGGCCTGGAGCTTGAACCTCCCCATATATATGTATGGAGTGGAGTTTGCAACTGAAAAGAAACTTTGTGTTCCCTTCAAGCTAGGTGAAGGACGGCTTTCACACACACTTATCTCTCAGAACTGAGCATGTGGAGAGACATTCGTTCATCCAGCACAAAGGGAACGGGTTGCAGGAGAAACACTTACTCTGGTTTCTCAGTCTGTTTCCTAGTGCCGGTTTGAAGTGCCTGCTGTTTCACTGTAAAACCGGGTTGGAGCTTGAACCTCCCCATATATATGTATGGAGTGGAGTTTGCAAGTGAAAAGAAACTTTGTGTTCCCTTCAAGCTAGGTGAAGGACGGCTTTCACACACACTTATCTCTCAGAACTGAGCATGTGGAGAGACGTTCGTTCATCCAGCACAAAGGGAACGGGTTGCAGGAGAAACACTTACTCTGGTTTCTCAGTCTGTTTCCTAGTGCCGGTTTGAAGTGCCTGCCGTTTTCACTGTAAAACCGGCCTGGAGCTTGAACCTCCCCATAGATATGTATGGAGTGGAGTTTGCAACTGAAAAGAAACTTTGTGTTCCCTTTAAGCTAGGTGAAGGACGGCTTTCACACACACTTATCTCTCAGAAATGAGCATGTGGAGAGACTTTCGTTCATCCAGCACAAAGGGAATGGGATGCAGGAGAAACACTTACTCTGGTTTCTCAGTCTGTTTCCTAATGCCGGTTTGAAGTGCCTGCCGTTTTCACTGTAAAACCGGGTTGGAGCTTTAACCTACCCATATATATGTATGGAAAGTAGTTTACAACTGAAAAGAAACTTTGTGTTCCCTTCAAGCTAGGTGAAGGACGGCTTTCACACACACTTATCTCTCAGAACTGAGCATGTGGAGAGACGTTCGTTCATCCAGCACATAGGGAACGGGTTGCAGGAGAAACACTTACTCTGGTTTCTCAGTCTGTTTCCTAGTGCCGGTTTGAAGTGCCTGCCGTTTTCACTGTAAAACCGGGTTGGAGCTTTAACCTACCCATATATATGTATGGAGTGGAGTTTGCAAGTGAAAAGAAACTTTGTGTTCCCTTCAAGCTAGGTGAAGGACGGCTTTCACACACACTTATCTCTCAGAACTGAGCATGTGGAGAGACGTTCGTTCATCCAGCACAAAGGGAACGGGTTGCAGGAGAAACACTTACTCTGGTTTCTCAGTCTGTTTCCTAGTGCCGGTTTGAAGTGCCTGCCGTTTTCACTGTAAAACCGGCCTGGAGCTTGAACCTCCCCATAGACATGTATGGAGTGGAGTTTGCAAGTGAAAAGAAACTTTGTGTTCCCTTCAAGCTAGGTGAAGGACGGCTTTCACACACACTTATCTCTCAGAACTGAGCATGTGGAGAGACGTTCGTTCATCCATCACAAAGGGAATGGGATGCAGGAGAAAAACTTACTCTGGTTTCTCAGTCTGTTTCCTAATGCCGGTTTGAAGTGCCTGCCGTTTTCACTGTAAAACCGGGTTGGAGCTTTAACCTACCCATATATATGTATGGAAAGTAGTTTACAACTGAAAAGAAACTTTGTGTTCCCTTCAAGCTAGTTGAAGGGCGGCTTTCACACACACTTATCTCTCAGAACTGAGCATGTGGAGAGACGTTCGTTCATCCAGCACGTAGGGAACGGGTTGCAGGAGAAACACTTACTCTGGTTTCTCAGTCTGTTTCCTAATGCCGGTTTGAAGTGCCTGCCGTTTTCACTGTAAAACCGGGTTAGAGCTTTAACCTACCCATATATATGTATGGAAAGTAGTTTACAACTGAAAAGAAACTTTGTGTTCCCTTCAACCTAGGTGAAGGACGGCTTTCACACACACTTATCTCTCAGAACTGTGCATGTGGAGAGACGTTCGTTCATCCAGCAAAAAGGGAACGGGTTGCAGGAGAAACACTTACTCTGGTTTCTCAGTCTGTTTCCTAGTGCCGGTTTGAAGTGCCTGCCGTTTTCACTGTAAAACCGGCCTGGAGCTTGAACCTCCCCATATATATGTATGGAGTGGAGTTTGCAAGTGAAAAGAAACTTTGTGTTCCCTTCAAGCTAGGTGAAGGACGGCTTTCACACACACTTATCTCTCAGAACTGAGCATGTGGAGAGACGTTCGTTCATCCAGCACAAAGGGAACGGGTTGCAGGAGAAACACTTACTCTGGTTTCTGAGTCTGTTTCCTAGTGCCTTTTTGAAGTGCCTGCCGTTTTCAGTGTAAAACCGGGTTGGAGCTTGAACCTCCCCATATATATGTATGGAGTGGAGTTTGCAACTGAAAAGAAACTTTGTGTTTCCTTCAAGCTAGGTGAAGGACGGCTTTCACACACACTTATCTCTCAGAACTGAGCATGTGGAGAGACGTTCGTTCATCCAGCACAAAGGTAACGGATTGCAGGAGAATCACTTACTCTGGTTTCTCAGTCTGTTTCCTAGTGCCGGTTTGAAGTGCCTGCCGTTTTCACTGTAAAACCGGGTTGGAGCTTGAACTTCCCCATATATATGTATGGAAAGGAGTTTGCAAGTGAAAAGAAACTTTGTGTTCCCTTCAAGCTAGGTGAAGGACGGCTTTCACACACACTTATCTCTCAGAACTGAACATGTGGAGAGACGTTCTTTCATCCAGCACAAAGGGACCGGGTTGCAGGAGAAACACTTACTCTGGTTTCTCAGTCTGTTTCCTAGTGCCGGTTTGAAGTGCCTGCCGTTTTCACTGTAAAACCGGCCTGGAGCTTGAACCTCCCCATATATATGTATGGAGTGGAGTTTGCAACTGAAAAGAAACTTTGTGTTCCCTTCAAGCTAGGTGAAGGACGGCTTTCACACACACTTATCTCTCAGAACTGAGCATGTGGAGAGACGTTCGTTCATCCAGCACAAAGGGAACGGGTTGCAGGAGAAACACTTACTCTGGTTTCTCAGTCTGTTTCCTAGTGCCGGTTTGAAGTGCCTGCCGTTTTCACTGTATAACCGGCCTGGAGCTTGAACCTCCCCATATATATGTATGGAGTGGAGTTTGCAACTGACAAGAAACTTTGTGTTCCCTTCAACCTAGGTGAAGGACGGCTTTCACACACACTTATCTCTCAGAACTGAGCATGTGGAGAGACGTTCGTTCATCCAGCACAAAGGGAACGGGTTGCAGGAGAAACACATACTCTGGTTTCTCAGTCTGTTTCCTAGTGCCGGTTTGAAGTGCCTGCCGTTTTCACTGTAAAACCGGCCTGGAGCTTGAACCTCCCCATATATATGTATGGAGTGGAGTTTGCAAGTGAAAAGAAACTTTGTGTTCCCTTCAAGCTAGGTGAAGGACGGCTTTCACACACACTTATCTCTCAGAACTGAGCATGTGGAGAGACGTTCGTTCATCCAGCACATAGGGAATGGGATGCAGGAGAAACATTTACTCTGGTTTCTCAGTCTGTTTCCTAATGCCGGTTTGAAGTGCCTGCCGTTTTCATTGTAAAACCGGCCTGGAGCTTGAACCTACCCATATATATGTATGGAAAGTAGTTTACAACTGAAAAGAAACTTTGTGTTCCCTTCAAGCTAGGTGAAGGACTTCTTTCACACACACTTATCTCTCAGAACTGAGCATGTGGAGAGACGTTCGTTCATCCAGCACATAGGAAACGGGTTGCAGGAGAAACACTTACTCTGGTTTCTCAGTCTGTTTCCTAGTGCCGGTTTGAAGTGCCTGCCGTTTTCACTGTAAAACCGGGTTGGAGCTTTAACCTACCCGTATATATGTATGGAGTGGAGTTTGCAACTGAAAAGAAACTTTGTGTTCCCTTCAAGCTAGGTGAAGGACGGCTTTCACACACACTTATCTCTCAGAACTGAGCATGTGGAGAGACGTTCGTTCATCCAGCACAAAGGGAACGGGTTGCAGGAGAAACACTTACTCTGGTTTCTCAGTCTGTTTCCTAGTGCCGGTTTGAAGTGCCTGCCGTTTTCACTGTAAAACCGGCCTGGAGCTTGAACCTCCCCATATATATGTATGGAGTGGAGTTTGCAACTGAAAAGAAACTTTGTGTTCCCTTCAAGCTAGGTGAAGGACGGCTTTCACACACACTTATCTCTCAGAACTGAGCATGTGGAGAGACATTCGTTCATCCAGCACAAAGGGAACGGGTTGCAGGAGAAACACTTACTCTGGTTTCTGAGTCTGTTTCCTAGTGCCGGTTTGAAGTGCCTGCTGTTTCACTGTAAAACCGGGTTGGAGCTTGAACCTCCCCATATATATGTATGGAGTGGAGTTTGCAAGTGAAAAGAAACTTTGTGTTCCCTTCAAGCTAGGTGAAGGACGGCTTTCACACACACTTATCTCTCAGAACTGAGCATGTGGAGAGACGTTCGTTCATCCAGCACAAAGGGAACGGGTTGCAGGAGAAACACTTACTCTGGTTTCTCAGTCTGTTTCCTAGTGCCGGTTTAAAGTGCCTGCCGTTTTCACTGTAAAACCGGCCTGGAGCTTGAACCTCCCCATAGATATGTATGGAGTGGAGTTTGCAACTGAAAAGAAACTTTGTGTTCCCTTTAAGCTAGGTGAAGGACGGCTTTCACACACACTTATCTCTCAGAAATGAGCATGTGGAGAGACGTTCGTTCATCCAGCACAAAGGGAATGGGATGCAGGAGAAACACTTACTCTGGTTTCTCAGTCTGTTTCCTAATGCCGGTTTGAAGTGCCTGCCGTTTTCACTGTAAAACCGGGTTGGAGCTTTAACCTACCCATATATATGTATGGAAAGTAGTTTACAACTGAAAAGAAACTTTGTGTTCCCTTCAAGCTAGGTGAAGGACGGCTTTCACACACACTTATCTCTCAGAACTGAGCATGTGGAGAGACGTTCGTTCATCCAGCACATAGGGAACGGGTTGCAGGAGAAACACTTACTCTGGTTTCTCAGTCTGTTTCCTAGTGCCGGTTTGAAGTGCCTGCCGTTTTCACTGTAAATCCGGGTTGGAGCTTTAACCTACCCATATATATGTATGGAGTGGAGTTTGCAACTGAAAAGAAACTTTGTGTTCCCTTCAAGCTAGGTGAAGGACGGCTTTCACACACACTTATCTCTCAGAACTGAGCATGTGGAGAGACGTTCGTTCATCCAGCACAAAGGGAACGGGTTGCAGGAGAAACCCTTACTCTGGTTTCTCACTCTGTTTCCTAGTGCCGGTTTGAAGTGCCTGCCGTTTTCACTGTAAAACCGGCCTGGAGCTTGAACCTCCCCATATATATGTATGGAGTGGAGTTTGCAACTGAAAAGAAACTTTGTGTTCCCTTCAAGCTAGGTGAAGGACGGCTTTCACACACACTTATCTCTCAGAACTGAGCATGTGGAGAGACGTTCGTTCATCCAGCACAAAGGGAACGGGTTGCAGGAGAAACACTTACTCTGGTTTCTCAGTCTGTTTCCTAGTGCCGGTTTGAAGTGCCTGCCGTTTTCACTGTAAAACCGGCCTGGAGCTTGAACCTCCCCATAGATATGTATGGAGTGGAGTTTGCAACTGAAAAGAAACTTTGTGTTCCCTTCAAGCTAGGTGAAGGACGGCTTTCACACACACTTATCTCTCAGAACTGAGCATGTGGAGAGACGTTCGTTCATCCAGCACATAGGGAATGGGATGCAGGAGAAACATTTACTCTGGTTTCTCAGTCTGTTTCCTAATGCCGGTTTGAAGTGCCTGCCGTTTTCACTGTAAAACCGGCCTGGAGCTTGAACCTACCCATATATATGTATGGAAAGTAGTTTACAACTGAAAAGAAACTTTGTGTTCCCTTCAAGCTAGGTGAAGGACGGCTTTCACACACACTTATCTCTCAGAACTGAGCATGTGGAGAGACGTTCGTTCATCCAGCACATAGGGAACGGGTTGCAGGAGAAACACTTACTCTGGTTTCTCAGTCTGTTTCCTAGTGCCGGTTTGAAGTGCCTGCCGTTCTCACTGTAAAACCGGGTTGGAGCTTTAACCTACCCGTATATATGTATGGAGTGGAGTTTGCAACTGAAAAGAAACTTTGTGTTCCCTTCAAGCTAGGTGAAGGACGGCTTTCACACACACTTATCTCTCAGAACTTAGCATGTGGAGAGACGTTCGTTCATCCAGCACAAAGGGAACGGGTTGCAGGAGAAACACTTACTCTGGTTTCTCAGTCTGTTTCCTAGTGCCGGTTTGAAGTGCCTGCCGTTTTCACTGTAAAACCGGCCTGGAGCTTGAACCTCCCCATAGATATGTATGGAGTGGAGTTTGCAACTGAAAAGAAACTTTGTGTTCCCTTCAAGCTAGGTGAAGGACGGCTTTCACACACACTTATCTCTCAGAACTGAGCATGTGGAGAGACATTCGTTCATCCAGCACAAAGGGAACGGGTTGCAGGAGAAACACTTACTCTGGTTTCTCAGTCTGTTTCCTAGTGCCGGTATGAAGTGCCTGCTGTTTCACTGTAAAACCGGGTTGGAGCTTGAACCTCCCCATATATATGTATGGAGTGGAGTTTGCAAGTGAAAAGAAACTTTGTGTTCCCTTCAAGCTAGGTGAAGGACGGCTTTCACACACACTTATCTCTCAGAACTGAGCATGTGGAGAGACGTTCGTTCATCCAGCACAAAGGGAACGGGTTGCAGGAGAAACACTAACTCTGGTTTCTCAGTCTGTTTCCTAGTGCCGGTTTAAAGTGCCTGCCGTTTTCACTGTAAAACCGGCCTGGAGCTTGAACCTCCCCATAGATATGTATGGAGTGGAGTTTGCAACTGAAAAGAAACTTTGTGTTCCCTTTAAGCTAGGTGAAGGACGGCTTTCACACACACTTATCTCTCAGAAATGAGCATGTGGAGAGACGTTCGTTCATCCAGCACAAAGGGAATGGGATGCAGGAGAAACACTTACTCTGGTTTCTCAGTCTGTTTCCTAATGCCGGTTTGAAGTGCCTGCCGTTTTCATTGTAAAACCGGCCTGGAGCTTGAACCTACCCATATATATGTATGGAAAGTAGTTTACAACTGAAAAGAAACTTTGTGTTCCCTTCAAGCTAGGTGAAGGACGGCTTTCACACACACTTATCTCTCAGAACTGAGCATGTGGAGAGACGTTCGTTCATCCAGCACATAGGGAACGGGTTGCAGGAGAAACACTTACTCTGGTTTCTCAGTCTGTTTCCTAGTGCCGGTTTGAAGTGCCTGCCGTTTTCACTGTAAAACCGGGTTGGAGCTTTAACCTACCCATATATATGTATGGAGTGGAGTTTGCAACTGAAAAGAAACTTTGTGTTCCCTTCAAGCTAGGTGAAGGACGGCTTTCACACACACTTATCTCTCAGAACTGAGCATGTGGAGAGACGTTCGTTCATCCAGCACAAAGGGAACGGGTTGCAGGAGAAACCCTTACTCTGGTTTCTCAGTCTGTTTCCTAGTGCCGGTTTGAAGTGCCTGCCGTTTTCACTGTAAAACCGGCCTGGAGCTTGAACCTCCCCATATATATGTATGGAGTGGAGTTTGCAAGTGAAAAGAAACTTTGTGTTCCCTTCAAGCTAGGTGAAGGACGGCTTTCACACACACTTATCTCTCAGAACTGAGCATGTGGAGAGACGTTCGTTCATCCAGCACAAAGGGACCGGGATGCAGGAGAAACACTTACTCTGGTTTCTCAGTCTGTTTCCTAGTGCCGGTTTGAAGTGCCTGCCGTTTTCACTGTAAAACCGGCCTGGAGCTTGAACCTCCCCATAGATATGTATGGAGTGGAGTTTGCAACTGAAAAGAAACTTTGTGTTCCCTTCAAGCTAGGTGAAGGACGGCTTTCACACACACTTATCTCTCAGAACTGAGCATGTGGAGAGACGTTCGTTCATCCAGCACAAAGGGAATGGGATGCAGGAGAAACACTTACTCTGGTTTCTCAGTCTGTTTCCTAATGCCGGTTTGAAGTGCCTGCCGTTTTCACTGTAAAACCGGGTTGGAGCTTTAACCTACCCATATATATGTATGGAAAGTAGTTTACAACTGAAAAGAAACTTTGTGTTCCCTTCAAGCTAGGTGAAGGACGGCTTTCACACACACTTATCTCTCAGAACTGAGCATGTGGAGAGACGTTCGTTCATCCAGCACAAAGGGAACCGGTTGCAGGAGAAACACTTACTCTGGTTTCTGAGTCTGTTTCCTTGTGCCGGTTTGAAGTGCCTGCCGTTTTCAGTGTAAAACCGGGTTGGAGCTTGAACCTCCCCATATATATGTATGGAAAGTAGTTTACAACTGAAAAGAAACTTTGTGTTCCCTTCAAGCTAGGTGAAGGACGGCTTTCACACACACTTATCTCTCAGAACTGAGCATGTGGAGAGACGTTCGTTCATTCAGCACATAGGGAACGGGTTGCAGGAGAAACACTTACTCTGGTTTCTCAGTCTGTTTCCTAGTGCCGGTTTGAAGTGCCTGCCGTTTTCACTGTAAAACCAGGTTGGAGCTTGAACCTCCCCATATATATGTATGGAGTGGAGTTTGCAAGTGAAAAGAAACTTTGTGTTCCCTTCAAGCTAGGTGAAGGACGGCTTTCACACACACTTATCTCTCAGAACTGAGCATGTGGAGAGACGTTCGTTCATCCAGCACAAAGGGAACGGGTTGCAGGAGAAACACTTACTCTGGTTTCTGAGTCTGTTTCCTAGTGCCGGTTTGAAGTGCCTGCCGTTTTCACTGTAAAACCGGGTTGGAGCTTTAACCTACCCATATATATGTATGGAGTGGAGTTTACAACTGAAAAGAAACTTTGTGTTCCCTTCAAGCTAGGTGAAGGACGGCTTTCACACACACTTATCTCTCAGAACTGAGCATGTGGAGAGACGTTCGTTCATCCAGCACATAGGGAACGGGTTGCAGGAGAAACACTTACTCTGGTTTCTCAGTCTGTTTCTTAGTGCCGGTTTGAAGTGCCTGCCGTTTTCACTGTAAAACCGGATTGGAGCTTTAACCTACCCGTATATATGTATGGAGTGGAGTTTGCAACTGAAAAGAAACTTTGTGTTCCCTTCAAGCTAGGTGAAGGACGGCTTTCACACACACTTATCTCTCAGAACTGAGCATGTGGAGAGACGTTCGTTCATCCAGCACAAAGGGAACGGGTTGCAGGAGAAACACTTACTCTGGTTTCTCAGTCTGTTTCCTAGTGCCGGTTTGAAGTGCCTGCCGTTTTCACTGTAAAACCGGCCTGGAGCTTGAACCTCCCCATATATATGTATGGAGTGGAGTTTGCAAGTGAAAAGAAACTTTGTGTTCCCTTCAAGCTAGGTGAAGGACGGCTTTCACACACACTTATCTCTCAGAACTGAGCATGTGGAGAGACGTTCGTTCATCCAGCACAAAGGGAACGGGTTGCAGGAGAAACACTTACTCTGGTTTCTCAGTCTGTTTCCTAGTGCCGGTTTGAAGTGCCTGCCGTTTTCACTGTAAAACCGGCCTTGAGCTTGAACCTCCCCATATATATGTATGGAGTGGAGTTTACAACTGAAAAGAAACTTTGTGTTCCCTTCAAGCTAGGTGAAGGACGGCTTTCACACACACTTATCTCTCAGAACTGAGCATGTGGAGAGACGTTCGTTCATCCAGCACAAAGGGAACGGGTTGCAGGGGAAACACTTACTCTGGTTTCTCAGTCTGTTTCCTAGTGCCGGTTTGAAGTGCCTGCTGTTTCACTGTAAAACCGGGTTGGAGCTTGAACCTCCCCATATATATGTATGGAGTGGAGTTTGCAAGTGAAAAGAAACTTTGTGTTCCCTTCAAGCTAGGTGAAGGACGGCTTTCACACACACTTATCTCTCAGAACTGAGCATGTGGAGAGACGTTCGTTCATCCAGCACAAAGGGAACGGGTTGCAGGAGAAACACTTACTCTGGTTTCTCAGTCTGTTTCCTAGTGCCGGTTTGAAGTGCCTGCCGTTTTCACTGTAAAACCGGCCTGGAGCTTGAACCTCCCCATAGATATGTATGGAGTGGAGTTTGCAACTGAAAAGAAACTTTGTGTTCCCTTCAAGCTAGGTGAAGGACGGCTTTCACACACACTTATCTCTCAGAAATGAGCATGTGGAGAGACGTTCGTTCATCCAGCACAAAGGGAATGGGATGCAGGAGAAACACTTACTCTGGTTTCTCAGTCTGTTTCCAAGTGCCGGTTTGAAGTGCCTGCCGTTTTCACTGTAAAACAGGGTTGGAGCTTTAACCTACCCATATATATGTATGGAAAGTAGTTTACAACTGAAAAGAAACTTTGTGTTCCCTTCAAGCTAGGTGAAGGACGGCTTTCACACACACTTATCTCTCAGAACTGAGCATCTGGAGAGACGTTCGTTCATCCAGCACATAGGGAACGGGTTGCAGGAGAAACACTTACTCTGGTTTCTCAGTCTGTTTCCTAGTGCCGGTTTGAAGTGCCTGCCGTTTTCACTGTAAAACCGGGTTGGAGCTTTAACCTACCCATATATATGTATGGAGTGGAGTTTGCAACTGAAAAGAAACTTTGTGTTCCCTTCAAGCTAGGTGAAGGACGGCTTTCACACACACTTATCTCTCAGAACTGAGCATGTGGAGAGACGTTCGTTCATCCAGCACAAAGGGAACGGGTTGCAGGAGAAACCCTTACTCTGGTTTCTCACTCTGTTTCCTAGTGCCGGTTTGAAGTGCCTGCCGTTTTCACTGTAAAACCGGCCTGGAGCTTGAACCTCCCCATATATATGTATGGAGTGGAGTTTGCAACTGAAAAGAAACTTTGTGTTCCCTTCAAGCTAGGTGAAGGACGGCTTTCACACACACTTATCTCTCAGAACTGAGCATGTGGAGAGACGTTCGTTCATCCAGCACAAAGGGAACGGGTTGCAGGAGAAACACTTACTCTGGTTTCTCAGTCTGTTTCCTAGTGCCGGTTTGAAGTGCCTGCCGTTTTCACTGTATAACCGGCCTGGAGCTTGAGCCTCCCCATATATATGTATGGAGTGGAGTTTGCAACTGACAAGAAACTTTGTGTTCCCTTCAAGCTAGGTGAAGGACGGCTTTCACACACACTTATCTCTCAGAACTGAGCATGTGGAGAGACGTTCGTTCATCCAGCACAAAGGGAACGGGTTGCAGGAGAAACACATACTCTGGTTTCTCAGTCTGTTTCCTAGTGCCGGTTTGAAGTGCCTGCCGTTTTCACTGTAAAACCGGCCTGGAGCTTGAACCTCCCCATATATATGTATGGAGTGGAGTTTGCAAGTGAAAAGAAACTTTGTGTTCCCTTCAAGCTAGGTGAAGGACGGCTTTCACACACACTTATCTCTCAGAACTGAGCATGTGGAGAGACGTTCGTTCATCCAGCACATAGGGAATGGGATGCAGGAGAAACATTTACTCTGGTTTCTCAGTCTGTTTCCTAATGCCGGTTTGAAGTGCCTGCCGTTTTCATTGTAAAACCGGCCTGGAGCTTGAACCTACCCATATATATGTATGGAAAGTAGTTTACAACTGAAAAGAAACTTTGTGTTCCCTTCAAGCTAGGTGAAGGACTTCTTTCACACACACTTATCTCTCAGAACTGAGCATGTGGAGAGACGTTCGTTCATCCAGCACATAGGAAACGGGTTGCAGGAGAAACACTTACTCTGGTTTCTCAGTCTGTTTCCTAGTGCCGGTTTGAAGTGCCTGCCGTTTTCACTGTAAAACCGGGTTGGAGCTTTAACCTACCCGTATATATGTATGGAGTGGAGTTTGCAACTGAAAAGAAACTTTGTGTTCCCTTCAAGCTAGGTGAAGGACGGCTTTCACACACACTTATCTCTCAGAACTGAGCATGTGGAGAGACGTTCGTTCATCCAGCACAAAGGGAACGGGTTGCAGGAGAAACACTTACTCTGGTTTCTCAGTCTGTTTCCTAGTGCCGGTTTGAAGTGCCTGCCGTTTTCACTGTAAAACCGGCCTGGAGCTTGAACCTCCCCATATATATGTATGGAGTGGAGTTTGCAACTGAAAAGAAACTTTGTGTTCCCTTCAAGCTAGGTGAAGGACGGCTTTCACACACACTTATCTCTCAGAACTGAGCATGTGGAGAGACATTCGTTCATCCAGCACAAAGGGAAAGGGTTGCAGGAGAAACACTTACTCTGGTTTCTGAGTCTGTTTCCTAGTGCCGGTTTGAAGTGCCTGCTGTTTCACTGTAAAACCGGGTTGGAGCTTGAACCTCCCCATATATATGTATGGAGTGGAGTTTGCAAGTGAAAAGAAACTTTGTGTTCCCTTCAAGCTAGGTGAAGGACGGCTTTCACACACACTTATCTCTCAGAACTGAGCATGTGGAGAGACGTTCGTTCATCCAGCACAAAGGGAACGGGTTGCAGGAGAAACACTTACTCTGGTTTCTCAGTCTGTTTCCTAGTGCCGGTTTAAAGTGCCTGCCGTTTTCACTGTAAAACCGGCCTGGAGCTTGAACCTCCCCATAGATATGTATGGAGTGGAGTTTGCAACTGAAAAGAAACTTTGTGTTCCCTTTAAGCTAGGTGAAGGACGGCTTTCACACACACTTATCTCTCAGAAATGAGCATGTGGAGAGACGTTCGTTCATCCAGCACAAAGGGAATGGGATGCAGGAGAAACACTTACTCTGGTTTCTCAGTCTGTTTCCTAATGCCGGTTTGAAGTGCCTGCCGTTTTCACTGTAAAACCGGGTTGGAGCTTTAACCTACCCATATATATGTATGGAAAGTAGTTTACAACTGAAAAGAAACTTTGTGTTCCCTTCAAGCTAGGTGAAGGACGGCTTTCACACACACTTATCTCTCAGAACTGAGCATGTGGAGAGACGTTCGTTCATCCAGCACATAGGGAACGGGTTGCAGGAGAAACACTTACTCTGGTTTCTCAGTCTGTTTCCTAGTGCCGGTTTGAAGTGCCTGCCGTTTTCACTGTAAAACCGGGTTGGAGCTTTAACCTACCCATATATATGTATGGAGTGGAGTTTGCAACTGAAAAGAAACTTTGTGTTCCCTTCAAGCTAGGTGAAGGACGGCTTTCACACACACTTATCTCTCAGAACTGAGCATGTGGAGAGACGTTCGTTCATCCAGCACAAAGGGAACGGGTTGCAGGAGAAACCCTTACTCTGGTTTCTCACTCTGTTTCCTAGTGCCGGTTTGAAGTGCCTGCCGTTTTCACTGTAAAACCGGCCTGGAGCTTGAACCTCCCCATATATATGTATGGAGTGGAGTTTGCAACTGAAAAGAAACTTTGTGTTCCCTTCAAGCTAGGTGAAGGACGGCTTTCACACACACTTATCTCTCAGAACTGAGCATGTGGAGAGACGTTCGTTCATCCAGCACAAAGGGAACGGGTTGCAGGAGAAACACTTACTCTGGTTTCTCAGTCTGTTTCCTAGTGCCGGTTTGAAGTGCCTGCCGTTTTCACTGTAAAACCGGCCTGGAGCTTGAACCTCCCCATAGATATGTATGGAGTGGAGTTTGCAACTGAAAAGAAACTTTGTGTTCCCTTCAAGCTAGGTGAAGGACGGCTTTCACACACACTTATCTCTCAGAACTGAGCATGTGGAGAGACGTTCGTTCATCCAGCACATAGGGAATGGGATGCAGGAGAAACATTTACTCTGGTTTCTCAGTCTGTTTCCTAATGCCGGTTTGAAGTGCCTGCCGTTTTCACTGTAAAACCGGCCTGGAGCTTGAACCTACCCATATATATGTATGGAAAGTAGTTTACAACTGAAAAGAAACTTTGTGTTCCCTTCAAGCTAGGTGAAGGACGGCTTTCACACACACTTATCTCTCAGAACTGAGCATGTGGAGAGACGTTCGTTCATCCAGCACATAGGGAACGGGTTGCAGGAGAAACACTTACTCTGGTTTCTCAGTCTGTTTCCTAGTGCCGGTTTGAAGTGCCTGCCGTTCTCACTGTAAAACCGGGTTGGAGCTTTAACCTACCCGTATATATGTATGGAGTGGAGTTTGCAACTGAAAAGAAACTTTGTGTTCCCTTCAAGCTAGGTGAAGGACGGCTTTCACACACACTTATCTCTCAGAACTTAGCATGTGGAGAGACGTTCGTTCATCCAGCACAAAGGGAACGGGTTGCAGGAGAAACACTTACTCTGGTTTCTCAGTCTGTTTCCTAGTGCCGGTTTGAAGTGCCTGCCGTTTTCACTGTAAAACCGGCCTGGAGCTTGAACCTCCCCATAGATATGTATGGAGTGGAGTTTGCAACTGAAAAGAAACTTTGTGTTCCCTTCAAGCTAGGTGAAGGACGGCTTTCACACACACTTATCTCTCAGAACTGAGCATGTGGAGAGACATTCGTTCATCCAGCACAAAGGGAACGGGTTGCAGGAGAAACACTTACTCTGGTTTCTCAGTCTGTTTCCTAGTGCCGGTATGAAGTGCCTGCTGTTTCACTGTAAAACCGGGTTGGAGCTTGAACCTCCCCATATATATGTATGGAGTGGAGTTTGCAAGTGAAAAGAAACTTTGTGTTCCCTTCAAGCTAGGTGAAGCACGGCTTTCACACACACTTATCTCTCAGAACTGAGCATGTGGAGAGACGTTCGTTCATCCAGCACAAAGGGAACGGGTTGCAGGAGAAACACTAACTCTGGTTTCTCAGTCTGTTTCCTAGTGCCGGTTTAAAGTGCCTGCCGTTTTCACTGTAAAACCGGCCTGGAGCTTGAACCTCCCCATAGATATGTATGGAGTGGAGTTTGCAACTGAAAAGAAACTTTGTGTTCCCTTTAAGCTAGGTGAAGGACGGCTTTCACACACACTTATCTCTCAGAAATGAGCATGTGGAGAGACGTTCGTTCATCCAGCACAAAGGGAATGGGATGCAGGAGAAACACTTACTCTGGTTTCTCAGTCTGTTTCCTAATGCCGGTTTGAAGTGCCTGCCGTTTTCACTGTAAAACCGGGTTGGAGCTTTAACCTACCCATATATATGTATGGAAAGTAGTTTACAACTGAAAAGAAACTTTGTGTTCCCTTCAAGCTAGGTGAAGGACGGCTTTCACACACACTTATCTCTCAGAACTGAGCATGTGGAGAGACGTTCGTTCATCCAGCACATAGGGAACGGGTTGCAGGAGAAACACTTACTCTGGTTTCTCAGTCTGTTTCCTAGTGCCGGTTTGAAGTGCCTGCCGTTTTCACTGTAAAACCGGGTTGGAGCTTTAACCTACCCATATATATGAATGGAGTGGAGTTTGCAACTGAAAAGAAACTTTGTGTTCCCTTCAAGCTAGGTGAAGGACGGCTTTCACACACACTTATCTCTCAGAACTGAGCATGTGGAGAGACGTTCGTTCATCCAGCACAAAGGGAACGGGTTGCAGGAGAAACCCTTACTCTGGTTTCTCAGTCTGTTTCCTAGTGCCGGTTTGAAGTGCCTGCCGTTTTCACTGTAAAACCGGCCTGGAGCTTGAACCTCCCCATATATATGTATGGAGTGGAGTTTACAACTGAAAAGAAACTTTGTGTTCCCTTCAAGCTAGGTGAAGGACGGCTTTCACACACACTTATCTCTCAGAACTGAGCATGTGGAGAGACGTTCGTTCATCCAGCACATAGGGAACGGGTTGCAGGAGAAACACTTACTCTGGTTTCTCAGTCTGTTTCCTAGTGCCGGTTTGAAGTGCCTGCCGTTTTCACTGTAAAACCGGATTGGAGCTTTAACCTACCCGTATATATGTATGGAGTGGAGTTTGCAACTGAAAAGAAACTTTGTGTTCCCTTCAAGCTAGGTGAAGGACGGCTTTCACACACACTTATCTCTCAGAACTGAGCATGTGGAGAGACGTTCGTTCATCCAGCACAAAGGGAACGGGTTGCAGGAGAAACACTTACTCTGGTTTCTCAGTCTGTTTCCTAGTGCCGGTTTGAAGTGCCTGCCGTTTTCACTGTAAAACCGGCCTGGAGCTTGAACCTCCCCATATATATGTATGGAGTGGAGTTTGCAAGTGAAAAGAAACTTTGTGTTCCCTTCAAGCTAGGTGAAGGACGGCTTTCACACACACTTATCTCTCAGAACTGAGCATGTGGAGAGACGTTCGTTCATCCAGCACAAAGGGAACGGGTTGCAGGAGAAACACTTACTCTGGTTTCTCAGTCTGTTTCCTAGTGCCGGTTTGAAGTGCCTGCCGTTTTCACTGTAAAACCGGCCTTGAGCTTGAACCTCCCCATATATATGTATGGAGTGGAGTTTACAACTGAAAAGAAACTTTGTGTTCCCTTCAAGCTAGGTGAAGGACGGCTTTCACACACACTTATCTCTCAGAACTGAGCATGTGGAGAGACGTTCGTTCATCCAGCACAAAGGGAACGGGTTGCAGGAGAAACACTTACTCTGGTTTCTCAGTCTGTTTCCTAGTGCCGGTTTGAAGTGCCTGCTGTTTCACTGTAAAACCGGGTTGGAGCTTGAACCTCCCCATATATATGTATGGAGTGGAGTTTGCAAGTGAAAAGAAACTTTGTGTTCCCTTCAAGCTAGGTGAAGGACGGCTTTCACACACACTTATCTCTCAGAACTGAGCATGTGGAGAGACGTTCGTTCATCCAGCACAAAGGGAACGGGTTGCAGGAGAAACACTTACTCTGGTTTCTCAGTCTGTTTCCTAGTGCCGGTTTGAAGTGCCTGCCGTTTTCACTGTAAAACCGGCCTGGAGCTTGAACCTCCCCATAGATATGTATGGAGTGGAGTTTGCAACTGAAAAGAAACTTTGTGTTCCCTTCAAGCTAGGTGAAGGACGGCTTTCACACACACTTATCTCTCAGAAATGAGCATGTGGAGAGACGTTCGTTCATCCAGCACAAAGGGAATGGGATGCAGGAGAAACACTTACTCTGGTTTCTCAGTCTGTTTCCTAATGCCGGTTTGAAGTGCCTGCCGTTTTCACTGTAAAACAGGGTTGGAGCTTTAACCTACCCATATATATGTATGGAAAGTAGTTTACAACTGAAAAGAAACTTTGTGTTCCCTTCAAGCTAGGTGAAGGACGGCTTTCACACACACTTATCTCTCAGAACTGAGCATGTGGAGAGACGTTCGTTCATCCAGCACATAGGGAACGGGTTGCAGGAGAAACACTTACTCTGGTTTCTCAGTCTGTTTCCTAGTGCCGGTTTGAAGTGCCTGCCGTTTTCACTGTAAAACCGGGTTGGAGCTTTAACCTACCCATATATATGTATGGAGTGGAGTTTGCAACTGAAAAGAAACTTTGTGTTCCCTTCAAGCTAGGTGAAGGACGGCTTTCACACACACTTATCTCTCAGAACTGAGCATGTGGAGAGACGTTCGTTCATCCAGCACAAAGGGAACGGGTTGCAGGAGAAACCCTTACTCTGGTTTCTCAGTCTGTTTCCTAGTGCCGGTTTGAAGTGCCTGCCGTTTTCACTGTAAAACCGGCCTGGAGCTTGAACCTCCCCATATATATGTATGGAGTGGAGTTTGCAAGTGAAAAGAAACTTTGTGTTCCCTTCAAGCTAGGTGAAGGACGGCTTTCACACACACTTATCTCTCAGAACTGAGCATGTGGAGAGACGTTCGTTCATCCAGCACAAAGGGACCGGGATGCAGGAGAAACACTTACTCTGGTTTCTCAGTCTGTTTCCTAGTGCCGGTTTGAAGTGCCTGCCGTTTTCACTGTAAAACCGGCCTGGAGCTTGAACCTCCCCATAGATATGTATGGAGTGGAGTTTGCAACTGAAAAGAAACTTTGTGTTCCCTTCAAGCTAGGTGAAGGACGGCTTTCACACACACTTATCTCTCAGAACTGAGCATGTGGAGAGACGTTCGTTCATCCAGCACAAAGGGAATGGGATGCAGGAGAAACACTTACTCTGGTTTCTCAGTCTGTTTCCTAATGCCGGTTTGAAGTGCCTGCCGTTTTCACTGTAAAACCGGGTTGGAGCTTTAACCTACCCATATATATGTATGGAAAGTAGTTTACAACTGAAAAGAAACTTTGTGTTCCCTTCAAGCTAGGTGAAGGACGGCTTTCACACACACTTATCTCTCAGAACTGAGCATGTGGAGAGACGTTCGTTCATCCAGCACAAAGGGAACGGGTTGCAGGAGAAACACTTACTCTGGTTTCTGAGTCTGTTTCCTTGTGCCGGTTTGAAGTGCCTGCCGTTTTCAGTGTAAAACCGGGTTGGAGCTTGAACCTCCCCATATATATGTATGGAAAGTAGTTTACAACTGAAAAGAAACTTTGTGTTCCCTTCAAGCTAGGTGAAGGACGGCTTTCACACACACTTATCTCTCAGAACTGAGCATGTGGAGAGACGTTCGTTCATTCAGCACATAGGGAACGGGTTGCAGGAGAAACACTTACTCTGGTTTCTCAGTCTGTTTCCTAGTGCCGGTTTGAAGTGCCTGCCGTTTTCACTGTAAAACCAGGTTGGAGCTTGAACCTCCCCATATATATGTATGGAGTGGAGTTTGCAAGTGAAAAGAAACTTTGTGTTCCCTTCAAGCTAGGTGAAGGACGGCTTTCACACACACTTATCTCTCAGAACTGAGCATGTGGAGAGACGTTCGTTCATCCAGCACAAAGGGAACGGGTTGCAGGAGAAACACTTACTCTGGTTTCTGAGTCTGTTTCCTAGTGCCGGTTTGAAGTGCCTGCCGTTTTCACTGTAAAACCGGGTTGGAGCTTTAACCTACCCATATATATGTATGGAGTGGAGTTTACAACTGAAAAGAAACTTTGTGTTCCCTTCAAGCTAGGTGAAGGACGGCTTTCACACACACTTATCTCTCAGAACTGAGCATGTGGAGAGACGTTCGTTCATCCAGCACATAGGGAACGGGTTGCAGGAGAAACACTTACTCTGGTTTCTCAGTCTGTTTCTTAGTGCCGGTTTGAAGTGCCTGCCGTTTTCACTGTAAAACCGGATTGGAGCTTTAACCTACCCGTATATATGTATGGAGTGGAGTTTGCAACTGAAAAGAAACTTTGTGTTCCCTTCAAGCTAGGTGAAGGACGGCTTTCACACACACTTATCTCTCAGAACTGAGCATGTGGAGAGACGTTCGTTCATCCAGCACAAAGGGAACGGGTTGCAGGAGAAACACTTACTCTGGTTTCTCAGTCTGTTTCCTAGTGCCGGTTTGAAGTGCCTGCCGTTTTCACTGTAAAAGCGGCCTGGAGCTTGAACCTCCCCATATATATGTATGGAGTGGAGTTTGCAAGTGAAAAGAAACTTTGTGTTCCCTTCAAGCTAGGTGAAGGACGGCTTTCACACACACTTATCTCTCAGAACTGAGCATGTGGAGAGACGTTCGTTCATCCAGCACAAAGGGAACGGGTTGCAGGAGAAACACTTACTCTGGTTTCTCAGTCTGTTTCCTAGTGCCGGTTTGAAGTGCCTGCCGTTTTCACTGTAAAACCGGCCTTGAGCTTGAACCTCCCCATATATATGTATGGAGTGGAGTTTACAACTGAAAAGAAACTTTGTGTTCCCTTCAAGCTAGGTGAAGGACGGCTTTCACACACACTTATCTCTCAGAACTGAGCATGTGGAGAGACGTTCGTTCATCCAGCACAAAGGGAACGGGTTGCAGGGGAAACACTTACTCTGGTTTCTCAGTCTGTTTCCTAGTGCCGGTTTGAAGTGCCTGCTGTTTCACTGTAAAACCGGGTTGGAGCTTGAACCTCCCCATATATATGTATGGAGTGGAGTTTGCAAGTGAAAAGAAACTTTGTGTTCCCTTCAAGCTAGGTGAAGGACGGCTTTCACACACACTTATCTCTCAGAACTGAGCATGTGGAGAGACGTTCGTTCATCCAGCACAAAGGGAACGGGTTGCAGGAGAAACACTTACTCTGGTTTCTCAGTCTGTTTCCTAGTGCCGGTTTGAAGTGCCTGCCGTTTTCACTGTAAAACCGGCCTGGAGCTTGAACCTCCCCATAGATATGTATGGAGTGGAGTTTGCAACTGAAAAGAAACTTTGTGTTCCCTTCAAGCTAGGTGAAGGACGGCTTTCACACACACTTATCTCTCAGAAATGAGCATGTGGAGAGACGTTCGTTCATCCAGCACAAAGGGAATGGGATGCAGGAGAAACACTTACTCTGGTTTCTCAGTCTGTTTCCAAGTGCCGGTTTGAAGTGCCTGCCGTTTTCACTGTAAAACAGGGTTGGAGCTTTAACCTACCCATATATATGTATGGAAAGTAGTTTACAACTGAAAAGAAACTTTGTGTTCCCTTCAAGCTAGGTGAAGGACGGCTTTCACACACACTTATCTCTCAGAACTGAGCATGTGGAGAGACGTTCGTTCATCCAGCACATAGGGAACGGGTTGCAGGAGAAACACTTACTCTGGTTTCTCAGTCTGTTTCCTAGTGCCGGTTTGAAGTGCCTGCCGTTTTCACTGTAAAACCGGGTTGGAGCTTTAACCTACCCATATATATGTATGGAGTGGAGTTTGCAACTGAAAAGAAACTTTGTGTTCCCTTCAAGCTAGGTGAAGGACGGCTTTCACACACACTTATCTCTCAGAACTGAGCATGTGGAGAGACGTTCGTTCATCCAGCACAAAGGGAACGGGTTGCAGGAGAAACCCTTACTCTGGTTTCTCAGTCTGTTTCCTAGTGCCGGTTTGAAGTGCCTGCCGTTTTCACTGTAAAACCGGCCTGGAGCTTGAACCTCCCCATATATATGTATGGAGTGGAGTTTGCAAGTGAAAAGAAACTTTGTGTTCCCTTCAAGCTAGGTGAAGGACGGCTTTCACACACACTTATCTCTCAGAACTGAGCATGTGGAGAGACGTTCGTTCATCCAGCACAAAGGGACCGGGATGCAGGAGAAACACTTACTCTGGTTTCTCAGTCTGTTTCCTAGTGCCGGTTTGAAGTGCCTGCCGTTTTCACTGTAAAACCGGCCTGGAGCTTGAACCTCCCCATAGATATGTATGGAGTGGAGTTTGCAACTGAAAAGAAACTTTGTGTTCCCTTCAAGCTAGGTGAAGGACGGCTTTCACACACACTTATCTCTCAGAACTGAGCATGTGGAGAGACGTTCGTTCATCCAGCACAAAGGGAATGGGATGCAGGAGAAACACTTACTCTGGTTTCTCAGTCTGTTTCCTAATGCCGGTTTGAAGTGCCTGCCGTTTTCACTGTAAAACCGGGTTGGAGCTTTAACCTACCCATATATATGTATGGAAAGTAGTTTACAACTGAAAAGAAACTTTGTGTTCCCTTCAAGCTAGGTGAAGGACGGCTTTCACACACACTTATCTCTCAGAACTGAGCATGTGGAGAGACGTTCGTTCATCCAGCACAAAGGGAACGGGTTGCAGGAGAAACACTTACTCTGGTTTCTGAGTCTGTTTCCTTGTGCCGGTTTGAAGTGCCTGCCGTTTTCAGTGTAAAACCGGGTTGGAGCTTGAACCTCCCCATATATATGTATGGAAAGTAGTTTACAACTGAAAAGAAACTTTGTGTTCCCTTCAAGCTAGGTGAAGGACGGCTTTCACACACACTTATCTCTCAGAACTGAGCATGTGGAGAGACGTTCGTTCATTCAGCACATAGGGAACGGGTTGCAGGAGAAACACTTACTCTGGTTTCTCAGTCTGTTTCCTAGTGCCGGTTTGAAGTGCCTGCCGTTTTCACTGTAAAACCAGGTTGGAGCTTGAACCTCCCCATATATATGTATGGAGTGGAGTTTGCAAGTGAAAAGAAACTTTGTGTTCCCTTCAAGCTAGGTGAAGGACGGCTTTCACACACACTTATCTCTCAGAACTGAGCATGTGGAGAGACGTTCGTTCATCCAGCACAAAGGGAACGGGTTGCAGGAGAAACACTTACTCTGGTTTCTGAGTCTGTTTCCTAGTGCCGGTTTGAAGTGCCTGCCGTTTTCACTGTAAAACCGGGTTGGAGCTTTAACCTACCCATATATATGTATGGAAAGTAGTTTACAACTGAAAAGAAACTTTGTGTTCCCTTCAAGCTAGGTGAAGGACGGCTTTCACACACACTTATCTCTCAGAACTGAGCATGTGGAGAGACGTTCGTTCATCCAGCACAAAGGGAACGGGTTGCAGGAGAATCACTTACTCTGGTTTCTCAGTCTGTTTCCTAGTGCCGGTTTGAAGTGCCTGCCGTTTTCACTGTAAAACCGGGTTGGAGCTTGAACTTCCCCATATATATGTATGGAAAGGAGTTTGCAAGTGAAAAGAAACTTTGTGTTCCCTTCAAGCTAGGTGAAGGACGGCTTTCACACACACTTATCTCTCAGAACTGAGCATGTGGAGAGACGTTCTTTCATCCAGCACAAAGGGACCGGGATGCAGGAGAAACACTTACTCTGGTTTCTCAGTCTGTTTCCTAGTGCCGGTTTGAAGTGCCTGCCGTTTTCAGTGTAAAACCGGCCTGGAGCTTGAACCTCCCCATATATATGTATGGAGTGGTGTTTGCAACTGAAAAGAAACTTTGTGTTCCCTTCAAGCTAGGTGAAGGACGGCTTTCACACACACTTATCTCTCAGAACTGAGCATGTGGAGAGACGTTCGTTCATCCAGCACAAAGGGAACGGGTTGCAGGAGAAACACTTACTCTGGTTTCTCAGTCTGTTTCCTAGTGCCGGTTTGAAGTGCCTGCCGTTTTCACTGTAAAACCGGCCTGGAGCTTGAACCTCCCCATATATATGTATGGAGTGGAGTTTGCAACTGAAAAGAAACTTTGTGTTCCCTTCAAGCTAGGTGAAGGACGGCTTTCACACACACTTATCTCTCAGAACTGAGCATGTGGAGAGACGTTCGTTCATCCAGCACAAAGGGAAAGGGTTGCAGGAGAAACACTTACTCTGGTTTCTCAGTCTGTTTCCTAGTGCCGGTTTGAAGTGCCTGCCGTTTTCACTGTAAAACCGGCCTGGAGCTTGAACCTCCCCAAATATATGTATGGAGTGGAGTTTGCAACTGAAAAGAAACTTTGTGTTCCCTTCAAGCTAGGTGAAGGACGGCTTTCACACACACTTATCTCTCAGAACTGAGCATGTGGAGAGACGTTCGTTCATTCAGCACATAGGGAACGGGTTGCAGGAGAAACACTTACTCTGGTTTCTCAGTCTGTTTCCTAGTGCCGGTTTGAAGTGCCTGCCGTTTTCACTGTAAAACCAGGTTGGAGCTTGAACCTCCCCATATATATGTATGGAGTGGAGTTTGCAAGTGAAAAGAAACTTTGTGTTCCCTTCAAGCTAGGTGAAGGACGGCTTTCACACACACTTATCTCTCAGAACTGAGCATGTGGAGAGACGTTCGTTCATCCAGCACAAAGGGAACGGGTTGCAGGAGAAACACTTACTCTGGTTTCTGAGTCTGTTTCCTAGTGCCGGTTTGAAATGCCTGCCGTTTTCACTGTAAAACCGGGTTGGAGCTTTAACCTACCCATATATATGTATGGAAAGTAGTTTACAACTGAAAAGAAACTTTGTGTTCCCTTCAAGCTAGGTGAAGGACGGCTTTCACACACACTTATCTCTCAGAACTGAGCATGTGGAGAGACGTTCGTTCATTCAGCACATAGGGAACGGGTTGCAGGAGAAACACTTATTCTGGTTTCTCAGTCTGTTTCCTAGTGCCGGTTTGAAGTGCCTGCCGTTTTCACTGTAAAACCAGGTTGGAGCTTGAACCTCCCCATATATATGTATGGAGTGGAGTTTGCAAGTGAAAAGAAACTTTGTGTTCCCTTCAAGCTAGGTGAAGGACGGCTTTCACACACACTTATCTCTCAGAAATGAGCATGTGGAGAGACGTTCGTTCATCCAGCACAAAGGGAATGGGATGCAGGAGAAACACTTACTCTGGTTTCTCAGTCTGTTTCCTAATGCCGGTTTGAAGTGCCTGCCGTTTTCACTGTAAAACCGGGTTGGAGCTTTAACCTACCCATATATATGTATGGAGTGGAGTTTACAACTGAAAAGAAACTTTGTGTTCCCTTCAAGCTAGGTGAAGGACGGCTTTCACACACACTTATCTCTCAGAACTGAGCATGTGGAGAGACGTTCGTTCATCCAGCACATAGGGAACGGGTTGCAGGAGAAACACTTACTCTGGTTTCTCAGTCTGTTTCTTAGTGCCGGTTTGAAGTGCCTGCCGTTTTCACTGTAAAACCGGATTGGAGCTTTAACCTACCCGTATATATGTATGGAGTGGAGTTTGCAACTGAAAAGAAACTTTGTGTTCCCTTCAAGCTAGGTGAAGGACGGCTTTCACACACACTTATCTCTCAGAACTGAGCATGTGGAGAGACGTTCGTTCATCCAGCACAAAGGGAACGGGTTGCAGGAGAAACACTTACTCTGGTTTCTCAGTCTGTTTCCTAGTGCCGGTTTGAAGTGCCTGCCGTTTTCACTGTAAAAGCGGCCTGGAGCTTGAACCTCCCCATATATATGTATGGAGTGGAGTTTGCAAGTGAAAAGAAACTTTGTGTTCCCTTCAAGCTAGGTGAAGGACGGCTTTCACACACACTTATCTCTCAGAACTGAGCATGTGGAGAGACGTTCGTTCATCCAGCACAAAGGGAACGGGTTGCAGGAGAAACACTTACTCTGGTTTCTCAGTCTGTTTCCTAGTGCCGGTTTGAAGTGCCTGCCGTTTTCACTGTAAAACCGGCCTTGAGCTTGAACCTCCCCATATATATGTATGGAGTGGAGTTTACAACTGAAAAGAAACTTTGTGTTCCCTTCAAGCTAGGTGAAGGACGGCTTTCACACACACTTATCTCTCAGAACTGAGCATGTGGAGAGACGTTCGTTCATCCAGCACAAAGGGAACGGGTTGCAGGGGAAACACTTACTCTGGTTTCTCAGTCTGTTTCCTAGTGCCGGTTTGAAGTGCCTGCTGTTTCACTGTAAAACCGGGTTGGAGCTTGAACCTCCCCATATATATGTATGGAGTGGAGTTTGCAAGTGAAAAGAAACTTTGTGTTCCCTTCAAGCTAGGTGAAGGACGGCTTTCACACACACTTATCTCTCAGAACTGAGCATGTGGAGAGACGTTCGTTCATCCAGCACAAAGGGAACGGGTTGCAGGAGAAACACTTACTCTGGTTTCTCAGTCTGTTTCCTAGTGCCGGTTTGAAGTGCCTGCCGTTTTCACTGTAAAACCGGCCTGGAGCTTGAACCTCCCCATAGATATGTATGGAGTGGAGTTTGCAACTGAAAAGAAACTTTGTGTTCCCTTCAAGCTAGGTGAAGGACGGCTTTCACACACACTTATCTCTCAGAAATGAGCATGTGGAGAGACGTTCGTTCATCCAGCACAAAGGGAATGGGATGCAGGAGAAACACTTACTCTGGTTTCTCAGTCTGTTTCCAAGTGCCGGTTTGAAGTGCCTGCCGTTTTCACTGTAAAACAGGGTTGGAGCTTTAACCTACCCATATATATGTATGGAAAGTAGTTTACAACTGAAAAGAAACTTTGTGTTCCCTTCAAGCTAGGTGAAGGACGGCTTTCACACACACTTATCTCTCAGAACTGAGCATGTGGAGAGACGTTCGTTCATCCAGCACATAGGGAACGGGTTGCAGGAGAAACACTTACTCTGGTTTCTCAGTCTGTTTCCTAGTGCCGGTTTGAAGTGCCTGCCGTTTTCACTGTAAAACCGGGTTGGAGCTTTAACCTACCCATATATATGTATGGAGTGGAGTTTGCAACTGAAAAGAAACTTTGTGTTCCCTTCAAGCTAGGTGAAGGACGGCTTTCACACACACTTATCTCTCAGAACTGAGCATGTGGAGAGACGTTCGTTCATCCAGCACAAAGGGAACGGGTTGCAGGAGAAACCCTTACTCTGGTTTCTCAGTCTGTTTCCTAGTGCCGGTTTGAAGTGCCTGCCGTTTTCACTGTAAAACCGGCCTGGAGCTTGAACCTCCCCATATATATGTATGGAGTGGAGTTTGCAAGTGAAAAGAAACTTTGTGTTCCCTTCAAGCTAGGTGAAGGACGGCTTTCACACACACTTATCTCTCAGAACTGAGCATGTGGAGAGACGTTCGTTCATCCAGCACAAAGGGACCGGGATGCAGGAGAAACACTTACTCTGGTTTCTCAGTCTGTTTCCTAGTGCCGGTTTGAAGTGCCTGCCGTTTTCACTGTAAAACCGGCCTGGAGCTTGAACCTCCCCATAGATATGTATGGAGTGGAGTTTGCAACTGAAAAGAAACTTTGTGTTCCCTTCAAGCTAGGTGAAGGACGGCTTTCACACACACTTATCTCTCAGAACTGAGCATGTGGAGAGACGTTCGTTCATCCAGCACAAAGGGAATGGGATGCAGGAGAAACACTTACTCTGGTTTCTCAGTCTGTTTCCTAATGCCGGTTTGAAGTGCCTGCCGTTTTCACTGTAAAACCGGGTTGGAGCTTTAACCTACCCATATATATGTATGGAAAGTAGTTTACAACTGAAAAGAAACTTTGTGTTCCCTTCAAGCTAGGTGAAGGACGGCTTTCACACACACTTATCTCTCAGAACTGAGCATGTGGAGAGACGTTCGTTCATCCAGCACAAAGGGAACGGGTTGCAGGAGAAACACTTACTCTGGTTTCTGAGTCTGTTTCCTTGTGCCGGTTTGAAGTGCCTGCCGTTTTCAGTGTAAAACCGGGTTGGAGCTTGAACCTCCCCATATATATGTATGGAAAGTAGTTTACAACTGAAAAGAAACTTTGTGTTCCCTTCAAGCTAGGTGAAGGACGGCTTTCACACACACTTATCTCTCAGAACTGAGCATGTGGAGAGACGTTCGTTCATTCAGCACATAGGGAACGGGTTGCAGGAGAAACACTTACTCTGGTTTCTCAGTCTGTTTCCTAGTGCCGGTTTGAAGTGCCTGCCGTTTTCACTGTAAAACCAGGTTGGAGCTTGAACCTCCCCATATATATGTATGGAGTGGAGTTTGCAAGTGAAAAGAAACTTTGTGTTCCCTTCAAGCTAGGTGAAGGACGGCTTTCACACACACTTATCTCTCAGAACTGAGCATGTGGAGAGACGTTCGTTCATCCAGCACAAAGGGAACGGGTTGCAGGAGAAACACTTACTCTGGTTTCTGAGTCTGTTTCCTAGTGCCGGTTTGAAGTGCCTGCCGTTTTCACTGTAAAACCGGGTTGGAGCTTTAACCTACCCATATATATGTATGGAAAGTAGTTTACAACTGAAAAGAAACTTTGTGTTCCCTTCAAGCTAGGTGAAGGACGGCTTTCACACACACTTATCTCTCAGAACTGAGCATGTGGAGAGACGTTCGTTCATCCAGCACAAAGGGAACGGGTTGCAGGAGAATCACTTACTCTGGTTTCTCAGTCTGTTTCCTAGTGCCGGTTTGAAGTGCCTGCCGTTTTCACTGTAAAACCGGGTTGGAGCTTGAACTTCCCCATATATATGTATGGAAAGGAGTTTGCAAGTGAAAAGAAACTTTGTGTTCCCTTCAAGCTAGGTGAAGGACGGCTTTCACACACACTTATCTCTCAGAACTGAGCATGTGGAGAGACGTTCTTTCATCCAGCACAAAGGGACCGGGATGCAGGAGAAACACTTACTCTGGTTTCTCAGTCTGTTTCCTAGTGCCGGTTTGAAGTGCCTGCCGTTTTCAGTGTAAAACCGGCCTGGAGCTTGAACCTCCCCATATATATGTATGGAGTGGTGTTTGCAACTGAAAAGAAACTTTGTGTTCCCTTCAAGCTAGGTGAAGGACGGCTTTCACACACACTTATCTCTCAGAACTGAGCATGTGGAGAGACGTTCGTTCATCCAGCACAAAGGGAACGGTTTGCAGGAGAAACACTTACTCTGGTTTCTCAGTCTGTTTCCTAGTGCCGGTTTGAAGTGCCTGCCGTTTTCACTGTAAAACCGGCCTGGAGCTTGAACCTCCCCATATATATGTATGGAGTGGAGTTTGCAACTGAAAAGAAACTTTGTGTTCCCTTCAAGCTAGGTGAAGGACGGCTTTCACACACACTTATCTCTCAGAACTGAGCATGTGGAGAGACGTTCGTTCATCCAGCACAAAGGGAAAGGGTTGCAGGAGAAACACTTACTCTGGTTTCTCAGTCTGTTTCCTAGTGCCGGTTTGAAGTGCCTGCCGTTTTCACTGTAAAACCGGCCTGGAGCTTGAACCTCCCCAAATATATGTATGGAGTGGAGTTTGCAACTGAAAAGAAACTTTGTGTTCCCTTCAAGCTAGGTGAAGGACGGCTTTCACACACACTTATCTCTCAGAACTGAGCATGTGGAGAGACGTTCGTTCATTCAGCACATAGGGAACGGGTTGCAGGAGAAACACTTACTCTGGTTTCTCAGTCTGTTTCCTAGTGCCGGTTTGAAGTGCCTGCCGTTTTCACTGTAAAACCAGGTTGGAGCTTGAACCTCCCCATATATATGTATGGAGTGGAGTTTGCAAGTGAAAAGAAACTTTGTGTTCCCTTCAAGCTAGGTGAAGGACGGCTTTCACACACACTTATCTCTCAGAACTGAGCATGTGGAGAGACGTTCGTTCATCCAGCACAAAGGGAACGGGTTGCAGGAGAAACACTTACTCTGGTTTCTGAGTCTGTTTCCTAGTGCCGGTTTGAAATGCCTGCCGTTTTCACTGTAAAACCGGGTTGGAGCTTTAACCTACCCATATATATGTATGGAAAGTAGTTTACAACTGAAAAGAAACTTTGTGTTCCCTTCAAGCTAGGTGAAGGACGGCTTTCACACACACTTATCTCTCAGAACTGAGCATGTGGAGAGACGTTCGTTCATTCAGCACATAGGGAACGGGTTGCAGGAGAAACACTTATTCTGGTTTCTCAGTCTGTTTCCTAGTGCCGGTTTGAAGTGCCTGCCGTTTTCACTGTAAAACCAGGTTGGAGCTTGAACCTCCCCATATATATGTATGGAGTGGAGTTTGCAACTGAAAAGAAACTTTGTGTTCCCTTCAAGCTAGGTGAAGGACGGCTTTCACACACACTTATCTCTCAGAAATGAGCATGTGGAGAGACGTTCGTTCATCCAGCACAAAGGGAATGGGATGCAGGAGAAACACTTACTCTGGTTTCTCAGTCTGTTTCCTAATGCCGGTTTGAAGTGCCTGCCGTTTTCACTGTAAAACCGGGTTGGAGCTTTAACCTACCCATATATATGTATGGAAAGTAGTTAACAACTGAAAAGAAACTTTGTGTTCCCTTCAAGCTAGGTGAAGGACGGCTTTCACACACACTTATCTCTCAGAACTGAGCATGTGGAGAGACGTTCGTTCATCCAGCACAAAGGGAACGGGTTGCAGGAGAAACACTTACTCTGGTTTCTCAGTCTGTTTCCTAGTGCCGGTTTGAAGTGCCTGCCGTTTTCACTGTAAAACCGGGTTGGAGCTTTAACCTACCCATATATATGTATGGAGTGGAGTTTGCAACTGAAAAGAAACTTTGTGTTCCCTTCAAGCTAGGTGAAGGACGGCTTTCACACACACTTATCTCTCAGAACTGAGCATGTGGAGAGACGTTCGTTCATCCAGCACAAAGGGAACGGGTTGCAGGAGAAACCCTTACTCTGGTTTCTCAGTCTGTTTCCTAGTGCCGGTTTGAAGTGCCTGCCGTTTTCACTGTAAAACCGGCCTGGAGCTTGAACCTCCCCATATATATGTATGGAGTGGAGTTTGCAAGTGAAAAGAAACTTTGTGTTCCCTTCAAGCTAGGTGAAGGACGGCTTTCACACACACTTATCTCTCAGAACTGAGCATGTGGAGAGACGTTCGTTCATCCAGCACAAAGGGAACGGGTTGCAGGAGAAACACTTACTCTGGTTTCTCAGTCTGTTTCCTAGTGCCGGTTTGAAGTGCCTGCCGTTTTCACTGTAAAACCGGCCTGGAGCTTGAACCTCCCCATAGATATGTATGGAGTGGAGTTTGCAACTGAAAAGAAACTTTGTGTTCCCTTCAAGCTAGGTGAAGGACGGCTTTCACACACACTTATCTCTCAGAACTGAGCATGTGGAGAGACGTTCGTTCACCCAGCACAAAGGGAACGGGTTGCAGGAGAAACACTTACTCTGGTTTCTCAGTCTGTTTCCTAGTGCCGGTTTGAAGTGCCTGCCGTTTACACTGTAAAACCGGCCTGGAGCTTGAACCTACCCATATATATGTATGGACAGTAGTTTACAACTGAAAAGAAACTTTGTGTTCCCTTCAAGCTAGGTGAAGGACGGCTTTCACACACACTTATCTCTCAGAACTGAGCATGTGGAGAGACGTTCGTTCATCCAGCACATAGGGAACGGGTTGCAGGAGAAACACTTACTCTGGTTTCTCAGTCTGTTTCCTAGTGCCGGTTTGAAGTGCCTGCCGTTTTCACTGTAAAACCGGATTGGAGCTTTAACCTACCCGTATATATGTATGGAGTGGAGTTTGCAAGTGAAAAGAAACTTTGTGTTCCCTTCAAGCTAGGTGAAGGACGGCTTTCACACACACTTATCTCTCAGAACTGAGCATGTGGAGAGACGTTCGTTCATCCAGCACAAAGGGAACGGGTTGCAGGAGAAACACTTACTCTGGTTTCTCAGTCTGTTTCCTAGTGCCGGTTTGAAGTGCCTGCCGTTTTCACTGTAAAACCGGCCTGGAGCTTGAACCTCCCCATATATATGTATGGAGTGGAGTTTGCAAGTGAAAAGAAACTTTGTGTTCCCTTCAAGCTAGGTGAAGGACGGCTTTCACACACACTTATCTCTCAGAACTGAGCATGTGGAGAGACGTTCGTTCATCCAGCACAAAGGGAACGGGTTGCAGGAGAAACACTTACTCTGGTTTCTCAGTCTGTTTCCTAGTGCCGGTTTGAAGTGCCTGCCGTTTTCACTGTAAAACAGGCCTTGAGCTTGAACCTCCCCATAGATATGTATGGAGTGGAGTTTGCAACTGAAAAGAAACTTTGTGTTCCCTTCAAGCTAGGTGAAGGACGGCTTTCACACACACTTATCTCTCAGAACTGAGCATGTGGAGAGACATTCGTTCATCCAGCACAAAGGGAACGGGTTGCAGGAGAAACACTTACTCTGGTTTCTCAGTCTGTTTCCTAGTGCCGGTTTGAAGTGCCTGCTGTTTCACTGTAAAACCGGGTTGGAGCTTGAACCTCCCCATATATATGTATGGAGTGGAGTTTGCAAGTGAAAAGAAACTTTGTGTTCCCTTCAAGCTAGGTGAAGGACGGCTTTCACACACACTTATCTCTCAGAACTGAGCATGTGGAGAGACGTTCGTTCATCCAGCACAAAGGGAACGGGTTGCAGGAGAAACACTTACTCTGGTTTCTCAGTCTGTTTCCTAGTGCCGGTTTGAAGTGCCTGCCGTTTTCACTGTAAAACCGGCCTGGAGCTTGAACCTCCCCATAGATATGTATGGAGTGGAGTTTGCAACTGAAAAGAAACTTTGTGTTCCCTTCAAGCTAGGTGAAGGACGGCTTTCACACACACTTATCTCTCAGAAATGAGCATGTGGAGAGACGTTCGTTCATCCAGCACAAAGGGAATGGGATGCAGGAGAAACACTTACTCTGGTTTCTCAGTCTGTTTCCTAATGCCGGTTTGAAGTGCCTGCCGTTTTCACTGTAAAACCGGGTTGGAGCTTTAACCTACCCATATATATGTATGGAAAGTAGTTTACAACTGAAAAGAAACTTTGTGTTCCCTTCAAGCTAGGTGAAGGACGGCTTTCACACACACTTATCTCTCAGAACTGAGCATGTGGAGAGACGTTCGTTCATCCAGCACATAGGGAACGGGTTGCAGGAGAAACACTTACTCTGGTTTCTCAGTCTGTTTCCTAGTGCCGGTTTGAAGTGCCTGCCGTTTTCACTGTAAAACCGGCCTGGAGCTTGAACCTCCCCATATATATGTATGGAGTGGAGTTTGCAAGTGAAAAGAAACTTTGTGTTCCCTTCAAGCTAGGTGAAGGACGGCTTTCACACACACTTATCTCTCAGAACTGAGCATGTGGAGAGACGTTCTTTCATCCAGCACAAAGGGACCGGGATGCAGGAGAAACACTTACTCTGGTTTCTCAGTCTGTTTCCTAGTGCCGGTTTGAAGTGCCTGCCGTTTTCACTGTAAAACCGGCCTGGAGCTTGAACCTCCCCATAGATATGTATGGAGTGGAGTTTGCAACTGAAAAGAAACTTTGTGTTCCCTTCAAGCTAGGTGAAGGACGGCTTTCACACACACTTATCTCTCAGAACTGAGCATGTGGAGAGACGTTCGTTCATCCAGCACAAAGGGAATGGGATGCAGGAGAAACACTTACTCTGGTTTCTCAGTCTGTTTCCTAATGCCGGTTTGAAGTGCCTGCCGTTTTCACTGTAAAACCGGGTTGGAGCTTTAACCTACCCATATATATGTATGGAAAGTAGTTTACAACTGAAAAGAAACTTTGTGTTCCCTTCAAGCTAGGTGAAGGACGGCTTTCACACACACTTATCTCTCAGAACTGAGCATGTGGAGAGACGTTCGTTCATCCAGCACAAAGGGAACGGGTTGCAGGAGAAACACTTACTCTGGTTTCTGAGTCTGTTTCCTAGTGCCGGTTTGATGTGCCTGCCGTTTTCACTGTAAAACCGGGTTGGAGCTTGAACCTCCCCATATATATGTATGGAAAGTAGTTTACAACTGAAAAGAAACTTTGTGTTCCCTTCAAGCTAGGTGAAGGACGGCTTTCACACACACTTATCTCTCAGAACTGAGCATGTGGAGAGACGTTCGTTCATTCAGCACATAGGGAACGGGTTGCAGGAGAAACACTTACTCTGGTTTCTCAGTCTGTTTCCTAGTGCCGGTTTGAAGTGCCTGCCGTTTTCACTGTAAAACCAGGTTGGAGCTTGAACCTCCCCATATATATGTATGGAGTGGAGTTTGCAAGTGAAAAGAAACTTTGTGTTCCCTTCAAGCTAGGTGAAGGACGGCTTTCACACACACTTATCTCTCAGAACTGAGCATGTGGAGAGACGTTCGTTCATCCAGCACAAAGGGAACGGGTTGCAGGAGAAACACTTACTCTGGTTTCTGAGTCTGTTTCCTAGTGCCGGTTTGAAGTGCCTGCCGTTTTCACTGTAAAACCGGGTTGGAGCTTTAACCTACCCATATATATGTATGGAAAGTAGTTTACAACTGAAAAGAAACTTTGTGTTCCCTTCAAGCTAGGTGAAGGACGGCTTTCACACACACTTATCTCTCAGAACTGAGCATGTGGAGAGACGTTCGTTCATCCAGCACAAAGGGAACGGGTTGCAGGAGAATCACTTACTCTGGTTTCTCAGTCTGTTTCCTAGTGCCGGTTTGAAGTGCCTGCCGTTTTCACTGTAAAACCGGGTTGGAGCTTGAACTTCCCCATATATATGTATGGAAAGGAGTTTGCAAGTGAAAAGAAACTTTGTGTTCCCTTCAAGCTAGGTGAAGGACGGCTTTCACACACACTTATCTCTCAGAACTGAGCATGTGGAGAGACGTTCTTTCATCCAGCACAAAGGGACCGGGATGCAGGAGAAACACTTACTCTGGTTTCTCAGTCTGTTTCCTAGTGCCGGTTTGAAGTGCCTGCCGTTTTCAGTGTAAAACCGGCCTGGAGCTTGAACCTCCCCATATATATGTATGGAGTGGAGTTTGCAACTGAAAAGAAACTTTGTGTTCCCTTCAAGCTAGGTGAAGGACGGCTTTCACACACACTTATCTCTCAGAACTGAGCATGTGGAGAGACGTTCGTTCATCCAGCACAAAGGGAACGGGTTGCAGGAGAAACACTTACTCTGGTTTCTCAGTCTGTTTCCTAGTGCCGGTTTGAAGTGCCTGCCGTTTTCACTGTAAAACCGGCCTGGAGCTTGAACCTCCCCATATATATGTATGGAGTGGAGTTTGCAAGTGAAAAGAAACTTTGTGTTCCCTTCAAGCTAGGTGAAGGACGGCTTTCACACACACTTATCTCTCAGAACTGAGCATGTGGAGAGACGTTCGTTCATCCAGCACAAAGGGAACGGGTTGCAGGAGAAACACTTACTCTGGTTTCTCAGTCTGTTTCCTAGTGCCGGTTTGAAGTGCCTGCCGTTTTCACTGTAAAACCGGCCTGGAGCTTGAACCTCCCCATATATATGTATGGAGTGGAGTTTGCAAGTGAAAAGAAACTTTGTGTTCCCTTCAAGCTAGGTGAAGGACGGCTTTCACACACACTTATCTCTCAGAACTGAGCATGTGGAGAGACGTTCGTTCATCCAGCACATAGGGAATGGGATGCAGGAGAAACATTTACTCTGGTTTCTCAGTCTGTTTCCTAATGCCGGTTTGAAGTGCCTGCCGTTTTCACTGTAAAACCGGGTTGGAGCTTTTACCTACCCATATATATGTATGGAAAGTAGTTTACAACTGAAAAGAAACTTTGTGTTCCCTTCAAGCTAGGTGAAGGACGGCTTTCACACACACTTATCTCTCAGAACTGAGCATGTGGAGAGACGTTCGTTCATCCAGCACATAGGGAACGGGTTGCAGGAGAAACACTTACTCTGGTTTCTCAGTCTGTTTCCTAGTGCCGGTTTGAAGTGCCTGCCGTTTTCACTGTAAAACCGGGTTGGAGCTTTAACCTACCCATATATATGTATGGAGTGGAGTTTGCAACTGAAAAGAAACTTTGTGTTCCCTTCAAGCTAGGTGAAGGACGGCTTTCACACACACTTATCTCTCAGAACTGAGCATGTGGAGAGACGTTCGTTCATCCAGCACAAAGGGAAAGGGTTGCAGGAGAAACACTTACTCTGGTTTCTCAGTCTGTTTCCTAGTGCCGGTTTGAAGTGCCTGCCGTTTTCACTGTAAAACCGGCCTGGAGCTTGAACCTCCCCATATATATGTATGGAGTGGAGTTTGCAAGTGAAAAGAAACTATGTGTTCCCTTCAAGCTAGGTGAAGGACGGCTTTCACACACACTTATCTCTCAGAACTGAGCATGTGGAGAGACGTTCGTTCATCCAGCACAAAGGGAACGGGTTGCAGGAGAAACACTTACTCTGGTTTCTCAGTCTGTTTCCTAGTGCCGGTTTGAAGTGCCTGCCGTTTTCACTGTAAAACCGGCCTGGAGCTTGAACCTCCCCAAATATATGTATGGAGTGGAGTTTGCAACTGAAAAGAAACTTTGTGTTCCCTTCAAGCTAGGTGAAGGACGGCTTTCACACACACTTATCTCCCAGAACTGAGCATGTGGAGAGACATTCGTTCATCCAGCACAAAGGGAACGGGTTGCAGGAGAAACACTTACTCTGGTTTCTCAGTCTGTTTCCTAGTGCCGGTTTGAAGTGCCTGCCGTTTTCACTGTAAAACCGGCCTGGAGCTTGAACCTCCCCATAGATATGTATGGAGTGGAGTTTGCAACTGAAAAGAAACTTTGTGTTCCCTTCAAGCTAGGTGAAGGACGGCTTTCACACACACTTATCTCTCAGAACTGAGCATGTGGAGAGACGTTCGTTCATCCAGCACAAAGGGAACGGGTTGCAGGAGAAACACTTACTCTGGTTTCTGAGTCTGTTTCCTAGTGCCGGTTTGAAGTGCCTGCCGTTTTCAGTGTAAAACCGGGTTGGAGCTTGAACCTCCCCATATATATGTATGGAGTGGAGTTTGCAACTGAAAAGAAACTTTGTGTTCCCTTCAAGCTAGGTGAAGGACGGCTTTCACACACACTTATCTCTCAGAACTGAGCATGTGGAGAGACGTTCGTTCATCCAGCACATAGGGAACGGGTTGCAGGAGAAACACTTACTCTGGTTTCTCAGTCTTTTTCTTAGTGCCGGTTTGAAGTGCCTGCCGTTTTCACTGTAAAACCAGGTTGGAGCTTGAACCTCCCCATATATATGTATGGAGTGGAGTTTGCAAGTGAAAAGAAACTTTGTGTTCCCTTCAAGCTAGGTGAAGGACGGCTTTCACACACACTTATCTCTCAGAACTGAGCATGTGGAGAGACGTTCGTTCATCCAGCACAAAGGGAACGGGTTGCAGGAGAAACACTTACTCTGGTTTCTGAGTCTGTTTCCTAGTGCCGGTTTGAAATGCCTGCCGTTTTCACTGTAAAACCGGGTTGGAGCTTTAACCTACCCATATATATGTATGGAAAGTAGTTTACAACTGAAAAGAAACTTTGTGTTCCCTTCAAGCTAGGTGAAGGACGGCTTTCACACACACTTATCTCTCAGAACTGAGCATGTGGAGAGACGTTCGTTCATTCAGCACATAGGGAACGGGTTGCAGGAGAAACACTTACTCTGGTTTCTCAGTCTGTTTCCTAGTGCCGGTTTGAAGTGCCTGCCGTTTTCACTGTAAAACCAGGTTGGAGCTTGAACCTCCCCATATATATGTATGGAGTGGAGTTTGCAAGTGAAAAGAAACTTTGTGTTCCCTTCAAGCTAGGTGAAGGACGGCTTTCACACACACTTATCTCTCAGAACTGAGCATGTGGAGAGACGTTCGTTCATCCAGCACAAAGGGAACGGGTTGCAGGAGAAACACTTACTCTGGTTTCTGAGTCTGTTTCCTAGTGCCGGTTTGAAGTGCCTGCCTTTTTCACTGTAAAACCGGGTTGGAGCTTTAACCTACCCATATATATGTATGGAAAGTAGTTTACAACTGAAAAGAAACTTTGTGTTCCCTTCAAGCTAGGTGAAGGACGGCTTTCACACACACTTATCTCTCAGAACTGAGCATGTGGAGAGACGTTCGTTCATCCAGCACAAAGGGAACGGGTTGCAGGAGAATCACTTACTCTGGTTTCTCAGTCTGTTTCCTAGTGCCGGTTTGAAGTGCCTGCCGTTTTCACTGTAAAACCGGGTTGGAGCTTGAACTTCCCCATATATATGTATGGAAAGGAGTTTGCAAGTGAAAAGAAACTTTGTGTTCCCTTCAAGCTAGGTGAAGGACGGCTTTCACACACACTTATCTCTCAGAACTGAGCATGTGGAGAGACGTTCTTTCATCCAGCACAAAGGGACCGGGATGCAGGAGAAACACTTACTCTGGTTTCTCAGTCTGTTTCCTAGTGCCGGTTTGAAGTGCCTGCCGTTTTCAGTGTAAAACCGGCCTGGAGCTTGAACCTCCCCATAGATATGTATGGAGTGGAGTTTGCAACTGAAAAGAAACTTTGTGTTCCCTTCAAGCTAGGTGAAGGACGGCTTTCACACACACTTATCTCTCAGAACTGAGCATGTGGAGAGACGTTCGTTCATCCAGCACAAAGGGAACGGGTTGCAGGAGAAACACTTACTCTGGTTTCTGAGTCTGTTTCCTAGTGCCGGTTTGAAGTGCCTGCCGTTTTCAGTGTAAAACCGGGTTGGAGCTTGAACCTCCCCATATATATGTATGGAGTGGAGTTTGCAACTGAAAAGAAACTTTGTGTTCCCTTCAAGCTAGGTGAAGGACGGCTTTCACACACACTTATCTCTCAGAACTGAGCATGTGGAGAGACGTTCGTTCATCCAGCACATAGGGAACGGGTTGCAGGAGAAACACTTACTCTGGTTTCTCAGTCTGTTTCCTAGTGCCGGTTTGAAGTGCCTGCCGTTTTCACTGTAAAACCAGGTTGGAGCTTGAACCTCCCCATATATATGTATGGAGTGGAGTTTGCAAGTGAAAAGAAACTTTGTGTTCCCTTCAAGCTAGGTGAAGGACGGCTTTCACACACACTTATCTCTCAGAACTGAGCATGTGGAGAGACGTTCGTTCATCCAGCACAAAGGGAACGGGTTGCAGGAGAAACACTTACTCTGGTTTCTGAGTCTGTTTCCTAGTGCCGGTTTGAAATGCCTGCCGTTTTCACTGTAAAACCGGGTTGGAGCTTTAACCTACCCATATATATGTATGGAAAGTAGTTTACAACTGAAAAGAAACTTTGTGTTCCCTTCAAGCTAGGTGAAGGACGGCTTTCACACACACTTATCTCTCAGAACTGAGCATGTGGAGAGACGTTCGTTCATTCAGCACATAGGGAACGGGTTGCAGGAGAAACACTTACTCTGGTTTCTCAGTCTGTTTCCTAGTGCCGGTTTGAAGTGCCTGCCGTTTTCACTGTAAAACCAGGTTGGAGCTTGAACCTCCCCATATATATGTATGGAGTGGAGTTTGCAAGTGAAAAGAAACTTTGTGTTCCCTTCAAGCTAGGTGAAGGACGGCTTTCACACACACTTATCTCTCAGAACTGAGCATGTGGAGAGACGTTCGTTCATCCAGCACAAAGGGAACGGGTTGCAGGAGAAACACTTACTCTGGTTTCTGAGTCTGTTTCCTAGTGCCGGTTTGAAGTGCCTGCCTTTTTCACTGTAAAACCGGGTTGGAGCTTTAACCTACCCATATATATGTATGGAAAGTAGTTTACAACTGAAAAGAAACTTTGTGTTCCCTTCAAGCTAGGTGAAGGACGGCTTTCACACACACTTATCTCTCAGAACTGAGCATGTGGAGAGACGTTCGTTCATCCAGCACAAAGGGAACGGGTTGCAGGAGAATCACTTACTCTGGTTTCTCAGTCTGTTTCCTAGTGCCGGTTTGAAGTGCCTGCCGTTTTCACTGTAAAACCGGGTTGGAGCTTGAACTTCCCCATATATATGTATGGAAAGGAGTTTGCAAGTGAAAAGAAACTTTGTGTTCCCTTCAAGCTAGGTGAAGGACGGCTTTCACACACACTTATCTCTCAGAACTGAGCATGTGGAGAGACGTTCTTTCATCCAGCACAAAGGGACCGGGATGCAGGAGAAACACTTACTCTGGTTTCTCAGTCTGTTTCCTAGTGCCGGTTTGAAGTGCCTGCCGTTTTCAGTGTAAAACCGGCCTGGAGCTTGAACCTCCCCATATATATGTATGGAAAGGAGTTTGCAAGTGAAAAGAAACTTTGTGTTCCCTTCAAGCTAGGTGAAGGACGGCTTTCACACACACTTATCTCTCAGAACTGAGCATGTGGAGAGACGTTCGTTCATCCAGCACAAAGGGAACGGGTTGCAGGAGAAACACTTACTCTGGTTTCTCAGTCTGTTTCCTAGTTCCGGTTTGAAGTGCCTGCCGTTTTCACTGTAAAACCGGCCTGGAGCTTGAACCTCCCCATATATATGTATGGAGTGGAGTTTGCAACTGAAAAGAAACTTTGTGTTCCCTTCAAGCTAGGTGAAGGACGGCTTTCACACACACTTATCTCTCAGAACTGAGCATGTGGAGAGACGTTCGTTCATCCAGCACAAAGGGAACGGGTTGCAGGAGAAACACTTACTCTGGTTTCTCAGTCTGTTTCCTAGTGCCGGTTTGAAGTGCCTGCCGTTTTCACTGTAAAACCGGCCTGGAGCTTGAACCTCCCCATATATATGTATGGAGTGGAGTTTGCAAGTGAAAAGAAACTTTGTGTTCCCTTCAAGCTAGGTGAAGGACGGCTTTCACACACACTTATCTCTCAGAACTGAGCATGTGGAGAGACGTTCGTTCATCCAGCACATAGGGAATGGGATGCAGGAGAAACATTTACTCTGGTTTCTCAGTCTGTTTCCTAATGCCGGTTTGAAGTGCCTGCCGTTTTCACTGTAAAACCGGGTTGGAGCTTCAACCTACCCATATATATGTATGGAAAGTAGTTTACAACTGAAAAGAAACTTTGTGTTCCCTTCAAGCTAGGTGAAGGACGGCTTTCACACACACTTATCTCTCAGAACTGAGCATGTGGAGAGACGTTCGTTCATCCAGCACAAAGGGAACGGGTTGCAGGAGAAACACTTACTCTGGTTTCTCAGTCTGTTTCCTAGTGCCGGTTTGAAGTGCCTGCCGTTTTCACTGTAAAACCGGCCTGGAGCTTGAACCTCCCCTAGATATGTATGGAGTGGAGTTTGCAACTGAAAAGAAACATTGTGTTCCCTTCAAGCTAGGTGAAGGACGGCTTTCACACACACTTATCTCTCAGAACTGAGCATGTGGAGAGACGTTCGTTCATCCAGCACAAAGGGAACGGGTTGCAGCAGAAACACTTACTCTGGTTTCTCAGTCTGTTTCCTAGTGCCGGTTTGAAGTGCCTGCCGTTTTCACTGTAAAACCGGCCTGGAGCTTGAACCTCCCCAAATATATGTATGGAGTGGAGTTTGCAACTGCAAAGAAACTTTGTGTTCCCTTCAAGCTAGGTGAAGGATGGCTTTCACACACACTTATCTCCCAGAACTGAGTATGTGGAGAGACATTCGTTCATCCAGCACAAAGGGAACGGGTTGCAGGAGAAACACTTACTCTGGTTTCTCAGTCTGTTTCCTAGTGCCGGTTTGAAGTGCCTGCCGTTTTCACTGTAAAACCGGCCTGGAGCTTGAACCTCCCCATAGATATGTATGGAGTGGAGTTTGCAACTGAAAAGAAACTTTGTGTTCCCTTCAAGCTAGGTGAAGGACGGCTTTCACACACACTTATCTCTCAGAACTGAGCATGTGGAGAGACGTTCGTTCATCCAGCACAAAGGGAATGGGATGCAGGAGAAACACTTACTCTGGTTTCTCAGTCTGTTTCCTAATGCCGGTTTGAAGTGCCTGCCGTTTTCACTGTAAAACAGGGTTGGAGCTTTAACCTACCCATATATATGTATGGAAAGTAGTTTACAACTGAAAAGAAACTTTGTGTTCCCTTCAAGCTAGGTGAAGGACGGCTTTCACACACACTTATCTCTCAGAACTGAGCATGTGGAGAGACGTTCGTTCATCCAGCACAAAGGGAACGGGTTGCAGGAGAAACACTTACTCTGGTTTCTGAGTCTGTTTCCTAGTGCCGGTTTGAAGTGCCTGCCGTTTTCAGTGTAAAACCGGGTTGGAGCTTGAACCTCCCCATATATATGTATGGAGTGGAGTTTGCAACTGAAAAGAAACTTTGTGTTCCCTTCAAGCTAGGTGAAGGACGGCTTTCACACACACTTATCTCTCAGAACTGAGCATGTGGAGAGACGTTCGTTCATTCAGCACATAGGGAACGGGTTGCAGGAGAAACACTTACTCTGGTTTCTCAGTCTGTTTCCTAGTGCCGGTTTGAAGTGCCTGCCGTTTTCACTGTAAAACCAGGTTGGAGTTTGAACCTCCCCATATATATGTATGGGGTGGAGTTTGCAAGTGAAAAGAAACTTTGTGTTCCCTTCAAGCTAGGTGAAGGACGGCTTTCACACACACTTATCTCTCAGAACTGAGCATGTGGAGAGACGTTCGTTCATCCAGCACAAAGGGAACGGGTTGCAGGAGAAACACTTACTCTGGTTTCTGAGTCTGTTTCCTAGTGCCGGTTTGAAGTGCCTGCCGTTTTCACTGTAAAACCGGGTTGGAGCTTTAACCTACCCATATATATGTATGGAAAGTAGTTTACAACTGAAAAGAAACTTTCTGTTCCCTTCAAGCTAGGTGAAGGATGGCTTTCACACACACTTATCTCTCAGAACTGAGCATGTGGAGAGACGTTCGTTCATCCAGCACAAAGGGAACGGGTTGCAGGAGAATCACTTACTCTGGTTTCTCAGTCTGTTTCCTAGTGCCGGTTTGAAGTGCCTGCCGTTTTCACTGTAAAACCGGGTTGGAGCTTGAACTTCCCCATATATATGTATGGAAAGGAGTTTGCAAGTGAAAAGAAACTTTGTGTTCCCTTCAAGCTAAGTGAAGGACGGCTTTCACACACACTTATCTCTCAGAACTGAGCATGTGGAGAGACGTTCTTTCATCCAGCACAAAGGGACCGGGTTGCAGGAGAAACACTTACTCTGGTTTCTCAGTCTGTTTCCTAGTGCCGGTTTGAAGTGCCTGCCGTTTTCAGTGTAAAACCGGCCTGGAGCTTGAACCTCCCCTTATATATGTATGGAGTGGAGTTTGCAAGTGAAAAGAAACTTTGTGTTCCCTTCAAGCTAGGTGAAGGACGGCTTTCACACACACTTATCTCTCAGAACTGAGGATGTGGAGAGACGTTCGTTCATCCAGCACAAAGGGAACGGGTTGCAGGAGAAACACATACTCTGGTTTCTCAGTCTGTTTCCTAGTGCCGGTTTGAAGTGCCTGCCGTTTTCACTGTAAAACTGGCCTGGAGTTGAACCTCCCCTTATATATGTATGGAGTGGAGTTTGCAAGTGAAAAGAAACTTTGTGTTCCCTTCAAGCTAGGTGAAGGACGGCTTTCACACACACTTATCTCTCAGAACTGAGCATGTGGAGAGACGTTCGTTCATCCAGCACAAAGGGAACGGGTTGCAGGAGAAACACTTACTCTGGTTTCTCAGTCTGTTTCCTAGTGCCGGTTTGAAGTGCCTGCCGTTTTCACTGTAAAACCGGGTTGGAGCTTGAACCTCCCCATATATATGTATGGAGTGGAGTTTGCAAGTGAAAAGAAACTTTGTGTTCCCTTCAAGCTAGGTGAAGGACGGCTTTCACACACACTTATCTCTCAGAACTGAGCATGTGGAGAGACGTTCGTTCATCCAGCACAAAGGGAACGGGTTGCAGGAGAATCACTTACTCTGGTTTCTCAGTCTGTTTCCTAGTGCCGGTTTGAAGTGCCTGCCGTTTTCACTGTAAAACCGGGTTGGAGCTTGAACTTCCCCATATATATGTATGGAAAGGAGTTTGCAAGTGAAAAGAAACTTTGTGTTCCCTTCAAGCTAGGTGAAGGACGGCTTTCACACACACTTATCTCTCAGAACTGAGCATGTGGAGAGACGTTCGTTCATCCAGCACAAAGGGAACGGGTTGCAGGAGAAACACTTACTCTGGTTTCTCAGTCTGTTTCCTAGTGCCGGTTTGAAGTGCCTGCCGTTTTCACTGTAAAACCGGCCTGGAGCTTGAACCTCCCCATATATATGTATGGAGTGGAGTTTGCAACTGAAAAGAAACTTTGTGTTCCCTTCAAGCTAGGTGAAGGACGGCTTTCACACACACTTATCTCTCAGAACTGAGCATGTGGAGAGACGTTCGTTCATCCAGCACAAAGGGAACGGGTTGCAGGAGAAACACATACTCTGGTTTCTCAGTCTGTTTCCTAGTGCCGGTTTGAAGTGCCTGCCGTTTTCACTGTAAAACTGGCCTGGAGCTTGAACCTCCCCATATATATGTATGGAGTGGAGTTTGCAACTGAAAAGAAACTTTGTGTTCCCTTCAAGCTAGGTGAAGGACGGCTTTCACACACACTTATCTCTCAGAACTGAGCATGTGGAGAGACGTTCGTTCATCCAGCACAAAGGGAACGTGTTGCAGGAGAAACACTTACTCTGGTTTCTGAGTCTCTTTCCTAGTGCCGGTTTGAAGTGCCTGCCGTTTTCACTGTAAAACCGGGTTGGAGCTTGAACCTCCCCATATATATGTATGGAGTGGAGTTTGCAAGTGAAAAGAAACTTTGTGTTCCCTTCAAGCTAGGTGAAGGACGGCTTTCACACACACTTATCTCTCAGAACTGAGCATGTGGAGAGACGTTCCTTCATCCAGCACAAAGAGAACGGGTTGCAGGAGAATCACTTACTCTGGTTTCTCAGTCTGTTTCCTAGTGCCGGTTTGAAGTGCCTGCCGTTTTCACTGTAAAACCGGGTTGGAGCTTGACCTTCCCCATATATATGTATGGAAAGGAGTTTGCAAGTGAAAAGAAACTTTGTGTTCCCTTCAAGCTAGGTGAAGGACGGCTTTCACACACACTTATCTCTCAGAACTGAGCATGTGGAGAGACGTTCTTTCATCCAGCACAAAGGGACCGGGTTGCAGGAGAAACACTTAATCTGGTTTCTCAGTCTGTTTCCTAGTGCCGGTTTGAAGTGCCTGCCGTTTTCAGTGTAAAACCGGCCTGGAGCTTGAACCTCCCCATATATATGTATGGAGTGGAGTTTGCAACTGAAAAGAAACTTTGTGTTCCCTTCAAGCTAGGTGAAGGACGGCTTTCACACACACTTATCTCCCAGAACTGAGCATGTGGAGAGACATTCGTTCATCCAGCACAAAGGGACCGGGTTGCAGGAGAAACACTTACTCTGGTTTCTCAGTCTGTTTCCTAGTGCCGGTTTGAAGTGCCTGCCGTTTTCAGTGTAAAACCGGCCTGGAGCTTGAACCTCCCCATATATATGTATGGAGTGGAGTTTGCAACTGAAAAGAAACTTTGTGTTCCCTTCAAGCTAGGTGAAGGACGGCTTTCACACACACTTATCTCTCAGAACTGAGCATGTGGAGAGACGTTCGTTCATCCAGCACAAAGGGAACGGGTTGCAGGAGAAACACTTACTCTGGTTTCTCAGTCTGTTTCCTAGTGCCGGTTTGAAGTGCCTGCCGTTTTCACTGTAAAACCGGCCTGGAGCTTGAACCTCCCCATAGATATGTATGGAGTGGAGTTTGCAAGTGAAAAGAAACTTTGTGTTCCCTTCAAGCTAGGTGAAGGACGGCTTTCACACACACTTATCTCTCAGAACTGAGCATGTGGAGAGACGTTCGTTCATCCAGCACAAAGGGAACGGGTTGCAGGAGAAACACATACTCTGGTTTCTCAGTCTGTTTCCTAGTGCCGGTTTGAAGTGCCTGCCGTTTTCACTGTAAAACCGGCCTGGAGCTTGAACCTCCCCATATATATGTATGGAGTGGAGTTTGCAAGTGAAAAGAAACTTTGTGTTCCCTTCAAGCTAGGTGAAGGACGGCTTTCACACACACTTATCTCTCAGAACTGAGCATGTGGAGAGACGTTCGTTCATCCAGCACAAAGGGAACGGGTTGCAGGAGAAACACTTACTCTGGTTTCTCAGTCTATTTCCTAGTGCCGGTTTGAAGTGCCTGCCGTTTTCACTGTAAAACCGGGTTGGAGCTTGAACCTCCCCATATATATGTATGGAGTGGAGTTTGCAAGTGAAAAGAAACTTTGTGTTCCCTTCAAGCTAGGTGAAGGACGGCTTTCACACACACTTATCTCTCAGAACTGAGCATGTGGAGAGACGTTCGTTCATCCAGCACAAAGGGAACGGGTTGCAGGAGAATCACTTACTCTGGTTTCTCAGTCTGTTTCCTAGTGCCGGTTTGAAGTGCCTGCCGTTTTCACTGTAAAACCGGGTTGGAGCTTGAACTTCCCCATATATATGTATGGAAAGGAGTTTGCAAGTGAAAAGAAACTTTGTGTTCCCTTCAAGCTAGGTGAAGGACGGCTTTCACACACACTTATCTCTCAGAACTGAGCATGTGGAGAGACGTTCGTTCATCCAGCACAAAGGGAACGGGTTGCAGGAGAAACACTTACTCTGGTTTCTCAGTCTGTTTCCTAGTGCCGGTTTGAAGTGCCTGCCGTTTTCACTGTAAAACCGGCCTGGAGCTTGAACCTCCCCATATATATGTATGGAGTGGAGTTTGCAACTGAAAAGAAACTTTGTGTTCCCTTCAAGCTAGGTGAAGGACGGCTTTCACACACACTTATCTCTCAGAACTGAGCATGTGGAGAGACGTTCGTTCATCCAGCACAAAGGGAACGGGTTGCAGGAGAAACACATACTCTGGTTTCTCAGTCTGTTTCCTAGTGCCGGTTTGAAGTGCCTGCCGTTTTCACTGTAAAACTGGCCTGGAGCTTGAACCTCCCCATATATATCTATGGAGTGGAGTTTGCAAGTGAAAAGAAACTTTGTGTTCCCTTCAAGCTAGGTGAAGGACGGCTTTCACACACACTTATCTCTCAGAACTGAGCATTTGGAGAGACGTTCGTTCATCCAGCACAAAGGGAACGGGTTGCAGGAGAAACACTTACTCTGGTTTCTGAGTCTGTTTCCTAGTGCCGGTTTGAAGTGCCTGCCGTTTTCAGTGTAAAACCGGGTTGGAGCTTGAACCTCCCCATATATATGTATGGAGTGGAGTTTGCAAGTGAAAAGAAACTTTGTGTTCCCTTCAAGCTAGGTGAAGGACGGCTTTCACACACACTTATCTCTCAGAACTGAGCATGTGGAGAGACGTTCCTTCATCCAGCACAAAGAGAACGGGTTGCAGGAGAATCACTTACTCTGGTTTCTCAGTCTGTTTCCTAGTGCCGGTTTGAAGTGCCTGCCGTTTTCACTGTAAAACCGGGTTGGAGCTTGAACTTCCCCATATATATGTATGGAAAGGAGTTTGCAAGTGAAAAGAAACTTTGTGTTCCCTTCAAGCTAGGTGAAGGACGGCTTTCACACACACTTATCTCTCAGAACTGAGCATGTGGAGAGACGTTCTTTCATCCAGCACAAAGGGACCGGGTTGCAGGAGAAACACTTAATCTGGTTTCTCAGTCTGTTTCCTAGTGCCGGTTTGAAGTGCCTGCCGTTTTCAGTGTAAAACCGGCCTGGAGCTTGAACCTCCCCATATATATGTATGGAGTGGAGTTTGCAACTGAAAAGAAACTTTGTGTTCCCTTCAAGCTAGGTGAAGGACGGCTTTCACACACACTTATCTCCCAGAACTGAGCATGTGGAGAGACATTCGTTCATCCAGCACAAATGGACCGGGTTGCAGGAGAAACACTTACTCTGGTTTCTCAGTCTGTTTCCTAGTGCCGGTTTGAAGTGCCTGCCGTTTTCAGTGTAAAACCGGCCTGGAGCTTGAACCTCCCCATATATATGTATGGAGTGGAGTTTGCAACTGAAAAGAAACTTTGTGTTCCCTTCAAGCTAGGTGAAGGACGGCTTTCACACACACTTATCTCTCAGAACTGAGCATGTGGAGAGACGTTCGTTCATCCAGCACAAAGGGAACGGGTTGCAGGAGAAACACATACTCTGGTTTCTCAGTCTGTTTCCTAGTGCCGGTTTGAAGTGCCTGCCGTTTTCACTGTAAAACCGGCCTGGAGCTTGAACCTCCCCATATATATGTATGGAGTGGAGTTTGCAAGTGAAAAGAAACTTTGTGTTCCCTTCAAGCTAGGTGAAGGACGGCTTTCACACACACTTATCTCTCAGAACTGAGCATGTGGAGAGACGTTCGTTCATCCAGCACAAAGGGAACGGGTTGCAGGAGAAACACTTACTCTGGTTTCTCAGTCTGTTTCCTAGTGCCGGTTTGAAGTGCCTGCCGTTTTCACTGTAAAACCGGGTTGGAGCTTGAACCTCCCCATATATATGTATGGAGTGGAGTTTGCAAGTGAAAAGAAACTTTGTGTTCCCTTCAAGCTAGGTGAAGGACAGCTTTCACACACACTTATCTCTCAGAACTGAGCATGTGGAGAGACGTTCGTTCATCCAGCACAAAGGGAACGGGTTGCAGGAGAATCACTTACTCTGGTTTCTCAGTCTGTTTCCTAGTGCCGGTTTGAAGTGCCTGCCGTTTTCACTGTAAAACCGGGTTGGAGCTTGAACTTCCCCATATATATGTATGGAAAGGAGTTTGCAAGTGAAAAGAAACTTTGTGTTCCCTTCAAGCTAGGTGAAGGACGGCTTTCACACACACTTATCTCTCAGAACTGAGCATGTGGAGAGACGTTCTTTCATCCAGCACAAAGGGACCGGGTTGCAGGAGAAACACTTACTCTGGTTTCTCAGTCTGTTTCCTAGTGCCGGTTTGAAGTGCCTGCCGTTTTCAGTGTAAAACCGGCCTGGAGCTTGAACCTCCCCATATATATGTATGGAGTGGAGTTTGCAACTGAAAAGAAACTTTGTGTTCCCTTCAAGCTAGGTGAAGGACGGCTTTCACACACACTTATCTCTCAGAACTGAGCATGTGGAGAGACGTTCGTTCATCCAGCACAAAGGGAACGGGTTGCAGGAGAAACACATACTCTGGTTTCTCAGTCTGTTTCCTAGTGCCGGTTTGAAGTGCCTGCCGTTTTCACTGTAAAACCGGCCTGGAGCTTGAACCTCCCCATATATATGTATGGAGTGGAGTTTGCAAGTGAAAAGAAACTTTGTGTTCCCTTCAAGCTAGGTGAAGGACGGCTTTCACACACACTTATCTCTCAGAACTGAGCATGTGGAGAGACGTTCGTTCATCCAGCACAAAGGGAACGGGTTGCAGGAGAAACACTTACTCTGGTTTCTCAGTCTGTTTCCTAGTGCCGGTTTGAAGTGCCTGCCCTTTTCACTGTAAAACCGGGTTGGAGCTTGAACCTCCCCATATATATGTATGGAGTGGAGTTTGCAAGTGAAAAGAAACTTTGTGTTCCCTTCAAGCTAGGTGAAGGACGGCTTTCACACACACTTATCTCTCAGAACTGAGCATGTGGAGAGACGTTCGTTCATCCAGCACATAGGGAATGGGATGCAGGAGAAACATTTACTCTGGTTTCTCAGTCTGTTTCCTAATGCCGGTTTGAAGTGCCTGCCGTTTTCACTGTAAAACCGGGTTGGAGCTTTAACCTACCCATATATATGTATGGAAAGTAGTTTACAACTGAAAAGAAACTTTGTGTTCCCTTCAAGCTAGGTGAAGGACGGCTTTCACACACACTTATCTCTCAGAATTGAGCATGTGGAGAGACGTTCGTTCATCCAGCACATAGGGAACGGGTTGCAGGAGAAACACTTACTCTGGTTTCTCAGTCTGTTTCCTAGTGCCGGTTTGAAGTGCCTGCCGTTTTCACTGTAAAACCGGCCTGGAGCTTGAACCTCCCCATATATATTTATGGAGTGGAGTTTGCAAGTGAAAAGAAACTTTGTGTTCCCTTCAAGCTAGGTGAAGGACGGCTTTCACACACACTTATCTCTCAGAACTGAGCATGTGGAGAGACGTTCGTTCATCCAGCACAAAGGGAACGGGTTGCAGGAGAAACACTTACTCTGGTTTCTCAGTCTGTTTCCTAGTGCCGGTTTGAAGTGCCTGCCGTTTTCACTGTAAAACCGGCCTGGAGCTTGAACCTCCCCATAGATATGTATGGAGTGGAGTTTGCAACTGAAAAGAAACTTTGTGTTCCCTTCAAGCTAGGTGAAGGACGGCTTTCACACACACTTATCTCTCAGAACTGAGCATGTGGAGAGACCTTCGTTCATCCAGCACAAAGGGAATGGGATGCAGGAGAAACACTTACTCTGGTTTCTCAGTCTGTTTCCTAATGCCGGTTTGAAGTGCCTGCCGTTTTCACTGTAAAACCGGGTTGGAGCTTTAACCTACCCATATATATGTATGGAAAGTAGTTTACAATTGAAAAGAAACTTTGTGTTCCCTTCAAGCTAGGTGAAGGACGGCTTTCACACACACTTATCTCTCAGAACTGAGCATGTGGAGAGACGTTCGTTCATCCAGCACAAAGGGAACGGGTTGCAGGAGAAACACTTACTCTGGTTTCTGAGTCTGTTTCCTAGTGCCGGTTTGAAGTGCCTGCCGTTTTCAGTGTAAAACCGGGTTGGAGCTTGAACCTCCCCATATATATGTATGGAGTGGAGTTTGCAACTGAAAAGAAACTTTGTGTTCCCTTCAAGCTAGGTGAAGGACGGCTTTCACACACACTTATCTCTCAGAACTGAGCATGTGGAGAGACGTTCGTTCATCCAGCACATAGGGAACGGGTTGCAGGAGAAACACTTACTCTGGTTTCTCAGTCTGTTTCCTAGTGCCGGTTTGAAGTGCCTGCCGTTTTCACTGTAAAACCGGGTTGGAGCTTGAACCTCCCCATATATATGTATGGAGTGGAGTTTGCAAGTGAAAAGAAACTTTGTGTTCCCTTCAAGCTAGGTGAAGGACGGCTTTCACACACACTTATCTCTCAGAACTGAGCATGTGGAGAGACGTTCGTTCATCCAGCACAAAGGGAACGGGTTGCAGGAGAAACACTTACTCTGGTTTCTGAGTCTGTTTCCTAGTGCCGGTTTGAAGTGCCTGTGGTTTTCACTGTAAAACCGGGTTGGAGCTTTAACCTACCCATATATATATATGGAAAGTAGTTTACAACTGAAAAGAAACTTTGTGTTCCCTTCAAGCTAGGTGAAGGACGGCTTTCACACACACTTATCTCTCAGAACTGAGCATGTGGAGAGACGTTCGTTCATCCAGCACAAAGGGAACGGGTTGCAGGAGAATCACTTACTCTGGTTTCTCAGTCTGTTTCCTAGTGCCGGTTTGAAGTGCCTGCCGTTTTCACTGTAAAACCGGCCTGGAGCTTGAACCTCCCCATATATATGTATGGAGTGGAGTTTGCAACTGACAAGAAACTTTGTGTTCCCTTCAAGCTAGGTGAAGGACGGCTTTCACTCACACTTATCTCTCAGAACTGAGCATGTGGAGAGACGTTCGTTCATCCAGCACAAAGGGAACGGGTTGCAGGAGAAACACTTACTCTGGTTTCTCAGTCTGTTTCCTAGTGCCGGTTTGAAGTGCCTGCCGTTTTCACTGTAAAACCGGCCTGGAGCTTGAACCTCCCCATAGATATGTATGGAGTGGAGTTTGCAACTGAAAAGAAACTTTGTGTTCCCTTCAAGCTAGGTGAAGGACGGCTTTCACACACACTTATCTCTCAGAACTGAGCATGTGGAGAGACGTTCGTTCATCCATCACAAAGGGAATGGGATGCAGGGGAAACACTTACTCTGGTTTCTCAGTCTGTTTCCTAATGCCGGTTTGAAGTGCCTGCCGTTTTCACTGTAAAACCGGGTTGGAGCTTTAACCTACAGATATATATGTATGGAAAGTAGTTTACAACTGAAAAGAAACTTTGTGTTCCCTTCAAGCTAGGTGAAGGACGGCTTTCACACACACTTATCTCTCAGAACTGAGCATGTGGAGAGACGTTCGTTCATCCAGCACGTAGGGAACGGGTTGCAGGAGAAACACTTACTCTGGTTTCTCAGTCTGTTTCCTAATGCCGGTTTGAAGTGCCTGCCGTTTTCACTGTAAAACCGGCCTGGAGCTTGAACCTCCCCATATATATGTATGGAGTGGAGTTTGCAACTGAAAAGAAACTTTGTGTTCCCTTCAAGCTAGGTGAAGGACGGCTTTCACACACACTTATCTCTCAGAACTGAGCATGTGGAGAGACGTTCGTTCATCCAGCACAAAGGGAACGGGTTGCAGGAGAAACACTTACTCTGGTTTCTCAGTCTGTTTCCTAGTGCCGGTTTGAAGTTCCTGCCGTTTTCACTGTAAAACCGGCCTGGAGCTTGAACCTCCCCATATATATGTATGGAGTGGAGTTTGCAAGTGAAAAGAAACTTTGTGTTCCCTTCAAGCTAGGTGAAGGACGGCTTTCACACACACTTATCTCTCAGAACTGAGCATGTGGAGAGACGTTCGTTCATCCAGCACAAAGGGAACGGGTTGCAGGAGAAACACTTACTCTGGTTTCTCAGTCTGTTTCCTAGTGCCGGTTTGAAGTGCCTGCCGTTTTCACTGTAAAACCGGGTTGGAGCTTTAACCTCCCCATATATATGTATGGAGTGGAGTTTGCAACTGAAAAGAAACTTTGTGTTCCCTTCAAGCTAGGTGAAGGACGGCTTTCACACACACTTATCTCTCAGAACTGAGCATGTGGAGAGACGTTCGTTCATCCAGCACAAAGGGAACGGGTTGCAGGAGAAACACTTACTCTGGTTTCTCAGTCTGTTTCCTAGTGCCGGTTTGAAGTGCCTGCCGTTTTCACTGTAAAACCGGGTTGGAGCTTTAACCTTCCCATATATATGTATGGAAAGTAGTTTACAACTGAAAAGAAACTTTGTGTTCCCTTCAAGCTAGGTGAAGGACGGCTTTCACACACACTTATCTCTCAGAACTGAGCATGTGGAGAGACGTTCGTTCATCCAGCACATAGGGAATGGGATGCAGGAGAAACATTTACTCTGGTTTCTCAGTCTGTTTCCTAATGCCGGTTTGAAGTGCCTGCCGTTTTCACTGTAAACCCGGGTTGGAGCTTTAACCTACCCATATATATGTATGGAAAGTAGTTTACAACTGAAAAGAAACTTTGTGTTCCCTTCAAGCTAGGTGAAGGTCGGCTTTCACACACACTTATCTCTCAGAACTGAGCATGTGGAGAGACGTTCGTTCATCCATCACATAGGGAACGGGTTGCAGGAGAAACACTTACTCTGGTTTCTCAGTCTGTTTCCTAGTGCCGGTTTGAAGTGCCTGCCGTTTTCACTGTAAAACCGGCCTGGAGCTTGAACCTCCCCATATATATGTATGGAGTGGAGTTTGCAAGTGAAAAGAAACTTTGTGTTCCCTTCAAGCTAGGTGAAGGACGGCTTTCACACACACTTATCTCTCAGAACTGAGCATGTGGAGAGACGTTCGTTCATCCAGCACAAAGGGAACGGGTTGCAGGAGAAACACTTACTCTGGTTTCTCAGTCTGTTTCCTAGTGCCGGTTTGAAGTGCCTGCCGTTTTCACTGTAAAACCGGCCTGGAGCTTGAACCTCCCCATATATATGTATGGAGTGGAGTTTGCAAGTGAAAAGAAACTTTGTGTTCCCTTCAAGCTAGGTGAAGGACGGCTTTCACACACACTTATCTCTCAGAACTGAGCATGTGGAGAGACGTTCGTTCATCCAGCACAAAGGGAATGGGATGCAGGAGAAACACTTACTCTGGTTTCTCAGTCTGTTTCCTAATGCCGGTTTGAAGTGCCTGCCGTTTTCACTGTAAAACCGGGTTGGAGCTTTAACCTACCCATATATATGTATGGAAAGTAGTTTACAACTGAAAAGAAACTTTGTGTTCCCTTCAAGCTAGGTGAAGGACGGCTTTCACACACACTTATCTCTCAGAACTGAGCATGTGGAGAGACGTTCGTTCATCCAGCACAAAGGGAACGGGTTGCAGGAGAAACACTTACTCTGGTTTCTGAGTCTGTTTCCTAGTGCCTGTTTGAAGTGCCTGCCGTTTTCAGTGTAAAACCGGGTTGGAGCTTGAACCTCCCCATATATATGTATGGAGTGGAGTTTGCAACTGAAAAGAAACTTTGTGTTCCCTTCAAGCTAGGTGAAGGACGGCTTTCACACACACTTATCTCTCAGAACTGAGCATGTGGAGAGACGTTCGTTCATCCAGCACAAATGTAACGGGTTGCAGGAGAATCACTTACTCTGGTTTCTCAGTCTGTTTCCTAGTGCCGGTTTGAAGTGCCTGCCGTTTTCACTGTAAAACCGGGTTGGAGCTTGAACTTCCCCATATATATGTATGGAAAGGAGTTTGCAAGTGAAAAGAAACTTTGTGTTCCCTTCAAGCTAGGTGAAGGACGGCTTTCACACACACTTATCTCTCAGAACTGAGCATGTGGAGAGACGTTCTTTCATCCAGCACAAAGGGACCGGGTTGCAAGAGAAACACTTACTCTGGTTTCTCAGTCTGTTTCCTAGTGCCGGTTTGAAGTGCCTGCCGTTTTCACTGTAAAACCGGCCTGGAGCTTGAACCTCCCCATATATATGTATGGAGTGGAGTTTGCAACTGAAAAGAAACTTTGTGTTCCCTTCAAGCTAGGTGAAGGACGGCTTTCACACACACTTATCTCTCAGAACTGAGCATGTGGAGAGACGTTCGTTCATCCAGCACAAAGGGAACGGGTTGCAGGAGAAACACTTACTCTGGTTTCTCAGTCTGTTTCCTAGTGCCGGTTTGAAGTGCCTGCCGTTTTCACTGTAAAACCGGCCTGGAGCTTGAACCTCCCCATATATATGTATGGAGTGGAGTTTGCAACTGAAAAGAAACTTTGTGTTCCCTTCAAGCTAGGTGAAGGACGGCTTTCACACACACTTATCTCTCAGAACTGAGCATGTGGAGAGACATTCGTTCATCCAGCACAAAGGGAACGGGTTGCAGGAGAAACACTTACTCTGGTTTCTCAGTCTGTTTCCTAGTGCCGGTTTGAAGTGCCTGCTGTTTCACTGTAAAACCGGGTTGGAGCTTGAACCTCCCCATATATATGTATGGAGTGGAGTTTGCAAGTGAAAAGAAACTTTGTGTTCCCTTCAAGCTAGGTGAAGGACGGCTTTCACACACACTTATCTCTCAGAACTGAGCAGGTGGAGAGACGTTCGTTCATCCAGCACAAAGGGAACGGGTTGCAGGAGAAACACTTACTCTGGTTTCTCAGTCTGTTTCCTAGTGCCGGTTTGAAGTGCCTGCCGTTTTCACTGTAAAACCGGCCTGGAGCTTGAACCTCCCCATAGATATGTATGGAGTGGAGTTTGCAACTGAAAAGAAACTTTGTGTTCCCTTTAAGCTAGGTGAAGGACGGCTTTCACACACACTTATCTCTCAGAAATGAGCATGTGGAGAGACGTTCGTTCATCCAGCACAAAGGGAACGGGTTGCAGGAGAAACCCTTACTCTGGTTTCTCAGTCTGTTTCCTAGTGCCGGTTTGAAGTGCCTGCCGTTTTCACTGTAAAACCGGCCTGGAGCTTGAACCTCCCCATATATATGTATGGAGTGGAGTTTGCAAGTGAAAAGAAACTTTGTGTTCCCTTCAAGCTAGGTGAAGGACGGCTTTCACACACACTTATCTCTCAGAACTGAGCATGTGGAGAGACGTTCGTTCATCCAGCACAAAGGGAACGGGTTGCAGGAGAAACACTTACTCTGGTTTCTCAGTCTGTTTCCTAGTGCCGGTTTGAAGTGCCTGCCGTTTTCACTGTAAAACCGGCCTGGAGCTTGAACCTCCCCATAGATATGTATGGAGTGGAGTTTGCAACTGAAAAGAAACTTTGTGTTCCCTTCAAGCTAGGTGAAGGACGGCTTTCACACACACTTATCTCTCAGAACTGAGCATGTGGAGAGACGTTCGTTCATCCAGCACATAGGGAATGGGATGCAGGAGAAACATTTACTCTGGTTTCTCAGTCTGTTTCCTAATGCCGGTTTGAAGTGCCTGCCGTTTTCACTGTAAAACCGGCCTGGAGCTTGAACCTACCCATATATATGTATGGAAAGTAGTTTACAACTGAAAAGAAACTTTGTGTTCCCTTCAAGCTAGGTGAAGGACGGCTTTCACACACACTTATCTCTCAGAACTGAGCATGTGGAGAGACGTTCGTTCATCCAGCACATAGGGAACGGGTTGCAGGAGAAACACTTACTCTGGTTTCTCAGTCTGTTTCCTAGTGCCGGTTTGAAGTGCCTGCCGTTTTCACTGTAAAACCGGGTTGGAGCTTTAACCTACCCGTATATATGTATGGAGTGGAGTTTGCAACTGAAAAGAAACTTTGTGTTCCCTTCAAGCTAGGTGAAGGACGGCTTTCACACACACTTATCTCTCAGAACTGAGCATGTGGAGAGACGTTCGTTCATCCAGCACAAAGGGAACGGGTTGCAGGAGAAACACTTACTCTGGTTTCTCAGTCTGTTTCCTAGTGCCGGTTTGAAGTGCCTGCCGTTTTCACTGTAAAACCGGGTTGGAGCTTTAACCTACCCGTATATATGTATGGAGTGGAGTTTGCAACTGAAAAGAAACTTTGTGTTCCCTTCAAGCTAGGTGAAGGACGGCTTTCACACACACTTATCTCTCAGAACTGAGCATGTGGAGAGACGTTCGTTCATCCAGCACAAAGGGAACGGGTTGCAGGAGAAACACTTACTCTGGTTTCTCAGTCTGTTTCCTAGTGCCGGTTTGAAGTGCCTGCCGTTTTGACTGTAAAACCGGCCTGGAGCTTGAACCTCCCCATAGATATGTATGGAGTGGAGTTTGCAACTGAAAAGAAACTTTGTGTTCCCTTTAAGCTAGGTGAAGGACGGCTTTCACACACACTTATCTCTCAGAAATGAGCATGTGGAGAGACGTTCGTTCATCCAGCACAAAGGGAATGGGATGCAGGAGAAACACTTACTCTGGTTTCTCAGTCTGTTTCCTAATGCCGGTTTGAAGTGCCTGCCGTTTTCACTGTAAAACCGGGTTGGAGCTTTAACCTACCCATATATATTTATGGAAAGTAGTTTACAACTGAAAAGAAACTTTGTGTTCCCTTCAAGCTAGGTGAAGGACGGCTTTCACACACACTTATCTCTCAGAACTGAGCATGTGGAGAGACGTTCGTTCATCCAGCACATAGGGAACGGGTTGCAGGAGAAACACTTACTCTGGTTTCTCAGTCTGTTTCCTAGTGCCGGTTTGAAGTGCCTGCCGTTTTCACTGTAAAACCGGGTTGGAGCTTTAACCTACCCATATATATGTATGGAGTGGAGTTTGCAACTGAAAAGAAACTTTGTGTTCCCTTCAAGCTAGGTGAAGGACGGCTTTCACACACACTTATCTCTCAGAACTGAGCATGTGGAGAGACGTTCGTTCATCCAGCACAAAGGGAACGGGTTGCAGGAGAAACCCTTACTCTGGTTTCTCAGTCTGTTTCTTAGTGCCGGTTTGAAGTGCCTGCCGTTTTCACTGTAAAACCGGCCTGGAGCTTGAACCTCCCCATATATATGTATGGAGTGGAGTTTGCAAGTGAAAAGAAACTTTGTGTTCCCTTCAAGCTAGGTGAAGGACGGCTTTCACACACACTTATCTCTCAGAACTGAGCATGTGGAGAGACGTTCGTTCATCCAGCACAAAGGGAACGGGTTGCAGGAGAAACACTTACTCTGGTTTCTCAGTCTGTTTCCTAGTGCCGGTTTGAAGTGCCTGCCGTTTTCACTGTAAAACCGGCCTGGAGCTTGAACCTCCCCATAGATATGTATGGAGTGGAGTTTGCAAGTGAAAAGAAACTTTGTGTTCCCTTCAAGCTAGGTGAAGGACGGCTTTCACACACACTTATCTCTCAGAACTGAGCATGTGGAGAGACGTTCGTTCATCCAGCACATAGGGAATGGGATGCAGGAGAAACATTTACTTTGGTTTCTCAGTCTGTTTCCTAATGCCGGTTTGAAGTGCCTGCCGTTTTCACTGTAAAACCGTCCTGGAGCTTGAACCTACCCATATATATGTATGGAAAGTAGTTTACAACTGAAAAGAAACTTTGTGTTCCCTTCAAGCTAGGTGAAGGACGGCTTTCACACACACTTATCTCTCAGAACTGAGCATGTGGAGAGACGTTCGTTCATCCAGCACATAGGGAACGGGTTGCAGGAGAAACACTTACTCTGGTTTCTCAGTCTGTTTCCTAGTGCCGGTTTGAAGTGCCTGCCGTTTTCACTGTAAAACCGGGTTGGAGCTTTAACCTACCCATATATATGTATGGAGTGGAGTTTGCAACTGAAAAGAAACTTTGTGTTCCCTTCAAGCTAGGTGAAGGACGGCTTTCACACACACTTATCTCTCAGAACTGAGCATGTGGAGAGACGTTCGTTCATCCAGCACAAAGGGAACGGGTTGCAGGAGAAACCCTTACTCTGGTTTCTCAGTCTGTTTCTTAGTGCCGGTTTGAAGTGCCTGCCGTTTTCACTGTAAAACCGGGTTGGAGCTTGAACCTCCCCATATATATATATGGAGTGGAGTTTGCAAGTGAAAAGAAACTTTGTGTTCCCTTCAAGCTAGGTGAAGGACGGCTTTCACACACACTTATCTCTCAGAACTGAGCATGTGGAGAGACGTTCGTTCATCCAGCACAAAGGGAACGGGTTGCAGGAGAAACACTTACTCTGGTTTCTCAGTCTGTTTCAAGTGCCGGTTTGAAGTGCCTGCCGTTTTCACTGTAAAACCGGCCTGGAGCTTGAACCTCCCCATATATATGTATGGAGTGGAGTTTGCAAGTGAAAAGAAACTTTGTGTTCCCTTCAAGCTAGGTGAAGGACGGCTTTCACACACACTTATCTCTCAGAACTGAGCATGTGGAGAGACGTTCGTTCATCCAGCACAAAGGGAACGGGTTGCAGGAGAAACACTTACTCTGGTTTCTCAGTCTGTTTCCTAGTGCCGGTTTGAAGTGCCTGCCGTTTTCACTGTAAAACCGGGTTGGAGCTTGAACCTCCCCATATATATGTATGTAGTGGATTTTGCAAGTGAAAAGAAACTTTGTGTTCCCTTCAAGCTAGGTGAAGGACGGCTTTCACACACACTTATCTCTCAGAACTGAGCATGTGGAGAGACGTTCGTTCATCCAGCACAAAGGGAACGGGTTGCAGGAGAAACACTTACTCTGGTTTCTCAGTCTGTTTCCTAGTGCCGGTTTGAAGTGCCTGCCGTTTTCACTGTAAAACCGGGTTGGAGCTTGAACCTCCCCATATATATGTATGTAGTGGATTTTGCAAGTGAAAAGAAACTTTGTGTTCCCTTCAAGCTAGGTGAAGGACGGCTTTCACACACACTTATCTCTCAGAACTGAGCATGTGGAGAGACGTTCGTTCATCCAGCACAAAGGGAACGGGTTGCAGGAGAAACACTTACTCTGGTTTCTCAGTCTGTTTCCTAGTGCCGGTTTGAAGTGCCTGCCGTTTTCACTGTAAAACCGGGTTGGAGCTTGAACCTCCCCATATATATGTATGGAGTGGAGTTTGCAAGTGAAAAGAAACTTTGTGTTCCCTTCAAGCTAGGTGAAGGACGGCTTTCACACACACTTATCTCTCAGAACTGAGCATGTGGAGAGACGTTCGTTCATCCAGCACAAAGGGAACGGGTTGCAGGAGAAACACTTACTCTGGTTTCTCAGTCTGTTTCCTAGTGCCGGTTTGAAGTGCCTGCCGTTTTCACTGTAAAACCGGGTTGGAGCTTGAACCTCCCCATATATATGTATGGAGTGGAGTTTGCAAGTGAAAAGAAACTTTGTGTTCCCTTCAAGCTAGGTGAAGGACGGCTTTCACACACACTTATCTCTCAGAACTGAGCATGTGGAGAGACGTTCGTTCATCCAGCACAAAGGGAACGGGTTGCAGGAGAAACACTTACTCTGGTTTCTCAGTCTGTTTCAAGTGCCGGTTTGAAGTGCCTGCCGTTTTCACTGTAAAACCGGCCTGGAGCTTGAACCTCCCCATATATATGTATGGAGTGGAGTTTGCAAGTGAAAAGAAACTTTGTGTTCCCTTCAAGTTTCTCAGTCTGTTTCCTAGTGCCGGTTTGAAGTGCCTGCCGTTTTCACTGTAAAACCGGGTTGGAGCTTGAACCTCCCCATATATATGTATGGAGTGGAGTTTGCAAGTGAAAAGAAACTTTGTGTTCCCTTCAAGCTAGGTGAAGGACGGCTTTCACACACACTTATCTCTCAGAACTGAGCATGTGGAGAGACGTTCGTTCATCCAGCACAAAGGGAACGGGTTGCAGGAGAAACACTTACTCTGGTTTCTCAGTCTGTTTCAAGTGCCGGTTTGAAGTGCCTGCCGTTTTCACTGTAAAACCGGCCTGGAGCTTGAACCTCCCCATATATATGTATGGAGTGGAGTTTGCAAGTGAAAAGAAACTTTGTGTTCCCTTCAAGCTAGGTGAAGGACGGCTTTCACACACACTTATCTCTCAGAACTGAGCATGTGGAGAGACGTTCGTTCATCCAGCACAAAGGGAACGGGTTGCAGGAGAAACACTTACTCTGGTTTCTCAGTCTGTTTCCTAGTGCCGGTTTGAAGTGCCTGCCGTTTTCACTGTAAAACCGGGTTGGAGCTTGAACCTCCCCATATATATGTATGGAAAGTAGTTTACACCTGAAAAGAAACTATGTGTTCCCTTCAAGCTAGGTGAGGGACGGCTTTCACACACACTTATCTCTGAGAACTGAGCATGTGGAGAGACGTTCGTTCATCCAGCACAAAGGGAACGGGTTGCAGGAGAAACACTTACTCTGGTTTCTCAGTCTGTTTCCTAGTGCCCGTTTGAAGTGCCTGCCGTTTTCACTGTAAAACCGGGTTGGAGCTTGAACCTCCCCATATATATATATGGAGTGGAGTTTGCAAGTGAAAAGAAACTTTGTGTTCCCTTCAAGCTAGGTGAAGGACGGCTTTCACACACACTTATCTCTCAGAACTGAGCATGTGGAGAGACGTTCGTTCATCCAGCACAAAGGGAACGGGTTGCAGGAGAAACACTTACTCTGGTTTCTCAGTCTGTTTCAAGTGCCGGTTTGAAGTGCCTGCCGTTTTCACTGTAAAACCGGCCTGGAGCTTGAACCTCCCCATATATATGTATGGAGTGGAGTTTGCAAGTGAAAAGAAACTTTGTGTTCCCTTCAAGCTAGGTGAAGGACGGCTTTCACACACACTTATCTCTCAGAACTGAGCATGTGGAGAGACGTTCGTTCATCCAGCACAAAGGGAACGGGTTGCAGGAGAATCACTTACTCTGGTTTCTCAGTCTGTTTCCTAGTGCCGGTTTGAAGTGCCTGCCGTTTTCACTGTAAAACCGGGTTGAAGCTTGAACTTCCCCATATATATGTATGGAAAGGAGTTTGCAAGTGAAAAGAAACTTTGTGTTCCCTTCAAGCTAGGTGAAGGACGGCTTTCACACACACTTATCTCTCAGAACTGAGCATGTGGAGAGACGTTCTTTCATCCAGCACAAAGGGACCGGGTTGCAGGAGAAACACTTACTCTGGTTTCTCAGTCTGTTTCCTAGTGCCGGTTTGAAGTGCCTGCCGTTTTCACTGTAAAACCGGCCTGGAGCTTGAACCTCCCCATAGATATGTATGGAGTGGAGTTTGCAACTGAAAAGAAACTTTGTGTTCCCTTCAAGCTAGGTGAAGGACGGCTTTCACACACACTTATCTCTCAGAACTGAGCATGTGGAGAGACGTTCGTTCATCCAGCACAAAGGGAACGGGTTGCAGGAGAAACAATTACTCTGGTTTCTCAGTCTGTTTCCTAGTGCCGGTTTGAAGTGCCTGCCGTTTTCACTGTAAAACCGGGTTGGAGCTTGAACCTCCCCATATATATGTATGTAGTGGATTTTGCAAGTGAAAAGAAACTTTGTGTTCCCTTCAAGCTAGGTGAAGGACGGCTTTCACACACACTTATCTCTCAGAACTGAGCATGTGGAGAGACGTTCGTTCATCCAGCACAAAGGGAACGGGTTGCAGGAGAAACACTTACTCTGGTTTCTCAGTCTGTTTCCTAGTGCCGGTTTGAAGTGCCTGCCGTTTTCACTGTAAAACCGGGTTGGAGCTTGAACCTCCCCATATATATGTATGGAGTGGAGTTTGCAAGTGAAAAGAAACTTTGTGTTCCCTTCAAGCTAGGTGAAGGACGGCTTTCACACACACTTATCTCTCAGAACTGAGCATGTGGAGAGACGTTCGTTCATCCAACACAAAGGGAACGGGTTGCAGGAGAAACACTTACTCTGGTTTCTCAGTCTGTTTCCTAGTGCCGGTTTGAAGTGCCTGCCGTTTTCACTGTAAAACCGGGTTGGAGCTTGAACCTCCCCATATATATGTATGGAGTGGAGTTTGCAAGTGAAAAGAAACTTTGTGTTCCCTTCAAGCTAGGTGAAGGACGGCTTTCACACACACTTATCTCTCAGAACTGAGCATGTGGAGAGACGTTCGTTCATCCAGCACAAAGGGAACGGGTTGCAGGAGAATCACTTACTCTGGTTTCTCAGTCTGTTTCCTAGTGCCGGTTTGAAGTGCCTGCCGTTTTCACTGTAAAACCGGGTTGAAGCTTGAACTTCCCCATATATATGTATGGAAAGGAGTTTGCAAGTGAAAAGAAACTTTGTGTTCCCTTCAAGCTAGGTGAAGGACGGCTTTCACACACACTTATCTCTCAGAACTGAGCATGTGGAGAGACGTTCTTTCATCCAGCACAAAGGGACCGGGTTGCAGGAGAAACACTTACTCTGGTTTCTCAGTCTGTTTCCTAGTGCCGGTTTGAAGTGCCTGCCGTTTTCACTGTAAAACCGGCCTGGAGCTTGAACCTCCCCATAGATATGTATGGAGTGGAGTTTGCAACTGAAAAGAAACTTTGTGTTCCCTTCAAGCTAGGTGAAGGACGGCTTTCACACACACTTATCTCTCAGAACTGAGCATGTGGAGAGACGTTCGTTCATCCAGCACAAAGGGAACGGGTTGCAGGAGAAACAATTACTCTGGTTTCTCAGTCTGTTTCCTAGTGCCGGTTTGAAGTGCCTGCCGTTTTCACTGTAAAACCGGGTTGGAGCTTGAACCTCCCCATATATATGTATGTAGTGGATTTTGCAAGTGAAAAGAAACTTTGTGTTCCCTTCAAGCTAGGTGAAGGACGGCTTTCACACACACTTATCTCTCAGAACTGAGCATGTGGAGAGACGTTCGTTCATCCAGCACAAAGGGAACGGGTTGCAGGAGAAACACTTACTCTGGTTTCTCAGTCTGTTTCCTAGTGCCGGTTTGAAGTGCCTGCCGTTTTCACTGTAAAACCGGGTTGGAGCTTGAACCTCCCCATATATATGTATGGAGTGGAGTTTGCAAGTGAAAAGAAACTTTGTGTTCCCTTCAAGCTAGGTGAAGGACGGCTTTCACACACACTTATCTCTCAGAACTGAGCATGTGGAGAGACGTTCGTTCATCCAGCACAAAGGGAACGGGTTGCAGGAGAAACACTTACTCTGGTTTCTCAGTCTGTTTCCTAGAGCCGGTTTGAAGTGCCTGCCGTTTTCACTGTAAAACCGGGTTGGAGCTTGAACCTCCCCATATATATGTATGGAGTGGAGTTTGCAAGTGAAAAGAAACTTTGTGTTCCCTTCAAGCTAGGTGAAGGACGGCTTTCACACACACTTATCTCTCAGAACTGAGCATGTGGAGAGACGTTCGTTCATCCAGCACAAAGGGAACGGGTTGCAGGAGAAACACTTACTCTGGTTTCTCAGTCTGTTTCAAGTGCCGGTTTGAAGTGCCTGCCGTTTTCACTGTAAAACCGGCCTGGAGCTTGAACCTCCCCATATATATGTATGGAGTGGAGTTTGCAAGTGAAAAGAAACTTTGTGTTCCCTTCAAGTTTCTCAGTCTGTTTCCTAGTGCCGGTTTGAAGTGCCTGCCGTTTTCACTGTAAAACCGGGTTGGAGCTTGAACCTCCCCATATATATGTATGGAGTGGAGTTTGCAAGTGAAAAGAAACTTTGTGTTCCCTTCAAGCTAGGTGAAGGACGGCTTTCACACACACTTATCTCTCAGAACTGAGCATGTGGAGAGACGTTCGTTCATTCAGCACAAAGGGAACGGGTTGCAGGAGAAACACTTACTCTGGTTTCTCAGTCTGTTTCCTAGTGCCGGTTTGAAGTGCCTGCCGTTTTCACTGTAAAACCGGGTTGGAGCTTGAACCTCCCCATATATATGTATGTAGTGGATTTTGCAAGTGAAAAGAAACTTTGTGTTCCCTTCAAGCTAGGTGAAGGACGGCTTTCACACACACTTATCTCTCAGAACTGAGCATGTGGAGAGACGTTCGTTCATCCAGCACAAAGGGAACGGGTTGCAGGAGAATCACTTACTCTGGTTTCTCAGTCTGTTTCCTAGTGCCGGTTTGAAGTGCCTGCCGTTTTCACTGTAAAACCGGGTTGAAGCTTGAACTTCCCCATATATATGTATGGAAAGGAGTTTGCAAGTGAAAAGAAACTTTGTGTTCCCTTCAAGCTAGGTGAAGGACGGCTTTCACACACACTTATCTCTCAGAACTGAGCATGTGGAGAGACGTTCTTTCATCCAGCACAAAGGGACCGGGTTGCAGGAGAAACACTTACTCTGGTTTCTCAGTCTGTTTCCTAGTGCCGGTTTGAAGTGCCTGCCGTTTTCACTGTAAAACCGGCCTGGAGCTTGAACCTCCCCATATATATGTATGGAGTGGAGTTTGCAAGTGAAAAGAAACTTTGTGTTCCCTTCAAGCTAGGTGAAGGACGGCTTTCACACACACTTATCTCTCAGAACTGAGCATGTGGAGAGACGTTCGTTCATCCAGCACAAAGGGAACGGGTTGCAGGAGAAACACTTACTCTGGTTTCTCAGTCTGTTTCCTAGTGCCGGTTTGAAGTGCCTGCCGTTTTCACTGTAAAACCGGCCTGGAGCTTGAACCTCCCCTAGATATATATGGAGTGGAGTTTGCAACTGAAAAGAAACTTTGTGTTCCCTTCAAGCTAGGTGAAGGACGGCTTTCACACACACTTATCTCTCAGAACTGAGCATGTGGAGAGACGTTCTTTCATCCAGCACAAAGGGACCGGGTTGCAGGAGAAACACTTACTCTGGTTTCTCAGTCTGTTTCCTAGTGCCGGTTTGAAGTGCCTGCCGTTTTCACTGTAAAACCGGCCTGGAGCTTGAACCTCCCCATAGATATGTATGGAGTGGAGTTTGCAACTGAAAAGAAACTTTGTGTTCCCTTCAAGCTAGGTGAAGGACGGCTTTCACACACACTTATCTCTCAGAACTGAGCATGTGGAGAGACGTTCGTTCATCCAGCACAAAGGGAACGGGTTGCAGGAGAAACACTTACTCTGGTTTCTCAGTCTGTTTCCTAGTGCCGGTTTGAAGTGCCTGCCGTTTTCACTGTAAAACCGGGTTGGAGCTTGAACCTCCCCATATATATGTATGTAGTGGATTTTGCAAGTGAAAAGAAACTTTGTGTTCCCTTCAAGCTAGGTGAAGGACGGCTTTCACACACACTTATCTCTCAGAACTGAGCATGTGGAGAGACGTTCGTTCATCCAGCACAAAGGGAACGGGTTGCAGGAGAAACACTTACTCTGGTTTCTCAGTCTGTTTCCTAGTGCCGGTTTGAAGTGCCTGCCGTTTTCACTGTAAAACCGGGTTGGAGCTTGAACCTCCCCATATATATGTATGTAGTGGATTTTGCAAGTGAAAAGAAGCTTTGTGTTCCCTTCAAGCTAGGTGAAGGACGGCTTTCACACACACTTATCTCTCAGAACTGAGCATGTGGAGAGACGTTCGTTCATCCAGCACAAACGGAACGGGTTGCAGGAGAATCACTTACTCTGGTTTCTCAGTCTGTTTCCTAGTGCCGGTTTGAAGTGCCTGCCGTTTTCACTGTAAAACCGGGTTGAAGCTTGAACTTCCCCATATATATGTATGGAAAGGAGTTTGCAAGTGAAAAGAAACTTTGTGTTCCCTTCAAGCTAGGTGAAGGACGGCTTTCACACACACTTATCTCTCAGAACTGAGCATGTGGAGAGACGTTCTTTCATCCAGCACAAAGGGACCGGGTTGCAGGAGAAACACTTACTCTGGTTTCTCAGTCTGTTTCCTAGTGCCGGTTTGAAGTGCCTGCCGTTTTCACTGTAAAACCGGCCTGGAGCTTGAACCTCCCCATATATATGTATGGAGTGGAGTTTGCAACTGAAAAGAAACTTTGTGTTCCCTTCAAGCTAGGTGAAGGACGGCTTTCACACACACTTATCTCTCAGAACTGAGCATGTGGAGAGACGTTCGTTCATCCAGCACAAAGGGAACGGGTTGCAGGAGAAACACTTACTCTGGTTTCTGAGTCTGTTTCCAAGTGCCGGATTGAATTGCCTGCCGTTTTCACTGTAAAACCGGCCTGCAGTTTGAACCTCCCCATAGATATGTATGGAGTGGAGTTTGCAAGTGAAAAGAAACTTTGTGTTCCCTTCAAGTTTCTCAGTCTGTTTCCTAGTGCCGGTTTGAAGTGCCTGCCGTTTTCACTGTAAAACCGGGTTGGAGCTTGAACCTCCCCATATATATGTATGGAGTGGAGTTTGCAAGTGAAAAGAAACTTTGTGTTCCCTTCAAGCTAGGTGAAGGACGGCTTTCACACACACTTATCTCTCAGAACTGAGCATGTGGAGAGACGTTCGTTCATCCAGCACAAAGGGAACGGGTTGCAGGAGAAACACTTACTCTGGTTTCTCAGTCTGTTTCAAGTGCCGGTTTGAAGTGCCTGCCGTTTTCACTGTAAAACCGGCCTGGAGCTTGAACCTCCCCATATATATGTATGGAGTGGAGTTTGCAAGTGAAAAGAAACTTTGTGTTCCCTTCAAGCTAGGTGAAGGACGGCTTTCACACACACTTATCTCTCAGAACTGAGCATGTGGAGAGACGTTCGTTCATCCAGCACAAAGGGAACGGGTTGCAGGAGAAACACTTACTCTGGTTTCTCAGTCTGTTTCCTAGTGCCGGTTTGAGGTGCCTGCCGTTTTCACTGTAAAACCGGCCTGGAGCTTGAACCTCCCCATAGATATGTATGGAGTGGAGTTTGCAACTGAAAAGAAACTTTGTGTTCCCTTCAAGCTAGGTGAAGGACGGCTTTCACACACACTTATCTCTCAGAACTGAGCATGTGGAGAGACGTTCGTTCATCCAGCACAAAGGGAACGGGTTGCAGGAGAAACACTTACTCTGGTTTCTCAGTCTGTTTCCTAGTGCCGGTTTGAAGTGCCTGCCGTTTTCACTGTAAAACCGGGTTGGAGCTTGAACCTCCCCATATATATGTATGTAGTGGATTTTGCAAGTGAAAAGAAACTTTGTGTTCCCTTCAAGCTAGGTGAAGGACGGCTTTCACACACACTTATCTCTCAGAACTGAGCATGTGGAGAGACGTTCGTTCATCCAGCACAAAGGGAACGGGTTGCAGGAGAAACACTTACTCTGGTTTCTCAGTCTGTTTCCTAGTGCCGGTTTGAAGTGCCTGCCGTTTTCACTGTAAAACCGGGTTGGAGCTTGAACCTCCCCATATATATGTATGGAGTGGAGTTTGCAAGTGAAAAGAAACTTTGTGTTCCCTTCAAGCTAGGTGAAGGACGGCTTTCACACACACTTATCTCTCAGAACTGAGCATGTGGAGAGACGTTCGTTCATCCAGCACAAAGGGAACGGGTTGCAGGAGAAACACTTACTCTGGTTTCTCAGTCTGTTTCCTAGTGCCGGTTTGAAGTGCCTGCCGTTTTCACTGTAAAACCGGGTTGGAGCTTGAACCTCCCCATATATATGTATGGAGTGGAGTTTGCAAGTGAAAAGAAACTTTGTGTTCCCTTCAAGCTAGGTGAAGGACGGCTTTCACACACACTTATCTCTCAGAACTGAGCATGTGGAGAGACGTTCGTTCATCCAGCACAAAGGGAACGGGTTGCAGGAGAAACACTTACTCTGGTTTCTCAGTCTGTTTGAAGTGCCGGTTTGAAGTGCCTGCCGTTTTCACTGTAAAACCGGCCTGGAGCTTGAACCTCCCCATATATATGTATGGAGTGGAGTTTGCAAGTGAAAAGAAACTTTGTGTTCCCTTCAAGTTTCTCAGTCTGTTTCCTAGTGCCGGTTTGAAGTGCCTGCCGTTTTCACTGTAAAACCGGGTTGGAGCTTGAACCTCCCCATATATATGTATGGAGTGGAGTTTGCAAGTGAAAAGAAACTTTGTGTTCCCTTCAAGCTAGGTGAAGGACGGCTTTCACACACACTTATCTCTCAGAACTGAGCATGTGGAGAGACGTTCGTTCATCCAGCACAAAGGGAACGGGTTGCAGGAGAAACACTTACTCTGGTTTCTCAGTCTGTTTCAAGTGCCGGTTTGAAGTGCCTGCCGTTTTCACTGTAAAACCGGCCTGGAGCTTGAACCTCCCCATATATATGTATGGAGTGGAGTTTGCAAGTGAAAAGAAACTTTGTGTTCCCTTCAAGCTAGGTGAAGGACGGCTTTCACACACACTTATCTCTCAGAACTGAGCATGTGGAGAGACGTTCGTTCATCCAGCACAAAGGGAACGGGTTGCAGGAGAAACACTTACTCTGGTTTCTCAGTCTGTTTCCTAGTGCCGGTTTGAAGTGCCTGCCGTTTTCACTGTAAAACCGGGTTGGAGCTTGAACCTCCCCATATATATGTATGGAAAGTAGTTTACACCTGAAAAGAAACTATGTGTTCCCTTCAAGCTAGGTGAAGGACGGCTTTCACACACACTTATCTCTGAGAACTGAGCATGTGGAGAGACGTTCGTTCATCCAGCACAAAGGGAACGGGTTGCAGGAGAAACACTTACTCTGGTTTCTCAGTCTGTTTCCTAGTGCCGGTTTGAAGTGCCTGCCGTTTTCACTGTAAAACCGGGTTGGAGCTTGAACCTCCCCATATATATATATGGAGTGGAGTTTGCAAGTGAAAAGAAACTTTGTGTTCCCTTCAAGCTAGGTGAAGGACGGCTTTCACACACACTTATCTCTCAGAACTGAGCATGTGGAGAGACGTTCGTTCATCCAGCACAAAGGGAACGGGTTGCAGGAGAAACACTTACTCTGGTTTCTCAGTCTGTTTCAAGTGCCGGTTTGAAGTGCCTGCCGTTTTCACTGTAAAACCGGCCTGGAGCTTGAACCTCCCCATATATATGTATGGAGTGGAGTTTGCAAGTGAAAAGAAACTTTGTGTTCCCTTCAAGCTAGGTGAAGGACGGCTTTCACACACACTTATCTCTCAGAACTGAGCATGTGGAGAGACGTTCGTTCATCCAGCACAAAGGGAACGGGTTGCAGGAGAATCACTTACTCTGGTTTCTCAGTCTGTTTCCTAGTGCCGGTTTGAAGTGCCTGCCGTTTTCACTGTAAAACCGGGTTGGAGCTTGAACCTCCCCATATATATGTATGGAGTGGATTTTGCAAGTGAAAAGAAACTTTGTGTTCCCTTCAAGCTAGGTGAAGGACGGCTTTCACACACACTTATCTCTCAGAACTGAGCATGTGGAGAGACGTTCGTTCATCCAGCACAAAGGGAACGGGTTGCAGGAGAATCACTTACTCTGGTTTCTCAGTCTGTTTCCTAGTGCCGGTTTGAAGTGCCTGCCGTTTTCACTGTAAAACCGGGTTGAAGCTTGAACTTCCCCATATATATGTATGGAGTGGATTTTGCAAGTGAAAAGAAACTTTGTGTTCCCTTCAAGCTAGGTGAAGGACGGCTTTCACACACACTTATCTCTCAGAACTGAGCATGTGGAGAGACGTTCTTTCATCCAGCACAAAGGGACCGGGTTGCAGGAGAAACACTTACTCTGGTTTCTCAGTCTGTTTCCTAGTGCCGGTTTGAAGTGCCTGCCGTTTTCACTGTAAAACCGGCCTGGAGCTTGAACCTCCCCATATATATGTATGGAGTAGAGTTTGCAACTGAAAAGAAACTTTGTGTTCCCTTCAAGCTAGGTGAAGGACGGCTTTCACACACACTTATCTCTCAGAACTGAGCATGTGGAGAGACGTTCGTTCATCCAGCACAAAGGGAACGGGTTGCAGGAGAAACACTTACTCTGGTTTCTGAGTCTGTTTCCAAGTTCCGGATTGAATTGCCTGCCGTTTTCACTGTAAAACCGGCCTGGAGTTTGAACCTCCCCATATATATGTATGGAGTGGAGTTTGCAAGTGAATAGAAACTTTGTGTTCCCTTCAAGCTAGGTGAAGGACGGCTTTCACACACACTTATCTCTCAGAACTGAGCATGTGGAGAGACGTTCGTTCATCCAGCACAAAGGGAACGGGTTGCAGGAGAAACACTTACTCTGGTTTCTCAGTCTGTTTCCTAGTGCCGGTTTGAAGTGCCTGCCGTTTTCACTGTAAAACCGGCCTGGAGCTTGAACCTCCCCTAGATATATATGGAGTGGAGTTTGCAACTGAAAAGAAACTTTGTGTTCCCTTCAAGCTAGGTGAAGGACGGCTTTCACACACACTTATCTCTCAGAACTGAGCATGTGGAGAGACGTTCTTTCATCCAGCACAAAGGGACCGGGTTGCAGGAGAAACACTTACTCTGGTTTCTCAGTCTGTTTCCTAGTGCCGGTTTGAAGTGCCTGCCGTTTTCACTGTAAAACCGGCCTGGAGCTTGAACCTCCCCATAGATATGTATGGAGTGGAGTTTGCAACTGAAAAGAAACTTTGTGTTCCCTTCAAGCTAGGTGAAGGACGGCTTTCACACACACTTATCTCTCAGAACTGAGCATGTGGAGAGACGTTCGTTCATCCAGCACAAAGGGAACGGGTTGCAGGAGAAACACTTACTCTGGTTTCTCAGTCTGTTTCCTAGTGCCGGTTTGAAGTGCCTGCCGTTTTCACTGTAAAACCGGGTTGGAGCTTGAACCTCCCCATATATATGTATGTAGTGGATTTTGCAAGTGAAAAGAAACTTTGTGTTCCCTTCAAGCTAGGTGAAGGACGGCTTTCACACACACTTATCTCTCAGAACTGAGCATGTGGAGAGACGTTCGTTCATCCAGCACAAAGGGAACGGGTTGCAGGAGAAACACTTACTCTGGTTTCTCAGTCTGTTTCCTAGTGCCGGTTTGAAGTGCCTGCCGTTTTCACTGTAAAACCGGGTTGGAGCTTGAACCTCCCCATATATATGTATGGAGTGGAGTTTGCAAGTGAAAAGAAACTTTGTGTTCCCTTCAAGCTAGGTGAAGGACGGCTTTCACACACACTTATCTCTCAGAACTGAGCATGTGGAGAGACGTTCGTTCATCCAGCACAAAGGGAACGGGTTGCAGGAGAAACACTTACTCTGGTTTCTCAGTCTGTTTCCTAGTGCCGGTTTGAAGTGCCTGCCGTTTTCACTGTAAAACCGGGTTGGAGCTTGAACCTCCCCATATATATGTATGGAGTGGAGTTTGCAAGTGAAAAGAAACTTTGTGTTCCCTTCAAGCTAGGTGAAGGACGGCTTTCACACACACTTATCTCTCAGAACTGAGCATGTGGAGAGACGTTCGTTCATCCAGCACAAAGGGAACGGGTTGCAGGAGAAACACTTACTCTGGTTTCTCAGTCTGTTTCAAGTGCCGGTTTGAAGTGCCTGCCGTTTTCACTGTAAAACCGGCCTGGAGCTTGAACCTCCCAATATATATGTATGGAGTGGAGTTTGCAAGTGAAAAGAAACTTTGTGTTCCCTTCAAGTTTCTCAGTCTGTTTCCTAGTGCCGGTTTGAAGTGCCTGCCGTTTTCACTGTAAAACCGGGTTGAAGCTTGAACTTCCCCATATATATGTATGGAAAGGAGTTTGCAAGTGAAAAGAAACTTTGTGTTCCCTTCAAGCTAGGTGAAGGACGGCTTTCACACACACTTATCTCTCAGAACTGAGCATGTGGAGAGACGTTCTTTCATCCAGCACAAAGGGACCGGGTTGCAGGAGAAACACTTACTCTGGTTTCTCAGTCTGTTTCCTAGTGCCGGTTTGAAGTGCCTGCCGTTTTCACTGTAAAACCGGCCTGGAGCTTGAACCTCCCCATATATATGTATGGAGTGGAGTTTGCAACTGAAAAGAAACTTTGTGTTCCCTTCAAGCTAGGTGAAGGACGGCTTTCACACACACTTATCTCTCAGAACTGAGCATGTGGAGAGACGTTCGTTCATCCAGCACAAAGGGAACGGGTTGCAGGAGAAACACTTACTCTGGTTTCTGAGTCTGTTTCCAAGTGCCGGATTGAATTGCCTGCCGTTTTCACTGTAAAACCGGCCTGGAGTTTGAACCTCCCCATATATATGTATGGAGTGGAGTTTGCAAGTGAAAAGAAACTTTGTGTTCCCTTCAAGCTAGGTGAAGGACGGCTTTCACACACACTTATCTCTCAGAACTGAGCATGTGGAGAGACGTTCGTTCATCCAGCACAAAGGGAACGGGTTGCAGGAGAATCACTTACTCTGGTTTCTCAGTCTGTTTCCTAGTGCCGGTTTGAAGTGCCTGCCGTTTTCACTGTAAAACCGGGTTGAAGCTTGAACTTCCCCATATATATGTATGGAAAGGAGTTTGCAAGTGAAAAGAAACTTTGTGTTCCCTTCAAGCTAGGTGAAGGACGGCTTTCACACACACTTATCTCTCAGAACTGAGCATGTGGAGAGACGTTCTTTCATCCAGCACAAAGGGACCGGGTTGCAGGAGAAACACTTACTCTGGTTTCTCAGTCTGTTTCCTAGTGCCGGTTTGAAGTGCCTGCCGTTTTCACTGTAAAACCGGCCTGGAGCTTGAACCTCCCCATATATATGTATGGAGTGGAGTTTGCAACTGAAAAGAAACTTTGTGTTCCCTTCAAGCTAGGTGAAGGACGGCTTTCACACACACTTATCTCTCAGAACTGAGCATGTGGAGAGACGTTCGTTCATCCAGCACAAAGGGAAGGGGTTGCAGGAGAAACACTTACTCTGGTTTCTGAGTCTGTTTCCTAGTGCCGGATTGAATTGCCTGCCGTTTTCACTGTAAAACCGGCCTGGAGTTTGAACCTCCCCATATATATGTATGGAGTGGAGTTTGCAAGTGAAAAGAAACTTTGTGTTCCCTTCAAGCTAGGTGAAGGACGGCTTTCACACACACTTATCTCTCAGAACTGAGCATGTGGAGAGACGTTCGTTCATCCAGCACAAAGGGAACGGGTTGCAGGAGAAACACTTACTCTGGTTTCTCAGTCTGTTTCCTAGTGCCGGTTTGAAGTGCCTGCCGTTTTCACTGTAAAACCGGCCTGGAGCTTGAACCTCCCCATAGATATGTATGGAGTGGAGTTTGCAACTGAAAAGAAACTTTGTGTTCCCTTCAAGCTAGGTGAAGGACGGCTTTCACACACACTTATCTCTCAGAACTGAGCATGTGGAGAGACGTTCGTTCATCCAGCACAAAGGGAACGGGTTGCAGGAGAAACACTTACTCTGGTTTCTCAGTCTGTTTCCTAGTGCCGGTTTGAAGTGCCTGCCGTTTTCACTGTAAAACCGGGTTGGAGCTTGAACCTCCCCATATATATGTATGTAGTGGATTTTGCAAGTGAAAAGAAACTTTGTGTTCCCTTCAAGCTAGGTGAAGGACGGCTTTCACACACACTTATCTCTCAGAACTGAGCATGTGGAGAGACGTTCGTTCATCCAGCACAAAGGGAACGGGTTGCAGGAGAAACACTTACTCTGGATTCTCAGTCTGTTTCCTAGTGCCGGTTTGAAGTGCCTGCCGTTTTCACTGTAAAACCGGGTTGGAGCTTGAACCTCCCCATATATATGTATGGAGTGGAGTTTGCAAGTGAAAAGAAACTTTGTGTTCCCTTCAAGCTAGGTGAAGGACGGCTTTCACACACACTTATCTCTCAGAACTGAGCATGTGGAGAGACGTTCGTTCATCCAGCACAAAGGGAACGGGTTGCAGGAGAAACACTTACTCTGGTTTCTCAGTCTGTTTCAAGTGCCGGTTTGAAGTGCCTGCCGTTTTCACTGTAAAACCGGCCTGGAGCTTGAACCTCCCCTAGATATATATGGAGTGGAGTTTGCAACTGAAAAGAAACTTTGTGTTCCCTTCAAGCTAGGTGAAGGACGGCTTTCACACACACTTATCTCTCAGAACTGAGCATGTGGAGAGACGTTCTTTCATCCAGCACAAAGGGACCGGGTTGCAGGAGAAACACTTACTCTGGTTTCTCAGTCTGTTTCCTAGTGCCGGTTTGAAGTGCCTGCCGTTTTCACTGTAAAACCGGCCTGGAGCTTGAACCTCCCCATAGATATGTATGGAGTGGAGTTTGCAACTGAAAAGAAACTTTGTGTTCCCTTCAAGCTAGGTGAAGGACGGCTTTCACACACACTTATCTCTCAGAACTGAGCATGTGGAGAGACGTTCGTTCATCCAGCACATAGGGAACGGGTTGCAGGAGAAACACTTACTCTGGTTTCTCAGTCTGTTTCCTAGTGCCGGTTTGAAGTGCCTGCCGTTTTCACTGTAAAACCGGGTTGGAGCTTGAACCTCCCCATATATATGTATGTAGTGGATTTTGAAAGTGAAAAGAAACTTTGTGTTCCCTTCAAGCTAGGTGAAGGACGGCTTTCACACACACTTATCTCTCAGAACTGAGCATGTGGAGAGACGTTCGTTCATCCAGCACAAAGGGAACGGGTTGCAGGAGAATCACTTCCTCTGGTTTCTCAGTCTGTTTCCTAGTGCCGGTTTGAAGTGCCTGCCGTTTTCACTGTAAAACCGGGTTTGAGCTTGAACTTCCCCATATATATGTATGGAAAGGAGTTTGCAAGTGAAAAGAAACTTTGTGTTCCCTTCAAGCTAGGTGAAGGACGGCTTTCACACACACTTATCTCTCAGAACTGAGCATGTGGAGAGACGTTCTTTCATCCAGCACAAAGGGACCGGGTTGCAGGAGAAACACGTACTCTGGTTTCTCAGTCTGTTTCCTAGTGCCGGTTTGAAGTGCCTGCCGTTTTCACTGTAAAACCGGCCTGGAGCTTGAACCTCCCCATATATATGTATGGAGTGGAGTTTGCAACTGAAAAGAAACTTTGTGTTCCCTTCAAGCTAGGTGAAGGACGGCTTTCACACACACTTATCTCTCAGAACTGAGCATGTGGAGAGACGTTCGTTCATCCAGCACAAAGGGAACGGGTTGCAGGAGAAACACTTACTCTGGTTTCTCAGTCTGTTTCAAGTGCCGGTTTGAAGTGCCTGCCGTTTTCACTGTAAAACCGGCCTGGAGCTTGAACCTCCCAATATATATGTATGGAGTGGAGTTTGCAAGTGAAAAGAAACTTTGTGTTCCCTTCAAGTTTCTCAGTCTTTTTCCTAGTGCCGGTTTGAAGTGCCTGCCGCTTTCACTGTAAAACCGGGTTGAAGCTTGAACTTCCCCATATATATGTATGGAAAGGAGTTTGCAAGTGAAAAGAAACTTTGTGTTCCCTTCAAGCTAGGTGAAGGACGGCTTTCACACACACTTATCTCTCAGAACTGAGCATGTGGAGAGACGTTCTTTCATCCAGCACAAAGGGACCGGGTTGCAGGAGAAACACTTACTCTGGTTTCTCAGTCTGTTTCCTAGTGCCGGTTTGAAGTGCCTGCCGTTTTCACTGTAAAACCGGCCTGGAGCTTGAACCTCCCCATATATATGTATGGAGTGGAGTTTGCAACTGAAAAGAAACTTTGTGTTCCCTTCAAGCTAGGTGAAGGACGGCTTTCACACACACTTATCTCTCAGAACTGAGCATGTGGAGAGACGTTCGTTCATCCAGCACAAAGGGAACGGGTTGCAGGAGAAACACTTACTCTGGTTTCTGAGTCTGTTTCCAAGTGCCGGATTGAATTGCCTGCCGTTTTCACTGTAAAACCGGCCTGGAGTTTGAACCTCCCCATATATATGTATGGAGTGGAGTTTGCAAGTGAAAAGAAACTTTGTGTTCCCTTCAAGCTAGGTGAAGGACGGCTTTCACACACACTTATCTCTCAGAACTGAGCATGTGGAGAGACGTTCGTTCATCCAGCACAAAGGGAACGGGTTGCAGGAGAAACACTTACTCTGGTTTCTCAGTCTGTTTCCTAGTGCCGGTTTGAAGTGCCTGCCGTTTTCACTGTAAAACCGGCCTGGAGCTTGAACCTCCCCTAGATATATATGGAGTGGAGTTTGCAACTGAAAAGAAACTTTGTGTTCCCTTCAAGCTAGGTGAAGGACGGCTTTCACACACACTTATCTCTCAGAACTGAGCATGTGGAGAGACGTTCTTTCATCCAGCACAAAGGGACCGGGTTGCAGGAGAAACACTTACTCTGGTTTCTCAGTCTGTTTCCTAGTGCCGGTTTGAAGTGCCTGCCGTTTTCACTGTAAAACCGGCCTGGAGCTTGAACCTCCCCATAGATATGTATGGAGTGGAGTTTGCAACTGAAAAGAAACTTTGTGTTCCCTTCAAGCTAGGTGAAGGACGGCTTTCACACACACTTATCTCTCAGAACTGAGCATGTGGAGAGACGTTCGTTCATCCAGCACATAGGGAACGGGTTGCAGGAGAAACACTTACTCTGGTTTCTCAGTCTGTTTCCTAGTGCCGGTTTGAAGTGCCTGCCGTTTTCACTGTAAAACCGGGTTGGAGCTTGAACCTCCCCATATATATGTATGTAGTGGATTTTGCAAGTGAAAAAAAACTTTGTGTTCCCTTCAAGCTATTTGAAGGACGGCTTTCACACACACTTATCTCTCAGAACTGAGCATGTGGAGAGACGTTCGTTCATCCAGCACAAAGGGAACGGGTTGCAGGAGAATCACTTCCTCTGGTTTCTCAGTCTGTTTCCTAGTGCCGGTTTGAAGTGCCTGCCGTTTTCACTGTAAAACCGGGTTTGAGCTTGAACTTCCCCATATATATATTTATGGAAAGGAGTTTGCAAGTGAAAAGAAACTTTGTGTTCCCTTCAAGCTAGGTGAAGGACGGCTTTCACACACACTTATCTCTCAGAACTGAGCATGTGGAGAGACGTTCTTTCATCCAGCACAAAGGGACCGGGTTGCAGGAGAAACACGTACTCTGGTTTCGCAGTCTGTTTCCTAGTGCCGGTTTGAAGTGCCTGCCGTTTTCACTGTAAAACCGGCCTGGAGCTTGAACCTCCCCATATATATGTATGGAGTGGAGTTTGCAACTGAAAAGAAACTTTGTGTTCCCTTCAAGCTAGGTGAAGGACGGCTTTCACACACACTTATCTCTCAGAACTGAGCATGTGGAGAGACGTTCGTTCATCCAGCACAAAGGGAATGGGATGCAGGAGAAACACTTACTCTGGTTTCTCAGTCTGTTTCCTAGTGCCGGTTTGAAGTGCCTGCCGTTTTCACTGTAAAACCGGCCTGGAGCTTGAACCTCCCCATATATATGTATGGAGTGGAGTTTGCAACTGAAAAGAAACTTTGTGTTCCCTTCAAGCTAGGTGAAGGACGGCTTTCACACACACTTATCTCTCAGAACTGAGCATGTGGAGAGACGTTCGTTCATCCAGCACATAGGGAACGGGTTGCAGGAGAAACACTTACTCTGGTTTCTCAGTCTGTTTCCTAATGCCGGTTTGAAGTGCCTGCCGTTTTCACTGTAAAACCGGGTTGGAGCTTTAACCTACCCATATATATGTATGGAAAGTAGTTTACAACTGAAAAGAAACCTTGTGTTCCCTTCAAGCTAGGTGAAGGACGGCTTTCACACACACTTATCTCTCAGAACTGAGCATGTGGAGAGACGTTCGTTCATCCAGCACATAGGGAACGGGTTGCAGGAGAAACACTTACTCTGGTTTCTCAGTCTGTTTCCTAGTGCCGGTTTGAAGTGCCTGCCGTTTTCACTGTAAAACCGGGTTGGAGCTTTAACCTACCCATATATATGTATGGAGTGGAGTTTGCAAGTGAAAAGAAACTTTGTGTTCCCTTCAAGCTAGGTGAAGGACGGCTTTCACACACACTTATCTCTCAGAACTGAGGATGTTCAAAGACGTTCGTTCATCCAGCACAAAGGGAACGGGTTGCAGGAGAAACACTTACTCTGGTTTCTCAGTCTGTTTCAAGTGCCGGTTTGAAGTGCCTGCCGTTTTCACTGTAAAACCGGCCTGGAGCTTGAACCTCCCCATATATATGTATGGAGTGGAGTTTGCAAGTGAAAAGAAACTTTGTGTTCCCTTCAAGCTAGGTGAAGGACGGCTTTCACACACACTTATCTCTCAGAACTGAGCATGTGGAGAGACGTTCGTTCATCCAGCACAAAGGGAACGGGTTGCAGGAGAAACACTTACTCTGGTTTCTCAGTCTGTTTCCTAGTGCCGGTTTGAAGTGCCTGCCGTTTTCACTGTAAAACCGGGTTGGAGCTTGAAGCTCCCCATATATATGTATGTAGTGGATTTTGCAAGTGAAAAGAAACTTTGTGTTCCCTTCAAGCTAGGTGAAGGATGGCTTTCACACACACTTATCTCTCAGAACTGAGCATGTGGAGAGACGTTCGTTCATCCAGCACAAAGGGAACGGGTTGCAGGAGAAACACTTAGTCTGGTTTCTCAGTCTGTTTCCTAGTGCCGGTTTGAAGTGCCTGCCGTTTTCACTGTAAAACCGGCCTTGAGCTTGAACCTCCCCATATATATGTATGGAGTGGAGTTTGCAACTGAAAAGAAACTTTGTGTTCCCTTCAAGCTAGGTGAAGGACGGCTTTCACACACACTTATCTCTCAGAACTGAGCATGTGGAGAGACGTTCTTTCATCCAGCACAAAGGGAACGGGTTGCAGGAGAAACACTTACTCTGGTTTCTGAGTCTGTTTCCTAGTGCCGGTTTGAAGTGCCTGCCGTTTTCACTGTAAAACCGGCCTGGAGCTTGAACCTCCCCATATATATGTATGGAGTGGAGTTTGCAAGTGAAAAGAAACTTTGTGTTCCCTTCAAGCTAGGTGAAGGACGGCTTTCACACACACTTATCTCTCAGAACTGAGCATGTGGAGAGACGTATGTTCATCCATCACAAAGGGAATGGGATGCAGGAGAAACACTTACTCTGGTTTCTCAGTCTGTTTCCTAGTGCCGGTTTGAAGTGCCTGCCGTTTTCACTGTAAAACCGGGTTGGAGCTTTAACCTACCCATATATATGTATGGAAAGAAGTTTACAACTGAAAAGAAACTTTGTGTTCCCTTCAAGCTAGGTGAAGGACGGCTTTCACACACACTTATCTCTCAGAACTGAGCATGTGGAGAGACGTTCGTTCATCCAGCACATAGGGAACGGGTTGCAGGAGAAACACTTACTCTGGTTTCTCAGTCTGTTTCCTAATGCCGGTTTGAAGTGCCTGCCGTTTTCACTGTAAAACCGGGTTGGAGCTTTAACCTACCCATATATATGTATGGAAAGTAGTTTACAACTGAAAAGAAACTTTGTGTTCCCTTCAAGCTAGGTGAAGGACGGCTTTCACACACACTTATCTCTCAGAACTGAGCATGTGGAGAGACGTTCGTTCATCCAGCACATAGGGAACGGGTTGCAGGAGAAACACTTACTCTGGTTTCTCAGTCTGTTTCCTAGTGCCGGTTTGAAGTGCCTGCCGTTTTCACTGTAAAACCGGGTTGGAGCTTTAACCTACCCATATATATGTATGGAGTGGAGTTTGCAACTGAAAAGAAACTTTGTGTTCCCTTCAAGCTAGGTGAAGGACGGCTTTCACACACACTTATCTCTCAGAACTGAGCATGTGGAGAGACGTTCGTTCATCCAGCACAAAGGGAACGGGTTGCAGGAGAAACACTTACTCTGGTTTCTCAGTCTGTTTCAAGTGCCGGTTTGAAGTGCCTGCCGTTTTCACTGTAAAACCGGCCTGGAGCTTGAACCTCCCCATATATATGTATGGAGTGGAGTTTGCAAGTGAAAAGAAACTTTGTGTTCCCTTCAAGCTAGGTGAAGGACGGCTTTCACACACACTTATCTCTCAGAACTGAGCATGTGGAGAGACGTTCGTTCATCCAGCACAAAGGGAACGGGTTGCAGGAGAAACACTTACTCTGGTTTCTCAGTCTGTTTCAAGTGCCGGTTTGAAGTGAATGCCGTTTTCACTGTAAAACCGGCCTGGAGCTTGAACCTCCCAATATATATGTATGGAGTGGAGTTTGCAAGTGAAAAGAAACTTTGTGTTCCCTTCAAGTTTCTCAGTCTGTTTCCTAGTGCCGGTTTGAAGTGCCTGCCGTTTTCACTGTAAAACCGGGTTGAAGCTTGAACTTCCCCATATATATGTATGGAAAGGAGTTTGCAAGTGAAAAGAAACTTTGTGTTCCCTTCAAGCTAGGTGAAGGACGGCTTTCACACACACTTATCTCTCAGAACTGAGCATGTGGAGAGACGTTCTTTCATCCAGCACAAAGGGACCGGGTTGCAGGAGAAACACTTACTCTGGTTTCTCAGTCTGTTTCCTAGTGCCGGTTTGAAGTGCCTGCCGTTTTCACTGTAAAACCGGCCTGGAGCTTGAACCTCCCCATATATATGTATGGAGTGGAGTTTGCAACTGAAAAGAAACTTTGTGTTCCCTTCAAGCTAGGTGAAGGACGGCTTTCACACACACTTATCTCTCAGAACTGAGCATGTGGAGAGACGTTCGTTCATCCAGCACAAAGGGAACGGGTTGCAGGAGAAACACTTACTCTGGTTTCTGAGTCTGTTTCCAAGTGCCGGATTGAATTGCCTGCCGTTTTCACTGTAAAACCGGCCTGGAGTTTGAACCTCCCCATATATATGTATGGAGTGGAGTTTGCAAGTGAAAAGAAACTTTGTGTTCCCTTCAAGCTAGGTGAAGGACGGCTTTCACACACACTTATCTCTCAGAACTGAGCATGTGGAGAGACGTTCGTTCATCCAGCACAAAGGGAACGGGTTGCAGGAGAATCACTTACTCTGGTTTCTCAGTCTGTTTCCTAGTGCCGGTTTGAAGTGCCTGCCGTTTTCACTGTAAAACCGGGTTGAAGCTTGAACTTCCCCATATATATGTATGGAAAGGAGTTTGCAAGTGAAAAGAAACTTTGTGTTCCCTTCAAGCTAGGTGAAGGACGGCTTTCACACACACTTATCTCTCAGAACTGAGCATGTGGAGAGACGTTCTTTCATCCAGCACAAAGGGACCGGGTTGCAGGAGAAACACTTACTCTGGTTTCTCAGTCTGTTTCCTAGTGCCGGTTTGAAGTGCCTGCCGTTTTCACTGTAAAACCGGCCTGGAGCTTGAACCTCCCCATATATATGTATGGAGTGGAGTTTGCAACTGAAAAGAAACTTTGTGTTCCCTTCAAGCTAGGTGAAGGACGGCTTTCACACACACTTATCTCTCAGAACTGAGCATGTGGAGAGACGTTCGTTCATCCAGCACAAAGGGAACGGGTTGCAGGAGAAACACTTACTCTGGTTTCTGAGTCTGTTTCCTAGTGCCGGATTGAATTGCCTGCCGTTTTCACTGTAAAACCGGCCTGGAGTTTGAACCTCCCCATATATATGTATGGAGTGGAGTTTGCAAGTGAAAAGAAACTTTGTGTTCCCTTCAAGCTAGGTGAAGGACGGCTTTCACACACACTTATCTCTCAGAACTGAGCATGTGGAGAGACGTTCGTTCATCCAGCACAAAGGGAACGGGTTGCAGGAGAAACACTTACTCTGGTTTCTCAGTCTGTTTCCTAGTGCCGGTTTGAAGTGCCTGCCGTTTTCACTGTAAAACCGGCCTGGAGCTTGAACCTCCCCATAGATATGTATGGAGTGGAGTTTGCAACTGAAAAGAAACTTTGTGTTCCCTTCAAGCTAGGTGAAGGACGGCTTTCACACACACTTATCTCTCAGAACTGAGCATGTGGAGAGACGTTCGTTCATCCAGCACAAAGGGAACGGGTTGCAGGAGAAACACTTACTCTGGTTTCTCAGTCTGTTTCCTAGTGCCGGTTTGAAGTGCCTGCCGTTTTCACTGTAAAACCGGGTTGGAGCTTGAACCTCCCCATATATATGTATGTAGTGGATTTTGCAAGTGAAAAGAAACTTTGTGTTCCCTTCAAGCTAGGTGAAGGACGGCTTTCACACACACTTATCTCTCAGAACTGAGCATGTGGAGAGACGTTCGTTCATCCAGCACAAAGGGAACGGGTTGCAGGAGAAACACTTACTCTGGTTTCTCAGTCTGTTTCCTAGTGCCGGTTTGAAGTGCCTGCCGTTTTCACTGTAAAACCGGGTTGGAGCTTGAACCTCCCCATATATATGTATGGAGTGGAGTTTGCAAGTGAAAAGAAACTTTGTGTTCCCTTCAAGCTAGGTGAAGGACGGCTTTCACACACACTTATCTCTCAGAACTGAGCATGTGGAGAGACGTTCTTTCATACAGCACAAAGGGACCGGGTTGCAGGAGAAACACTTACTCTGGTTTCTCAGTCTGTTTCCTAGTGCCGGTTTGAAGTGCCTGCCGTTTTCACTGTAAAACTGGCCTGGAGCTTGAACCTCCCCATAGATATGTATGGAGTGGAGTTTGCAACTGAAAAGAAACTTTGTGTTCCCTTCAAGCTAGGTGAAGGACGGCTTTCACACACACTTATCTCTCAGAACTGAGCATGTGGAGAGACGTTCTTTCATCCAGCACAAAGGGACCGGGTTGCAGGAGAAACACTTACTCTGGTTTCTCAGTCTGTTTCCTAGTGCCGGTTTGAAGTGCCTGCCGTTTTCACTGTAAAACCGGCCTGGAGCTTGAACCTCCCCATAGATATGTATGGAGTGGAGTTTGCAACTGAAAAGAAACTTTGTGTTCCCTTCAAGCTAGGTGAAGGACGGCTTTCACACACACTTATCTCTCAGAACTGAGCATGTGGAGAGACGTTCGTTCATCCAGCACAAAGGGAACGGGTTGCAGGAGAAACACTTACTCTGGTTTCTCAGTCTGTTTCCTAGTGCCGGTTTGAAGTGCCTGCCGTTTTCACTGTAAAACCGGGTTGGAGCTTGAACCTCCCCATATATATGTATGTAGTGGATTTTGCAAGTGAAAAGAAACTTTGTGTTCCCTTCAAGCTAGGTGAAGGACGGCTTTCACACACACTTATCTCTCAGAACTGAGCATGTGGAGAGACGTTCGTTCATCCAGCACAAAGGGAACGGGTTGCAGGAGAAACACTTACTCTGGTTTCTCAGTCTGTTTCCTAGTGCCGGTTTGAAGTGCCTGCCGTTTTCACTGTAAAACCGGGTTGGAGCTTGAACCTCCCCATATATATGTATGGAGTGGAGTTTGCAAGTGAAAAGAAACTTTGTGTTCCCTTCAAGCTAGGTGAAGGACGGCTTTCACACACACTTATCTCTCAGAACTGAGCATGTGGAGAGACGTTCGTTCATCCAGCACAAAGGGAACGGGTTGCAGGAGAAACACTTACTCTGGTTTCTCAGTCTGTTTCCTAGTGCCGGTTTGAAGTGCCTGCCGTTTTCACTGTAAAACCGGGTTGGAGCTTGAACCTCCCCATATATATGTATGGAGTGGAGTTTGCAAGTGAAAAGAAACTTTGTGTTCCCTTCAAGCTAGGTGAAGGACGGCTTTCACACACACTTATCTCTCAGAACTGAGCATGTGGAGAGACGTTCGTTCATCCAGCACAAAGGGAACGGGTTGCAGGAGAAACACTTACTCTGGTTTCTCAGTCTGTTTCAAGTGCCGGTTTGAAGTGCCTGCCGTTTTCACTGTAAAACCGGCCTGGAGCTTGAACCTCCCAATATATATGTATGGAGTGGAGTTTGCAAGTGAAAAGAAACTTTGTGTTCCCTTCAAGTTTCTCAGTCTGTTTCCTAGTGCCGGTTTGAAGTGCCTGCCGTTTTCACTGTAAAACCGGCCTGGAGCTTGAACCTCCCCTAGATATATATGGAGTGGAGTTTGCAACTGAAAAGAAACTTTGTGTTCCCTTCAAGCTAGGTGAAGGACGGCTTTCACACACACTTATCTCTCAGAACTGAGCATGTGGAGAGACGTTCTTTCATCCAGCACAAAGGGACCGGGTTGCAGGAGAAACACTTACTCTGGTTTCTCAGTCTGTTTCCTAGTGCCGGTTTGAAGTGCCTGCCGTTTTCACTGTAAAACCGGCCTGGAGCTTGAACCTCCCCATAGATATGTATGGAGTGGAGTTTGCAACTGAAAAGAAACTTTGTGTTCCCTTCAAGCTAGGTGAAGGACGGCTTTCACACACACTTATCTCTCAGAACTGAGCATGTGGAGAGACGTTCGTTCATCCAGCACATAGGGAACGGGTTGCAGGAGAAACACTTACTCTGGTTTCTCAGTCTGTTTCCTAGTGCCGGTTTGAAGTGCCTGCCGTTTTCACTGTAAAACCGGGTTGGAGCTTGAACCTCCCCATATATATGTATGTAGTGGATTTTGAAAGTGAAAAGAAACTTTGTGTTCCCTTCAAGCTAGGTGAAGGACGGCTTTCACACACACTTATCTCTCAGAACTGAGCATGTGGAGAGACGTTCGTTCATCCAGCACAAAGGGAACGGGTTGCAGGAGAATCACTTCCTCTGGTTTCTCAGTCTGTTTCCTAGTGCCGGTTTGAAGTGCCTGCCGTTTTCACTGTAAAACCGGGTTTGAGCTTGAACTTCCCCATATATATGTATGGAAAGGAGTTTGCAAGTGAAAAGAAACTTTGTGTTCCCTTCAAGCTAGGTGAAGGACGGCTTTCACACACACTTATCTCTCAGAACTGAGCATGTGGAGAGACGTTCTTTCATCCAGCACAAAGGGACCGGGTTGCAGGAGAAACACGTACTCTGGTTTCTCAGTCTGTTTCCTAGTGCCGGTTTGAAGTGCCTGCCGTTTTCACTGTAAAACCGGCCTGGAGCTTGAACCTCCCCATATATATGTATGGAGTGGAGTTTGCAACTGAAAAGAAACTTTGTGTTCCCTTCAAGCTAGGTGAAGGACGGCTTTCACACACACTTATCTCTCAGAACTGAGCATGTGGAGAGACGTTCGTTCATCCAGCACAAAGGGAACGGGTTGCAGGAGAAACACTTACTCTGGTTTCTCAGTCTGTTTCAAGTGCCGGTTTGAAGTGCCTGCCGTTTTCACTGTAAAACCGGCCTGGAGCTTGAACCTCCCAATATATATGTATGGAGTGGAGTTTGCAAGTGAAAAGAAACTTTGTGTTCCCTTCAAGTTTCTCAGTCTGTTTCCTAGTGCCGGTTTGAAGTGCCTGCCGTTTTCACTGTAAAACCGGGTTGAAGCTTGAACTTCCCCATATATATGTATGGAAAGGAGTTTGCAAGTGAAAAGAAACTTTGTGTTCCCTTCAAGCTAGGTGAAGGACGGCTTTCACACACACTTATCTCTCAGAACTGAGCATGTGGAGAGACGTTCTTTCATCCAGCACAAAGGGACCGGGTTGCAGGAGAAACACTTACTCTGGTTTCTCAGTCTGTTTCCTAGTGCCGGTTTGAAGTGCCTGCCGTTTTCACTGTAAAACCGGCCTGGAGCTTGAACCTCCCCATATATATGTATGGAGTGGAGTTTGCAACTGAAAAGAAACTTTGTGTTCCCTTCAAGCTAGGTGAAGGACGGCTTTCACACACACTTATCTCTCAGAACTGAGCATGTGGAGAGACGTTCGTTCATCCAGCACAAAGGGAACGGGTTGCAGGAGAAACACTTACTCTGGTTTCTGAGTCTGTTTCCAAGTGCCGGATTGAATTGCCTGCCGTTTTCACTGTAAAACCGGCCTGGAGTTTGAACCTCCCCATATATATGTATGGAGTGGAGTTTGCAAGTGAAAAGAAACTTTGTGTTCCCTTCAAGCTAGGTGAAGGACGGCTTTCACACACACTTATCTCTCAGAACTGAGCATGTGGAGAGACGTTCGTTCATCCAGCACAAAGGGAACGGGTTGCAGGAGAAACACTTACTCTGGTTTCTCAGTCTGTTTCCTAGTGCCGGTTTGAAGTGCCTGCCGTTTTCACTGTAAAACCGGCCTGGAGCTTGAACCTCCCCTAGATATATATGGAGTGGAGTTTGCAACTGAAAAGAAACTTTGTGTTCCCTTCAAGCTAGGTGAAGGACGGCTTTCACACACACTTATCTCTCAGAACTGAGCATGTGGAGAGACGTTCTTTCATCCAGCACAAAGGGACCGGGTTGCAGGAGAAACACTTACTCTGGTTTCTCAGTCTGTTTCCTAGTGCCGGTTTGAAGTGCCTGCCGTTTTCACTGTAAAACCGGCCTGGAGCTTGAACCTCCCCATAGATATGTATGGAGTGGAGTTTGCAACTGAAAAGAAACTTTGTGTTCCCTTCAAGCTAGGTGAAGGACGGCTTTCACACACACTTATCTCTCAGAACTGAGCATGTGGAGAGACGTTCGTTCATCCAGCACATAGGGAACGGGTTGCAGGAGAAACACTTACTCTGGTTTCTCAGTCTGTTTCCTAGTGCCGGTTTGAAGTGCCTGCCGTTTTCACTGTAAAACCGGGTTGGAGCTTGAACCTCCCCATATATATGTATGTAGTGGATTTTGCAAGTGAAAAAAAACTTTGTGTTCCCTTCAAGCTATTTGAAGGACGGCTTTCACACACACTTATCTCTCAGAACTGAGCATGTGGAGAGACGTTCGTTCATCCAGCACAAAGGGAACGGGTTGCAGGAGAATCACTTCCTCTGGTTTCTCAGTCTGTTTCCTAGTGCCGGTTTGAAGTGCCTGCCGTTTTCACTGTAAAACCGGGTTTGAGCTTGAACTTCCCCATATATATATTTATGGAAAGGAGTTTGCAAGTGAAAAGAAACTTTGTGTTCCCTTCAAGCTAGGTGAAGGACGGCTTTCACACACACTTATCTCTCAGAACTGAGCATGTGGAGAGACGTTCTTTCATCCAGCACAAAGGGACCGGGTTGCAGGAGAAACACGTACTCTGGTTTCTCAGTCTGTTTCCTAGTGCCGGTTTGAAGTGCCTGCCGTTTTCACTGTAAAACCGGCCTGGAGCTTGAACCTCCCCATATATATGTATGGAGTGGAGTTTGCAACTGAAAAGAAACTTTGTGTTCCCTTCAAGCTAGGTGAAGGACGGCTTTCACACACACTTATCTCTCAGAACTGAGCATGTGGAGAGACGTTCGTTCATCCAGCACAAAGGGAATGGGATGCAGGAGAAACACTTACTCTGGTTTCTCAGTCTGTTTCCTAGTGCCGGTTTGAAGTGCCTGCCGTTTTCACTGTAAAACCGGCCTGGAGCTTGAACCTCCCCATATATATGTATGGAGTGGAGTTTGCAACTGAAAAGAAACTTTGTGTTCCCTTCAAGCTAGGTGAAGGACGGCTTTCACACACACTTATCTCTCAGAACTGAGCATGTGGAGAGACGTTCGTTCATCCAGCACATAGGGAACGGGTTGCAGGAGAAACACTTACTCTGGTTTCTCAGTCTGTTTCCTAATGCCGGTTTGAAGTGCCTGCCGTTTTCACTGTAAAACCGGGTTGGAGCTTTAACCTACCCATATATATGTATGGAAAGTAGTTTACAACTGAAAAGAAACCTTGTGTTCCCTTCAAGCTAGGTGAAGGACGGCTTTCACACACACTTATCTCTCAGAACTGAGCATGTGGAGAGACGTTCGTTCATCCAGCACATAGGGAACGGGTTGCAGGAGAAACACTTACTCTGGTTTCTCAGTCTGTTTCCTAGTGCCGGTTTGAAGTGCCTGCCGTTTTCACTGTAAAACCGGGTTGGAGCTTTAACCTACCCATATATATGTATGGAGTGGAGTTTGCAAGTGAAAAGAAACTTTGTGTTCCCTTCAAGCTAGGTGAAGGACGGCTTTCACACACACTTATCTCTCAGAACTGAGGATGTTCAAAGACGTTCGTTCATCCAGCACAAAGGGAACGGGTTGCAGGAGAAACACTTACTCTGGTTTCTCAGTCTGTTTCAAGTGCCGGTTTGAAGTGCCTGCCGTTTTCACTGTAAAACCGGCCTGGAGCTTGAACCTCCCCATATATATGTATGGAGTGGAGTTTGCAAGTGAAAAGAAACTTTGTGTTCCCTTCAAGCTAGGTGAAGGACGGCTTTCACACACACTTATCTCTCAGAACTGAGCATGTGGAGAGACGTTCGTTCATCCAGCACAAAGGGAACGGGTTGCAGGAGAAACACTTACTCTGGTTTCTCAGTCTGTTTCCTAGTGCCGGTTTGAAGTGCCTGCCGTTTTCACTGTAAAACCGGGTTGGAGCTTGAAGCTCCCCATATATATGTATGTAGTGGATTTTGCAAGTGAAAAGAAACTTTGTGTTCCCTTCAAGCTAGGTGAAGGATGGCTTTCACACACACTTATCTCTCAGAACTGAGCATGTGGAGAGACGTTCGTTCATCCAGCACAAAGGGAACGGGTTGCAGGAGAAACACTTAGTCTGGTTTCTCAGTCTGTTTCCTAGTGCCGGTTTGAAGTGCCTGCCGTTTTCACTGTAAAACCGGCCTGGAGCTTGAACCTCCCCATATATATGTATGGAGTGGAGTTTGCAACTGAAAAGAAACTTTGTGTTCCCTTCAAGCTAGGTGAAGGACGGCTTTCACACACACTTATCTCTCAGAACTGAGCATGTGGAGAGACGTTCTTTCATCCAGCACAAAGGGAACGGGTTGCAGGAGAAACACTTACTCTGGTTTCTGAGTCTGTTTCCTAGTGCCGGTTTGAAGTGCCTGCCGTTTTCACTGTAAAACCGGCCTGGAGCTTGAACCTCCCCATATATATGTATGGAGTGGAGTTTGCAAGTGAAAAGAAACTTTGTGTTCCCTTCAAGCTAGGTGAAGGACGGCTTTCACACACACTTATCTCTCAGAACTGAGCATGTGGAGAGACGTATGTTCATCCATCACAAAGGGAATGGGATGCAGGAGAAACACTTACTCTGGTTTCTCAGTCTGTTTCCTAGTGCCGGTTTGAAGTGCCTGCCGTTTTCACTGTAAAACCGGGTTGGAGCTTTAACCTACCCATATATATGTATGGAAAGAAGTTTACAACTGAAAAGAAACTTTGTGTTCCCTTCAAGCTAGGTGAAGGACGGCTTTCACACACACTTATCTCTCAGAACTGAGCATGTGGAGAGACGTTCGTTCATCCAGCACATAGGGAACGGGTTGCAGGAGAAACACTTACTCTGGTTTCTCAGTCTGTTTCCTAATGCCGGTTTGAAGTGCCTGCCGTTTTCACTGTAAAACCGGGTTGGAGCTTTAACCTACCCATATATATGTATGGAAAGTAGTTTACAACTGAAAAGAAACTTTGTGTTCCCTTCAAGCTAGGTGAAGGACGGCTTTCACACACACTTATCTCTCAGAACTGAGCATGTGGAGAGACGTTCGTTCATCCAGCACATAGGGAACGGGTTGCAGGAGAAACACTTACTCTGGTTTCTCAGTCTGTTTCCTAGTGCCGGTTTGAAGTGCCTGCCGTTTTCACTGTAAAACCGGGTTGGAGCTTTAACCTACCCATATATATGTATGGAGTGGAGTTTGCAACTGAAAAGAAACTTTGTGTTCCCTTCAAGCTAGGTGAAGGACGGCTTTCACACACACTTATCTCTCAGAACTGAGCATGTGGAGAGACGTTCGTTCATCCAGCACAAAGGGAACGGGTTGCAGGAGAAACACTTACTCTGGTTTCTCAGTCTGTTTCAAGTGCCGGTTTGAAGTGCCTGCCGTTTTCACTGTAAAACCGGCCTGGAGCTTGAACCTCCCCATATATATGTATGGAGTGGAGTTTGCAAGTGAAAAGAAACTTTGTGTTCCCTTCAAGCTAGGTGAAGGACGGCTTTCACACACACTTATCTCTCAGAACTGAGCATGTGGAGAGACGTTCGTTCATCCAGCACAAAGGGAACGGGTTGCAGGAGAATCACTTACTCTGGTTTCTCAGTCTGTTTCCTAGTGCCGGTTTGAAGTGCCTGCCGTTTTCATTGTAAAACCGGGTTGAAGCTTGAACTTCCCCATATATATGTATGGAAAGGAGTTTGCAAGTGAAAAGAAACTTTGTGTTCCCTTCAAGCTAGGTGAAGGACGGCTTTCACACACACTTATCTCTCAGAACTGAGCATGTGGAGAGACGTTCTTTCATCCAGCACAAAGGGACCGGGTTGCAGGAGAAACACTTACTCTGGTTTCTCAGTCTGTTTCCTAGTGCCGGTTTGAAGTGCCTGCCGTTTTCACTGTAAAACCGGCCTGGAGCTTGAACCTCCCCATATATATGTTTGGAGTGGAGTTTGCAACTGAAAAGAAACTTTGTGTTCCCTTCAAGCTAGGTGAAGGACGGCTTTCACACACACTTATCTCTCAGAACTGAGCATGTGGAGAGACGTTCGTTCATCCAGCACAAAGGGAACGGGTTGCAGGAGAAACACTTCCTCTGGTTTCTCAGTCTGTTTCCTAGTACCGGTTTGAAGTGCCTGCCGTTTTCACTGTAAAACCGGGTTGGAGCTTGAACTTCCCCATATATATGTATGGAAAGGAGTTTGCAAGTGAAAAGAAACTTTGTGTTCCCTTCAAGCTAGGTGAAGGACGGCTTTCACACACACTTATCTCTCAGAACTGAGCATGTGGAGAGACGTTCTTTCATCCAGCACAAATGGACCGGGTTGTAGGAGAAACACGTACTCTGGTTTCTCAGTCTGTTTCCTAGTACCGGTTTGAAGTGCCTGCCGTTTTCACTGTAAAACCGGCCTGGAGCTTGAACCTCCCCATATATATGTATGGAGTGGAGTTTGCAACTGAAAAGAAACTTTGTGTTCCCTTCAAGCTAGGTGAAGGACGGCTTTCACACACACTTATCTCTCAGAACTGAGCATGTGGAGAGACGTTCGTTCATCCAGCACAAAGGGAACGGGTTGCAGGAGAAACACTTACTCTGGTTTCTCAGTCTGTTTCCTAGTGCCGGTTTGAAGTGCCTGCCGTTTTCACTGTAAAACCAGCCTGGAGCTTGAACCTCCCCATATATATGTATGGAGTGGAGTTTGCAAGTGAAAAGAAACTTTGTGTTCCCTTCAAGCTAAGTGAAGGACGGCTTTCACACACACTTATCTCTCAGAACTGAGCATGTGGAGAGACGTTCGTTCATCCATCACAAAGGGAATGGGATGCAGGAGAAACACTTACTCTGGTTTCTCAGTCTGTTTCCTAGTGCCGGTTTGAAGTGCCTGCCGTTTTCACTGTAAAACCGGGTTGGAGCTTTAACCTACCCATATATATGTATGGAAAGAAGTTTACAACTGAAAAGAAACTTTGTGTTCCCTTCAAGCTAGGTGAAGGACGGCTTTCACACACACTTATCTCTCAGAACTGAGCATGTGGAGAGACGTTCGTTCATCCAGCACTTAGGGAACGGGTTGCAGGAGAAACACTTACTCTGGTTTCTCAGTCTGTTTCCTAGTGCCGGTTTGAAGTGCCTGCCGTTTTCACTGTAAAACCGGCCTGGAGCTTGAACCTCCCCATATATATGTATGGAGTGGAGTTTGCAACTGAAAAGAAACTTTGTGTTCCCTTCAAGCTAGGTGAAGGACGGCTTTCACACACAATTATCTCTCAGAACTGAGCATGTGGAGAGACGTTCGTTCATCCAGCACAAAGGGAACGGGTTGCAGGAGAAACACTTACTCTGGTTTCTCAGTCTGTTTCAAGTGCCGGTTTGAAGTGCCTGCCGTTTTCACTGTAAAACCGGCCTGGAGCTTGAACCTCCCAATATATATGTATGGAGTGGAGTTTGCAAGTGAAAAGAAACTTTGTGTTCCCTTCAAGTTTCTCAGTCTGTTTCCTAGTGCCGGTTTGAAGTGCCTGCCGTTTTCACTGTAAAACCGGGTTGAAGCTTGAACTTCCCCATATATATGTATGGAAAGGAGTTTGCAAGTGAAAAGAAACTTTGTGTTCCCTTCAAGCTAGGTGAAGGACGGCTTTCACACACACTTATCTCTCAGAACTGAGCATGTGGAGAGACGTTCTTTCATCCAGCACAAAGGGACCGGGTTGCAGGAGAAACACTTACTCTGGTTTCTCAGTCTGTTTCCTAGTGCCGGTTTGAAGTGCCTGCCGTTTTCACTGTAAAACCGGCCTGGAGCTTGAACCTCCCCATATATATGTATGGAGTGGAGTTTGCAACTGAAAAGAAACTTTGTGTTCCCTTCAAGCTAGGTGAAGGACGGCTTTCACACACACTTATCTCTCAGAACTGAGCATGTGGAGAGACGTTCGTTCATCCAGCACAAAGGGAACGGGTTGCAGGAGAAACACTTACTCTGGTTTCTGAGTCTGTTTCCAAGTGCCGGATTGAATTGCCTGCCGTTTTCACTGTAAAACCGGCCTGGAGTTTGAACCTCCCCATATATATGTATGGAGTGGAGTTTGCAAGTGAAAAGAAACTTTGTGTTCCCTTCAAGCTAGGTGAAGGACGGCTTTCACACACACTTATCTCTCAGAACTGAGCATGTGGAGAGACGTTCGTTCATCCAGCACAAAGGGAACGGGTTGCAGGAGAAACACTTACTCTGGTTTCTCAGTCTGTTTCCTAGTGCCGGTTTGAAGTGCCTGCCGTTTTCACTGTAAAACCGGCCTGGAGCTTGAACCTCCCCTAGATATATATGGAGTGGAGTTTGCAACTGAAAAGAAACTTTGTGTTCCCTTCAAGCTAGGTGAAGGACGGCTTTCACACACACTTATCTCTCAGAACTGAGCATGTGGAGAGACGTTCTTTCATCCAGCACAAAGGGACCGGGTTGCAGGAGAAACACTTACTCTGGTTTCTCAGTCTGTTTCCTAGTGCCGGTTTGAAGTGCCTGCCGTTTTCACTGTAAAACCGGCCTGGAGCTTGAACCTCCCCATAGATATGTATGGAGTGGAGTTTGCAACTGAAAAGAAACTTTGTGTTCCCTTCAAGCTAGGTGAAGGACGGCTTTCACACACACTTATCTCTCAGAACTGAGCATGTGGAGAGACGTTCGTTCATCCAGCACATAGGGAACGGGTTGCAGGAGAAACACTTACTCTGGTTTCTCAGTCTGTTTCCTAGTGCCGGTTTGAAGTGCCTGCCGTTTTCACTGTAAAACCGGGTTGGAGCTTGAACCTCCCCATATATATGTATGTAGTGGATTTTGCAAGTGAAAAAAAACTTTGTGTTCCCTTCAAGCTATGTGAAGGACGGCTTTCACACACACTTATCTCTCAGAACTGAGCATGTGGAGAGACGTTCGTTCATCCAGCACAAAGGGAACGGGTTGCAGGAGAATCACTTCCTCTGGTTTCTCAGTCTGTTTCCTAGTGCCGGTTTGAAGTGCCTGCCGTTTTCACTGTAAAACCGGGTTTGAGCTTGAACTTCCCCATATATATATTTATGGAAAGGAGTTTGCAAGTGAAAAGAAACTTTGTGTTCCCTTCAAGCTAGGTGAAGGACGGCTTTCACACACACTTATCTCTCAGAACTGAGCATGTGGAGAGACGTTCTTTCATCCAGCACAAAGGGACCGGGTTGCAGGAGAAACACGTACTCTGGTTTCTCAGTCTGTTTCCTAGTGCCGGTTTGAAGTGCCTGCCGTTTTCACTGTAAAACCGGCCTGGAGCTTGAACCTCCCCATATATATGTATGGAGTGGAGTTTGCAACTGAAAAGAAACTTTGTGTTCCCTTCAAGCTAGGTGAAGGACGGCTTTCACACACACTTATCTCTCAGAACTGAGCATGTGGAGAGACGTTCGTTCATCCAGCACAAAGGGAATGGGATGCAGGAGAAACACTTACTCTGGTTTCTCAGTCTGTTTCCTAGTGCCGGTTTGAAGTGCCTGCCGTTTTCACTGTAAAACCGGCCTGGAGCTTGAACCTCCCCATATATATGTATGGAGTGGAGTTTGCAACTGAAAAGAAACTTTGTGTTCCCTTCAAGCTAGGTGAAGGACGGCTTTCACACACACTTATCTCTCAGAACTGAGCATGTGGAGAGACGTTCGTTCATCCAGCACATAGGGAACGGGTTGCAGGAGAAACACTTACTCTGGTTTCTCAGTCTGTTTCCTAATGCCGGTTTGAAGTGCCTGCCGTTTTCACTGTAAAACCGGGTTGGAGCTTTAACCTACCCATATATATGTATGGAAAGTAGTTTACAACTGAAAAGAAACCTTGTGTTCCCTTCAAGCTAGGTGAAGGACGGCTTTCACACACACTTATCTCTCAGAACTGAGCATGTGGAGAGACGTTCGTTCATCCAGCACATAGGGAACGGGTTGCAGGAGAAACACTTACTCTGGTTTCTCAGTCTGTTTCCTAGTGCCGGTTTGAAGTGCCTGCCGTTTTCACTGTAAAACCGGGTTGGAGCTTTAACCTACCCATATATATGTATGGAGTGGAGTTTGCAAGTGAAAAGAAACTTTGTGTTCCCTTCAAGCTAGGTGAAGGACGGCTTTCACACACACTTATCTCTCAGAACTGAGGATGTTCAAAGACGTTCGTTCATCCAGCACAAAGGGAACGGGTTGCAGGAGAAACACTTACTCTGGTTTCTCAGTCTGTTTCAAGTGCCGGTTTGAAGTGCCTGCCGTTTTCACTGTAAAACCGGCCTGGAGCTTGAACCTCCCCATATATATGTATGGAGTGGAGTTTGCAAGTGAAAAGAAACTTTGTGTTCCCTTCAAGCTAGGTGAAGGACGGCTTTCACACACACTTATCTCTCAGAACTGAGCATGTGGAGAGACGTTCGTTCATCCAGCACAAAGGGAACGGGTTGCAGGAGAAACACTTACTCTGGTTTCTCAGTCTGTTTCCTAGTGCCGGTTTGAAGTGCCTGCCGTTTTCACTGTAAAACCGGGTTGGAGCTTGAAGCTCCCCATATATATGTATGTAGTGGATTTTGCAAGTGAAAAGAAACTTTGTGTTCCCTTCAAGCTAGGTGAAGGATGGCTTTCACACACACTTATCTCTCAGAACTGAGCATGTGGAGAGACGTTCGTTCATCCAGCACAAAGGGAACGGGTTGCAGGAGAAACACTTACTCTGGTTTCTCAGTCTGTTTCCTAGTGCCGGTTTGAAGTGCCTGCCGTTTTCACTGTAAAACCGGCCTGGAGCTTGAACCTCCCCATATATATGTATGGAGTGGAGTTTGCAACTGAAAAGAAACTTTGTGTTCCCTTCAAGCTAGGTGAAGGACGGCTTTCACACACACTTATCTCTCAGAACTGAGCATGTGGAGAGACGTTCTTTCATCCAGCACAAAGGGAACGGGTTGCAGGAGAAACACTTACTCTGGTTTCTGAGTCTGTTTCCTAGTGCCGGTTTGAAGTGCCTGCCGTTTTCACTGTAAAACCGGCCTGGAGCTTGAACCTCCCCATATATATGTATGGAGTGGAGTTTGCAAGTGAAAAGAAACTTTGTGTTCCCTTCAAGCTAGGTGAAGGACGGCTTTCACACACACTTATCTCTCAGAACTGAGCATGTGGAGAGACGTATGTTCATCCATCACAAAGGGAATGGGATGCAGGAGAAACACTTACTCTAGTTTCTCAGTCTGTTTCCTAGTGCCGGTTTGAAGTGCCTGCCGTTTTCACTGTAAAACCGGGTTGGAGCTTTAACCTACCCATATATATGTATGGAAAGAAGTTTACAACTGAAAAGAAACTTTGTGTTCCCTTCAAGCTAGGTGAAGGACGGCTTTCACACACACTTATCTCTCAGAACTGAGCATGTGGAGAGACGTTCGTTCATCCAGCACATAGGGAACGGGTTGCAGGAGAAACACTTACTCTGGTTTCTCAGTCTGTTTCCTAATGCCGGTTTGAAGTGCCTGCCGTTTTCACTGTAAAACCGGGTTGGAGCTTTAACCTACCCATATATATGTATGGAAAGTAGTTTACAACTGAAAAGAAACTTTGTGTTCCCTTCAAGCTAGGTGAAGGACGGCTTTCACACACACTTATCTCTCAGAACTGAGCATGTGGAGAGACGTTCGTTCATCCAGCACATAGGGAACGGGTTGCAGGAGAAACACTTACTCTGGTTTCTCAGTCTGTTTCCTAGTGCCGGTTTGAAGTGCCTGCCGTTTTCACTGTAAAACCGGGTTGGAGCTTGAACCTACCCATATATATGTATGGAGTGGAGTTTGCAAGTGAAAAGAAACTTTGTGTTCCCTTCAAGCTAGGTGAAGGACGGCTTTCACACACACTTATCTCTCAGAACTGAGCATGTGGAGAGACGTTCGTTCATCCAGCACAAAGGGAACGGGTTGCAGGAGAATCACTTACTCTGGTTTCTCAGTCTGTTTCCTAGTGCCGGTTTGAAGTGCCTGCCGTTTTCATTGTAAAACCGGGTTGAAGCTTGAACTTCCCCATATATATGTATGGAAAGGAGTTTGCAAGTGAAAAGAAACTTTGTGTTCCCTTCAAGCTAGGTGAAGGACGGCTTTCACACACACTTATCTCTCAGAACTGAGCATGTGGAGAGACGTTCTTTCATCCAGCACAAAGGGACCGGGTTGCAGGAGAAACACTTACTCTGGTTTCTCAGTCTGTTTCCTAGTGCCGGTTTGAAGTGCCTGCCGTTTTCACTGTAAAACCGGCCTGGAGCTTGAACCTCCCCATATATATGTTTGGAGTGGAGTTTGCAACTGAAAAGAAACTTTGTGTTCCCTTCAAGCTAGGTGAAGGACGGCTTTCACACACACTTATCTCTCAGAACTGAGCATGTGGAGAGACGTTCGTTCATCCAGCACAAAGGGAACGGGTTGCAGGAGAAACACTTCCTCTGGTTTCTCAGTCTGTTTCCTAGTACCGGTTTGAAGTGCCTGCCGTTTTCACTGTAAAACCGGGTTGGAGCTTGAACTTCCCCATATATATGTATGGAAAGGAGTTTGCAAGTGAAAAGAAACTTTGTGTTCCCTTCAAGCTAGGTGAAGGACGGCTTTCACACACACTTATCTCTCAGAACTGAGCATGTGGAGAGACGTTCTTTCATCCAGCACAAATGGACCGGGTTGTAGGAGAAACACGTACTCTGGTTTCTCAGTCTGTTTCCTAGTACCGGTTTGAAGTGCCTGCCGTTTTCACTGTAAAACCGGCCTGGAGCTTGAACCTCCCCATATATATGTATGGAGTGGAGTTTGCAACTGAAAAGAAACTTTGTGTTCCCTTCAAGCTAGGTGAAGGACGGCTTTCACACACACTTATCTCTCAGAACTGAGCATGTGGAGAGACGTTCGTTCATCCAGCACATAGGGAACGGGTTGCAGGAGAAACACTTACTCTGGTTTCTCAGTCTGTTTCCTAATGCCGGTTTGAAGTGCCTGCCGTTTTCACTGTAAAACCGGGTTGGAGCTTTAACCTACCCATATATATGTATGGAAAGTAGTTTACAACTGAAAAGAAACCTTGTGTTCCCTTCAAGCTAGGTGAAGGACGGCTTTCACACACACTTATCTCTCAGAACTGAGCATGTGGAGAGACGTTCGTTCATCCAGCACATAGGGAACGGGTTGCAGGAGAAACACTTACTCTGGTTTCTCAGTCTGTTTCCTAGTGCCGGTTTGAAGTGCCTGCCGTTTTCACTGTAAAACCGGGTTGGAGCTTTAACCTACCCATATATATGTATGGAGTGGAGTTTGCAAGTGAAAAGAAACTTTGTGTTCCCTTCAAGCTAGGTGAAGGACGGCTTTCACACACACTTATCTCTCAGAACTGAGGATGTTCAAAGACGTTCGTTCATCCAGCACAAAGGGAACGGGTTGCAGGAGAAACACTTACTCTGGTTTCTCAGTCTGTTTCAAGTGCCGGTTTGAAGTGCCTGCCGTTTTCACTGTAAAACCGGCCTGGAGCTTGAACCTCCCCATATATATGTATGGAGTGGAGTTTGCAAGTGAAAAGAAACTTTGTGTTCCCTTCAAGCTAGGTGAAGGACGGCTTTCACACACACTTATCTCTCAGAACTGAGCATGTGGAGAGACGTTCGTTCATCCAGCACAAAGGGAACGGGTTGCAGGAGAAACACTTACTCTGGTTTCTCAGTCTGTTTCCTAGTGCCGGTTTGAAGTGCCTGCCGTTTTCACTGTAAAACCGGGTTGGAGCTTGAAGCTCCCCATATATATGTATGTAGTGGATTTTGCAAGTGAAAAGAAACTTTGTGTTCCCTTCAAGCTAGGTGAAGGATGGCTTTCACACACACTTATCTCTCAGAACTGAGCATGTGGAGAGACGTTCGTTCATCCAGCACAAAGGGAACGGGTTGCAGGAGAAACACTTACTCTGGTTTCTCAGTCTGTTTCCTAGTGCCGGTTTGAAGTGCCTGCCGTTTTCACTGTAAAACCGGCCTGGAGCTTGAACCTCCCCATATATATGTATGGAGTGGAGTTTGCAACTGAAAAGAAACTTTGTGTTCCCTTCAAGCTAGGTGAAGGACGGCTTTCACACACACTTATCTCTCAGAACTGAGCATGTGGAGAGACGTTCTTTCATCCAGCACAAAGGGAACGGGTTGCAGGAGAAACACTTACTCTGGTTTCTGAGTCTGTTTCCTAGTGCCGGTTTGAAGTGCCTGCCGTTTTCACTGTAAAACCGGCCTGGAGCTTGAACCTCCCCATATATATGTATGGAGTGGAGTTTGCAAGTGAAAAGAAACTTTGTGTTCCCTTCAAGCTAGGTGAAGGACGGCTTTCACACACACTTATCTCTCAGAACTGAGCATGTGGAGAGACGTATGTTCATCCATCACAAAGGGAATGGGATGCAGGAGAAACACTTACTCTGGTTTCTCAGTCTGTTTCCTAGTGCCGGTTTGAAGTGCCTGCCGTTTTCACTGTAAAACCGGGTTGGAGCTTTAACCTACCCATATATATGTATGGAAAGAAGTTTACAACTGAAAAGAAACTTTGTGTTCCCTTCAAGCTAGTTGAAGGACGGCTTTCACACACACTTATCTCTCAGAACTGAGCATGTGGAGAGACGTTCGTTCATCCAGCACATAGGGAACGGGTTGCAGGAGAAACACTTACTCTGGTTTCTCAGTCTGTTTCCTAATGCCGGTTTGAAGTGCCTGCCGTTTTCACTGTAAAACCGGGTTGGAGCTTTAACCTACCCATATATATGTATGGAAAGTAGTTTACAACTGAAAAGAAACTTTGTGTTCCCTTCAAGCTAGGTGAAGGACGGCTTTCACACACACTTATCTCTCAGAACTGAGCATGTGGAGAGACGTTCGTTCATCCAGCACATAGGGAACGGGTTGCAGGAGAAACACTTACTCTGGTTTCTCAGTCTGTTTCCTAGTGCCGGTTTGAAGTGCCTGCCGTTTTCACTGTAAAACCGGGTTGGAGCTTTAACCTACCCATATATATGTATGGAGTGGAGTTTGCAACTGAAAAGAAACTTTGTGTTCCCTTCAAGCTAGGTGAAGGACGGCTTTCACACACACTTATCTCTCAGAACTGAGCATGTGGAGAGACGTTCGTTCATCCAGCACAAAGGGAACGGGTTGCAGGAGAAACACTTACTCTGGTTTCTCAGTCTGTTTCAAGTGCCGGTTTGAAGTGCCTGCCGTTTTCACTGTAAAACCGGCCTGGAGCTTGAACCTCCCCATATATATGTATGGAGTGGAGTTTGCAAGTGAAAAGAAACTTTGTGTTCCCTTCAAGCTAGGTGAAGGACGGCTTTCACACACACTTATCTCTCAGAACTGAGCATGTGGAGAGACGTTCGTTCATCCAGCACAAAGGGAACGGGTTGCAGGAGAATCACTTACTCTGGTTTCTCAGTCTGTTTCCTAGTGCCGGTTTGAAGTGCCTGCCGTTTTCATTGTAAAACCGGGTTGAAGCTTGAACTTCCCCATATATATGTATGGAAAGGAGTTTGCAAGTGAAAAGAAACTTTGTGTTCCCTTCAAGCTAGGTGAAGGACGGCTTTCACACACACTTATCTCTCAGAACTGAGCATGTGGAGAGACGTTCTTTCATCCAGCACAAAGGGACCGGGTTGCAGGAGAAACACTTACTCTGGTTTCTCAGTCTGTTTCCTAGTGCCGGTTTGAAGTGCCTGCCGTTTTCACTGTAAAACCGGCCTGGAGCTTGAACCTCCCCATATATATGTTTGGAGTGGAGTTTGCAACTGAAAAGAAACTTTGTGTTCCCTTCAAGCTAGGTGAAGGACGGCTTTCACACACACTTATCTCTCAGAACTGAGCATGTGGAGAGACGTTCGTTCATCCAGCACAAAGGGAACGGGTTGCAGGAGAAACACTTCCTCTGGTTTCTCAGTCTGTTTCCTAGTACCGGTTTGAAGTGCCTGCCGTTTTCACTGTAAAACCGGGTTGGAGCTTGAACTTCCCCATATATATGTATGGAAAGGAGTTTGCAAGTGAAAAGAAACTTTGTGTTCCCTTCAAGCTAGGTGAAGGACGGCTTTCACACACACTTATCTCTCAGAACTGAGCATGTGGAGAGACGTTCTTTCATCCAGCACAAATGGACCGGGTTGTAGGAGAAACACGTACTCTGGTTTCTCAGTCTGTTTCCTAGTACCGGTTTGAAGTGCCTGCCGTTTTCACTGTAAAACCGGCCTGGAGCTTGAACCTCCCCATATATATGTATGGAGTGGAGTTTGCAACTGAAAAGAAACTTTGTGTTCCCTTCAAGCTAGGTGAAGGACGGCTTTCACACACACTTATCTCTCAGAACTGAGCATGTGGAGAGACGTTCGTTCATCCAGCACAAAGGGAACGGGTTGCAGGAGAAACACTTACTCTGGTTTCTCAGTCTGTTTCCTAGTGCCGGTTTGAAGTGCCTGCCGTTTTCACTGTAAAACCGGCCTGGAGCTTGAACCTCCCCATATATATGTATGGAGTGGAGTTTGCAAGTGAAAAGAAACTTTGTGTTCCCTTCAAGCTAAGTGAAGGACGGCTTTCACACACACTTATCTCTCAGAACTGAGCATGTGGAGAGACGTTCGTTCATCCATCACAAAGGGAATGGGATGCAGGAGAAACACTTACTCTGGTTTCTCAGTCTGTTTCCTAGTGCCGGTTTGAAGTGCCTGCCGTTTTCACTGTAAAACCGGGTTGGAGCTTTAACCTACCCATATATATGTATGGAAAGAAGTTTACAACTGAAAAGAAACTTTGTGTTCCCTTCAAGCTAGGTGAAGGACGGCTTTCACACACACTTATCTCTCAGAACTGAGCATGTGGAGAGACGTTCGTTCATCCAGCACTTAGGGAACGGGTTGCAGGAGAAACACTTACTCTGGTTTCTCAGTCTGTTTCCTAATGCCGGTTTGAAGTGCCTGCCGTTTTCACTGTAAAACCGGGTTGGAGCTTTAACCTACCCATATATATGTATGGAAAGAAGTTTACAACTGAAAAGAAACTTTGTGTTCCCTTCAAGCTAGGTGAAGGACGGCTTTCACACACACTTATCTCTCAGAACTGAGCATGTGGAGAGACGTTCGTTCATCCAGCACATAGGGAACGGGTTGCAGGAGAAACACTTACTCTGGTTTCTCAGTCTGTTTCCTAGTGCTGGTTTGAAGTGCCTGCCGTTTTCACTGTAAAACCGGGTTGGAGCTTTAACCTACCCATATATATGTATGGAGTGGAGTTTGCAAGTGAAAAGAAACTTTGTGTTCCCTTCAAGCTAGGTGAAGGACGGCTTTCACACACACTTATCTCTCAGAACTGAGCATGTGGAGAGACGTTCGTTCATCCAGCACAAAGGGAACGGGTTGCAGGAGAAACCCTTACTCTGGTTTCTCAGTCTGTTACAAGTGCCGGTTTGAAGTGCCTGCCGTTTTCACTGTAAAACCGGCCTGGAGCTTGAACCTCCCCATATATATGTATGGAGTGGAGTTTGCAAGTGAAAAGAAACTTTGTGTTCCCTTCAAGCTAGGTGAAGGACGGCTTTCACACACACTTATCTCTCAGAACTGAGCATGTGGAGAGACGTTCGTTCATCCAGCACAAAGGGACCGGGTTGCAGGAGAAACACTTACTCTGGTTTCTCAGTCTGTTTCCTAGTGCCGGTTTGAAGTGCCTGCCGTTTTCACTGTAAAACCGGGTTGGAGCTTGAACCTCCAAATATATATGTATGTAGTGGATTTTGCAAGTGAAAAGAAACTTTGTGTTCCCTTCAAGCTAGGTGAAGGATGGCTTTCACACACACTTATCTCTCAGAACTGAGCATGTGGAGAGACGTTCGTTCATCCAGCACAAAGGGAACGGGTTGCAGGAGAAACACTTACTCTGGTTTCTCAGTCTGTTTCCTAGTGCCGGTTTGAAGTGCCTGCCGTTTTCACTGTAAAACCGGCCTGGAGCTTGAACCTCCCCATATATATGTATGGAGTGGAATTTGCAACTGAAAAGAAACTTTGTGTTCCCTTCAAGCTAGGTGAAGGACGGCTTTCACACACACTTATCTCTCAGAACTGAGCATGTGGAGAGACGTTCGTTCATCCAGCACAAAGGGAACGGGTTGCAGGAGAAACACTTACTCTGGTTTCTGAGTCTGTTTCCTAGTGCCGGTTTGAAGTGCCTGCCGTTTTCACTGTAAAACCGGCCTGGAGCTTGAACCTCCCCATATATATGTATGGAGTGGAGTTTGCAAGTGAAAAGAAACTTTGTGTTCCCTTCAAGCTAGGTGAAGGACGGCTTTCACACACACTTATCTCTCAGAACTGAGCATGTGGAGAGACGTTCGTTCATCCAGCACAAAGGGAACGGGTTGCAGGAGAAACACTTACTCTGGTTTCTCAGTCTGTTTCAAGTGCCGGTTTGAAGTGCCTGCCGTTTTCACTGTAAAACCGGCCTGGAGCTTGAACCTCCCCATATATATGTATGGAGTGGAGTTTGCAAGTGAAAAGAAACTTTGTGTTCCCTTCAAGCTAGGTGAAGGACGGCTTTCACACACACTTATCTCTCAGAACTGAGCATGTGGAGAGACGTTCGTTCATCCAGCACAAAGGGAACGGGTTGCAGGAGAATCACTTACTCTGGTTTCTCAGTCTGTTTCCTAGTGCCGGTTTGAAGTGCCTGCCGTTTTCACTGTAAAACCGGGTTGAAGCTTGAACTTCCCCATATATATGTATGGAAAGGAGTTTGCAAGTGAAAAGAAACTTTGTGTTCCCTTCAAGCTAGGTGAAGGACGGCTTTCACACACACTTATCTCTCAGAACTGAGCATGTGGAGAGACGTTCTTTCATCCAGCACAAAGGGACCGGGTTGCAGGAGAAACACTTACTCTGGTTTCTCAGTCTGTTTCCTAGTGCCGGTTTGAAGTGCCTGCCGTTTTCACTGTAAAACCGGCCTGGAGCTTGAACCTCCCCATATATATGTTTGGAGTGGAGTTTGCAACTGAAAAGAAACTTTGTGTTCCCTTCAAGCTAGGTGAAGGACGGCTTTCACACACTCTTATCTCTCAGAACTGAGCATGTGGAGAGACGTTCGTTCATCCAGCACAAAGGGAACGGGTTGCAGGAGAAACACTTACTCTGGTTTCTCAGTCTGCTTCCTAGTGCCGGTTTGAAGTGCCTGCTGTTTCACTGTAAAATCGGGTTGGAGCTTGAACCTCCCCATATATATGTATGGAGTGGAGTTTGCAAGTGAAAAGAAACTTTGTGTTCCCTTAAAGCTAGGTGAAGGACGGCTTTCAAACACACTTATCTCTCAGAACTGAGCATGTGGAGAGACGTTCGTTCATCCAGCACAAAAGGAACGGGTTGCAGGAGAAACACTTACTCTGTTTTCTCAGTCTGTTTCCTAGTGCCGGTTTGAATTGCCTGCCGTTTTCACTGTAACACCGGGTTTGAGCTTGAACCTCCCCATATATATGTATGGAGTGGAGTTTGCATGTGAAAAGAAACTTTGTGTTCCCTTTAAGCTAGGTGAAGGACGGCTTTCACACACACTTATCTCTCAGAACTGAGCATGTGGAGAGACGTTCGTTCATCCAGCACAAAGGGAATGGGATGCAGGAGAAACACTTACTCTGGTTTCTCAGTCTGTTTCCTAATGCCGGTTTGAAGTGCCTGCCGTTTTCACTGTAAAACCGGGTTGGAGCTTTAACCTACCCATATATATGTATGGAGTGGAGTTTGCAACTGAAAAGAAACTTTGTGTTCCCTTCAAGCTAGGTGAAGGACGGCTTTCACACACACATATCTCTCAGAACTGAGCATGTGGAGAGACGTTCGTTCATCCAGCACATAGGGAACGGGTTGCAGGAGAAACACTTACTCTGGTTTCTGAGTCTGTTTCCTAGTGCCGGTTTGAAGTGCCTGCCGTTTTCAGTGTAAAACCGGGTTGGAGCTTGAACCTCCCCATATATATGTATGGAGTGGAGTTTGCAACTGAAAAGAAACTTTGTGTTCCCTTCAAGCTAGGTGAAGGACGGCTTTCACACACACTTATCTCTCAGAACTGAGCATGTGGAGAGACGTTCGTTCATCCAGCACAAAGGGAACGGGTTGCAGGAGAAACACTTACTCTGGTTTCTCAGTCTGTTTCCTAGTGCCGGTTTGAAGTGCCTGCCGTTTTCACTGTAAAACCGGCCTGGAGTTTGAACCTCCCCATATATATGTATGGAGGGGAGTTTGCAACTGAAAAGAAACTTTGTGTTCCCTTCAAGCTTGGTGAAGGACGGCTTTCACACACACTTATCTCTCAGAACTCAGCATGTGGAGAGACGTTCGTTCATCCAGCACAAAGGGAACGGGTTGCAGGAGAAACACTTACTCTGGTTTCTCAGTCTGTTTCCTAGTGCCGGTTTGAAGTGCCTGCCGTTTTCACTGTAAAACCGGCCTGGAGTTTGAACCTCCCCATATATATGTATGGAGTGGAGTTTGCAAGTGAAAAGAAACTTTGTGTTCCCTTCAAGCTAGGTGAAAGACGGCTTTCACACACACTTATCTCTCAGAACTGAGCATGTGGAGAGACGTTCGTTCATCCAGCACATAGGGAACGGGTTGCAGGAGAAACACTTACTCTGGTTTCTCAGTCTGTTTCCTAGTGCCGGTTTGAAGTGCCTGCCGTTTTCACTGTAAAACCGGGTTGGAGCTTGAACCTCCCCATATATATGTATGGAGTGGATTTTGCAAGTGAAAAGAAACTTTGTGTTCCCTTCAAGCTAGGTGAAGGACGGCTTTCACACACACTTATCTCTCAGAACTGAGCATGTGGAGAGACGTTCGTTCATCCAGCACAAAGGGAACTGGTTGCAGGAGAAACACTTACTCTGGTTTCTGAGTCTGCTTCCTAGTGCCGGTTTGAAGTGCCTGCCGTTTTCACTGTAAAACCGGCCTGGAGCTTGAACCTCCCTATATATATGTATGGAGTGGATTTTGCAAGTGAAAAGAAACTTTGTGTTCCCTTCAAGCTAGCTGAAGGACGGCTTTCACACACACTTATCTCTCAGAACTGAGCATGTGGAGAGACGTTCGTTCATCCAGCACATAGGGAACGGGTTGCAGGAGAAACACTTACTCTGGTTTCTCAGTCTGTTTCCTAATGCCGGTTTGAAGTGCCTGCCGTTTTCACTGTAAAACCGGGTTGGAGCTTAAACCTACCCATATATATGTATGGAGTGGAGTTTGCAACTGAAAAGAAACTTTGTGTTCCCTTCAAGCTAGGTGAAGGACGGCTTTCACATACACTTATCTCTCAGAACTGAGCATGTGGAGAGACGTTCGTTCATCCAGCACATAGGGAACGGGTTGCAGGAGAAACACTTACTCTGGTTTCTCAGTCTGTTTCAAGTGCCGGTTTGAAGTGCCTGCCGTTTTCACTGTAAAACCGGCCTGGAGCTTGAACCTCCCCATATATTTGTATGGAGTGGAGTTTGCAAGTGAAAAGAAACTTTGTGTTCCCTTCAAGCTAGGTGAAGGACGGCTTTCACACACACTTATCTCTCAGAAATGAGCATGTGGAGAGACGTTCGTTCATCCAGCACATAGGGAACGGGTTGCAGGAGAAACACTTACTCTGGTTTCTCAGTCTGTTTCCTAGTGCCGGTTTGAAGTGCCTACCATTTTCACTGTAAAACCGGCCTGGAGTTTGAACCTCCCCATATATATGTATGGAGGGGAGTTTGCAACTGAAAAGAAACTTTGTGTTCCCTTCAAGCTTGGTGAAGGACGGCTTTCACACACACTTATCTCTCAGAACTCAGCATGTGGAGAGACGTTCGTTCATTCAGCACAAAGGGAACGGGTTGCAGGAGAAACACTTACTCTGGTTTCTCAGTCTGTTTCCTAGTGCCGGTTTGAAGTGCCTGCCGTTTTCACTGTAAAACCGGCCTGGAGTTTGAACCTCCCCATATATATGTATGGAGTGGAGTTTGCAAGTGAAAAGGAACTTTGTGTTCCCTTCAAGCTAGGTGAAGGACGGCTTTCACACACACTTATCTCTCAGAACTGAGCATGTGGAGAGACGTTCGTTCATCCAGCACAAAGGGAACGGGTTGCAGGAGAAACACTTACTCTGGTTTCTCAGTCTGTTTCCTAGTGCCGGTTTGAAGTGCCTGCCGTTTTCACTGTAAAACCGGCCTGGAGCTTGAACCTCCCCATATATATGTATGGAGTGGAATTTGCAAGTGAAAAGAAACTTTGTGTTCCCTTCAAGCTAGGTGAAGGACGGCTTTCACACACACTTATCTCTCAGAACTGAGCATGTGGAGAGACGTTCGTTCATCCAGCACAAAGGGATCGGGTTGCAGGAGAAACACTTACTCTGGTTTCTCAGTCTGTTTCCTAGTGCTGGTTTGAAGTGCCTGCCGTTTTCACTGTAAAACCGGCCTGGAGCTTGAACCTCCCGATAGATATGTATGGAGTGGAGTTTGCAACTGAAAAGAAACTTTGTGTTCCCTTCAAGCTAGGTGAAGGACGGCTTTCACACACACTTATCTCTCAGAACTGAGCATGTGGAGAGACGTTCGTTCATCCAGCACAAAGGGAATGGGATGCAGGAGAAACACTTACTCTTGTTTCTCAGTCTGTTTCCTAATGCCGGTTTGAAGTGCCTGCCGTTTTCACTGTAAAACCGGGTTGGAGATTTAACCTACCCATATATATGTATGGAAAGTAGTTTACAACTGAAAAGAAACTTTGTGTTCCCTTCAAGCTAGGTGAAGGACGGCTTTCACACACACTTATCTCTCAGAACTGAGCATGTGGAGAGACGTTCGTTCATCCAGCACAAAGGGAACGGGTTGCAGGAGAAACACTTACTCTGGTTTCTGAGTCTGTTTCCTAGTGCCGGTTTGAAGTGCCTGCCGTTCTCACTGTAAAACCGGGTTGGAGCTTGAACCTCCCCATATATATGTATGGAGTGGAGTTTGCAAGTGAAAAGAAACTTTGTGTTCCCTTCAAGCTAGGTGAAGGACGGCTTTCACACACACTTATCTCTCAGAACTGAGCATGTGGAGAGACGTTCGTTCATCCAGCACATAGGGAACGGATTGCAGGAGAAACACTTACTCTGGTTTCTCAGTCTGTTTCCTAATGCCGGTTTGAAGTGCCTGCCGTTTTCACTGTAAAACCGGGTTGGAGCTTTAACCTACCCATATATAGGTATGGAAAGTAGTTTACAACTGAAAAGAAACTTTGTGTTCCCTTCAAGCTAGGTGAAGGACGGCTTTCACACACACTTATCTCTCAGAACTGAGCATGTGGAGAGACGTTCGTTCATCCAGCACAAAGGGAACGGGTTGCAGGAGAAACACTTACTCTGGTTTCTGAGTCTGTTTCCTAGTGCCGATTTGAAGTGCCTGCCGTTTTCACTGTAAAACCGGGTTGGAGCTTGAACCTCCCCATATATATGTATGGAGTGGAGTTTGCAAGTGAAAAGAAACTTTGTGTTCCCTTCAAGCTAGGTGAAGGACGGCTTTCACACACACTTATCTCTCAGAACTGAGCATGTGGAGAGACGTTCGTTCATCCAGCACATAGGGAACGGGTTGCAGGAGAAACACTTACTCTGGTTTCTCAGTCTGTTTCCTAATGCCGGTTTGAAGTGCCTGCCGTTTTCACTGTAAAACCGGGTTGGAGATTTAACCTACCCATATATATGTATGGAAAGTAGTTTACAACTGAAAAGAAACTTTGTGTTCCCTTCAAGCTAGGTGAAGGACGGCTTTCACACACACTTATCTCTCAGAACTGAGCATGTGGAGAGACGTTCGTTCATCCAGCACAAAGGGAACGGGTTGCAGGAGAAACACTTACTCTGGTTTCTGAGTCTGTTTCCTAGTGCCGGTTTGAAGTGCCTGCCGTTCTCACTGTAAAACCGGGTTGGAGCTTGAACCTCCCCATATATATGTATGGAGTGGAGTTTGCAAGTGAAAAGAAACTTTGTGTTCCCTTCAAGCTAGGTGAAGGACGGCTTTCACACACACTTATCTCTCAGAACTGAGCATGTGGAGAGACGTTCGTTCATCCAGCACATAGGGAACGGATTGCAGGAGAAACACTTACTCTGGTTTCTCAGTCTGTTTCCTAATGCCGGTTTTAAGTGCCTGCCGTTTTCACTGTAAAACCGGGTTGGAGCTTTAACCTACCCATATATATGTATGGAAAGTAGTTTACAACTGAAAAGAAACTTTGTGTTCCCTTCAACCTAGGTGAAGGACGGCTTTCACACACACTTATCTCTCAGAACTGAGCATGTGGAGAGACGTTCGTTCATCCAGCACAAAGGGAACGGGTTGCAGGAGAAACACTTACTCTGGTTTCTGAGTATGTTTCCTAGTGCCGATTTGAAGTGCCTGCCGTTTTCACTGTAAAACCGGGTTGGAGCTTGAACCTCCCCATATATATGTATGGAGTGGAGTTTGCAAGTGAAAAGAAACTTTGTGTTCCCTTCAAGCTAGGTGAAGGACGGCTTTCACACACACTTATCTCTCAGAACTGAGCATGTGGAGAGACGTTCGTTCATCCAGCACATAGGGAACGGGTTGCAGGAGAAACACTTACTCTGGTTTCTCAGTCTGTTTCCTAATGCCGGTTTGAAGTGCCTGCCGTTTTCACTGTAAAACCGGGTTGGAGCTTTAACCTACCCATATATATGTATGGAAAGTAGTTTACAACTGAAAAGAAACTTTGTGTTCCCTTCAAGCTAGGTGAAGGACGGCTTTCACACACACTTATCTCTCAGAACTGAGCACGTGGAGAGACGTTCGTTCATCCAGCACAAAGGGAACGGGTTGCAGGAGAAACACTTACTCTGGTTTCTGAGTCTGTTTCCTAGTGTCGGTTTGAAGTGCCTGCCGTTTTCACTGTAAAACCGGGTTGGAGCTTGAACCTCCCCATATATATGTATGGAGTGGAGTTTGCAACTGAAAAGAAACTTTGTGTTCCCTTCAAGCTAGGTGAAGGACGGCTTTCACACACACTTATCTCTCAGAACTGAGCATGTGGAGAGACGTTCGTTCATCCAGCACATAGGGAACGGGTTGCAGGAGAAACACTTACTCTGGTTTCTCAGTCTGTTTCCTAGTGCCGGTTTGAAGTGCCTGCCGTTTTCACTGTAAAACCGGGTTGGAGCTTGAACCTCCCCATATATATGTATGGAGTGGATTTTGCAAGTGAAAAGAAACTTTGTGTTCCCTTCAAGCTAGGTGAAGGACGGCTTTCACACACACTTATCTCTCAGAACTGAGCATGTGGAGAGACGTTCGTTCATCCAGCACAAAGGGAACTGGTTGCAGGAGAAACACTTACTCTGGTTTCTGAGTCTGCTTCCTAGTGCAGGTTTGAAGTGCCTGCCGTTTTCACTGTAAAACCGGCCTGGAGCTTAAACCTCCCTATATATATGTATGGAGTGGAGTTTGCAACTGAAAAGAAACTTTGTGTTCCCTTCAAGCTAGGTGAAGGACGGCTTTCACACACACTTATCTCTCAGAACTGAGCATGTGGAGAGACGTTCGTTCATCCAGCACAAAGGGAACGGGTTGCAGGAGAAACACTTACTCTGGTTTCTGAGACTGTTTCCTAGTGCCGGTTTGAAGTGCCTGCCGTTTTCACTGTAAAACCGGGTTGGAGCTTGAACCTCCCCATATATATGTATGGAGTGGAGTTTGCAAGTGAAAAGAAACTTTGTGTTCCCTTCAAGCTAGGTGAAGGACGGCTTTCACACACACTTATCTCTCAGAACTGAGCACGTGGAGAGACGTTCGTTCATCCAGCACAAAGGGAACGGGTTGCAGGAGAAACACTTACTCTGGTTTCTGAGTCTGTTTCCTAGTGTCGGTTTGAAGTGCCTGCCGTTTTCACTGTAAAACCGGGTTGGAGCTTGAACCTCCCCATATATATGTATGGAGTGGAGTTTGCAACTGAAAAGAAACTTTGTGTTCCCTTCAAGCTAGGTGAAGGACGGCTTTCACACACACTTATCTCTCAGAACTGAGCATGTGGAGAGACGTTCGTTCATCCAGCACATAGGGAACGGGTTGCAGGAGAAACACTTACTCTGGTTTCTCAGTCTGTTTCCTAGTGCCGGTTTGAAGTGCCTGCCGTTTTCACTGTAAAACCGGGTTGGAGCTTGAACCTCCCCATATATATGTATGGAGTGGATTTTGCAAGTGAAAAGAAACTTTGTGTTCCCTTCAAGCTAGGTGAAGGACGGCTTTCACACACACTTATCTCTCAGAACTGAGCATGTGGAGAGACGTTCGTTCATCCAGCACATAGGGAACGGGTTGCAGGAGAAACACTTACTCTGGTTTCTCAGTCTGTTTCAAGTGCCGGTTTGAAGTGCCTGCCGTTTTCACTGTAAAACCGGCCTGGAGCTTGAACCTCCCCATATATATGTATGGAGTGGAGTTTGCAAGTGAAAAGAAACTTTGTGTTCCCTTCAAGCTAGGTGAAGGACGGCTTTCACACACACTTATCTCTCAGAAATGAGCATGTGGAGAGACGTTCGTTCATCCAGCACAAAGGGAACGGGTTGCAGGAGAAACACTTACTCTGGTTTCTGAGTCTGTTTCCTAGTGCCGATTTGAAGTGCCTGCCGTTTTCACTGTAAAACCGGGTTGGAGCTTGAACCTCCCCATATATATGTATGGAGTGGAGTTTGCAAGTGAAAAGAAACTTTGTGTTCCCTTCAAGCTAGGTGAAGGACGGCTTTCACACACACTTATCTCTCAGAACTGAGCATGTGGAGAGACGTTCGTTCATCCAGCACAAAGGGAACTGGTTGCAGGAGAAACACTTACTCTGGTTTCTGAGTCTGCTTCCTAGTGCCGGTTTGAAGTGCCTGCCGTTTTCACTGTAAAACCGGCCTGGAGCTTGAACCTCCCTATATATATGTATGGAGTGGAGTTTGCAACTGAAAAGAAACTTTGTGTTCCCTTCAAGCTAGGTGAAGGACGGCTTTCACACACACTTATCTCTCAGAACTGAGCATGTGGAGAGACGTTCGTTCATCCAGCACAAAGGGAACGGGTTGCAGGAGAAACACTTACTCTGGTTTCTGAGACTGTTTCCTAGTGCCGGTTTGAAGTGCCTGCCGTTTTCACTGTAAAACCGGGTTGGAGCTTGAACCTCCCCATATATATGTATGGAGTGGAGTTTGCAAGTGAAAAGAAACTTTGTGTTCCCTTCAAGCTAGGTGAAGGACGGCTTTCACACACACTTATCTCTCAGAACTGAGCATGTGGAGAGACGTTCGTTCATCCAGCACATAGGGAACTGGTTGCAGAAGAAACACTTACTCTGGTTTCTCAGTCTGTTTCCTAGTGCCGGTTTGAAGTGCCTGCCGTTTTCACTGTAAAACCGGCCTGGAGCTTGAACCTCCCCATATATATGTATGGAGTGGATTTTGCAAGTGAAAAGAAACTTTGTGTTCCCTTCAAGCTAGGTGAAGGACGGCTTTCACACACACTTATCTCTCAGAACTGAGCATGTGGAGAGACGTTCGTTCATCCAGCACAAAGGGAACGGGTTGCAGGAGATACACTTACTCTGGTTTCTGAGTCTGTTTCCTAGTGCCGGTTTGAAGTGTCTGCCGTTTTCACTGTAAAACCGGACTGGAGCTTGAACCTCCCCATATATATGTATGGAGTGGAGTTTGCAAGTGAAAAGAAACTTTGTGTTCCCTTCAAGCTTGGTGAAGGACGGCTTTCACACACACTTATCTCTCAGAACTGAGCATGTGGACAGACGTTCGTTCATCCATCACAAAGGGAATGGGATGCAGGAGAAACCCTTACTCTGGTTTCTCAGTCTGTTTCCTAGTGCCGGTTTGAAGTGCCTGCCGTTTTCACTGTAAAACCGGGTTGGAGCTTTAACCTACCCGTATATATGTATGGAAAGAAGTTTACAACTGAAAAGAAACTTTGTGTTCCCTTCAAGCTAGGTGAAGGACGGCTTTCACACACACTTATCTCTCAGAACTGAGCATGTGGAGAGACGTTCGTTCATCCAGCACATAGGGAACGGGTTGCAGGAGAAACACTTACTCTGGTTTCTCAGTCTGTTTCCTAGTGCCGGTTTGAAGTGCCTGCCGTTTTCACTGTAAAACCGGGTTGGAGCTTTAACCTACCCATATATATGTATGGAGTGGAGTTTGCAACTGAAAAGAAACTTTGTGTTCCCTTCAAGCTAGGTGAAGGACGGCTTTCACACACACTTATCTCTCAGAACTGAGCATGTGGAGAGACGTTCGTTCATCCAGCACAAAGGGAACGGGTTGCAGGAGAAACACTTACTCTGGTTTCTGAGTCTGTTTCCTAGTGCCGGTTTGAAGTGCCTGCCGTTCTCACTGTAAAACCGGGTTGGAGCTTGAACCTCCCCATATATATGTATGGAGTGGAGTTTGCAAGTGAAAAGAAACTTTGTGTTCCCTTCAAGCTAGGTGAAGGACGGCTTTCACACACACTTATCTCTCAGAACTGAGCATGTGGAGAGACGTTCGTTCATCCAGCACATAGGGAACGGATTGCAGGAGAAACACTTACTCTGGGTTCTCAGTCTGATTCCTAATGCCGGTTTGAAGTGCCTGCCGTTTTCACTGTAAAACCGGGTTGGAGCTTTAACCTACCCATATATATGTATGGAAAGTAGTTTACAACTGAAAAGAAACTTTGTGTTCCCTTCAAGCTAGGTGAAGGACGGCTTTCACACACACTTATCTCTCAGAACTGAGCATGTGGAGAGACGTTCGTTCATCCAGCACAAAGGGAACGGGTTGCAGGAGAAACACTTACTCTGGTTTCTGAGTCTGTTTCCTAGTGCCGATTTGAAGTGCCTGCAGTTTTCACTGTAAAACCGGGTTGGAGCTTGAACCTCCCCATATATATGTATGGAGTGGAGTTTGCAAGTGAAAAGAAACTTTGTGTTCCCTTCAAGCTAGGTGAAGGACGGCTTTCACACACACTTATCTCTCAGAACTGAGCATGTGGAGAGACGTTCGTTCATCCAGCACATAGGGAACGGGTTGCAGGAGAAACACTTACTCTGGTTTCTGAGTCTGTTTCCTAGTGTCGGTTTGAAGTGCCTGCCGTTTTCACTGTAAAACCGGGTTGGAGCTTGAACCTCCCCATATATATGTATGGAGTGGAGTTTGCAACTGAAAAGAAACTTTGTGTTCCCTTCAAGCTAGGTGAAGGACGGCTTTCACACACACTTATCTCTCAGAACTGAGCATGTGGAGAGACGTTCGTTCATCCAGCACATAGGGAACGGGTTGCAGGAGAAACACTTACTCTGGTTTCTCAGTCTGTTTCCTAGTGCCGGTTTGAAGTGCCTGCCGTTTTCACTGTAAAACCGGGTTGGAGCTTGAACCTCCCCATATATATGTATGGAGTGGATTTTGCAAGTGAAAAGAAACTTTGTGTTCCCTTCAAGCTAGGTGAAGGACGGCTTTCACACACACTTATCTCTCAGAACTGAGCATGTGGAGAGACGTTCGTTCATCCAGCACAAAGGGAACGGGTTGCAGGAGAAACACTTACTCTGGTTTCTGAGTCTGCTTCCTAGTGCCGGTTTGAAGTGCCTGCCGTTTTCACTGTAAAACCGGCCTGGAGCTTGAACCTCCCTATATATATGTATGGAGTGGAGTTTGCAACTGAAAAGAAACTTTGTGTTCCCTTCAAGCTAGGTGAAGGACGGCTTTCACACACACTTATCTCTCAGAACTGAGCATGTGGAGAGACGTTCGTTCATCCAGCACAAAGGGAACGGGTTGCAGGAGAAACACTTACTCTGGTTTCTGAGACTGTTTCCTAGTGCCGGTTTGAAGTGCCTGCCGTTTTCACTGTAAAACCGGGTTGGAGCTTGAACCTCCCCATATATATGTATGGAGTGGAGTTTGCAAGTGAAAAGAAACTTTGTGTTCCCTTCAAGCTAGGTGAAGGACGGCTTTCACACACACTTATCTCTCAGAACTGAGCATGTGGAGAGACGTTCGTTCATCCAGCACATAGGGAACGGGTTGCAGGAGAAACACTTACTCTGGTTTCTCAGTCTGTTTCCTAGTGCCGGTTTGAAGTGCCTGCCGTTTTCACTGTAAAACCGGCCTGGAGCTTGAACATCCCCATATATATGTATGGAGTGGAGTTTGCAACTGAAAAGAAACTTTGTGTTCCCTTCAAGCTAGGTGAAGGACGGCTTTCACACACACTTATCTCTCAGAACTGAGCATGTGGAGAGACGTTCGTTCATCCAGCACAAAGGGAACGGGTTGCAGGAGATACACTTACTCTGGTTTCTGAGTCTGTTTCCTAGTGCCGGTTTGAAGTGCCTGCCGTTTTCACTGTAAAACCGGCCTGGAGCTTGAACCTCCCCATATATATGTATGGAGTGGAGTTTGCAAGTGAAAAGAAACTTTGTGTTCCCTTCAAGCTAGGTGAAGGACGGCTTTCACACACACTTATCTCTCAGAACTGAGCATGTGGAGAGACGTTCGTTCATCCAGCACAAAGGGAACGGGTTGCAGGAGAAACACTTACTCTGGTTTCTCAGTCTGTTTCAAGTGCCGGTTTTAAGTGCCTGCCGTTTTCACTGTAAAACCGGCCTGGAGCTTGAACCTCCCCATATATATGTATGGAGTGGAGTTTGCAAGTGAAAAGAAACTTTGTGTTCCCTTCAAGCTAGGTGAAGGACGGCTTTCACACACACTTATCTCTCAGAAATGAGCATGTGGAGAGACGTTCGTTCATCCAGCACAAAGGGAACGGGTTGCAGGAGAAACACTTACTCTGGTTTCTCAGTCTGTTTCCTAGTGCCGGTTTGAGGTGCCTGCCGTTTTCACTGTAAAACCGGCCTGGAGCTTGAACCTCCCTATATATATGTATGGAGTGGAGTTTGCAACTGAAAAGAAACTTTGTGTTCCCTTCGAGCTAGGTGAAGGACGGCTTTCACACACACTTATCTCTCAGAACTGAGCATGTGGAGAGACGTTCGTTCATCCAGCACAAAGGGAACGGGTTGCAGGAGAAACACTTACTTTGGTTTCTCAGTCTGTTTCCTAGTGCCGGTTTGAAGTGCCTGCTGTTTCACTGTAAAACCGGGTTGGAGCTTGAACCTCCCCATATATATGTATGGAGTGGAGTTTGCAAGTGAAAAGAAACTTTGTGTTCCCTTCAAGCTAGGTGAAGGACGGCTTTCACACACACTTATCTCTCAGAACTGAGCATGTGGAGAGACGTTCGTTCATCCAGCACAAAGGGAACGGGTTGCAGGAGAAACACTTACTCTGTTTTCTCAGTCTGTTTCCTAGTGCCGGTTTGAATTGCCTGCCGTTTTCACTGTAACACCGGGTTTGAGCTTGAACCTCCCCATATATATGTATGGAGTGGAGTTTGCAAGTGAAAAGAAACTTTGTGTTCCCTTCAAGCTAGGTGAAGGACGGCTTTCACACACACTTATCTCTCAGAACTGAGCATGTGGAGAGACGTTCGTTCATCCAGCACAAAGGGAACGGGTTGCAGGAGAAACACTTACTCTGGTTTCTCAGTCTGTTTCCTAGTGCCGGTTTGAAGTGCCTGCCGTTTTCACTGTAAAACCGGGTTGGAGCTTGAACCTCCCCATATATATGTATGTAGTGGATTTTGCAAGTGAAAAGAAACTTTGTGTTCCCTTCAAGCTAGCTGAAGGACGGCTTTCACACACACTTATCTCTCAGAACTGAGCATGTGGAGAGACGTTCGTTCATCCAGCACAAAGGGAATGGGATGCAGGAGAAACACTTACTCTGGTTTCTCAGTCTGTTTCCTAATGCCGGTTTGAAGTGCCTGCCGTTTTCACTGTAAAACCGGCCTGGAGCTTGAACCTCCCCATATATATGTATGGAGTGGAGTTTGCAAGTGAAAAGAAACTTTGTGTTCCCTTCAAGCTAGGTGAAGGACGGCTTTCACACACACTTATCTCTCAGAACTGAGCATGTGGAGAGACGTTCGTTCATCCAGCACATAGGGAACGGGTTGCAGGAGAAACACTTAGTCTGGTTTCTCAGTCTGTTTCCTAGTGCCGGTTTGAAGTGCCTGCCGTTTTCACTGTAAAACCGGCCTGGAGCTTGAACCTCCCCATATATATGTATGGAGTGGTGTTTGCAACTGAAAAGAAACTTTGTGTTCCCTTCAAGCTAGGTGAAGGACGGCTTTCACGCACACTTATCTCTCAGAACTGAGCATGTGGAGAGACGTTCGTTCATCCAGCACAAAGGGAACGGGTTGCAGGAGATACACTTACTCTGGTTTCTGAGTCTGTTTCCTAGTGCCGGTTTGAAGTGCCTGCCGTTTTCACTGTAAAACCGGCCTGGAGCTTGAACCTCCCCATATATATGTATGGAGTGGAGTTTGCAAGTGAAAAGAAACTTTGTGTTCCCTTCAAGCTAGGTGAAGGACGGCTTTCACACACACTTATCTCTCAGAACTGAGCATGTGGAGAGACGTTCGTTCATCCATCACAAAGGGAATGGGATGCAGGAGAAACCCTTACTCTGGTTTCTCAGTCTGTTTCCTAGTGCCGGTTTGAAGTGCCTGCCTTTTTCACTGTAAAACCGTGTTGGAGCTTTAACCTACCCATATATATGTATGGAAAGAAGTTTACAACTGAAAAGAAACTTTGTGTTCCCTTCAAGCTAGGTGAAGGACGGCTTTCACACACACTTATCTCTCAGAACTGAGCATGTGGAGAGACGTTCGTTCATCCAGCACATAGGGAACGGGTTGCAGGAGAAACACTTACTCTGGTTTCTCAGTCTGTTTCCTAATGCCGGTTTGAAGTGCCTGCCGTTTTCACTGTAAAACCGGGTTGGAGCTTTAACCTACCCATATATATGTATGGAGTGGAGTTTGCAAGTGAAAAGAAACTTTGTGTTCCCTTCAAGCTAGGTGAAGGACGGCTTTCACACACACTTATCTCTCAGAAATGAGCATGTGGAGAGACGTTCGTTCATCCAGCACAAAGGGAACGGGTTGCAGGAGAAACACTTACTCTGGTTTCTCAGTCTGTTTCCTAGTGCCGGTTTGAGGTGCCTGCCGTTTTCACTGTAAAACCGGCCTGGAGCTTGAACCTCCCTATATATATGTATGGAGTGGAGTTTGCAACTGAAAAGAAACTTTGTGTTCCCTTCGAGCTAGGTGAAGGACGGCTTTCACACACACTTATCTCTCAGAACTGAGCATGTGGAGAGACGTTCGTTCATCCAGCACAAAGGGAACGGGTTGCAGGAGAAACACTTACTCTGGTTTCTCAGTCTGCTTCCTAGTGCCGGTTTGAAGTGCCTGCTGTTTCACTGTAAAACCGGGTTGGAGCTTGAACCTCCCCATATATATGTATGGAGTGGAGTTTGCAAGTGAAAAGAAACTTTGTGTTCCCTTCAAGCTAGGTGAAGGACGGCTTTCACACACACTTATCTCTCAGAACTGAGCATGTGGAGAGACGTTCGTTCATCCAGCACAAAGGGAACGGGTTGCAGGAGAAACACTTACTCTGTTTTCTCAGTCTGTTTCCTAGTGCCGGTTTGAATTGCCTGCCGTTTTCACTGTAACACCGGGTTTGAGCTTGAACCTCCCCATATATATGTATGGAGTGGAGTTTGCAAGTGAAAAGAAACTTTGTGTTCCCTTCAAGCTAGGTGAAGGACGGCTTTCACACACACTTATCTCTCAGAACTGAGCATGTGGAGAGACGTTCGTTCATCCAGCACAAAGGGAACGGGTTGCAGGAGAAACACTTACTCTGGTTTCTCAGTCTGTTTCCTAGTGCCGGTTTGAAGTGCCTGCCGTTTTCACTGTAAAACCGGCCTGGAGCTTGAACCTCCCCATATATATGTATGTAGTGGATTTTGCAAGTGAAAAGAAACTTTGTGTTCCCTTCAAGCTAGGTGAAGGACGGCTTTCACACACACTTATCTCTCAGAACTGAGCATGTGGAGAGACGTTCGTTCATCCAGCACAAAGGGAATGGGATGCAGGAGAAACACTTACTCTGGTTTCTCAGTCTGTTTCCTAATGCCGGTTTGAAGTGCCTGCCGTTTTCACTGTAAAACCGGCCTGGAGCTTGAACCTCCCCATATATATGTATGGAGTGGAGTTTGCAAGTGAAAAGAAACTTTGTGTTCCCTTCAAGCTAGGTGAAGGACGGCTTTCACACACACTTATCTCTCAGAACTGAGCATGTGGAGAGACGTTCGTTCATGCAGCACAAAGGGAACGGGTTGCAGGAGAATCACTTACTCTGGTTTCTCAGTCTGTTTCCTAGTGCCGGTTTGAAGTGCCTGCCGTTTTCACTGTAAAACCGGGTTTGAGCTTGAACTTCCCCATATATATGTATGGAAAGGAGTTTGCAAGTGAAAAGAAACTTTGTGTTCCCTTCAAGCTAGGTGAAGGACGGCTTTCACACACACTTATCTCTCAGAACTGAGCATGTGGAGAGACGTTCTTTCATCCAGCACAAAGGGACCGGGTTGCAGGAGAAACACGTACTCTGGTTTCTCAGTCTGTTTCCTAGTGCCGGTTTGAAGTGCCTGCCGTTTTCACTGTAAAACCGGCCTGGAGCTTGAACCTCCCCATATATATGTATGGAGTGGAGTTTGCAACTGAAAAGAAAATTTGTGTTCCCTTCAAGCTAAGTGAAGGACGGCTTTCACACACACTTATCTCTCAGAACTGAGCATGTGGAGAGACGTTCGTTCATCCAGCACAAAGGGAACTGGTTGCAGGAGAAACACTTACACTGGTTTCTGAGTCTGCGTCCTGTGCCGGTTTGAAGTGCCTGCCGTTTTCACTGTAAAACCGGCCTGGAGCTTGAACCTCCCTATATATATGTATGGAGTGGAGTTTGCAACTGAAAAGAAACTTTGTGTTCCCTTCAAGCTAGGTGAAGGACGGCTTTCACACACACTTATCTCTCAGAACTGAGCATGTGGAGAGACGTTCGTTCATCCAGCACAAAGTGAACGGGTTGCAGGAGAATCACTTACTCTGGTTTCTCAGTCTGTTTCCTAGTGCCGGTTTGAAGTGCCTGCTGTTTCACTGTAAAACCGGCCTGGAGTTTGAACCTCCCCATATATATGTATGGAGTGGAGTTTGCAAGTGAAAAGAAACTTTGTGTTCCCTTCAAGCTAGGTGAAGGACGGCTTTCACACACACTTATCTCTCAGAACTGAGCATGTGGAGAGACGTTCGTTCATCCAGCACAAAGGGAACGGGTTGCAGGAGAAACACTTACTCTGGTTTCTCAGTCTGTTTCCTAGTGCCGGTTTGAAGTGCCTGCCGTTTTCACTGTAAAACCGGCCTGGAGCTTGAACCTCCCCTAGATATGTATGGAGTGGAGTTTGCAACTGAAAAGAAACTTTGTGTTCCCTTCAAGCTAGGTGAAGGACGGCTTTCACACACACTTATCTCTCAGAACTTAGCATGTGGAGAGACGTTCGTTCATCCAGCACAAAGGGAATGGGATGCAGGAGGAACACTTACTCTGGTTTCTCAGTCTGTTTCCTAATGCCGGTTTGAAGTGCCTGCCGTTTTCACAGTAAAACCGGGTTGGAGCTTTAACCTACCCATATATATGTATGGAAAGTAGTTTACAACTGAAAAGAAACTTTGTGTTCCCTTCAAGCTAGGTGAAGGACGGCTTTCACACACACTTATCTCTCAGAACTGAGCATGTGGAGAGACGTTCGTTCATCCAGCACAAAGGGAACGGGTTGCAGGAGAAACACTTACTCTGGTTTCTGAGACTGTTTCCTAGTGCCGGTTTGAAGTGCCTGCCGTTTTCACTGTAAAACCGGGTTGGAGCTTGAACCTCCCCGTATATATGTATGGAGTGGAGTTTGCAAGTGAAAAGAAACTTTGTGTTCCCTTCAAGCTAGGTGAAGGACGGCTTTCACACACACTTATCTCTCAGAACTGAGCATGTGGAGAGACGTTCGTTCATCCAGCACATAGGGACCGGGTTGCAGGAGAAACACTTACTCTGGTTTCTCAGTCTGTTTCCTAGTGCCGGTTTGAAGTGCCTGCCGTTTTCACTGTAAAACCGGCCTGGAGCTTGAACCTCCCCATATATATGTATGGAGTGGAGTTTGCAACTGAAAAGAAACTTTGTGTTCCCTTCAAGCTAAGTGAAGGACGGCTTTCACACACACTTATCTCTCAGAACTGAGCATGTGGAGAGACGTTCGTTCATCCAGCACAAAGGGAACGGGTTGCAGGAGAAACACTTACTCTGGTTTCTGAGTCTGTTTCCTAGTGCCGGTTTGAAGTGCCTGCCGTTTTCACTGTAAAACCGGCCTGGAGCTTGAACCTCCCCATATATATGTATGGAGTGGAGTTTGCAAGTGAAAAGAAACTTTGTGTTCCCTTCAAGCTAGGTGAAGGACGGCTTTCACACACACTTATCTCTCAGAACTGAGCATGTGGAGAGACGTTCGTTCATCCATCACAAAGGGAATGGGATGCAGGAGAAACACTTACTCTGGTTTCTCAGTCTGTTTCCTAGTGCCGGTTTGAAGTGCCTGCCGTTTTCACTGTAAAACCGGGTTGGAGCTTTAACCTACCCATATATATGTATGGAAAGAAGTTTACAACTGAAAAGAAACTTTGTGTTCCCTTCAAGCTAGGTGAAGGACGGCTTTCACACACACTTATCTCTCAGAACTGAGCAGGTGGAGAGACGTTCGTTCATCCAGCACATAGGGAACGGGTTACAGGAGAAACACTTACTCTGGTTTCTCAGTCTGTTTCCTAATGCCGGTTTGAAGTGCCTGCCGTTTTCACTGTAAAACCGGGTTGGAGCTTGAACCTCCCCATATATATGTATGGAGTGGAGTTTGCAAGTGAAAGAAACTTTGTGTTCCCTTCAAGCTAGGTGAAGGACGGCTTTCACACACACTTATCTCTCAGAACTGAGCATGTGGAGAGACGTTCGTTCATCCAGCACATAGGGAACGGGTTGCAGGAGAAACACTTACTCTGGTTTCTCAGTCTGTTTCCTAGTGCCGGTTTGAAGTGCCTGCCGTTTTCACTGTAAAACCGGGTTGGAGCTTTAACCTACCCATATATATGTATGGAGTGGAGTTTGCAACTGAAAAGAAACTTTGTGTTCCCTTCAAGCTAGGTGAAGGACGGCTTTCACACACACTTATCTCTCAGAACTGAGCATGTGGAGAGACGTTCGTTCATCCAGCACAAAGGGAACGGGTTGCAGGAGAAACACTTACTCTGTTTTCTCAGTCTGTTTCAAGTGCCGGTTTGAAGTGCCTGCCGTTTTCACTGTAAAACCGGCCTGGAGCTTGAACCTCCCCATATATATGTATGGAGTGGAGTTTGCAAGTGAATAGAAACTTTGTGTTCCCTTCAAGCTAGGTGAAGGACGGCTTTCACACACACTTATCTCTCAGAACTGAGCATGTGGAGAGACGTTCGTTCATCCAGCACAAAGGGAACGGGTTGCAGGAGAAACACTTACTCTGGTTTCTCAGTCTGTTTCCTAGTGCCGGTTTGAAGTGCCTGCCGTTTTCACTGTAAAACCGGGTTGGAGCTTGAACCTCCCCATATATATGTATGTAGTGGATTTTGCAAGTGAAAAGAAACTTTGTGTTCCCTTCAAGCTAGGTGAAGGACGGCTTTCACACACACTTATCTCTCAGAACTGAGCATGTGGAGAGACGTTCGTTCATCCAGCACAAAGGGAATGGGATGCAGGAGAAACACTTACTCTGGTTTCTCAGTCTGTTTCCTAATGCCGGTTTGAAGTGCCTGCCGTTTTCACTGTAAAACCGGCCTGGAGCTTGAACCTCCCCATATATATGTATGGAGTGGAGTTTGCTAGTGAAAAGAAACTTTGTGTTCCCTTCAAGCTAGGTGAAGGACGGCTTTCACACACACTTATCTCTCAGAACTGAGCATGTGGAGAGACGTTCTTTCATCCAGCACAAAGGGACCGGGTTGCAGGAGAAACACGTACTCTGGTTTCTCAGTCTGTTTCCTAGTGCCGGTTTGAAGTGCCTGCCGTTTTCACTGTAAAAGCGGGTTGGAGCTTGAACTTCCCCATATATATGTATGGAAAGGAGTTTGCAAGTGAAAAGAAACTTTGTGTTCCCTTCAAGCTAGGTGAAGGACGGCTTTCACACACACTTATCTCTCAGAACTGAGCATGTGGAGAGACGTTCGTTCATGCAGCACAAAGGGAACGGGTTGCAGGAGAATCACTTACTCTGGTTTCTCAGTCTGTTTCCTAGTGCCGGTTTGAAGTGCCTGCCGTTTTCACTGTAAAACCGGGTTGGAGCTTGAACTTCCCCATATATATGTATGGAAAGGAGTTTGCAAGTGAAAAGAAACTTTGTGTTCCCTTCAAGCTAGGTGAAGGACGGCTTTCACACACACTTATCTCTCAGAACTGAGCATGTGGAGAGACGTTCTTTCATCCAGCACAAAGGGACCGGGTTGCAGGAGAAACACGTACTCTGGTTTCTCAGTCTTTTTCCTAGTGCCTGTTTGAAGTGCCTGCCGTTTTCACTGTAAAACCGGCCTGGAGCTTGAACCTCCCCATATATATGTATGGAGTGGAGTTTGCAACTGAAAAGAAAATTTGTGTTCCCTTCAAGCTAAGTGAAGGACGGCTTTCACACACACTTATCTCTCAGAACTGAGCATGTGGAGAGACGTTCGTTCATCCAGCACAAAGGGAACTGGTTGCAGGAGAAACACTTACTCTGGTTTCTGAGTCTGCGTCCTGTGCCGGTTTGAAGTGCCTGCCGTTTTCACTGTAAAACCGGCCTGGAGCTTGAACTTCCCCATATATATGTATGGAAAGGAGTTTGCAAGTGAAAAGAAACTTTGTGTTCCCTTCAAGCTAGGTGAAGGACGGCTTTCACACACACTTATCTCTCAGAACTGAGCATGTGGAGAGACGTTCGTTCATCCAGCACAAAGTGAACGGGTTGCAGGAGAATCACTTACTCTGGTTTCTCAGTCTGTTTCCTAGTGCCGGTTTGAAGTGCCTGCTGTTTCACTGTAAAACCGGCCTGGAGCTTGAACCTCCCCATATATATGTATGGAAAGGAGTTTGCAAGTGAAAAGAAACTTTGTGTTCCCTTCAAGCTAGGTGAAGGACGGCTTTCACACACACTTATCTCTCAGAACTGAGCATGTGGAGAGACGTTCGTTCATCCAGCACAAAGGGAACTGGTTGCAGGAGAAACACTTACTCTGGTTTCTGAGTCTGCGTCCTATGCCGGTTTGAAGTGCCTGCCGTTTTCACTGTAAAACCGGGTTGGAGCTTGAACCACCCCATATATATGTATGTAGTGGATTTTGCAAGTGAAAAGAAACTTTGTGTTCCCTTCAAGCTAGCTGAAGGACGGCTTTCACACACACTTATCTCTCAGAACTGAGCATGTGGAGAGACGTTCGTTCATCCAGCACAAAGGGAATGGGATGCAGGAGAAACACTTACTCTGGTTTCTCAGTCTGTTTCCTAATGCCGGTTTGAAGTGCCTGCCGTTTTCACTGTAAAACCGGCCTGGAGCTTGAACCTCCCCATATATATGTATGGAGTGGAGTTTGCAAGTGAAAAGAAACTTTGTGTTCCCTTCAAGCTAGGTGAAGGACGGCTTTCACACACACTTATCTCTCAGAACTGAGCATGTGGAGAGACGTTCGTTCATCCAGCACATAGGGAACGGGTTGCAGGAGAAACACTTAGTCTGGTTTCTCAGTCTGTTTCCTAGTGCCGGTTTGAAGTGCCTGCCGTTTTCACTGTAAAACCGGCCTGGAGCTTGAACCTCCCCATATATATGTATGGAGTGGAGTTTGCAACTGAAAAGAAACTTTGTGTTCCCTTCAAGCTAGGTGAAGGACGGCTTTCACGCACACTTATCTCTCAGAACTGAGCATGTGGAGAGACGTTCGTTCATCCAGCACAAAGGGAACGGGTTGCAGGAGATACACTTACTCTGGTTTCTGAGTCTGTTTCCTAGTGCCGGTTTGAAGTGCCTGCCGTTTTCACTGTAAAACCGGCCTGGAGCTTGAACCTCCCCATATATATGTATGGAGTGGAGTTTGCAAGTGAAAAGAAACTTTGTGTTCCCTTCAAGCTAGGTGAAGGACGGCTTTCACACACACTTATCTCTCAGAACTGAGCATGTGGAGAGACGTTCGTTCATCCATCACAAAGGGAATGGGATGCAGGAGGAACCCTTACTCTGGTTTCTCAGTCTGTTTCCTAGTGCCGGTTTGAAGTGCCTGCCTTTTTCACTGTAAAACCGTGTTGGAGCTTTAACCTACCCATATATATGTATGGAAAGAAGTTTACAACTGAAAAGAAACTTTGTGTTCCCTTCAAGCTAGGTGAAGGACGGCTTTCACACACACTTATCTCTCAGAACTGAGCATGTGGAGAGACGTTCGTTCATCCAGCACATAGGGAACGGGTTGCAGGAGAAACACTTACTCTGGTTTCTCAGTCTGTTTCCTAATGCCGGTTTGAAGTGCCTGCCGTTTTCACTGTAAAACCGGGTTGGAGCTTTAACCTACCCATATATATGTATGGAGTGGAGTTTGCAAGTGAAAAGAAACTTTGTGTTCCCTTCAAGCTAGGTGAAGGACGGCTTTCACACACACTTATCTCTCAGAAATGAGCATGTGGAGAGACGTTCGTTCATCCAGCACAAAGGGAACGGGTTGCAGGAGAAACACTTACTCTGGTTTCTCAGTCTGTTTCCTAGTGCCGGTTTGAGGTGCCTGCCGTTTTCACTGTAAAACCGGCCTGGAGCTTGAACCTCCCTATATATATGTATGGAGTGGAGTTTGCAACTGAAAAGAAACTTTGTGTTCCCTTCAAGCTAGGTGAAGGACGGCTTTCACACACACTTATCTCTCAGAACTGAGCATGTGGAGAGACGTTCGTTCATCCAGCACATAGGGAACGGGTTGCAGGAGAAACACTTACTCTGGTTTCTCAGTCTGTTTCCTAATGCCGGTTTGAAGTGCCTGCCGTTTTCACTGTAAAACCGGGTTGGAGCTTTAACCTACCCATATATATGTATGGAGTGGAGTTTGCAAGTGAAAAGAAACTTTGTGTTCCCTTCAAGCTAGGTGAAGGACGGCTTTCACACACACTTATCTCTCAGAAATGAGCATGTGGAGAGACGTTCGTTCATCCAGCACAAAGGGAACGGGTTGCAGGAGAAACACTTACTCTGGTTTCTCAGTCTGTTTCCTAGTGCCGGTTTGAGGTGCCTGCCGTTTTCACTGTAAAACCGGCCTGGAGCTTGAACCTCCCTATATATATGTATGGAGTGGAGTTTGCAACTGAAAAGAAACTTTGTGTTCCCTTCGAGCTAGGTGAAGGACGGCTTTCACACACACTTATCTCTCAGAACTGAGCATGTGGAGAGACGTTCGTTCATCCAGCACAAAGGGAACGGGTTGCAGGAGAAACACTTACTCTGGTTTCTCAGTCTGCTTCCTAGTGCCGGTTTGAAGTGCCTGCTGTTTCACTGTAAAACCGGGTTGGAGCTTGAACCTCCCCATATATATGTATGGAGTGGAGTTTGCAAGTGAAAAGAAACTTTGTGTTCCCTTCAAGCTAGGTGAAGGACGGCTTTCACACACACTTATCTCTCAGAACTGAGCATGTGGAGAGACGTTCGTTCATCCAGCACAAAGGGAACGGGTTGCAGGAGAAACACTTACTCTGTTTTCTCAGTCTGTTTCCTAGTGCCGGTTTGAATTGCCTGCCGTTTTCACTGTAACACCGGGTTTGAGCTTGAACCTCCCCATATATATGTATGGAGTGGAGTTTGCAAGTGAAAAGAAACTTTGTGTTCCCTTCAAGCTAGGTGAAGGACGGCTTTCACACACACTTATCTCTCAGAACTGAGCATGTGGAGAGACGTTCGTTCATCCAGCACAAAGGGAACGGGTTGCAGGAGAAACACTTACTCTGGTTTCTCAGTCTGTTTCCTAGTGCCGGTTTGAAGTGCCTGCCGTTTTCACTGTAAAACCGGGTTGGAGCTTGAACCTCCCCATATATATGTATGTAGTGGATTTTGCAAGTGAAAAGAAACTTTCTGTTCCCTTCAAGCTAGGTGAAGGACGGCTTTCACACACACTTATCTCTCAGAACTGAGCATGTGGAGAGACGTTCGTTCATCCAGCACAAAGGGAATGGGATGCAGGAGAAACACTTACTATGGTTTCTCAGTCTGTTTCCTAATGCCGGTTTGAAGTGCCTGCCGTTTTCACTGTAAAACCGGCCTGGAGCTTGAACCTCCCCATATATATGTATGGAGTGGAGTTTGCAAGTGAAAAGAAACTTTGTGTTCCCTTCAAGCTAGGTGAAGGACGGCTTTCACACACACTTATCTCTCAGAACTGAGCATGTGGAGAGACGTTCGTTCATGCAGCACAAAGGGAACGGGTTGCAGGAGAATCACTTACTCTGGTTTCTCAGTCTGTTTCCTAGTGCCGGTTTGAAGTGCCTGCCGTTTTCACTGTAAAACCGGGTTGGAGCTTGAACTTCCCCCTTATATATGTATGGAAAGGAGTTTGCAAGTGAAAAGAAACTTTGTGTTCCCTTCAAGCTAGGTGAAGGACGGCTTTCACACACACTTATCTCTCAGAACTGAGCATGTGGAGAGACGTTCGTTCATCCAGCACAAAGGGAACGGGTTGCAGGAGAATCACTTACTCTGGTTTCTCAGTCTGTTTCCTAGTGCCGGTTTGAAGTGCCTGCTGTTTCACTGTAAAACCGGCCTGGAGCTTGAACCTCCCCATATATATGTATGGAAAGGAGTTTGCAAGTGAAAAGAAACTTTGTGTTCCCTTCAAGCTAGGTGAAGGACGGCTTTCACACACACTTATCTCTCAGAACTGAGCATGTGGAGAGACGTTCGTTCATCCAGCACAAAGGGAACTGGTTGCAGGAGAAACACTTACTCTGGTTTCTGAGTCTGCGTCCTGTGCCGGTTTGAAGTGCCTGCCGTTTTCACTGTAAAACCGGGTTGGAGCTTGAACCTCCCCATATATATGTATGTAGTGGATTTTGCAAGTGAAAAGAAACTTTGTGTTCCCTTCAAGCTAGCTGAAGGACGGCTTTCACACACACTTATCTCTCAGAACTGAGCATGTGGAGAGACGTTCGTTCATCCAGCACAAAGGGAATGGGATGCAGGAGAAACACTTACTCTGGTTTCTCAGTCTGTTTCCTAATGCCGGTTTGAAGTGCCTGCCGTTTTCACTGTAAAACCGGCCTGGAGCTTGAACCTCCCCATATATATGTATGGAGTGGAGTTTGCAAGTGAAAAGAAACTTTGTGTTCCCTTCAAGCTAGGTGAAGGACGGCTTTCACACACACTTATCTCTCAGAACTGAGCATGTGGAGAGACGTTCGTTCATCCAGCACATAGGGAACGGGTTGCAGGAGAAACACTTAGTCTGGTTTCTCAGTCTGTTTCCTAGTGCCGGTTTGAAGTGCCTGCCGTTTTCACTGTAAAACCGGCCTGGAGCTTGAACCTCCCCATATATATGTATGGAGTGGAGTTTGCAACTGAAAAGAAACTTTGTGTTCCCTTCAAGCTAGGTGAAGGACGGCTTTCACGCACACTTATCTCTCAGAACTGAGCATGTGGAGAGACGTTCGTTCATCCAGCACAAAGGGAACGGGTTGCAGGAGATACACTTACTCTGGTTTCTGAGTCTGTTTCCTAGTGCCGGTTTGAAGTGCCTGCCGTTTTCACTGTAAAACCGGCCTGGAGCTTGAACCTCCCCATATATATGTATGGAGTGGAGTTTGCAAGTGAAAAGAAACTTTGTGTTCCCTTCAAGCTAGGTGAAGGACGGCTTTCACACACACTTATCTCTCAGAACTGAGCATGTGGAGAGACGTTCGTTCATCCATCACAAAGGGAATGGGATGCAGGAGGAACCCTTACTCTGGTTTCTCAGTCTGTTTCCTAGTGCCGGTTTGAAGTGCCTGCCTTTTTCACTGTAAAACCGTGTTGGAGCTTTAACCTACCCATATATATGTATGGAAAGAAGTTTACAACTGAAAAGAAACTTTGTGTTCCCTTCAAGCTAGGTGAAGGACGGCTTTCACACACACTTATCTCTCAGAACTGAGCATGTGGAGAGACGTTCGTTCATCCAGCACATAGGGAACGGGTTGCAGGAGAAACACTTACTCTGGTTTCTCAGTCTGTTTCCTAATGCCGGTTTGAAGTGCCTGCCGTTTTCAGTGTAAAACCGGGTTGGAGCTTTAACCTACCCATATATATGTATGGAGTGGAGTTTGCAAGTGAAAAGAAACTTTGTGTTCCCTTCAAGCTAGGTGAAGGACGGCTTTCACACACACTTATCTCTCAGAAATGAGCATGTGGAGAGACGTTCGTTCATCCAGCACAAAGGGAACGGGTTGCAGGAGAAACACTTACTCTGGTTTCTCAGTCTGTTTCCTAGTGCCGGTTTGAGGTGCCTGCCGTTTTCACTGTAAAACCGGCCTGGAGCTTGAACCTCCCTATATATATGTATGGAGTGGAGTTTGCAACTGAAAAGAAACTTTGTGTTCCCTTCGAGCTAGGTGAAGGACGGCTTTCACACACACTTATCTCTCAGAACTGAGCATGTGGAGAGACGTTCGTTCATCCAGCACAAAGGGAACGGGTTGCAGGAGAAACACTTACTCTGGTTTCTCAGTCTGCTTCCTAGTGCCGGTTTGAAGTGCCTGCTGTTTCACTGTAAAACCGGGTTGGAGCTTGAACCTCCCCATATATATGTATGGAGTGGAGTTTGCAAGTGAAAAGAAACTTTGTGTTCCCTTCAAGCTAGGTGAAGGACGGCTTTCACACACACTTATCTCTCAGAACTGAGCATGTGGAGAGACGTTCGTTCATCCAGCACAAAGGGAACGGGTTGCAGGAGAAACACTTACTCTGTTTTCTCAGTCTGTTTCCTAGTGCCGGTTTGAATTGCCTGCCGTTTTCACTGTAACACCGGGTTTGAGCTTGAACCTCCCCATATATATGTATGGAGTGGAGTTTGCAAGTGAAAAGAAACTTTGTGTTCCCTTCAAGCTAGGTGAAGGACGGCTTTCACACACACTTATCTCTCAGAACTGAGCATGTGGAGAGACGTTCGTTCATCCAGCACAAAGGGAACGGGTTGCAGGAGAAACACTTACTCTGGTTTCTCAGTCTGTTTCCTAGTGCCGGTTTGAAGTGCCTGCCGTTTTCACTGTAAAACCGGGTTGGAGCTTGAACCTCCCCATATATATGTATGTACTGGATTTTGCAAGTGAAAAGAAACTTTGTGTTCCCTTCAAGCTAGGTGAAGGACGGCTTTCACACACACTTATCTCTCAGAACTGAGCATGTGGAGAGACGTTCGTTCATCCAGCACAAAGGGAATGGGATGCAGGAGAAACACTTACTATGGTTTCTCAGTCTGTTTCCTAATGCCGGTTTGAAGTGCCTGCGGTTTTCACTGTAAAACCGGCCTGGAGCTTGAACCTCCCCATATATATGTATGGAGTGGAGTTTGCTAGTGAAAAGAAACTTTGTGTTCCCTTCAAGCTAGGTGAAGGACGGCTTTCACACACACTTATCTCTCAGAACTGAGCATGTGGAGAGACGTTCTTTCATCCAGCACAAAGGGACCGGGTTGCAGGAGAAACACGTACTCTGGTTTCTCAGTCTGTTTCCTAGTGCCGGTTTGAAGTGCCTGCCGTTTTCACTGTAAAACCGGGTTGGAGCTTGAACTTCCCCATATATATGTATGGAAAGGAGTTTGCAAGTGAAAAGAAACTTTGTGTTCCCTTCAAGCTAGGTGAAGGACGGCTTTCACACACACTTATCTCTCAGAACTGAGCATGTGGAGAGACGTTCGTTCATGCAGCACAAAGGGAACGGGTTGCAGGAGAATCACTTACTCTGGTTTCTCAGTCTGTTTCCTAGTGCCGGTTTGAAGTGCCTGCCGTTTTCACTGTAAAACCGGGTTGGAGCTTGAACTTCCCCATATATATGTATGGAAAGGAGTTTGCAAGTGAAAAGAAACTTTGTGTTCCCTTCAAGCTAGGTGAAGGACGGCTTTCACACACACTTATCTCTCAGAACTGAGCATGTGGAGAGACGTTCTTTCATCCAGCACAAAGGGACCGGGTTGCAGGAGAAACACGTACTCTGGTTTCTCAGTCTTTTTCCTAGTGCCTGTTTGAAGTGCCTGCCGTTTTCACTGTAAAACCGGCCTGGAGCTTGAACCTCCCCATATATATGTATGGAGTGGAGTTTGCAACTGAAAAGAAAATTTGTGTTCCCTTCAAGCTAAGTGAAGGACGGCTTTCACACACACTTATCTCTCAGAACTGAGCATGTGGAGAGACGTTCGTTCATCCAGCACAAAGGGAACTGGTTGCAGGAGAAACACTTACTCTGGTTTCTGAGTCTGCGTCCTGTGCCGGTTTGAAGTGCCTGCCGTTTTCACTGTAAAACCGGCCTGGAGCTTGAACTTCCCCATATATATGTATGGAAAGGAGTTTGCAAGTGAAAAGAAACTTTGTGTTCCCTTCAAGCTAGGTGAAGGACGGCTTTCACACACACTTATCTCTCAGAACTGAGCATGTGGAGAGACGTTCGTTCATCCAGCACAAAGTGAACGGGTTGCAGGAGAATCACTTACTCTGGTTTCTCAGTCTGTTTCCTAGTGCCGGTTTGAAGTGCCTGCTGTTTCACTGTAAAACCGGCCTGGAGCTTGAACCTCCCCATATATATGTATGGAAAGGAGTTTGCAAGTGAAAAGAAACTTTGTGTTCCCTTCAAGCTAGGTGAAGGACGGCTTTCACACACACTTATCTCTCAGAACTGAGCATGTGGAGAGACGTTCGTTCATCCAGCACAAAGGGAACTGGTTGCAGGAGAAACACTTACTCTGGTTTCTGAGTCTGCGTCCTGTGCCGGTTTGAAGTGCCTGCCGTTTTCACTGTAAAACCGGCCTGGAGCTTGAACCTCCCCATATATATGTATGGAGTGGAGTTTGCAAGTGAAAAGAAACTTTGTGTTCCCTTCAAGCTAGGTGAAGGACGGCTTTCACACACACTTATCTCTCAGAACTGAGCATGTGGAGAGACGTTCGTTCATCCAGCACATAGGGAACGGGTTGCAGGAGAAACACTTAGTCTGGTTTCTCAGTCTGTTTCCTAGTGCCGGTTTGAAGTGCCTGCCGTTTTCACTGTAAAACCGGCCTGGAGCTTGAACCTCCCCATATATATGTATGGAGTGGAGTTTGCAACTGAAAAGAAACTTTGTGTTCCCTTCAAGCTAGGTGAAGGACGGCTTTCACGCACACTTATCTCTCAGAACTGAGCATGTGGAGAGACGTTCGTTCATCCAGCACAAAGGGAACGGGTTGCAGGAGATACACTTACTCTGGTTTCTGAGTCTGTTTCCTAGTGCCGGTTTGAAGTGCCTGCCGTTTTCACTGTAAAACCGGCCTGGAGCTTGAACCTCCCCATATATATGTATGGAGTGGAGTTTGCAAGTGAAAAGAAACTTTGTGTTCCCTTCAAGCTAGGTGAAGGACGGCTTTCACACACACTTATCTCTCAGAACTGAGCATGTGGAGAGACGTTCGTTCATCCATCACAAAGGGAATGGGATGCAGGAGGAACCCTTACTCTGGTTTCTCAGTCTGTTTCCTAGTGCCGGTTTGAAGTGCCTGCCTTTTTCACTGTAAAACCGTGTTGGAGCTTTAACCTACCCATATATATGTATGGAAAGAAGTTTACAACTGAAAAGAAACTTTGTGTTCCCTTCAAGCTAGGTGAAGGACGGCTTTCACACACACTTATCTCTCAGAACTGAGCATGTGGAGAGACGTTCGTTCATCCAGCACATAGGGAACGGGTTGCAGGAGAAACACTTACTCTGGTTTCTCAGTCTGTTTCCTAATGCCGGTTTGAAGTGCCTGCCGTTTTCACTGTAAAACCGGGTTGGAGCTTTAACCTACCCATATATATGTATGGAGTGGAGTTTGCAAGTGAAAAGAAACTTTGTGTTCCCTTCAAGCTAGGTGAAGGACGGCTTTCACACACACTTATCTCTCAGAAATGAGCATGTGGAGAGACGTTCGTTCATCCAGCACAAAGGGAACGGGTTGCAGGAGAAACACTTACTCTGGTTTCTCAGTCTGTTTCCTAGTGCCGGTTTGAGGTGCCTGCCGTTTTCACTGTAAAACCGGCCTGGAGCTTGAACCTCCCTATATATATGTATGGAGTGGAGTTTGCAACTGAAAAGAAACTTTGTGTTCCCTTCAAGCTAGGTGAAGGACGGCTTTCACACACACTTATCTCTCAGAACTGAGCATGTGGAGAGACGTTCGTTCATCCAGCACATAGGGAACGGGTTGCAGGAGAAACACTTACTCTGGTTTCTCAGTCTGTTTCCTAATGCCGGTTTGAAGTGCCTGCCGTTTTCACTGTAAAACCGGGTTGGAGCTTTAACCTACCCATATATATGTATGGAGTGGAGTTTGCAAGTGAAAAGAAACTTTGTGTTCCCTTCAAGCTAGGTGAAGGACGGCTTTCACACACACTTATCTCTCAGAAATGAGCATGTGGAGAGACGTTCGTTCATCCAGCACAAAGGGAACGGGTTGCAGGAGAAACACTTACTCTGGTTTCTCAGTCTGTTTCCTAGTGCCGGTTTGAGGTGCCTGCCGTTTTCACTGTAAAACCGGCCTGGAGCTTGAACCTCCCTATATATATGTATGGAGTGGAGTTTGCAACTGAAAAGAAACTTTGTGTTCCCTTCGAGCTAGGTGAAGGACGGCTTTCACACACACTTATCTCTCAGAACTGAGCATGTGGAGAGACGTTCGTTCATCCAGCACAAAGGGAACGGGTTGCAGGAGAAACACTTACTCTGGTTTCTCAGTCTGCTTCCTAGTGCCGGTTTGAAGTGCCTGCTGTTTCACTGTAAAACCGGGTTGGAGCTTGAACCTCCCCATATATATGTATGGAGTGGAGTTTGCAAGTGAAAAGAAACTTTGTGTTCCCTTCAAGCTAGGTGAAGGACGGCTTTCACACACACTTATCTCTCAGAACTGAGCATGTGGAGAGACGTTCGTTCATCCAGCACAAAGGGAACGGGTTGCAGGAGAAACACTTACTCTGTTTTCTCAGTCTGTTTCCTAGTGCCGGTTTGAATTGCCTGCCGTTTTCACTGTAACACCGGGTTTGAGCTTGAACCTCCCCATATATATGTATGGAGTGGAGTTTGCAAGTGAAAAGAAACTTTGTGTTCCCTTCAAGCTAGGTGAAGGACGGCTTTCACACACACTTATCTCTCAGAACTGAGCATGTGGAGAGACGTTCGTTCATCCAGCACAAAGGGAACGGGTTGCAGGAGAAACACTTACTCTGGTTTCTCAGTCTGTTTCCTAGTGCCGGTTTGAAGTGCCTGCCGTTTTCACTGTAAAACCGGGTTGGAGCTTGAACCTCCCCATATATATGTATGTAGTGGATTTTGCAAGTGAAAAGAAACTTTCTGTTCCCTTCAAGCTAGGTGAAGGACGGCTTTCACACACACTTATCTCTCAGAACTGAGCATGTGGAGAGACGTTCGTTCATCCAGCACAAAGGGAATGGGATGCAGGAGAAACACTTACTATGGTTTCTCAGTCTGTTTCCTAATGCCGGTTTGAAGTGCCTGCCGTTTTCACTGTAAAACCGGCCTGGAGCTTGAACCTCCCCATATATATGTATGGAGTGGAGTTTGCAAGTGAAAAGAAACTTTGTGTTCCCTTCAAGCTAGGTGAAGGACGGCTTTCACACACACTTATCTCTCAGAACTGAGCATGTGGAGAGACGTTCGTTCATGCAGCACAAAGGGAACGGGTTGCAGGAGAATCACTTACTCTGGTTTCTCAGTCTGTTTCCTAGTGCCGGTTTGAAGTGCCTGCCGTTTTCACTGTAAAACCGGGTTGGAGCTTGAACTTCCCCCTTATATATGTATGGAAAGGAGTTTGCAAGTGAAAAGAAACTTTGTGTTCCCTTCAAGCTAGGTGAAGGACGGCTTTCACACACACTTATCTCTCAGAACTGAGCATGTGGAGAGACGTTCGTTCATCCAGCACAAAGGGAACGGGTTGCAGGAGAATCACTTACTCTGGTTTCTCAGTCTGTTTCCTAGTGCCGGTTTGAAGTGCCTGCTGTTTCACTGTAAAACCGGCCTGGAGCTTGAACCTCCCCATATATATGTATGGAAAGGAGTTTGCAAGTGAAAAGAAACTTTGTGTTCCCTTCAAGCTAGGTGAAGGACGGCTTTCACACACACTTATCTCTCAGAACTGAGCATGTGGAGAGACGTTCGTTCATCCAGCACAAAGGGAACTGGTTGCAGGAGAAACACTTACTCTGGTTTCTGAGTCTGCGTCCTGTGCCGGTTTGAAGTGCCTGCCGTTTTCACTGTAAAACCGGGTTGGAGCTTGAACCTCCCCATATATATGTATGTAGTGGATTTTGCAAGTGAAAAGAAACTTTGTGTTCCCTTCAAGCTAGCTGAAGGACGGCTTTCACACACACTTATCTCTCAGAACTGAGCATGTGGAGAGACGTTCGTTCATCCAGCACAAAGGGAATGGGATGCAGGAGAAACACTTACTCTGGTTTCTCAGTCTGTTTCCTAATGCCGGTTTGAAGTGCCTGCCGTTTTCACTGTAAAACCGGCCTGGAGCTTGAACCTCCCCATATATATGTATGGAGTGGAGTTTGCAAGTGAAAAGAAACTTTGTGTTCCCTTCAAGCTAGGTGAAGGACGGCTTTCACACACACTTATCTCTCAGAACTGAGCATGTGGAGAGACGTTCGTTCATCCAGCACATAGGGAACGGGTTGCAGGAGAAACACTTAGTCTGGTTTCTCAGTCTGTTTCCTAGTGCCGGTTTGAAGTGCCTGCCGTTTTCACTGTAAAACCGGCCTGGAGCTTGAACCTCCCCATATATATGTATGGAGTGGAGTTTGCAACTGAAAAGAAACTTTGTGTTCCCTTCAAGCTAGGTGAAGGACGGCTTTCACGCACACTTATCTCTCAGAACTGAGCATGTGGAGAGACGTTCGTTCATCCAGCACAAAGGGAACGGGTTGCAGGAGATACACTTACTCTGGTTTCTGAGTCTGTTTCCTAGTGCCGGTTTGAAGTGCCTGCCGTTTTCACTGTAAAACCGGCCTGGAGCTTGAACCTCCCCATATATATGTATGGAGTGGAGTTTGCAAGTGAAAAGAAACTTTGTGTTCCCTTCAAGCTAGGTGAAGGACGGCTTTCACACACACTTATCTCTCAGAACTGAGCATGTGGAGAGACGTTCGTTCATCCATCACAAAGGGAATGGGATGCAGGAGGAACCCTTACTCTGGTTTCTCAGTCTGTTTCCTAGTGCCGGTTTGAAGTGCCTGCCTTTTTCACTGTAAAACCGTGTTGGAGCTTTAACCTACCCATATATATGTATGGAAAGAAGTTTACAACTGAAAAGAAACTTTGTGTTCCCTTCAAGCTAGGTGAAGGACGGCTTTCACACACACTTATCTCTCAGAACTGAGCATGTGGAGAGACGTTCGTTCATCCAGCACATAGGGAACGGGTTGCAGGAGAAACACTTACTCTGGTTTCTCAGTCTGTTTCCTAATGCCGGTTTGAAGTGCCTGCCGTTTTCAGTGTAAAACCGGGTTGGAGCTTTAACCTACCCATATATATGTATGGAGTGGAGTTTGCAAGTGAAAAGAAACTTTGTGTTCCCTTCAAGCTAGGTGAAGGACGGCTTTCACACACACTTATCTCTCAGAAATGAGCATGTGGAGAGACGTTCGTTCATCCAGCACAAAGGGAACGGGTTGCAGGAGAAACACTTACTCTGGTTTCTCAGTCTGTTTCCTAGTGCCGGTTTGAGGTGCCTGCCGTTTTCACTGTAAAACCGGCCTGGAGCTTGAACCTCCCTATATATATGTATGGAGTGGAGTTTGCAACTGAAAAGAAACTTTGTGTTCCCTTCGAGCTAGGTGAAGGACGGCTTTCACACACACTTATCTCTCAGAACTGAGCATGTGGAGAGACGTTCGTTCATCCAGCACAAAGGGAACGGGTTGCAGGAGAAACACTTACTCTGGTTTCTCAGTCTGCTTCCTAGTGCCGGTTTGAAGTGCCTGCTGTTTCACTGTAAAACCGGGTTGGAGCTTGAACCTCCCCATATATATGTATGGAGTGGAGTTTGCAAGTGAAAAGAAACTTTGTGTTCCCTTCAAGCTAGGTGAAGGACGGCTTTCACACACACTTATCTCTCAGAACTGAGCATGTGGAGAGACGTTCGTTCATCCAGCACAAAGGGAACGGGTTGCAGGAGAAACACTTACTCTGTTTTCTCAGTCTGTTTCCTAGTGCCGGTTTGAATTGCCTGCCGTTTTCACTGTAACACCGGGTTTGAGCTTGAACCTCCCCATATATATGTATGGAGTGGAGTTTGCAAGTGAAAAGAAACTTTGTGTTCCCTTCAAGCTAGGTGAAGGACGGCTTTCACACACACTTATCTCTCAGAACTGAGCATGTGGAGAGACGTTCGTTCATCCAGCACAAAGGGAACGGGTTGCAGGAGAAACACTTACTCTGGTTTCTCAGTCTGTTTCCTAGTGCCGGTTTGAAGTGCCTGCCGTTTTCACTGTAAAACCGGGTTGGAGCTTGAACCTCCCCATATATATGTATGTACTGGATTTTGCAAGTGAAAAGAAACTTTGTGTTCCCTTCAAGCTAGGTGAAGGACGGCTTTCACACACACTTATCTCTCAGAACTGAGCATGTGGAGAGACGTTCGTTCATCCAGCACAAAGGGAATGGGATGCAGGAGAAACACTTACTATGGTTTCTCAGTCTGTTTCCTAATGCCGGTTTGAAGTGCCTGCCGTTTTCACTGTAAAACCGGCCTGGAGCTTGAACCTCCCCATATATATGTATGGAGTGGAGTTTGCAAGTGAAAAGAAACTTTGTGTTCCCTTCAAGCTAGGTGAAGGACGGCTTTCACACACACTTATCTCTCAGAACTGAGCATGTGGAGAGACGTTCGTTCATGCAGCACAAAGGGAACGGGTTGCAGGAGAATCACTTACTCTGGTTTCTCAGTCTGTTTCCTAGTGCCGGTTTGAAGTGCCTGCCGTTTTCACTGTAAAACCGGGTTGGAGCTTGAACCTCCCCATATATATGTATGGAGTGGAGTTTGCAAGTGAAAAGAAACTTTGTGTTCCCTTCAAGCTAGGTGAAGGACGGCTTTCACACACACTTATCTCTCAGAACTGAGCATGTGGAGAGACGTTTGTTCATGCAGCACAAAGGGAACGGGTTGCAGGAGAATCACTTACTCTGGTTTCTCAGTCTGTTTCCTAGTGCCGGTTTGAAGTGCCTGCCGTTTTCACTGTAAAACCGGGTTGGAGCTTGAACTTCCCCATATATATGTATGGAAAGGAGTTTGCAAGTGAAAAGAAACTTTGTGTTCCCTTCAAGCTAGGTGAAGGACGGCTTTCACACACACTTATCTCTCAGAACTGAGCATGTGGAGAGACGTTCTTTCATCCAGCACAAAGGGACCGGGTTGCAGGAGAAACACGTACTCTGGTTTCTCAGTCTGTTTCCTAGTGCCGGTTTGAAGTGCCTGCCGTTTCCACTGTAAAACCGGCCTGGAGCTTGAACCTCCCCATATATATGTATGGAGTGGAGTTTGCAACTGAAAAGAAAATTTGTGTTCCCTTCAAGCTAAGTGAAGGACGGCTTTCACACACACTTATCTCTCAGAACTGAGCATGTGGAGAGACGTTCGTTCATCCAGCACAAAGGGAACTGGTTGCAGGAGAAACACTTACTCTGGTTTCTGAGTCTGCGTCCTGTGCCGGTTTGAAGTGCCTGCCGTTTTCACTGTAAAACCGGCCTGGAGCTTGAACTTCCCCATATATATGTATGGAAAGGAGTTTGCAAGTGAAAAGAAACTTTGTGTTCCCTTCAAGCTAGGTGAAGGACGGCTTTCACACACACTTATCTCTCAGAACTGAGGATGTGGAGAGACGTTCGTTCATCCAGCACAAAGTGAACGGGTTGCAGGAGAATCACTTACTCTGGTTTCTCAGTCTGTTTCCTAGTGCCGGTTTGAAGTGCCTGCTGTTTCACTGTAAAACCGGCCTGGAGCTTGAACCTCCCCATATATATGTATGGAAAGGAGTTTGCAAGTGAAAAGAAACTTTGTGTTCCCTTCAAGCTAGGTGAAGGACGGCTTTCACACACACTTATCTCTCAGAACTGAGCATGTGGAGAGACGTTCGTTCATCCAGCACAAAGGGAACGGGTTGCAGGAGAAACACTTACTCTGGTTTCTCAGTCTGTTTCCTAGTGCCGGTTTGAAGTGCCTGCCGTTTTCACTGTAAAACCGGGTTGGAGCTTGAACCTCTCCATATATATGTATGTAGTGGATTTTGCAAGTGAAAAGAAACTTTGTGTTCCCTTCAAGCTAGGTGAAGGACGGCTTTCACACACACTTATCTCTCAGAACTGAGCATGTGGAGAGACGTTCGTTCATCCAGCACAAAGGGAATGGGATGCAGGAGAAACACTTACTCTGGTTTCTCAGTCTGTTTCCTAATGCCGGTTTGAAGTGCCTGCCGTTTTCACTGTAAAACCGGCCTGGAGCTTGAACCTCCCCATATATATGTATGGAGTGGAGTTTGCAAGTGAAAAGAAACTTTGTGTTCCCTTCAAGCTAGGTGAAGGACGGCTTTCACACACACTTATCTCTCAGAACTGAGCATGTGGAGAGACGTTCGTTCATGCAGCACAAAGGGAACGGGTTGCAGGAGAATCACTTACTCTGGTTTCTCAGTCTGTTTCCTAGTGCCGGTTTGAAGTGCCTGCCGTTTTCACTGTAAAACCGGGTTGGAGCTTGAACTTCCCCATATATATGTATGGAAAGGAGTTTGCAAGTGAAAAGAAACTTTGTGTTCCCTTCAAGCTAGGTGAAGGACGGCTTTCACACACACTTATCTCTCAGAACTGAGCATGTGGAGAGACGTTCTTTCATCCAGCACAAAGGGACCGGGTTGCAGGAGAAACACGTACTCTGGTTTCTCAGTCTGTTTCCTAGTGCCGGTTTGAAGTGCCTGCCGTTTTCACTGTAAAACCGGCCTGGAGCTTGAACCTCCCCATATATATGTATGGAGTGGAGTTTGCAACTGAAAAGAAAATTTGTGTTCCCTTCAAGCTAAGTGAAGGACGGCTTTCACACACACTTATCTCTCAGAACTGAGCATGTGGAGAGACGTTCGTTCATCCAGCACAAAGGGAACTGGTTGCAGGAGAAACACTTACTCTGGTTTCTGAGTCTGCGTCCTGTGCCGGTTTGAAGTGCCTGCCGTTTTCACTGTAAAACCGGCCTGGAGCTTGAACTTCCCCATATATATGTATGGAAAGGAGTTTGCAAGTGAAAAGAAACTTTGTGTTCCCTTCAAGCTAGGTGAAGGACGGCTTTCACACACACTTATCTCTCAGAACTGAGCATGTGGAGAGACGTTCGTTCATCCAGCACAAAGTGAACGGGTTGCAGGAGAATCACTTACTCTGGTTTCTCAGTCTGTTTCCTAGTGCCGGTTTGAAGTGCCTGCTGTTTCACTGTAAAACTGGCCTGGAGTTTGAACCTCCCCATATATATGTATGGAGTGGAGTTTGCAAGTGAAAAGAAACTTTGTGTTCCCTTCAAGCTAGGTGAAGGACGGCTTTCACACACACTTATCTCTCAGAACTGAGCATGTGGAGAGACGTTCGTTCATCCAGCACAAAGGGAACGGGTTGCAGGAGAAACACTTACTCTGGTTTCTCAGTCTGTTTCCTAGTGCCGGTTTGAAGTGCCTGCCGTTTTCACTGTAAAACCGGCCTGGAGCTTGAACCTCCCCTAGATATGTATGGAGTGGAGTTTGCAACTGAAAAGAAACTTTGTGTTCCCTTCAAGCTAGGTGAAGGACGGCTTTCACACACACTTATCTCTCAGAACTTAGCATGTGGAGAGACGTTCGTTCATCCAGCACAAAGGGAATGGGATGCAGGAGGAACACTTACTCTGGTTTCTCAGTCTGTTTCCTAATGCCGGTTTGAAGTGCCTGCCGTTTTCACAGTAAAACCGGGTTGGAGCTTTAACCTACCCATATATATGTATGGAAAGTAGTTTACAACTGAAAAGAAACTTTGTGTTCCCTTCAAGCTAGGTGAAGGACGGCTTTCACACACACTTATCTCTCAGAACTGAGCATGTGGAGAGACGTTCGTTCATCCAGCACAAAGGGAACGGGTTGCAGGAGAAACACTTACTCTGGTTTCTGAGACTGTTTCCTAGTGCCGGTTTGAAGTGCCTGCCGTTTTCACTGTAAAACCGGGTTGGAGCTTGAACTTCCCCATATATATGTATGGAAAGGAGTTTGCAAGTGAAAAGAAACTTTGTGTTCCCTTCAAGCTAGGTGAAGGACGGCTTTCACACACACTTATCTCTCAGAACTGAGCATGTGGAGAGACGTTCGTTCATGCAGCACAAAGGGAACGGGTTGCAGGAGAATCACTTACTCTGGTTTCTCAGTCTGTTTCCTAGTGCCGGTTTGAAGTGCCTGCCGTTTTCACTGTAAAACCGGGTTGGAGCTTGAACTTCCCCATATATATGTATGGAAAGGAGTTTGCAAGTGAAAAGAAACTTTGTGTTCCCTTCAAGCTAGGTGAAGGACGGCTTTCACACACACTTATCTCTCAGAACTGAGCATGTGGAGAGACGTTCTTTCATCCAGCACAAAGGGACCGGGTTGCAGGAGAAACACGTACTCTGGTTTCTCAGTCTGTTTCCTAGTGCCTGTTTGAAGTGCCTGCCGTTTTCACTGTAAAACCGGCCTGGAGCTTGAACCTCCCCATATATATGTATGGAGTGGAGTTTGCAACTGAAAAGAAAATTTGTGTTCCCTTCAAGCTAAGTGAAGGACGGCTTTCACACACACTTATCTCTCAGAACTGAGCATGTGGAGAGACGTTCGTTCATCCAGCACAAAGGGAACTGGTTGCAGGAGAAACACTTACTCTGGTTTCTGAGTCTGCGTCCTGTGCCGGTTTGAAGTGCCTGCCGTTTTCACTGTAAAACCGGCCTGGAGCTTGAACTTCCCCATATATATGTATGGAAAGGAGTTTGCAAGTGAAAAGAAACTTTGTGTTCCCTTCAAGCTAGGTGAAGGACGGCTTTCACACACACTTATCTCTCAGAACTGAGCATGTGGAGAGACGTTCGTTCATCCAGCACAAAGTGAACGGGTTGCAGGAGAATCACTTACTCTGGTTTCTCAGTCTGTTTCCTAGTGCCGGTTTGAAGTGCCTGCTGTTTCACTGTAAAACCGGCCTGGAGCTTGAACCTCCCCATATATATGTATGGAAAGGAGTTTGCAAGTGAAAAGAAACTTTGTGTTCCCTTCAAGCTAGGTGAAGGACGGCTTTCACACACACTTATCTCTCAGAACTGAGCATGTGGAGAGACGTTCGTTCATCCAGCACAAAGGGAACTGGTTGCAGGAGAAACACTTACTCTGGTTTCTGAGTCTGCGTCCTGTGCCGGTTTGAAGTGCCTGCCGTTTTCACTGTAAAACCGGGTTGGAGCTTGAACCTCCCCATATATATGTATGTAGTGGATTTTGCAAGTGAAAAGAAACTTTGTGTTCTCTTCAAGCTAGCTGAAGGACGGCTTTCACACACACTTATCTCTCAGAACTGAGCATGTGGAGAGACGTTCGTTCATCCAGCACAAAGGGAATGGGATGCAGGAGAAACACTTACTCTGGTTTCTCAGTCTGTTTCCTAATGCCGGTTTGAAGTGCCTGCCGTTTTCACTGTAAAACCGGCCTGGAGCTTGAACCTCCCCATATATATGTATGGAGTGGAGTTTGCAAGTGAAAAGAAACTTTGTGTTCCCTTCAAGCTAGGTGAAGGACGGCTTTCACACACACTTATCTCTCAGAACTGAGCATGTGGAGAGACGTTCGTTCATCCAGCACATAGGGAACGGGTTGCAGGAGAAACACTTAGTCTGGTTTCTCAGTCTGTTTCCTAGTGCCGGTTTGAAGTGCCTGCCGTTTTCACTGTAAAACCGGCCTGGAGCTTGAACCTCCCCATATATATGTATGGAGTGGGGTTTGCAACTGAAAAGAAACTTTGTGTTCCCTTCAAGCTAGGTGAAGGACGGCTTTCACGCACACTTATCTCTCAGAACTGAGCATGTGGAGAGACGTTCGTTCATCCAGCACAAAGGGAATGGGATGCAGGAGAAACACTTACTATGGTTTCTCAGTCTGTTTCCTAATGCCGGTTTGAAGTGCCTGCCGTTTTCACTGTAAAACCGGCCTGGAGCTTGAACCTCCCCATATATATGTATGGAGTGGAGTTTGCAAGTGAAAAGAAACTTTGTGTTCCCTTCAAGCTAGGTGAAGGACGGCTTTCACACACACTTATCTCTCAGAACTGAGCATGTGGAGAGACGTTCGTTCATGCAGCACAAAGGGAACGGGTTGCAGGAGAATCACTTACTCTGGTTTCTCAGTCTGTTTCCTAGTGCCGGTTTGAAGTGCCTGCCGTTTTCACTGTAAAACCGGGTTGGAGCTTGAACCTCCCCATATATATGTATGGAGTGGAGTTTGCAAGTGAAAAGAAACTTTGTGTTCCCTTCAAGCTAGGTGAAGGACGGCTTTCACACACACTTATCTCTCAGAACTGAGCATGTGGAGAGACGTTCGTTCATGCAGCACAAAGGGAACGGGTTGCAGGAGAATCACTTACTCTGGTTTCTCAGTCTGTTTCCTAGTGCCGGTTTGAAGTGCCTGCCGTTTTCACTGTAAAACCGGGTTGGAGCTTGAACTTCCCCATATATATGTATGGAAAGGAGTTTGCAAGTGAAAAGAAACTTTGTGTTCCCTTCAAGCTAGGTGAAGGACGGCTTTCACACACACTTATCTCTCAGAACTGAGCATGTGGAGAGACGTTCTTTCATCCAGCACAAAGGGACCGGGTTGCAGGAGAAACACGTACTCTGGTTTCTCAGTCTGTTTCCTAGTGCCGGTTTGAAGTGCCTGCCGTTTTCACTGTAAAACCGGCCTGGAGCTTGAACCTCCCCATATATATGTATGGAGTGGAGTTTGCAACTGAAAAGAAAATTTGTGTTCCCTTCAAGCTAAGTGAAGGACGGCTTTCACACACACTTATCTCTCAGAACTGAGCATGTGGAGAGACGTTCGTTCATCCAGCACAAAGGGAACTGGTTGCAGGAGAAACACTTACTCTGGTTTCTGAGTCTGCGTCCTGTGCCGGTTTGAAGTGCCTGCCGTTTTCACTGTAAAACCGGCCTGGAGCTTGAACTTCCCCATATATATGTATGGAAAGGAGTTTGCAAGTGAAAAGAAACTTTGTGTTCCCTTCAAGCTAGGTGAAGGACGGCTTTCACACACACTTATCTCTCAGAACTGAGGATGTGGAGAGACGTTCGTTCATCCAGCACAAAGTGAACGGGTTGCAGGAGAATCACTTACTCTGGTTTCTCAGTCTGTTTCCTAGTGCCGGTTTGAAGTGCCTGCTGTTTCACTGTAAAACCGGCCTGGAGCTTGAACCTCCCCATATATATGTATGGAAAGGAGTTTGCAAGTGAAAAGAAACTTTGTGTTCCCTTCAAGCTAGGTGAAGGACGGCTTTCACACACACTTATCTCTCAGAACTGAGCATGTGGAGAGACGTTCGTTCATCCAGCACAAAGGGAACGGGTTGCAGGAGAAACACTTACTCTGGTTTCTCAGTCTGTTTCCTAGTGCCGGTTTGAAGTGCCTGCCGTTTTCACTGTAAAACCGGGTTGGAGCTTGAACCTCTCCATATATATGTATGTAGTGGATTTTGCAAGTGAAAAGAAACTTTGTGTTCCCTTCAAGCTAGGTGAAGGACGGCTTTCACACACACTTATCTCTCAGAACTGAGCATGTGGAGAGACGTTCGTTCATCCAGCACAAAGGGAATGGGATGCAGGAGAAACACTTACTCTGGTTTCTCAGTCTGTTTCCTAATGCCGGTTTGAAGTGCCTGCCGTTTTCACTGTAAAACCGGCCTGGAGCTTGAACCTCCCCATATATATGTATGGAGTGGAGTTTGCAAGTGAAAAGAAACTTTGTGTTCCCTTCAAGCTAGGTGAAGGACGGCTTTCACACACACTTATCTCTCAGAACTGAGCATGTGGAGAGACGTTCGTTCATGCAGCACAAAGGGAACGGGTTGCAGGAGAATCACTTACTCTGGTTTCTCAGTCTGTTTCCTAGTGCCGGTTTGAAGTGCCTGCCGTTTTCACTGTAAAACCGGGTTGGAGCTTGAACTTCCCCATATATATGTATGGAAAGGAGTTTGCAAGTGAAAAGAAACTTTGTGTTCCCTTCAAGCTAGGTGAAGGACGGCTTTCACACACACTTATCTCTCAGAACTGAGCATGTGGAGAGACGTTCTTTCATCCAGCACAAAGGGACCGGGTTGCAGGAGAAACACGTACTCTGGTTTCTCAGTCTGTTTCCTAGTGCCGGTTTGAAGTGCCTGCCGTTTTCACTGTAAAACCGGCCTGGAGCTTGAACCTCCCCATATATATGTATGGAGTGGAGTTTGCAACTGAAAAGAAAATTTGTGTTCCCTTCAAGCTAAGTGAAGGACGGCTTTCACACACACTTATCTCTCAGAACTGAGCATGTGGAGAGACGTTCGTTCATCCAGCACAAAGGGAACTGGTTGCAGGAGAAACACTTACTCTGGTTTCTGAGTCTGCGTCCTGTGCCGGTTTGAAGTGCCTGCCGTTTTCACTGTAAAACCGGCCTGGAGCTTGAACTTCCCCATATATATGTATGGAAAGGAGTTTGCAAGTGAAAAGAAACTTTGTGTTCCCTTCAAGCTAGGTGAAGGACGGCTTTCACACACACTTATCTCTCAGAACTGAGCATGTGGAGAGACGTTCGTTCATCCAGCACAAAGTGAACGGGTTGCAGGAGAATCACTTACTCTGGTTTCTCAGTCTGTTTCCTAGTGCCGGTTTGAAGTGCCTGCTGTTTCACTGTAAAACTGGCCTGGAGTTTGAACCTCCCCATATATATGTATGGAGTGGAGTTTGCAAGTGAAAAGAAACTTTGTGTTCCCTTCAAGCTAGGTGAAGGACGGCTTTCACACACACTTATCTCTCAGAACTGAGCATGTGGAGAGACGTTCGTTCATCCAGCACAAAGGGAACGGGTTGCAGGAGAAACACTTACTCTGGTTTCTCAGTCTGTTTCCTAGTGCCGGTTTGAAGTGCCTGCCGTTTTCACTGTAAAACCGGCCTGGAGCTTGAACCTCCCCTAGATATGTATGGAGTGGAGTTTGCAACTGAAAAGAAACTTTGTGTTCCCTTCAAGCTAGGTGAAGGACGGCTTTCACACACACTTATCTCTCAGAACTTAGCATGTGGAGAGACGTTCGTTCATCCAGCACAAAGGGAATGGGATGCAGGAGGAACACTTACTCTGGTTTCTCAGTCTGTTTCCTAATGCCGGTTTGAAGTGCCTGCCGTTTTCACAGTAAAACCGGGTTGGAGCTTTAACCTACCCATATATATGTATGGAAAGTAGTTTACAACTGAAAAGAAACTTTGTGTTCCCTTCAAGCTAGGTGAAGGACGGCTTTCACACACACTTATCTCTCAGAACTGAGCATGTGGAGAGACGTTCGTTCATCCAGCACAAAGGGAACGGGTTGCAGGAGAAACACTTACTCTGGTTTCTGAGACTGTTTCCTAGTGCCGGTTTGAAGTGCCTGCCGTTTTCACTGTAAAACCGGGTTGGAGCTTGAACTTCCCCATATATATGTATGGAAAGGAGTTTGCAAGTGAAAAGAAACTTTGTGTTCCCTTCAAGCTAGGTGAAGGACGGCTTTCACACACACTTATCTCTCAGAACTGAGCATGTGGAGAGACGTTCGTTCATGCAGCACAAAGGGAACGGGTTGCAGGAGAATCACTTACTCTGGTTTCTCAGTCTGTTTCCTAGTGCCGGTTTGAAGTGCCTGCCGTTTTCACTGTAAAACCGGGTTGGAGCTTGAACTTCCCCATATATATGTATGGAAAGGAGTTTGCAAGTGAAAAGAAACTTTGTGTTCCCTTCAAGCTAGGTGAAGGACGGCTTTCACACACACTTATCTCTCAGAACTGAGCATGTGGAGAGACGTTCTTTCATCCAGCACAAAGGGACCGGGTTGCAGGAGAAACACGTACTCTGGTTTCTCAGTCTGTTTCCTAGTGCCTGTTTGAAGTGCCTGCCGTTTTCACTGTAAAACCGGCCTGGAGCTTGAACCTCCCCATATATATGTATGGAGTGGAGTTTGCAACTGAAAAGAAAATTTGTGTTCCCTTCAAGCTAAGTGAAGGACGGCTTTCACACACACTTATCTCTCAGAACTGAGCATGTGGAGAGACGTTCGTTCATCCAGCACAAAGGGAACTGGTTGCAGGAGAAACACTTACTCTGGTTTCTGAGTCTGCGTCCTGTGCCGGTTTGAAGTGCCTGCCGTTTTCACTGTAAAACCGGCCTGGAGCTTGAACTTCCCCATATATATGTATGGAAAGGAGTTTGCAAGTGAAAAGAAACTTTGTGTTCCCTTCAAGCTAGGTGAAGGACGGCTTTCACACACACTTATCTCTCAGAACTGAGCATGTGGAGAGACGTTCGTTCATCCAGCACAAAGTGAACGGGTTGCAGGAGAATCACTTACTCTGGTTTCTCAGTCTGTTTCCTAGTGCCGGTTTGAAGTGCCTGCTGTTTCACTGTAAAACCGGCCTGGAGCTTGAACCTCCCCATATATATGTATGGAAAGGAGTTTGCAAGTGAAAAGAAACTTTGTGTTCCCTTCAAGCTAGGTGAAGGACGGCTTTCACACACACTTATCTCTCAGAACTGAGCATGTGGAGAGACGTTCGTTCATCCAGCACAAAGGGAACTGGTTGCAGGAGAAACACTTACTCTGGTTTCTGAGTCTGCGTCCTGTGCCGGTTTGAAGTGCCTGCCGTTTTCACTGTAAAACCGGGTTGGAGCTTGAACCTCCCCATATATATGTATGTAGTGGATTTTGCAAGTGAAAAGAAACTTTGTGTTCCCTTCAAGCTAGCTGAAGGACGGCTTTCACACACACTTATCTCTCAGAACTGAGCATGTGGAGAGACGTTCGTTCATCCAGCACAAAGGGAATGGGATGCAGGAGAAACACTTACTCTGGTTTCTCAGTCTGTTTCCTAATGCCGGTTTGAAGTGCCTGCCGTTTTCACTGTAAAACCGGCCTGGAGCTTGAACCTCCCCATATATATGTATGGAGTGGAGTTTGCAAGTGAAAAGAAACTTTGTGTTCCCTTCAAGCTAGGTGAAGGACGGCTTTCACACACACTTATCTCTCAGAACTGAGCATGTGGAGAGACGTTCGTTCATCCAGCACATAGGGAACGGGTTGCAGGAGAAACACTTAGTCTGGTTTCTCAGTCTGTTTCCTAGTGCCGGTTTGAAGTGCCTGCCGTTTTCACTGTAAAACCGGCCTGGAGCTTGAACCTCCCCATATATATGTATGGAGTGGGGTTTGCAACTGAAAAGAAACTTTGTGTTCCCTTCAAGCTAGGTGAAGGACGGCTTTCACGCACACTTATCTCTCAGAACTGAGCATGTGGAGAGACGTTCGTTCATCCAGCACAAAGGGAACGGGTTGCAGGAGATACACTTACTCTGGTTTCTGAGTCTGTTTCCTAGTGCCGGTTTGAAGTGCCTGCCGTTTTCACTGTAAAACCGGCCTGGAGCTTGAACCTCCCCATATATATGTATGGAGTGGAGTTTGCAAGTGAAAAGAAACTTTGTGTTCCCTTCAAGCTAGGTGAAGGACGGCTTTCACACACACTTATCTCTCAGAACTGAGCATGTGGAGAGACGTTCGTTCATCCATCACAAAGGGAATGGCATGCAGGAGGAACCCTTACTCTGGTTTCTCAGTCTGTTTCCTAGTGCCGGTTTGAAGTGCCTGCCTTTTTCACTGTAAAACCGTGTTGGAGCTTTAACCTACCCATATATATGTATGGAAAGAAGTTTACAACTGAAAAGAAACTTTGTGTTCCCTTCAAGCTAGGTGAAGGACGGCTTTCACACACACTTATCTCTCAGAACTGAGCATGTGGAGAGACGTTCGTTCATCCAGCACATAGGGAACGGGTTGCAGGAGAAACACTTACTCTGGTTTCTCAGTCTGTTTCCTAATGCCGGTTTGAAGTGCCTGCCGTTTTCACTGTAAAACCGGGTTGGAGCTTTAACCTACCCATATATATGTATGGAGTGGAGTTTGCAAGTGAAAAGAAACTTTGTGTTCCCTTCAAGCTAGGTGAAGGACGGCTTTCACACACACTTATCTCTCAGAAATGAGCATGTGGAGAGACGTTCGTTCATCCAGCACAAAGGGAACGGGTTGCAGGAGAAACACTTACTCTGGTTTCTCAGTCTGTTTCCTAGTGCCGGTTTGAGGTGCCTGCCGTTTTCACTGTAAAACCGGCCTGGAGCTTGAACCTCCCTATATATATGTATGGAGTGGAGTTTGCAACTGAAAAGAAACTTTGTGTTCCCTTCGAGCTAGGTGAAGGACGGCTTTCACACACACTTATCTCTCAGAACTGAGCATGTGGAGAGACGTTCGTTCATCCAGCACAAAGGGAACGGGTTGCAGGAGAAACACTTACTCTGGTTTCTCAGTCTGCTTCCTAGTGCCGGTTTGAAGTGCCTGCTGTTTCACTGTAAAACCGGGTTGGAGCTTGAACCTCCCCATATATATGTATGGAGTGGAGTTTGCAAGTGAAAAGAAACTTTGTGTTCCCTTCAAGCTAGGTGAAGGACGGCTTTCACACACACTTATCTCTCAGAACTGAGCATGTGGAGAGACGTTCGTTCATCCAGCACAAAGGGAACGGGTTGCAGGAGAAACACTTACTCTGTTTTCTCAGTCTGTTTCCTAGTGCCGGTTTGAATTGCCTGCCGTTTTCACTGTAACACCGGGTTTGAGCTTGAACCTCCCCATATATATGTATGGAGTGGAGTTTGCAAGTGAAAAGAAACTTTGTGTTCCCTTCAAGCTAGGTGAAGGACGGCTTTCACACACACTTATCTCTCAGAACTGAGCATGTGGAGAGACGTTCGTTCATCCAGCACAAAGGGAACGGGTTGCAGGAGAAACACTTACTCTGGTTTCTCAGTCTGTTTCCTAGTGCCGGTTTGAAGTGCCTGCCGTTTTCACTGTAAAACCGGGTTGGAGCTTGAACCTCCCCATATATATGTATGTAGTGGATTTTGCAAGTGAAAAGAAAGTTTGTGTTCCCTTCAAGCTAGGTGAAGGACGGCTTTCACACACACTTATCTCTCAGAACTGAGCATGTGGAGAGACGTTCGTTCATGCAGCACAAAGGGAACGGGTTGCAGGAGAATCACTTACTCTGGTTTCTCAGTCTGTTTCCTAGTGCCGGTTTGAAGTGCCTGCCGTTTTCACTGTAAAACCGGGTTGGAGCTTGAACCTCCCCATATATATGTATGGAGTGGAGTTTGCAAGTGAAAAGAAACTTTGTGTTCCCTTCAAGCTAGGTGAAGGACGGCTTTCACACACACTTATCTCTCAGAACTGAGCATGTGGAGAGACGTTCGTTCATGCAGCACAAAGGGAACGGGTTGCAGGAGAATCACTTACTCTGGTTTCTCAGTCTGTTTCCTAGTGCCGGTTTGAAGTGCCTGCCGTTTTCACTGTAAAACCGGGTTGGAGCTTGAACTTCCCCATATATATGTATGGAAAGGAGTTTGCAAGTGAAAAGAAACTTTGTGTTCCCTTCAAGCTAGGTGAAGGACGGCTTTCACACACACTTATCTCTCAGAACTGAGCATGTGGAGAGACGTTCTTTCATCCAGCACAAAGGGACCGGGTTGCAGGAGAAACACGTACTCTGGTTTCTCAGTCTGTTTCCTAGTGCCGGTTTGAAGTGCCTGCCGTTTTCACTGTAAAACCGGCCTGGAGCTTGAACCTCCCCATATATATGTATGGAGTGGAGTTTGCAACTGAAAAGAAAATTTGTGTTCCCTTCAAGCTAAGTGAAGGACGGCTTTCACACACACTTATCTCTCAGAACTGAGCATGTGGAGAGACGTTCGTTCATCCAGCACAAAGGGAACTGGTTGCAGGAGAAACACTTACTCTGGTTTCTGAGTCTGCGTCCTGTGCCGGTTTGAAGTGCCTGCCGTTTTCACTGTAAAACCGGCCTGGAGCTTGAACTTCCCCATATATATGTATGGAAAGGAGTTTGCAAGTGAAAAGAAACTTTGTGTTCCCTTCAAGCTAGGTGAAGGACGGCTTTCACACACACTTATCTCTCAGAACTGAGGATGTGGAGAGACGTTCGTTCATCCAGCACAAAGTGAACGGGTTGCAGGAGAATCACTTACTCTGGTTTCTCAGTCTGTTTCCTAGTGCCGGTTTGAAGTGCCTGCTGTTTCACTGTAAAACCGGCCTGGAGCTTGAACCTCCCCATATATATGTATGGAAAGGAGTTTGCAAGTGAAAAGAAACTTTGTGTTCCCTTCAAGCTAGGTGAAGGACGGCTTTCACACACACTTATCTCTCAGAACTGAGCATGTGGAGAGACGTTCGTTCATCCAGCACAAAGGGAACGGGTTGCAGGAGAAACACTTACTCTGGTTTCTCAGTCTGTTTCCTAGTGCCGGTTTGAAGTGCCTGCCGTTTTCACTGTAAAACCGGGTTGGAGCTTGAACCTCTCCATATATATGTATGTAGTGGATTTTGCAAGTGAAAAGAAACTTTGTGTTCCCTTCAAGCTAGGTGAAGGACGGCTTTCACACACACTTATCTCTCAGAACTGAGCATGTGGAGAGACGTTCGTTCATCCAGCACAAAGGGAATGGGATGCAGGAGAAACACTTACTCTGGTTTCTCAGTCTGTTTCCTAATGCCGGTTTGAAGTGCCTGCCGTTTTCACTGTAAAACCGGCCTGGAGCTTGAACCTCCCCATATATATGTATGGAGTGGAGTTTGCAACTGAAAAGAAAATTTGTGTTCCCTTCAAGCTAGGTGAAGGACGGCTTTCACACACACTTATCTCTCAGAACTGAGCATGTGGAGAGACGTTCGTTCATGCAGCACAAAGGGAACGGGTTGCAGGAGAATCACTTACTCTGGTTTCTCAGTCTGTTTCCTAGTGCCGGTTTGAAGTGCCTGCCGTTTTCACTGTAAAACCGGGTTGGAGCTTGAACTTCCCCATATATATGTATGGAAAGGAGTTTGCAAGTGAAAAGAAACTTTGTGTTCCCTTCAAGCTAGGTGAAGGACGGCTTTCACACACACTTATCTCTCAGAACTGAGCATGTGGAGAGACGTTCTTTCATCCAGCACAAAGGGACCGGGTTGCAGGAGAAACACGTACTCTGGTTTCTCAGTCTGTTTCCTAGTGCCGGTTTGAAGTGCCTGCCGTTTTCACTGTAAAACCGGCCTGGAGCTTGAACCTCCCCATATATATGTATGGAGTGGAGTTTGCAACTGAAAAGAAAATTTGTGTTCCCTTCAAGCTAAGTGAAGGACGGCTTTCACACACACTTATCTCTCAGAACTGAGCATGTGGAGAGACGTTCGTTCATCCAGCACAAAGGGAACTGGTTGCAGGAGAAACACTTACTCTGGTTTCTGAGTCTGCGTCCTGTGCCGGTTTGAAGTGCCTGCCGTTTTCACTGTAAAACCGGCCTGGAGCTTGAACTTCCCCATATATATGTATGGAAAGGAGTTTGCAAGTGAAAAGAAACTTTGTGTTCCCTTCAAGCTAGGTGAAGGACGGCTTTCACACACACTTATCTCTCAGAACTGAGCATGTGGAGAGACGTTCGTTCATCCAGCACAAAGTGAACGGGTTGCAGGAGAATCACTTACTCTGGTTTCTCAGTCTGTTTCCTAGTGCCGGTTTGAAGTGCCTGCTGTTTCACTGTAAAACTGGCCTGGAGTTTGAACCTCCCCATATATATGTATGGAGTGGAGTTTGCAAGTGAAAAGAAACTTTGTGTTCCCTTCAAGCTAGGTGAAGGACGGCTTTCACACACACTTATCTCTCAGAACTGAGCATGTGGAGAGACGTTCGTTCATCCAGCACAAAGGGAACGGGTTGCAGGAGAAACACTTACTCTGGTTTCTCAGTCTGTTTCCTAGTGCCGGTTTGAAGTGCCTGCCGTTTTCACTGTAAAACCGGCCTGGAGCTTGAACCTCCCCTAGATATGTATGGAGTGGAGTTTGCAACTGAAAAGAAACTTTGTGTTCCCTTCAAGCTAGGTGAAGGACGGCTTTCACACACACTTATCTCTCAGAACTTAGCATGTGGAGAGACGTTCGTTCATCCAGCACAAAGGGAATGGGATGCAGGAGGAACACTTACTCTGGTTTCTCAGTCTGTTTCCTAATGCCGGTTTGAAGTGCCTGCCGTTTTCACAGTAAAACCGGGTTGGAGCTTTAACCTACCCATATATATGTATGGAAAGTAGTTTACAACTGAAAAGAAACTTTGTGTTCCCTTCAAGCTAGGTGAAGGACGGCTTTCACACACACTTATCTCTCAGAACTGAGCATGTGGAGAGACGTTCGTTCATCCAGCACAAAGGGAACGGGTTGCAGGAGAAACACTTACTCTGGTTTCTGAGACTGTTTCCTAGTGCCGGTTTGAAGTGCCTGCCGTTTTCACTGTAAAACCGGGTTGGAGCTTGAACTTCCCCATATATATGTATGGAAAGGAGTTTGCAAGTGAAAAGAAACTTTGTGTTCCCTTCAAGCTAGGTGAAGGACGGCTTTCACACACACTTATCTCTCAGAACTGAGCATGTGGAGAGACGTTCGTTCATGCAGCACAAAGGGAACGGGTTGCAGGAGAATCACTTACTCTGGTTTCTCAGTCTGTTTCCTAGTGCCGGTTTGAAGTGCCTGCCGTTTTCACTGTAAAACCGGGTTGGAGCTTGAACTTCCCCATATATATGTATGGAAAGGAGTTTGCAAGTGAAAAGAAACTTTGTGTTCCCTTCAAGCTAGGTGAAGGACGGCTTTCACACACACTTATCTCTCAGAACTGAGCATGTGGAGAGACGTTCTTTCATCCAGCACAAAGGGACCGGGTTGCAGGAGAAACACGTACTCTGGTTTCTCAGTCTGTTTCCTAGTGCCTGTTTGAAGTGCCTGCCGTTTTCACTGTAAAACCGGCCTGGAGCTTGAACCTCCCCATATATATGTATGGAGTGGAGTTTGCAACTGAAAAGAAAATTTGTGTTCCCTTCAAGCTAAGTGAAGGACGGCTTTCACACACACTTATCTCTCAGAACTGAGCATGTGGAGAGACGTTCGTTCATCCAGCACAAAGGGAACTGGTTGCAGGAGAAACACTTACTCTGGTTTCTGAGTCTGCGTCCTGTGCCGGTTTGAAGTGCCTGCCGTTTTCACTGTAAAACCGGCCTGGAGCTTGAACTTCCCCATATATATGTATGGAAAGGAGTTTGCAAGTGAAAAGAAACTTTGTGTTCCCTTCAAGCTAGGTGAAGGACGGCTTTCACACACACTTATCTCTCAGAACTGAGCATGTGGAGAGACGTTCGTTCATCCAGCACAAAGTGAACGGGTTGCAGGAGAATCACTTACTCTGGTTTCTCAGTCTGTTTCCTAGTGCCGGTTTGAAGTGCCTGCTGTTTCACTGTAAAACCGGCCTGGAGCTTGAACCTCCCCATATATATGTATGGAAAGGAGTTTGCAAGTGAAAAGAAACTTTGTGTTCCCTTCAAGCTAGGTGAAGGACGGCTTTCACACACACTTATCTCTCAGAACTGAGCATGTGGAGAGACGTTCGTTCATCCAGCACAAAGGGAACGGGTTGCAGGAGAAACACTTACTCTGGTTTCTCAGTCTGTTTCCTAGTGCCGGTTTGAAGTGCCTGCCGTTTTCACTGTAAAACCGGGTTGGAGCTTGAACCTCCCCATATATATGTATGTAGTGGATTTTGCAAGTGAAAAGAAACTTTGTGTTCCCTTCAAGCTAGGTGAAGGACGGCTTTCACACACACTTATCTCTCAGAACTGAGCATGTGGAGAGACGTTCGTTCATCCAGCACAAAGGGAATGGGATGCAGGAGAAACACTTACTCTGGTTTCTCAGTCTGTTTCCTAATGCCGGTTTGAAGTGCCTGCCGTTTTCACTGTAAAACCGGCCTGGAGCTTGAACCTCCCCATATATATGTATGGAGTGGAGTTTGCAAGTGAAAAGAAACTTTGTGTTCCCTTCAAGCTAGGTGAAGGACGGCTTTCACACACACTTATCTCTCAGAACTGAGCATGTGGAGAGACGTTCGTTCATGCAGCACAAAGGGAACGGGTTGCAGGAGAATCACTAACTCTGGTTTCTCAGTCTGTTTCCTAGTGCCGGTTTGAAGTGCCTGCCGTTTTCACTGTAAAACCGGGTTGGAGCTTGAACTTCCCCATATATATGTATGGAAAGGAGTTTGCAAGTGAAAAGAAACTTTGTGTTCCCTTCAAGCTAGGTGAAGGACGGCTTTCACACACACTTATCTCTCAGAACTGAGCATGTGGAGAGACGTTCGTTTATGCAGCACAAAGGGAACGGGTTGCAGGAGAATCACTTACTCTGGTTTCTCAGTCTGTTTCCTAGTGCCGGTTTGAAGTGCCTGCCGTTTTCACTGTAAAACCGGGTTGGAGCTTGAACCTCCCCATATATATGTATGGAGTGGAGTTTGCAAGTGAAAAGAAACTTTGTGTTCCCTTCAAGCTAGGTGAAGGACGGCTTTCACACACACTTATCTCTCAGAACTGAGCATGTGGAGAGACGTTCGTTCATGCAGCACAAAGGGAACGGGTTGCAGGAGAATCACTTACTCTGGTTTCTCAGTCTGTTTCCTAGTGCCGGTTTGAAGTGCCTGCCGTTTTCACTGTAAAACCGGGTTGGAGCTTGAACTTCCCCATATATATGTATGGAAAGGAGTTTGCAAGTGAAAAGAAACTTTGTGTTCCCTTCAAGCTAGGTGAAGGACGGCTTTCACACACACTTATCTCTCAGAACTGAGCATGTGGAGAGACGTTCTTTCATCCAGCACAAAGGGACCGGGTTGCAGGAGAAACACGTACTCTGGTTTCTCAGTCTGTTTCCTAGTGCCGGTTTGAAGTGCCTGCCGTTTTCACTGTAAAACCGGCCTGGAGCTTGAACCTCCCCATATATATGTATGGAGTGGAGTTTGCAACTGAAAAGAAAATTTGTGTTCCCTTCAAGCTAAGTGAAGGACGGCTTTCACACACACTTATCTCTCAGAACTGAGCATGTGGAGAGACGTTCGTTCATCCAGCACAAAGGGAACTGGTTGCAGGAGAAACACTTACTCTGGTTTCTGAGTCTGCGTCCTGTGCCGGTTTGAAGTGCCTGCCGTTTTCACTGTAAAACCGGCCTGGAGCTTGAACCTCCCTATATATATGTATGGAGTGGAGTTTGCAACTGAAAAGAAACTTTGTGTTCCCTTCAAGCTAGGTGAAGGACGGCTTTCACACACACTTATCTCTCAGAACTGAGCATGTGGAGAGACGTTCGTTCATCCAGCACAAAGTGAACGGGTTGCAGGAGAATCACTTACTCTGGTTTCTCAGTCTGTTTCCTAGTGCCGGTTTGAAGTGCCTGCTGTTTCACTGTAAAACCGGCCTGGAGTTTGAACCTCCCCATATATATGTATGGAGTGGAGTTTGCAAGTGAAAAGAAACTTTGTGTTCCCTTCAAGCTAGGTGAAGGACGGCTTTCACACACACTTATCTCTCAGAACTGAGCATGTGGAGAGACGTTCGTTCATCCAGCACAAAGGGAACGGGTTGCAGGAGAAACACTTACTCTGGTTTCTCAGTCTGTTTCCTAGTGCCGGTTTGAAGTGCCTGCCGTTTTCACTGTAAAACCGGCCTGGAGCTTGAACCTCCCCTAGATATGTATGGAGTGGAGTTTGCAACTGAAAAGAAACTTTGTGTTCCCTTCAAGCTAGGTGAAGGACGGCTTTCACACACACTTATCTCTCAGAACTTAGCATGTGGAGAGACGTTCGTTCATCCAGCACAAAGGGAATGGGATGCAGGAGGAACACTTACTCTGGTTTCTCAGTCTGTTTCCTAATGCCGGTTTGAAGTGCCTGCCGTTTTCACAGTAAAACCGGGTTGGAGCTTTAACCTACCCATATATATGCATGGAAAGTAGTTTACAACTGAAAAGAAACTTTGTGTTCCCTTCAAGCTAGGTGAAGGACGGCTTTCACACACACTTATCTCTCAGAACTGAGCATGTGGAGAGACGTTCGTTCATCCAGCACAAAGGGAACGGGTTGCAGGAGAAACACTTACTCTGGTTTCTGAGACTGTTTCCTAGTGCCGGTTTGAAGTGCCTGCCGTTTTCACTGTAAAACCGGGTTGGAGCTTGAACCTCCCCGTATATATGTATGGAGTGGAGTTTGCAAGTGAAAAGAAACTTTGTGTTCCCTTCAAGCTAGGTGAAGGACGGCTTTCACACACACTTATCTCTCAGAACTGAGCATGTGGAGAGACGTTCGTTCATCCAGCACATAGGGACCGGGTTGCAGGAGAAACACTTACTCTGGTTTCTCAGTCTGTTTCCTAGTGCCGGTTTGAAGTGCCTGCCGTTTTCACTGTAAAACCGGCCTGGAGCTTGAACCTCCCCATATATATGTATGGAGTGGAGTTTGCAACTGAAAAGAAACTTTGTGTTCCCTTCAAGCTAAGTGAAGGACGGCTTTCACACACACTTATCTCTCAGAACTGAGCATGTGGAGAGACGTTCGTTCATCCAGCACAAAGGGAACGGGTTGCAGGAGAAACACTTACTCTGGTTTCTGAGTCTGTTTCCTAGTGCCGGTTTGAAGTGCCTGCCGTTTTCACTGTAAAACCGGCCTGGAGCTTGAACCTCCCCATATATATGTATGGAGTGGAGTTTGCAAGTGAAAAGAAACTTTGTGTTCCCTTCAAGCTAGGTGAAGGACGGCTTTCACACACACTTATCTCTCAGAACTGAGCATGTGGAGAGACGTTCGTTCATCCATCACAAAGGGAATAGGATGCAGGAGAAACACTTACTCTGGTTTCTCAGTCTGTTTCCTAGTGCCGGTTTGAAGTGCCTGCCGTTTTCACTGTAAAACCGGGTTGGAGCTTTAACCTACCCATATATATGTATGGAAAGAAGTTTACAACTGAAAAGAAACTTTGTGTTCCCTTCAAGCTAGGTGAAGGACGGCTTTCACACACACTTATCTCTCAGAACTGAGCAGGTGGAGAGACGTTCGTTCATCCAGCACATAGGGAACGGGTTACAGGAGAAACACTTACTCTGGTTTCTCAGTCTGTTTCCTAATGCCGGTTTGAAGTGCCTGCCGTTTTCACTGTAAAACCGGGTTGGAGCTTGAACCTCCCCATATATATGTATGGAGTGGAGTTTGCAAGTGAAAAGAAACTTTGTGTTCCCTTCAAGCTAGGTGAAGGACGGCTTTCACACACACTTATCTCTCAGAACTGAGCATGTGGAGAGACGTTCGTTCATCCAGCACATAGGGAACGGGTTGCAGGAGAAACACTTACTCTGGTTTCTCAGTCTGTTTCCTAGTGCCGGTTTGAAGTGCCTGCCGTTTTCACTGTAAAACCGGGTTGGAGCTTTAACCTACCCATATATATGTATGGAGTGGAGTTTGCAACTGAAAAGAAACTTTGTGTTCCCTTCAAGCTAGGTGAAGGACGGCTTTCACACACACTTATCTCTCAGAACTGAGCATGTGGAGAGACGTTCGTTCATCCAGCACAAAGGGAACGGGTTGCAGGAGAAACACTTACTCTGGTTTCTCAGTCTGTTTCAAGTGCCGGTTTGAATTGCCTGCCGTTTTCACTGTAAAACCGGCCTGGAGCTTGAACCTCCCCATATATATGTATGGAGTGGAGTTTGCAAGTGAATAGAAACTTTGTGTTCCCTTCAAGCTAGGTGAAGGACGGCTTTCACACACACTTATCTCTCAGAACTGAGCATGTGGAGAGACGTTCGTTCATCCAGCACAAAGGGAACGGGTTGCAGGAGAAACACTTACTCTGGTTTCTCAGTCTGTTTCCTAGTGCCGGTTTGAGGTGCCTGCCGTTTTCACTGTAAAACCGGCCTGGAGCTTGAACCTCCCTATATATATGTATGGAGTGGAGTTTGCAACTGAAAAGAAACTTTGTGTTCCCTTCGAGCTAGGTGAAGGACGGCTTTCACACACACTTATCTCTCAGAACTGAGCATGTGGAGAGACGTTCGTTCATCCAGCACAAAGGGAACGGGTTGCAGGAGAAACACTTACTCTGGTTTCTCAGTCTGCTTCCTAGTGCCGGTTTGAAGTGCCTGCTGTTTCACTGTAAAACCGGGTTGGAGCTTGAACCTCCCCATATATATGTATGGAGTGGAGTTTGCAAGTGAAAAGAAACTTTGTGTTCCCTTCAAGCTAGGTGAAGGACGGCTTTCACACACACTTATCTCTCAGAACTGAGCATGTGGAGAGACGTTCGTTCATCCAGCACAAAGGGAACGGGTTGCAGGAGAAACACTTACTCTGGTTTCTCAGTCTGTTTCCTAGTGCCGGTTTGAGGTGCCTGCCGTTTTCACTGTAAAACCGGCCTGGAGCTTGAACCTCCCTATATATATGTATGGAGTGGAGTTTGCAACTGAAAAGAAACTTTGTGTTCCCTTCGAGCTAGGTGAAGGACGGCTTTCACACACACTTATCTCTCAGAACTGAGCATGTGGAGAGACGTTCGTTCATCCAGCACAAAGGGAACGGGTTGCAGGAGAAACACTTACTCTGGTTTCTCAGTCTGTTTCCTAGTGCCGGTTTGAGGTGCCTGCCGTTTTCACTGTAAAACCAGCCTGGAGCTTGAACCTCCCTATATATATGTATGGAGTGGAGTTTGCAACTGAAAAGAAACTTTGTGTTCCCTTCGAGCTAGGTGAAGGACGGCTTTCACACACACTTATCTCTCAGAACTGAGCATGTGGAGAGACGTTCGTTCATCCAGCACAAAGGGAACGGGTTGCAGGAGAAACACTTACTCTGGTTTCTCAGTCTGCTTCCTAGTGCCGGTTTGAAGTGCCTGCTGTTTCACTGTAAAACCGGGTTGGAGCTTGAACCTCCCCATATATATGTATGGAGTGGAGTTTGCAAGTGAAAAGAAACTTTGTGTTCCCTTCAAGCTAGGTGAAGGACGGCTTTCACACACACTTATCTCTCAGAACTGAGCATGTGGAGAGACGTTCGTTCATCCAGCACAAAGGGAACGGGTTGCAGGAGAAACACTTACTCTGTTTTCTCAGTCTGTTTCCTAGTGCCGGTTTGAATTGCCTGCCGTTTTCACTGTAACACCGGGTTTGAGCTTGAACCTCCCCATATATATGTATGGAGTGGAGTTTGCAAGTGAAAAGAAACTTTGTGTTCCCTTCAAGCTAGGTGAAGGACGGCTTTCACACACACTTATCTCTCAGAACTGAGCATGTGGAGAGACGTTCGTTCATCCAGCACAAAGGGAACGGGTTGCAGGAGAAACACTTACTCTGGTTTCTCAGTCTGTTTCCTAGTGCCGGTTTGAAGTGCCTGCCGTTTTCACTGTAAAACCGGCCTGGAGCTTGAACCTCCCCATATATATGTATGTAGTGGATTTTGCAAGTGAAAAGAAACTTTGTGTTCCCTTCAAGCTAGGTGAAGGACGGCTTTCACACACACTTATCTCTCAGAACTGAGCATGTGGAGAGACGTTCGTTCATCCAGCACAAAGGGAATGGGATGCAGGAGAAACACTTACTCTGGTTTCTCAGTCTGTTTCCTAATGCCGGTTTGAAGTGCCTGCCGTTTTCACTGTAAAACCGGGTTGGAGCTTTAACCTACCCGTATATATGTATGGAAAGTAGTTTACACCTGAAAAGAAACTTTGTGTTCCCTTCAAGCTAGGTGAAGGACGGCTTTCACACACACTTATCTCTCAGAACTGAGCATGTGGAGAGACGTTCGTTCATCCAGCACAAAGGGAACGGGTTGCAGGAGAAACACTTACTCTGGTTTCTCAGTCTGTTTCCTAATGCCGGTTTGAAGTGCCTGCCGTTTTCACTGTAAAACCGGGTTGGAGATTTAACCTACCCATATATATGTATGGAAAGTAGTTTACAACTGAAAAGAAACTTTGTGTTCCCTTCAAGCTAGGTGAAGGACGGCTTTCACACACACTTATCTCTCAGAACTGAGCATGTGGAGAGACGTTCGTTCATCCAGCACAAAGGGAACGGGTTGCAGGAGAAACACTTACTCTGGTTTCTCAGTCTGTTTCCTAGTGCCGGTTTGAAGTGCCTGCCGTTTTCACTGTAAAACCGGGTTGGAGCTTGAACCTCCCCATATATATGTATGTAGTGGATTTTGCAAGTGAAAAGAAACTTTGTGTTCCCTTCAAGCTAGGTGAAGGACGGCTTTCACACACACTTGTCTCTCAGAACTGAGCATGTGGAGAGACGTTCGTTCATCCAGCACAAAGGGAACGGGTTGCAGGAGAATCACTTACTCTGGTTTCTCAGTCTGTTTCCTAGTGCCGGTTTGAAGTGCCTGCCGTTTTCACTGTAAAACCGGGTTGGAGCTTGAACTTCCCCATATATATGTATGGAAAGGAGTTTGCAAGTGAAAGGAAACTTTGTGTTCCCTTCAAGCTAGGTGAAGGACGGCTTTCACACACACTTATCTCTCAGAACTGAGCATGTGGAGAGACGTTCTTTCATCCAGCACAAAGGGACCGGGTTGCAGGAGAAACACGTACTCTGGTTTCTCAGTCTGTTTCCTAGTGCCGGTTTGAAGTGCCTGCCGTTTTCACTGTAAAACCGGCCTGGAGCTTGAACCTCCCCATATATATGTATGGAGTGGAGTTTGCAACTGAAAAGAAACTTTGTGTTCCCTTCAAGCTAGGTGAAGGACGGCTTTCACACACACTTATCTCTCAGAACTGAGCATGTGGAGAGACGTTCGTTCATCCAGCACAAAGGGAACGGGTTGCAGGAGAAACACTTACTCTGGTTTCTCAGTCTGTTTCCTAGTGCCGGTTTGAAGTGCCTGCCGTTTTCACTGTAAAACCGGCCTGGAGCTTGAACCTCCCCATATATATGTATGGAGTGGAGTTTGCAACTGAAAAGAAACTTTGTGTTCCCTTCAAGCTAGGTGAAGGACGGCTTTCACACACACTTATCTCTCAGAACTGAGCATGTGGAGAGACGTTCGTTCATCCAGCACAAAGGGAACGGGTTGCAGGAGAAACACTTACTCTGGTTTCTGAGTGTGTTTCCTAGTGCCGGTTTGAAGTGCCTGCCGTTTTCACTGTAAAACCGGCCTGGAGCTTGAACCTCCCCATATATATGTATGGAGTGGAGTTTGCAACTGAAAAGAAACTTTGTGTTCCCTTCAAGCTAGGTGAAGGACGGCTTTCACACACACTTATCTCTCAGAACTGAGCATGTGGAGAGACGTTCGTTCATCCAGCACAAAGGGAACGGGTTGCAGGAGAAACACTTACTCTGGTTTCTCAGTCTGCTTCCTAGTGCCGGTTTGAAGTGCCTGCTGTTTCACTGTAAAACCGGGTTGGAGCTTGAACCTCCCCATATATATGTATGGAGTGGAGTTTGCAAGTGAAAAGAAACTTTGTGTTCCCTTCAATCTAGGTGAAGGACGGCTTTCACACACACTTATCTCTCAGAACTGAGCATGTGGAGAGACGTTCGTTCATCCAGCACAATGGGAACGGGTTGCAGGGGAAACACTTACTCTGTTTTCTCAGTCTGTTTCCTAGTGCCGGTTTGAATTGCCTGCCGTTTTCACTGTAACACCGGGTTTGAGCTTGAACCTCCCCATATATATGTATGGAGTGGAGTTTGCAAGTGAAAAGAAACTTTGTGTTCCCTTTAAGCTAGGTGAAGGACGGCTTTCACACACACTTATCTCTCAGAACTGAGCATGTGGAGAGACGTTCGTTCATCCAGCACAAAGGGAATGGGATGCAGGAGAAACACTTACTCTGGTTTCTCAGTCTGTTTCAAGTGCCGGTTTGAAGTGCCTGCCGTTTTCACTGTAAAACCGGGTTGGAGCTTTAACCTACCCATATATATGTATGGAAAGTAGTTTACACCTGAAAAGAAACTTTGTGTTCCCTTCAAGCTAGGTGAAGGACGGCTTTCACACACACTTATCTCTCAGAACTGAGCATGTGGAGAGACGTTCGTTCATCCAGCACAAAGGGAACGGGTTGCAGGAGAAACACTTACTCTGGTTTCTCAGTCTGTTTCCTAGTGCCGGTTTGAAGTGCCTGCCGTTTTCACTGTAACACCGGGTTGGAGCTTGAACCTCCCCATATATATGTATGTAGTGGATTTTGCAAGTGAAAAGAAACTTTGTGTTCCCTTCAAGCTAGGTGAAGGACGGCTTTCACACACACTTATCTCTCAGAACTGAGCATGTGGAGAGACTTTCGTTCATCCAGCACAAAGGGAACGGGTTGCAGGAGAATCACTTACTCTGGTTTCTCAGTCTGTTTCCTAGTGCCGGTTTGAAGTGCCTGCCGTTTTCACTGTAAAACCGGGTTGGAGCTTGAACTTCCCCATATATATGTATGGAAAGGAGTTTACAAGTGAAAAGAAACTTTGTGTTCCCTTCAAGCTAGGTGAAGGACGGCTTTCACACACACTTATCTCTCAGAACTGAGCATGTGGTGAGACGTTCTTTCATCCAGCACAAAGGGACCGGGTTGCAGGAGAAACACGTACTCTGGTTTCTCAGTCTGTTTCCTAGTGCCGGTTTGAAGTGCCTGCCGTTTTCACTGTAAAACCGGCCTGGAGCTTGAACCTCCCCATATATATGTATGGAGTGGAGTTTGCAAGTGAAAAGAAACTTTGTGTTCCCTTCAAGCTAGGTGAAGGACGGCTTTCACACACACTTATCTCTCAGAACTGAGCATGTGGAGAGACGTTCGTTCATCCAGCACAAAGGGAACGGGTTGCAGGAGAAACACTTACTCTGGTTTCTCAGTCTGTTTCCTAGTGCCTGTTTGAAGTGCCTGCCGTTTTCACTGTAAAACCGGCCTGGAGCTTGAACCTCCCCATATATATGTACGGAGTGGAGTTTGCAACTGAAAAGAAACTTTGTGTTCCCTTCAAGCTAGGTGAAGGACGGCTTTCACACACACTTATCTCTCAGAACTGAGCATGTGGAGAGACGTTCGTTCATCCAGCACAAAGGGACCGGGTTGCAGGAGAAACACTTACTCTGGTTTCTCAGTCTGTTTCAAGTGCCGGTTTGAAGTGCCTGCCGTTTTCACTGTAAAACCGGCCTGGAGCTTGAACCTCCCCATATATATGTATGGAGTGGAGTTTGCAAGTGAAAAGAAACTTTGTGTTCCCTTCAAACTAGGTGAAGGACGGCTTTCACACACACTTATCTCTCAGAACTGAGCATGTGGAGAGACGTTCGTTCATCCAGCACAAAGGGAACGGGTTGCAGGAGAAACACTTACACTGGTTTCTCAGTCTGTTTCCTAGTGCCGGTTTGAGGTGCCTGCCGTTTTCACTGTAAAACCGGCCTGGAGCTTGAACCTCCCCATATATATGTATGGAGTGGAGTTTGCAACTGAAAAGAAACTTTGTGTTCCCTTCGAGCTAGGTGAAGGACGGCTTTCACACACACTTATCTCTCAGAACTGAGCATGTGGAGAGACGTTCGTTCATCCAGCACAAAGGGAACGGGTTGCAGGAGAAACACTTACTCTGGTTTCTCAGTCTGCTTCCTAGTGCCGGTTTGAAGTGCCTGCTGTTTCACTGTAAAACCGGGTTGGAGCTTGAACCTCCCCATATATATGTATGGAGTGGAGTTTGCAAGTGAAAAGAAACTTTGTGTTCCCTTCAAGCTAGGTGAAGGACGGCTTTCACACACACTTATCTCTCAGAACTGAGCATGTGGAGAGACGTTCGTTCATCCAGCACAAAGGGAACGGGTTGCAGGAGAAACACTTACTCTGGTTTCTCAGTCTGTTTCCTAGTGCCGGTTTGAAGTGCCTGCCGTTTTCACTGTAAAACCGGCCTGGAGCTTGAACCTCCCCATATATATGTATGTAGTGGATTTTGCAAGTGAAAAGAAACTTTGTGTTCCCTTCAAGCTAGGTGAAGGACGGCTTTCACACACACTTATCTCTCAGAAGTGAGCATGTGGAGAGACGTTCGTTCATCCAGCACAAAGGGAATGGGATGCAGGAGAAACACTTACTCTGGTTTCTCAGTCTGTTTCCTAATGCCGGTTTGAAGTGCCTGCCGTTTTCACTGTAAAACCGGGTTGGAGCTTTAACCTACCCGTATATATGTATGGAAAGTAGTTTACACCTGAAAAGAAACTTTGTGTTCCCTTCAAGCTAGGTGAAGGACGGCTTTCACACACACTTATCTCTCAGAACTGAGCATGTGGAGAGACGTTCGTTCATCCAGCACAAAGGGAACGGGTTGCAGGAGAAACACTTACTCTGGTTTCTCAGTCTGTTTCCTAATGCCGGTTTGAAGTGCCTGCCGTTTTCACTGTAAAACCGGGTTGGAGATTTAACCTACCCATATATATGTATGGAAAGTAGTTTACAACTGAAAAGAAACTTTGTGTTCCCTTCAAGCTAGGTGAAGGACGGCTTTCACACACACTTATCTCTCAGAACTGAGCATGTGGAGAGACGTTCGTTCATCCAGCACAAAGGGAACGGGTTGCAGGAGAAACACTTACTCTGGTTTCTCAGTCTGTTTCCTAGTGCCGGTTTGAAGTGCCTGCCGTTTTCACTGTAAAACCGGGTTGGAGCTTGAACCTCCCCATATATATGTATGTAGTGGATTTTGCAAGTGAAAAGAAACTTTGTGTTCCCTTCAAGCTAGGTGAAGGACGGCTTTCACACACACTTGTCTCTCAGAACTGAGCATGTGGAGAGACGTTCGTTCATCCAGCACAAAGGGAACGGGTTGCAGGAGAATCACTTACTCTGGTTTCTCAGTCTGTTTCCTAGTGCCGGTTTGAAGTGCCTGCCGTTTTCACTGTAAAACCGGGTTGGAGCTTGAACTTCCCCATATATATGTATGGAAAGGAGTTTGCAAGTGAAAGGAAACTTTGTGTTCCCTTCAAGCTAGGTGAAGGACGGCTTTCACACACACTTATCTCTCAGAACTGAGCATGTGGAGAGACGTTCTTTCATCCAGCACAAAGGGACCGGGTTGCAGGAGAAACACGTACTCTGGTTTCTCAGTCTGTTTCCTAGTGCCGGTTTGAAGTGCCTGCCGTTTTCACTGTAAAACCGGCCTGGAGCTTGAACCTCCCCATATATATGTATGGAGTGGAGTTTGCAACTGAAAAGAAACTTTGTGTTCCCTTCAAGCTAGGTGAAGGACGGCTTTCACACACACTTATCTCTCAGAACTGAGCATGTGGAGAGACGTTCGTTCATCCAGCACAAAGGGAACGGGTTGCAGGAGAAACACTTACTCTGGTTTCTCAGTCTGTTTCCTAGTGCCGGTTTGAAGTGCCTGCCGTTTTCACTGTAAAACCGGCCTGGAGCTTGAACCTCCCCATATATATGTATGGAGTGGAGTTTGCAACTGAAAAGAAACTTTGTGTTCCCTTCAAGCTAGGTGAAGGACGGCTTTCACACACACTTATCTCTCAGAACTGAGCATGTGGAGAGACGTTCGTTCATCCAGCACAAAGGGAACGGGTTGCAGGAGAAACACTTACTCTGGTTTCTGAGTGTGTTTCCTAGTGCCGGTTTGAAGTGCCTGCCGTTTTCACTGTAAAACCGGCCTGGAGCTTGAACCTCCCCATATATATGTATGGAGTGGAGTTTGCAACTGAAAAGAAACTTTGTGTTCCCTTCGAGCTAGGTGAAGGACGGCTTTCACACACACTTATCTCTCAGAACTGAGCATGTGGAGAGACGTTCGTTCATCCAGCACAAAGGGAACGGGTTGCAGGAGAAACACTTACTCTGGTTTCTCAGTCTGCTTCCTAGTGCCGGTTTGAAGTGCCTGCTGTTTCACTGTAAAACCGGGTTGGAGCTTGAACCTCCCCATATATATGTATGGAGTGGAGTTTGCAAGTGAAAAGAAACTTTGTGTTCCCTTCAATCTAGGTGAAGGACGGCTTTCACACACACTTATCTCTCAGAACTGAGCATGTGGAGAGACGTTCGTTCATCCAGCACAATGGGAACGGGTTGCAGGGGAAACACTTACTCTGTTTTCTCAGTCTGTTTCCTAGTGCCGGTTTGAATTGCCTGCCGTTTTCACTGTAACACCGGGTTTGAGCTTGAACCTCCCCATATATATGTATGGAGTGGAGTTTGCAAGTGAAAAGAAACTTTGTGTTCCCTTTAAGCTAGGTGAAGGACGGCTTTCACACACACTTATCTCTCAGAACTGAGCATGTGGAGAGACGTTCGTTCATCCAGCACAAAGGGAATGGGATGCAGGAGAAACACTTACTCTGGTTTCTCAGTCTGTTTCAAGTGCCGGTTTGAAGTGCCTGCCGTTTTCACTGTAAAACCGGGTTGGAGCTTTAACCTACCCATATATATGTATGGAAAGTAGTTTACACCTGAAAAGAAACTTTGTGTTCCCTTCAAGCTAGGTGAAGGACGGCTTTCACACACACTTATCTCTCAGAACTGAGCATGTGGAGAGACGTTCGTTCATCCAGCACAAAGGGAACGGGTTGCAGGAGAAACACTTACTCTGGTTTCTCAGTCTGTTTCCTAGTGCCGGTTTGAAGTGCCTGCCGTTTTCACTGTAACACCGGGTTGGAGCTTGAACCTCCCCATATATATGTATGTAGTGGATTTTGCAAGTGAAAAGAAACTTTGTGTTCCCTTCAAGCTAGGTGAAGGACGGCTTTCACACACACTTATCTCTCAGAACTGAGCATGTGGAGAGACTTTCGTTCATCCAGCACAAAGGGAACGGGTTGCAGGAGAATCACTTACTCTGGTTTCTCAGTCTGTTTCCTAGTGCCGGTTTGAAGTGCCTGCCGTTTTCACTGTAAAACCGGGTTGGAGCTTGAACTTCCCCATATATATGTATGGAAAGGAGTTTGCAAGTGAAAAGAAACTTTGTGTTCCCTTCAAGCTAGGTGAAGGACGGCTTTCACACACACTTATCTCTCAGAACTGAGCATGTGGTGAGACGTTCTTTCATCCAGCACAAAGGGACCGGGTTGCAGGAGAAACACGTACTCTGGTTTCTCAGTCTGTTTCCTAGTGCCGGTTTGAAGTGCCTGCCGTTTTCACTGTAAAACCGGCCTGGAGCTTGAACCTCCCCATATATATGTATGGAGTGGAGTTTGCAAGTGAAAAGAAACTTTGTGTTCCCTTCAAGCTAGGTGAAGGACGGCTTTCACACACACTTATCTCTCAGAACTGAGCATGTGGAGAGACGTTCGTTCATCCAGCACAAAGGGAACGGGTTGCAGGAGAAACACTTACTCTGGTTTCTCAGTCTGTTTCCTAGTGCCTGTTTGAAGTGCCTGCCGTTTTCACTGTAAAACCGGCCTGGAGCTTGAACCTCCCCATATATATGTACGGAGTGGAGTTTGCAACTGAAAAGAAACTTTGTGTTCCCTTCAAGCTAGGTGAAGGACGGCTTTCACACACACTTATCTCTCAGAACTGAGCATGTGGAGAGACGTTCGTTCATCCAGCACAAAGGGACCGGGTTGCAGGAGAAACACTTACTCTGGTTTCTCAGTCTGTTTCAAGTGCCGGTTTGAAGTGCCTGCCGTTTTCACTGTAAAACCGGCCTGGAGCTTGAACCTCCCCATATATATGTATGGAGTGGAGTTTGCAAGTGAAAAGAAACTTTGTGTTCCCTTCAAGCTAGGTGAAGGACGGCTTTCACACACACTTATCTCTCAGAACTGAGCATGTGGAGAGACGTTCGTTCATCCAGCACAAAGGGAACGGGTTGCAGGAGAAACACTTACACTGGTTTCTCAGTCTGTTTCCTAGTGCCGGTTTGAGGTGCCTGCCGTTTTCACTGTAAAACCGGCCTGGAGCTTGAACCTCCCCATATATATGTATGGAGTGGAGTTTGCAACTGAAAAGAAACTTTGTGTTCCCTTCGAGCTAGGTGAAGGACGGCTTTCACACACACTTATCTCTCAGAACTGAGCATGTGGAGAGACGTTCGTTCATCCAGCACAAAGGGAACGGGTTGCAGGAGAAACACTTACTCTGGTTTCTCAGTCTGCTTCCTAGTGCCGGTTTGAAGTGCCTGCTGTTTCACTGTAAAACCGGGTTGGAGCTTGAACCTCCCCATATATATGTATGGAGTGGAGTTTGCAAGTGAAAAGAAACTTTGTGTTCCCTTCAAGCTAGGTGAAGGACGGCTTTCACACACACTTATCTCTCAGAACTGAGCATGTGGAGAGACGTTCGTTCATCCAGCACAAAGGGAACGGGTTGCAGGGGAAACACTTACTCTGTTTTCTCAGTCTGTTTCCTAGTGCCGGTTTGAATTGCCTGCCGTTTTCACTGTAACACCGGGTTTGAGCTTGAACCTCCCCATATATATGTATGGAGTGGAGTTTGCAAGTGAAAAGAAACTTTGTGTTCCCTTTAAGCTAGGTGAAGGACGGCTTTCACACACACTTATCTCTCAGAACTGAGCATGTGGAGAGACGTTCGTTCATCCAGCACAAAGGGAATGGGATGCAGGAGAAACACTTACTCTGGTTTCTCAGTCTGTTTCCTAATGCCGGTTTGAAGTGCCTGCCGTTTTCACTGTAAAACCGGGTTGGAGCTTTAACCTACCCATATATATGTATGGAAAGTAGTTTACAACTGAAAAGAAACTTTGTGTTCCCTTCAAGCTAGGTGAAGGACGGCTTTCACACACACTTATCTCTCAGAACTGAGCATGTGGAGAGACGTTCGTTCATCCAGCACAAAGGGAACGGGTTGCAGGAGAAACACTTACTCTGGTTTCTCAGTCTGTTTCCTAGTGCCGGTTTGAAGTGCCTGCCGTTTTCACTGTAAAACCGGCCTGGAGCTTGAACCTCCCCATATATATGTACGGAGTGGAGTTTGCAACTGAAAAGAAACTTTGTGTTCCCTTCAAGCTAGGTGAAGGACGGCTTTCACACACACTTATCTCTCAGAACTGAGCATGTGGAGAGACGTTCGTTCATCCAGCACAAAGGGAACGGGTTGCATTAGAAACACTTACTCTGGTTTCTCAGTCTGTTTCAAGTGCCGGTTTGAAGTGCCTGCCGTTTTCACTGTAAAACCGGCCTGGAGCTTGAACCTCCCCATATATATGTATGGAGTGGAGTTTGCAAGTGAAAAGAAACTTTGTGTTCCCTTCAAGCTAGGTGAAGGACGGCTTTCACACACACTTATCTCTCAGAACTGAGCATGTGGAGAGACGTTCGTTCATCCAGCACAAAGGGAACGGGTTGCAGGAGAAACACTTACACTGGTTTCTCAGTCTGTTTCCTAGTGCCGGTTTGAGGTGCCTGCCGTTTTCACTGTAAAACCGGCCTGGAGCTTGAACCTCCCTATATATATGTATGGAGTGGAGTTTGCAACTGAAAAGAAACTTTGTGTTCCCTTCGAGCTAGGTGAAGGACGGCTTTCACACACACTTATCTCTCAGAACTGAGCATGTGGAGAGACGTTCGTTCATCCAGCACAAAGGGAACGGGTTGCAGGAGAAACACTTACTCTGGTTTCTCAGTCTGCTTCCTAGTGCCGGTTTGAAGTGCCTGCTGTTTCACTGTAAAACCTGGTTGGAGCTTGAACCTCCCCATATATATGTATGGAGTGGAGTTTGCAAGTGAAAAGAAACTTTGTGTTCCCTTCAAGCTAGGTGAAGGACGGCTTTCACACACACTTATCTCTCAGAACTGAGCATGTGGAGAGACGTTCGTTCATCCAGCACAAAGGGAACGGGTTGCAGGGGAAACACTTACTCTGTTTTCTCAGTCTGTTTCCTAGTGCCGGTTTGAATTGCCTGCCGTTTTCACTGTAACACCGGGTTTGAGCTTGAACCTCCCCATATATATGTATGGAGTGGAGTTTGCAAGTGAAAAGAAACTTTGTGTTCCCTTTAAGCTAGGTGAAGGACGGCTTTCACACACACTTATCTCTCAGAACTGAGCATGTGGAGAGACGTTCGTTCATCCAGCACAAAGGGAATGGGATGCAGGAGAAACACTTACTCTGGTTTCTCAGTCTGTTTCCTAATGCCGGTTTGAAGTGCCTGCCGTTTTCACTGTAAAACCGGGTTGGAGCTTTAAACTACCCATATATATGTATGGAAAGTAGTTTACACCTGAAAAGAAACTTTGTGTTCCCTTCAAGCTAGGTGAAGGACGGCTTTCACACACACTTATCTCTCAGAACTGAGCATGTGGAGAGACGTTCGTTCATCCAGCACAAAGGGAACGGGTTGCAGGAGAAACACTTACTCTGGTTTCTCAGTCTGTTTCCTAGTGCCGGTTTGAAGTGCCTGCCGTTTTCACTGTAAAACCGGCCTGGAGCTTGAACCTCCCCATATATATGTATGGAGTGGAGTTTGCAAGTGAAAAGAAACTTTGTGTTCCCTTCAAGCTAGGTGAAGGACGGCTTTCACACACACTTATCTCTCAGAACTGAGCATGTGGAGAGACGTTCGTTCATCCAGCACAAAGTGAACGGGTTGCAGGAGAAACACTTACTCTGGTTTCTCAGTCTGTTTCCTAGTGCCGGTTTGAAGTGCCTGCCGTTTTCACTGTAACACCGGGTTGGAGCTTGAACCTCCCCATATATATGTATGTAGTGGATTTTGCAAGTGAAAAGAAACTTTGTGTTCCCTTCAAGCTAGGTGAAGGACGGCTTTCACACACACTTATCTCTCAGAACTGAGCATGTGGAGAGACTTTCGTTCATCCAGCACAAAGGGAACGGGTTGCAGGAGAATCACTTACTCTGGTTTCTCAGTCTGTTTCCTAGTGCCGGTTTGAAGTGCCTGCCGTTTTCACTGTAAAACCGGGTTGGAGCTTGAACTTCCCCATATATATGTATGGAAAGGAGTTTGCAAGTGAAAAGAAACTTTGTGTTCCCTTCAAGCTAGGTGAAGGACGGCTTTCACACACACTTATCTCTCAGAACTGAGCATGTGGTGAGACGTTCTTTCATCCAGCACAAAGGGACCGGGTTGCAGGAGAAACACGTACTCTGGTTTCTCAGTCTGTTTCCTAGTGCCGGTTTGAAGTGCCTGACGTTTTCACTGTAAAACCGGCCTGGAGCTTGAACCTCCCCATATATATGTATGGAGTGGAGTTTGCAACTGAAAAGAAACTTTGTGTTCCCTTCAAGCTAGGTGAAGGACGGCTTTCACACACACTTATCTCTCAGAACTGAGCATGTGGAGAGACGTTCGTTCATCCAGCACAAAGGGAACGGGTTGCAGGAGAAACACTTACTCTGGTTTCTCAGTCTGTTTCCTAGTGCCGGTTTGAAGTGCCTGCCGTTTTCACTGTAAAACCGGCCTGGAGCTTGAACCTCCCCATATATATGTACGGAGTGGAGTTTGCAACTGAAAAGAAACTTTGTGTTCCCTTCAAGCTAGGTGAAGGACGGCTTTCACACACACTTATCTCTCAGAACTGAGCATGTGGAGAGACGTTCGTTCATCCAGCACAAAGGGAACGGGTTGCAGGAGAAACACTTACTCTGGTTTCTCAGTCTGTTTCCTAGTGCCGGTTTGAAGTGCCTGCCGTTTTCACTGTAAAACCGGGTTGGAGCTTGAACCTCCCCATATACATGTATGTAGTGGATTTTGCAAGTGAAAAGAAACTTTGTGTTCCCTTCAAGCTAGGTGAAGGACGGCTTTCACACACACTTATCTCTCAGAACTGAGCATGTGGAGAGACGTTCGTTCATCCAGCACAAAGGGAATGGGATGCAGGAGAAACACTTACTCTGGTTTCTCAGTCTGTTTCCTAATGCCGGTTTGAAGTGCCTGCCGTTTTCACTGTAAAACCGGGTTGGAGCTTTAACCTACCCATATATATGTATGGAAAGTAGTTTACACCTGAAAAGAAACTTTGTGTTCCCTTCAAGCTAGGTGAAGGACGGCTTTCACACACACTTATCTCTCAGAACTGAGCATGTGGAGAGACGTTCGTTCATCCAGCACAAAGGGAACGGGTTGCAGGAGAAACACTTACTCTGGTTTCTCAGTCTGTTTCCTAGTGCCGGTTTGAAGTGCCTGCCGTTTTCACTGTAAAACCGGCCTGGAGCTTGAACCTCCCCATATATATGTATGGAGTGGAGTTTGCTAGTGAAAAGAAACTTTGTGTTCCCTTCAAGCTAGGTGAAGGACGGCTTTCACACACACTTATCTCTCAGAACTGAGCATGTGGAGAGACGTTCGTTCATCCAGCACAAAGGGAACGGGTTGCAGGAGAAACACTTACTCTGGTTTCTCAGTCTGTTTCCTAGTGCCGGTTTGAAGTGCCTGCCGTTTTCACTGTAAAACCGGGTTGGAGCTTGAACCTCCCCATATATATGTATGTAGTGGATTTTGCAAGTGAAAAGAAACTTTGTGTTCCCTTCAAGCTAGGTGAAGGACGGCTTTCACACACACTTATCTCTCAGAACTGAGCATGTGGAGAGACGTTCGTTCATCCAGCACAAAGGGAACGGGTTGCAGGAGAATCACTTACTCTGGTTTCTCAGTCTGTTTCCTAGTGCCGGTTTGAAGTGCCTGCCGTTTTCACTGTAAAACCGGGTTGGAGCTTGAACTTCCCCATATATATGTATGGAAAGGAGTTTGCAAGTGAAAAGAAACTTTGTGTTCCCTTCAAGCTAGGTGAAGGACGGCTTTCACACACACTTATCTCTCAGAACTGAGCATGTGGTGAGACGTTCTTTCATCCAGCACAAAGGGACCGGGTTGCAGGAGAAACACGTACTCTGGTTTCTCAGTCTGTTTCCTAGTGCCGGTTTGAAGTGCCTGCCGTTTTCACTGTAAAACCGGCCTGGAGCTTGAACCTCCCCATATATATGTATGGAGTGGAGTTTGCAACTGAAAAGAAACTTTGTGTTCCCTTCAAGCTAGGTGAAGGACGGCTTTCACACACACTTATCTCTCAGAACTGAGCATGTGGAGAGACGTTCGTTCATCCAGCACAAAGGGAACGGGTTGCAGGAGAAACACTTACTCTGGTTTCTCAGTCTGTTTCCTAGTGCCGGTTTGAAGTGCCTGCCGTTTTCACTGTAAAACCGGCCTGGAGCTTGAACCTCCCCATATATATGTACGGAGTGGGGTTTGCAACTGAAAAGAAACTTTGTGTTCCCTTCAAGCTAGGTGAAGGACGGCTTTCACACACACTTATCTCTCAGAACTGAGCATGTGGAGAGACGTTCGTTCATCCAGCACAAAGGGAACGGGTTGCAGGAGAAACACTTACTCTGGTTTCTCAGTCTGTTTCCTAGTGCCGTTTTGAAGTGCCTGCCGTTTTCACTGTAAAACCGGGTTGGAGCTTGAACCTCCCCATATATATGTATGTAGTGGATTTTGCAAGTGAAAAGAAACTTTGTGTTCCCTTCAAGCTAGGTGAAGGACGGCTTTCACACACACTTATCTCTCAGAAGTGAGCATGTGGAGAGACGTTCGTTCATCCAGCACAAAGGGAATGGGATGCAGGAGAAACACTTACTCTGGTTTCTCAGTCTGTTTCCTAATGCCGGTTTGAAGTGCCTGCCGTTTTCACTGTAAAACCGGGTTGGAGCTTTAACCTACCCATATATATGTATGGAAAGTAGTTTACACCTGAAAAGAAACTTTGTGTTCCCTTCAAGCTAGGTGAAGGACGGCTTTCACACACACTTATCTCTCAGAACTGAGCATGTGGAGAGACGTTCGTTCATCCAGCACAAAGGGAACGGGTTGCAGGAGAAACACTTACTCTGGTTTCTCAGTCTGTTTCCTAGTGCCGGTTTGAAGTGCCTGCCGTTTTCACTGTAAAACCGGCCTGGAGCTTGAACCTCCCCATATATATGTATGGAGTGGAGTTTGCTAGTGAAAAGAAACTTTGTGTTCCCTTCAAGCTAGGTGAAGGACGGCTTTCACACACACTTATCTCTCAGAACTGAGCATGTGGAGAGACGTTCGTTCATCCAGCACAAAGGGAACGGGTTGCAGGAGAAACACTTACTCTGGTTTCTCAGTCTGTTTCCTAGTGCCGGTTTGAAGTGCCTGACGTTTTCACTGTAAAACCGGCCTGGAGCTTGAACCTCCCCATATATATGTATGTAGTGGAGTTTGCAAGTGAAAAGAAACTTTGTGTTCCCTTCAAGCTAGGTGAAGGACGGCTTTCACACACACTTATCTCTCAGAACTGAGCATGTGGAGAGACGTTCGTTCATCCAGCACAAAGGGAACGGGTTGCAGGAGAAACACTTACTCTGGTTTCTCAGTCTGTTTCCTAGTGCCGGTTTGAAGTGCCTGCCGTTTTCACTGTAAAACCGGGTTGGAGCTTGAACTTCCCCATATATATGTATGGAAAGGAGTTTGCAAGTGAAAAGAAACTTTGTGTTCCCTTCAAGCTAGGTGAAGGACGGCTTTCACACACACTTATCTCTCAGAACTGAGCATGTGGAGAGACGTTCTTTCATCCAGCACAAAGGGACCGGGTTGCAGGAGAAACACGTACTCTGGTTTCTCAGTCTGTTTCCTAGTGACGGTTTGAAGTGCCTGCCGTTTTCACTGTAAAACCGGCCTGGAGCTTGAACCTCCCCATATATATGTATGGAGTGGAGTTTGCAAGTGAAAAGAAACTTTGTGTTCCCTTCAAGCTAGGTGAAGGACGGCTTTCACACACACTTATCTCTCAGAACTGAGCATGTGGAGAGACGTTCGTTCATCCAGCACAAAGGGAACGGGTTGCAGGAGAAACACTTACACTGGTTTCTCAGTCTGTTTCCTAGTGCCGGTTTGAGGTGCCTGCCGTTTTCACTGTAAAACCGGCCTGGAGCTTGAACCTCCCTATATATATGTATGGAGTGGAGTTTGCAACTGAAAAGAAACTTTGTGTTCCCTTCGAGCTAGGTGAAGGACGGCTTTCACACACACTTATCTCTCAGAACTGAGCATGTGGAGAGACGTTCGTTCATCCAGCACAAAGGGAACGGGTTGCAGGAGAATCACTTACTCTGGTTTCTCAGTCTGTTTCCTAGTGCCGGTTTGAAGTGCCTGCCGTTTTCACTGTAAAACCGGGTTGGAGCTTGAACTTCCCCATATATATGTATGGAAAGGAGTTTGCAAGTGAAAAGAAACTTTGTGTTCCCTTCAAGCTAGGTGAAGGACGGCTTTCACACACACTTATCTCTCAGAACTGAGCATGTGGAGAGACGTTCTTTCATCCAGCACAAAGGGACCGGGTTGCAGGAGAAACACGTACTCTGGTTTCTCAGTCTGTTTCCTAGTGCCGGTTTGAAGTGCCTGCCGTTTTCACTGTAAAACCGGCCTGGAGCTTGAACCTCCCCATATATATGTATGGAGTGGAGTTTGCAACTGAAAAGAAACTTTGTGTTCCCTTCAAGCTAGGTGAAGGACGGCTTTCACACACACTTATCTCTCAGAACTGAGCATGTGGAGAGACGTTCGTTCATCCAGCACAAAGGGAACGGGTTGCAGGAGAAACACTTACTCTGGTTTCTCAGTCTGTTTCCTAGTGCCGGTTTGAAGTGCCTGCCGTTTTCACTGTAAAACCGGCCTGGAGCTTGAACCTCCCCATATATATGTATGGAGTGGAGTTTGCAACTGAAAAGAAACTTTGTGTTCCCTTCGAGCTAGGTGAAGGACGGCTTTCACACACACTTATCTCTCAGAACTGAGCATGTGGAGAGACGTTCGTTCATCCAGCACAAAGTGAACGGGTTGCAGGAGAAACACTTACTCTGGTTTCTCAGTCTGCTTCCTAGTGCCGGTTTGAAGTGCCTGCTGTTTCACTGTAAAACCGGGTTGGAGCTTGAACCTCCCCATATATATGTATGGAGTGGAGTTTGCAAGTGAAAAGAAACTTTGTGTTCCCTTCAAGCTAGGTGAAGGACGGCTTTCACACACACTTATCTCTCAGAACTGAGCATGTGGAGAGACGTTCGTTCATCCAGCACAAAGGGAACGGGTTGCAGGGGAAACACTTACTCTGTTTTCTCAGTCTGTTTCCTAGTGCCGGTTTGAATTGCCTGCCGTTTTCACTGTAACACCGGGTTTGAGCTTGAACCTCCCCATATATATGTATGGAGTGGAGTTTGCAAGTGAAAAGAAACTTTGTGTTCCCTTTAAGCTAGGTGAAGGACGGCTTTCACACACACTTATCTCTCAGAACTGAGCATGTGGAGAGACGTTCGTTCATCCAGCACAAAGGGAATGGGATGCAGGAGAAACACTTACTCTGGTTTCTCAGTCTGTTTCCTAATGCCGGTTTGAAGTGCCTGCCGTTTTCACTGTAAAACCGGGTTGGAGCTTTAACCTACCCATATATATGTATGGAAAGTAGTTTACACCTGAAAAGAAACTTTGTGTTCCCTTCAAGCTAGGTGAAGGACGGCTTTCACACACACTTATCTCTCAGAACTGAGCATGTGGAGAGACGTTCGTTCATCCAGCACAAAGGGAACGGGTTGCAGGAGAAACACTTACTCTGGTTTCTCAGTCTGTTTCCTAGTGCCGGTTTGAAGTGCCTGCCGTTTTCACTGTAAAACCGGCCTGGAGCTTGAACCTCCCCATATATATGTACGGAGTGGAGTTTGCAACTGAAAAGAAACTTTGTGTTCCCTTCAAGCTAGGTGAAGGACGGCTTTCACACACACTTATCTCTCAGAACTGAGCATGTGGAGAGACGTTCGTTCATCCAGCACAAAGGGAACGGGTTGCAGGAGAAACACTTACTCTGGTTTCTCAGTCTGTTTCAAGTGCCGGTTTGAAGTGCCTGCCGTTTTCACTGTAAAACCGGCCTGGAGCTTGAACCTCCCCATATATATGTGTGGAGTGGAGTTTGCAAGTGAAAAGAAACTTTGTGTTCCCTTCAAGCTAGGTGAAGGACGGCTTTCACACACACTTATCTCTCAGAACTGAGCATGTGGAGAGACGTTCGTTCATCCAGCACAAAGGGAACGGGTTGCAGGAGAAACACTTACACTGGTTTCTCAGTCTGTTTCCTAGTGCCGGTTTGAGGTGCCTGCCGTTTTCACTGTAAAACCGGCCTGGAGCTTGAACCTCCCTATATATATGTATGGAGTGGAGTTTGCAACTGAAAAGAAACTTTGTGTTCCCTTCGAGCTAGGTGAAGGACGGCTTTCACACACACTTATCTCTCAGAACTGAGCATGTGGAGAGACGTTCGTTCATCCAGCACAAAGGGAACGGGTTGCAGGAGAAACACTTACTCTGGTTTCTCAGTCTGCTTCCTAGTGCCGGTTTGAAGTGCCTGCTGTTTCACTGTAAAACCTGGTTGGAGCTTGAACCTCCCCATATATATGTATGGAGTGGAGTTTGCAAGTGAAAAGAAACTTTGTGTTCCCTTCAAGCTAGGTGAAGGACGGCTTTCACACACACTTATCTCTCAGAACTGAGCATGTGGAGAGACGTTCGTTCATCCAGCACAAAGGGAACGGGTTGCAGGGGAAACACTTACTCTGTTTTCTCAGTCTGTTTCCTAGTGCCGGTTTGAATTGCCTGCCGTTTTCACTGTAACACCGGGTTTGAGCTTGAACCTCCCCATATATATGTATGGAGTGGAGTTTGCAAGTGAAAAGAAACTTTGTGTTCCCTTTAAGCTAGGTGAAGGACGGCTTTCACACACACTTATCTCTCAGAACTGAGCATGTGGAGAGACGTTCGTTCATCCAGCACAAAGGGAATGGGATGCAGGAGAAACACTTACTCTGGTTTCTCAGTCTGTTTCCTAATGCCGGTTTGAAGTGCCTGCCGTTTTCACTGTAAAACCGGGTTGGAGCTTTAACCTACCCATATATATGTATGGAAAGTAGTTTACACCTGAAAAGAAACTTTGTGTTCCCTTCAAGCTAGGTGAAGGACGGCTTTCACACACACTTATCTCTCAGAACTGAGCATGTGGAGAGACGTTCGTTCATCCAGCACAAAGGGAACGGGTTGCAGGAGAAACACTTACTCTGGTTTCTCAGTCTGTTTCCTAGTGCCGGTTTGAAGTGCCTGCCGTTTTCACTGTAAAACCGGCCTGGAGCTTGAACCTCCCCATATATATGTATGGAGTGGAGTTTGCAAGTGAAAAGAAACTTTGTGTTCCCTTCAAGCTAGGTGAAGGACGGCTTTCACACACACTTATCTCTCAGAACTGAGCATGTGGAGAGACGTTCGTTCATCCAGCACAAAGGGAACGGGTTGCAGGAGAAACACTTACTCTGGTTTCTCAGTCTGTTTCCTAGTGCCGGTTTGAAGTGCCTGCCGTTTTCACTGTAACACCGGGTTGGAGCTTGAACCTCCCCATATATATGTATGTAGTGGATTTTGCAAGTGAAAAGAAACTTTGTGTTCCCTTCAAGCTAGGTGAAGGACGGCTTTCACACACACTTATCTCTCAGAACTGAGCATGTGGAGAGACTTTCGTTCATCCAGCACAAAGGGAACGGGTTGCAGGAGAATCACTTACTCTGGTTTCTCAGTCTGTTTCCTAGTGCCGGTTTGAAGTGCCTGCCGTTTTCACTGTAAAACCGGGTTGGAGCTTGAACTTCCCCATATATATGTATGGAAAGGAGTTTGCAAGTGAAAAGAAACTTTGTGTTCCCTTCAAGCTAGGTGAAGGACGGCTTTCACACACACTTATCTCTCAGAACTGAGCATGTGGTGAGACGTTCTTTCATCCAGCACAAAGGGACCGGGTTGCAGGAGAAACACGTACTCTGGTTTCTCAGTCTGTTTCCTAGTGCCGGTTTGAAGTGCCTGACGTTTTCACTGTAAAACCGGCCTGGAGCTTGAACCTCCCCATATATATGTATGGAGTGGAGTTTGCAACTGAAAAGAAACTTTGTGTTCCCTTCAAGCTAGGTGAAGGACGGCTTTCACACACACTTATCTCTCAGAACTGAGCATGTGGAGAGACGTTCGTTCATCCAGCACAAAGGGAACGGGTTGCAGGAGAAACACTTACTCTGGTTTCTCAGTCTGTTTCCTAGTGCCGGTTTGAAGTGCCTGCCGTTTTCACTGTAAAACCGGCCTGGAGCTTGAACCTCCCCATATATATGTATGGAGTGGAGTTTGCAACTGAAAAGAAACTTTGTGTTCCCTTCAAGCTAGGTGAAGGACGGCTTTCACACACACTTATCTCTCAGAACTGAGCATGTGGAGAGACGTTCGTTCATCCAGCACAAAGGGAACGGGTTGCAGGAGAAACACTTACTCTGGTTTCTCAGTCTGTTTCCTAGTGCCGGTTTGAAGTGCCTGCCGTTTTCACTGTAAAACCGGGTTGGAGCTTGAACCTCCCCATATATATGTATGTAGTGGATTTTGCAAGTGAAAAGAAACTTTGTGTTCCCTTCAAGCTAGGTGAAGGACGGCTTTCACACACACTTATCTCTCAGAACTGAGCATGTGGAGAGACGTTCGTTCATCCAGCACAAAGGGAATGGGATGCAGGAGAAACACTTACTCTGGTTTCTCAGTCTGTTTCCTAATGCCGGTTTGAAGTGCCTGCCGTTTTCACTGTAAAACCGGGTTGGAGCTTTAACCTACCCATATATATGTATGGAAAGTAGTTTACACCTGAAAAGAAACTTTGTGTTCCCTTCAAGCTAGGTGAAGGACGGCTTTCACACACACTTATCTCTCAGAACTGAGCATGTGGAGAGACGTTCGTTCATCCAGCACAAAGGGAACGGGTTGCAGGAGAAACACTTACTCTGGTTTCTCAGTCTGTTTCCTAGTGCCGGTTTGAAGTGCCTGCCGTTTTCACTGTAAAACCGGCCTGGAGCTTGAACCTCCCCATATATATGTATGGAGTGGAGTTTGCTAGTGAAAAGAAACTTTGTGTTCCCTTCAAGCTAGGTGAAGGACGGCTTTCACACACACTTATCTCTCAGAACTGAGCATGTGGTGAGACGTTCTTTCATCCAGCACAAAGGGACCGGGTTGCAGGAGAAACACGTACTCTGGTTTCTCAGTCTGTTTCCTAGTGCCGGTTTGAAGTGCCTGCCGTTTTCACTGTAAAACCGGCCTGGAGCTTGAACCACCCCATATATATGTATGGAGTGGAGTTTGCAACTGAAAAGAAACTTTGTGTTCCCTTCAAGCTAGGTGAAGGACGGCTTTCACACACACTTATCTCTCAGAACTGAGCATGTGGAGAGACGTTCGTTCATCCAGCACAAAGGGAACGGGTTGCAGGAGAAACACTTACTCTGGTTTCTCAGTCTGTTTCCTAGTGCCGGTTTGAAGTGCCTGCCGTTTTCACTGTAAAACCGGCCTGGAGCTTGAACCTCCCCATATATATGTACGGAGTGGGGTTTGCAACTGAAAAGAAACTTTGTGTTCCCTTCAAGCTAGGTGAAGGACGGCTTTCACACACACTTATCTCTCAGAACTGAGCATGTGGAGAGACGTTCGTTCATCCAGCACAAAGGGAACGGGTTGCAGGAGAAACACTTACTCTGGTTTCTCAGTCTGTTTCCTAGTGCCGGTTTGAAGTGCCTGCCGTTTTCACTGTAAAACCGGGTTGGAGCTTGAACCTCCCCATATATATGTATGTAGTGGATTTTGCAAGTGAAAAGAAACTTTGTGTTCCCTTCAAGCTAGGTGAAGGACGGCTTTCACACACACTTATCTCTCAGAACTGAGCATGTGGAGAGACGTTCGTTCATCCAGCACAAAGGGAATGGGATGCAGGAGAAACACTTACTCTGGTTTCTCAGTCTGTTTCCTAATGCCGGTTTGAAGTGCCTGCCGTTTTCACTGTAAAACCGGGTTGGAGCTTTAACCTACCCATATATATGTATGGAAAGTAGTTTACACCTGAAAAGAAACTTTGTGTTCCCTTCAAGCTAGGTGAAGGACGGCTTTCACACACACTTATCTCTCAGAACTGAGCATGTGGAGAGACGTTCGTTCATCCAGCACAAAGGGAACGGGTTGCAGGAGAAACACTTACTCTGGTTTCTCAGTCTGTTTCCTAGTGCCGGTTTGAAGTGCCTGCCGTTTTCACTGTAAAACCGGCCTGGAGCTTGAACCTCCCCATATATATGTATGGAGTGGAGTTTGCTAGTGAAAAGAAACTTTGTGTTCCCTTCAAGCTAGGTGAAGGACGGCTTTCACACACACTTATCTCTCAGAACTGAGCATGTGGAGAGACGTTCGTTCATCCAGCACAAAGGGAACGGGTTGCAGGAGAAACACTTACTCTGGTTTCTCAGTCTGTTTCCTAGTGCCGGTTTGAAGTGCCTGCCGTTTTCACTGTAAAACCGGGTTGGAGCTTGAACCTCCCCATATATATGTATGTAGTGGATTTTGCAAGTGAAAAGAAACTTTGTGTTCCCTTCAAGCTAGGTGAAGGACGGCTTTCACACACACTTATCTCTCAGAACTGAGCATGTGGAGAGACGTTCGTTCATCCAGCACAAAGGGAACGGGTTGCAGGAGAATCACTTACTCTGGTTTCTCAGTCTGTTTCCTAGTGCCGGTTTGAAGTGCCTGCCGTTTTCACTGTAAAACCGGGTTGGAGCTTGAACTTCCCCATATATATGTATGGAAAGGAGTTTGCAAGTGAAAAGAAACTTTGTGTTCCCTTCAAGCTAGGTGAAGGACGGCTTTCACACACACTTATCTCTCAGAACAGAGCATGTGGAGAGACGTTCTTTCATCCAGCACAAAGGGACCGGGTTGCAGGAGAAACACGTACTCTGGTTTCTCAGTCTGTTTCCTAGTGCCGGTTTGAAGTGCCTGCCGTTTTCACTGTAAAACCGGCCTGGAGCTTGAACCTCCCCATATATATGTATGGAGTGGAGTTTGCAACTGAAAAGAAACTTTGTGTTCCCTTCAAGCTAGGTGAAGGACGGCTTTCACACACACTTATCTCTCAGAACTGAGCATGTGGAGAGACGTTCGTTCATCCAGCACAAAGGGAACGGGTTGCAGGAGAAACACTTACTCTGGTTTCTGAGTGTGTTTCCTAGTGCCGGTTTGAAGTGCCTGCCGTTTTCACTGTAAAACCGGCCTGGAGCTTGAACCTCCCCATATATATGTATGGAGTGGAGTTTGCAAGTGAAAAGAAACTTTGTGTTCCCTTCAAGCTAGGTGAAGGACGGCTTTCACACACACTTATCTCTCAGAACTGAGCATGTGGAGAGACGTTCGTTCATCCAGCACAAAGGGAATGGGATGCAGGAGAAACACTTACTCTGGTTTCTCAGTCTGTTTCCTAGTGCCGGTTTGAAGTGCCTGCCGTTTTCACTGTAAAACCGGGTTGGAGCTTTAACCTACCCATATATATGTATGGAAAGAAGTTTACAACTGAAAAGAAACTTTGTGTTCCCTTCAAGCTAGGTGAAGGACGGCTTTCACACACACTTATCTCTCAGAACTGAGCATGTGGAGAGACGTTCGTTCATCCAGCACATAGGGAACGGGATGCAGGAGAAACACTTACTCTGGTTTCTCAGTCTGTTTCCTAATGCCGGTTTGAAGTGCCTGCCGTTTTCACTGTAAAACCGGGTTGGAGCTTTAACCTACCCATATATATGTATGGAAAGTAGTTTACACCTGAAAAGAAACTTTGTGTTCCCTTCAAGCTAGGTGAAGGACGGCTTTCACACACACTTATCTCTCAGAACTGAGCATGTGGAGAGACGTTCGTTCATCCAGCACAAAGGGAACGGGTTGCAGGAGAAACACTTACTCTGGTTTCTCAGTCTGTTTCCTAGTGCCGGTTTGAAGTGCCTGCCGTTTTCACTGTAAAACCGGGTTGGAGCTTTAACCTACCCATATATATGTATGGAAAGTAGTTTACACCTGAAAAGAAACTTTGTGTTCCCTTCAAGCTAGGTGAAGGACGGCTTTCACACACACTTATCTCTCAGAACTGAGCATGTGGAGAGACGTTCGTTCATCCAGCACAAAGGGAACGGGTTGCAGGAGAAACACTTACTCTGGTTTCTCAGTCTGTTTCCTAGTGCCGGTTTGAAGTGCCTGCCGTTTTCACTGTAACACCGGGTTGGAGCTTTAACCTACCCATATATATGTATGGAAAGTAGTTTACACCTGAAAAGAAACTTTGTGTTCCCTTCAAGCTAGGTGAAGGACGGCTTTCACACACACTTATCTCTCAGAACTGAGCATGTGGAGAGACGTTCGTTCATCCAGCACAAAGGGAACGGGTTGCAGGAGAAACACTTACTCTGGTTTCTCAGTCTGTTTCCTAGTGCCGGTTTGAAGTGCCTGCCGTTTTCACTGTAACACCGGGTTGGAGCTTGAACCTCCCCATATATATGTATGTAGTGGATTTTGCAAGTGAAAAGAAACTTTGTGTTCCCTTCAAGCTAGGTGAAGGACGGCTTTCACACACACTTATCTCTCAGAACTGAGCATGTGGAGAGACGTTCGTTCATCCAGCACAAAGGGAACGGGTTGCAGGAGAAACACTTACTCTGGTTTCTCAGTCTGTTTCCTATGCCGGTTTGAAGTGCCTGCCGTTTTCACTGTAACACCGGGTTGGAGCTTGAACCTCCCCATATATATGTATGTAGTGGATTTTGCAAGTGAAAAGAAACTTTGTGTTCCCTTCAAGCGAGGTGAAGGACGGCTTTCACACACACTTATCTCTCAGAACTGAGCATGTGGAGAGACGTTCGTTCATCCAGCACAAAGAGAACGGGTTGCAGGAGAATCACTTACTCTGGTTTCTCAGTCTGTTTCCTAGTGCCGGTTTGAAGTGCCTGCCGTTTTCACTGTAAAACCGGGTTGGAGCTTGAACTTCCCCATATATATGTATGGAAAGGAGTTTGCAAGTGAAAAGAAACTTTGTGTTCCCTTCAAGCTAGGTGAAGGACGGCTTTCACACACACTTATCTCTCAGAACTGAGCATGTGGAGAGACGTTCTTTCATCCAGCACAAAGGGACCGGGTTGCAGGAGAAACACGTACTCTGGTTTCTCAGTCTGTTTCCTAGTGCCGGTTTGAAGTGCCTGCCGTTTTCACTGTAAAACCGGCCTGGAGCTTGAACCTCCCCATATATATGTATGGAGTGGAGTTTGCAACTGAAAAGAAACTTTGTGTTCCCTTCGAGCTAGGTGAAGGACGGCTTTCACACACACTTATCTCTCAGAACTGAGCATGTGGAGAGACGTTCGTTCATCCAGCACAAAGGGAACGGGTTGCAGGAGAAACACTTACTCTGGTTTCTCAGTCTGCTTCCTAGTGCCCTTTTGAAGTGCCTGCTGTTTCACTGTAAAACCGGGTTGGAGCTTGAACCTCCCCATATATATGTATGGAGTGGAGTTTGCAAGTGAAAAGAAACTTTGTGTTCCCTTCAAGCTAGGTGAAGGACGGCTTTCACACACACTTATCTCTCAGAACTGAGCATGTGGAGAGACGTTCGTTCATCCAGCACAAAGGGAACGGGTTGCAGGAGAAACACTTACTCTGTTTTCTCAGTCTGTTTCCTAGTGCCGGTTTGAATTGCCTGCCGTTTTCACTGTAACACCGGGTTTGAGCTTGAACCTCCCCATATATATGTATGGAGTGGAGTTTGCAAGTGAAAAGAAACTTTGTGTTCCCTTCAAGCTAGGTGAAGGACGGCTTTCACACACACTTATCTCTCAGAACTGAGCATGTGGAGAGACGTTCGTTCATCCAGCACAAAGGGAACGGGTTGCAGGAGAATCACTTACTCTGGTTTCTCAGTCTGTTTCCTAGTGCCGGTTTGAAGTGCCTGCCGTTTTCACTGTAAAACCGGGTTGGAGCTTGAACTTCCCCATATATATGTATGGAAAGGAGTTTGCAAGTGAAAAGAAACTTTGTGTTCCCTTCAAGCTAGGTGAAGGACGGCTTTCACACACACTTATCTCTCAGAACAGAGCATGTGGAGAGACGTTCTTTCATCCAGCACAAAGGGACCGGGTTGCAGGAGAAACACGTACTCTGGTTTCTCAGTCTGTTTCCTAGTGCCGGTTTGAAGTGCCTGCCGTTTTCACTGTAAAACCGGCCTGGAGCTTGAACCTCCCCATATATATGTATGGAGTGGAGTTTGCAACTGAAAAGAAACTTTGTGTTCCCTTCAAGCTAGGTGAAGGACGGCTTTCACACACACTTATCTCTCAGAACTGAGCATGTGGAGAGACGTTCGTTCATCCAGCACAAAGGGAACGGGTTGCAGGAGAAACACTTACTCTGGTTTCTGAGTGTGTTTCCTAGTGCCGGTTTGAAGTGCCTGCCGTTTTCACTGTAAAACCGGCCTGGAGCTTGAACCTCCCCATATATATGTATGGAGTGGAGTTTGCAAGTGAAAAGAAACTTTGTGTTCCCTTCAAGCTAGGTGAAGGACGGCTTTCACACACACTTATCTCTCAGAACTGAGCATGTGGAGAGACGTTCGTTCATCCAGCACAAAGGGAATGGGATGCAGGAGAAACACTTACTCTGGTTTCTCAGTCTGTTTCCTAGTGCCGGTTTGAAGTGCCTGCCGTTTTCACTGTAAAACCGGGTTGGAGCTTTAACCTACCCATATATATGTATGGAAAGAAGTTTACAACTGAAAAGAAACTTTGTGTTCCCTTCAAGCTAGGTGAAGGACGGCTTTCACACACACTTATCTCTCAGAACTGAGCATGTGGAGAGACGTTCGTTCATCCAGCACATAGGGAACGGGATGCAGGAGAAACACTTACTCTGGTTTCTCAGTCTGTTTCCTAATGCCGGTTTGAAGTGCCTGCCGTTTTCACTGTAAAACCGGGTTGGAGCTTTAACCTACCCATATATATGTATGGAAAGTAGTTTACACCTGAAAAGAAACTTTGTGTTCCCTTCAAGCTAGGTGAAGGACGGCTTTCACACACACTTATCTCTCAGAACTGAGCATGTGGAGAGACGTTCGTTCATCCAGCACAAAGGGAACGGGTTGCAGGAGAAACACTTACTCTGGTTTCTCAGTCTGTTTCCTAGTGCCGGTTTGAAGTGCCTGCCGTTTTCACTGTAAAACCGGGTTGGAGCTTTAACCTACCCATATATATGTATGGAAAGTAGTTTACACCTGAAAAGAAACTTTGTGTTCCCTTCAAGCTAGGTGAAGGACGGCTTTCACACACACTTATCTCTCAGAACTGAGCATGTGGAGAGACGTTCGTTCATCCAGCACAAAGGGAACGGGTTGCAGGAGAAACACTTACTCTGGTTTCTCAGTCTGTTTCCTAGTGCCGGTTTGAAGTGCCTGCCGTTTTCACTGTAACACCGGGTTGGAGCTTTAACCTACCCATATATATGTATGGAAAGTAGTTTACACCTGAAAAGAAACTTTGTGTTCCCTTCAAGCTAGGTGAAGGACGGCTTTCACACACACTTATCTCTCAGAACTGAGCATGTGGAGAGACGTTCGTTCATCCAGCACAAAGGGAACGGGTTGCAGGAGAAACACTTACTCTGGTTTCTCAGTCTGTTTCCTAGTGCCGGTTTGAAGTGCCTGCCGTTTTCACTGTAACACCGGGTTGGAGCTTGAACCTCCCCATATATATGTATGTAGTGGATTTTGCAAGTGAAAAGAAACTTTGTGTTCCCTTCAAGCTAGGTGAAGGACGGCTTTCACACACACTTATCTCTCAGAACTGAGCATGTGGAGAGACGTTCGTTCATCCAGCACAAAGGGAACGGGTTGCAGGAGAAACACTTACTCTGGTTTCTCAGTCTGTTTCCTATGCCGGTTTGAAGTGCCTGCCGTTTTCACTGTAACACCGGGTTGGAGCTTGAACCTCCCCATATATATGTATGTAGTGGATTTTGCAAGTGAAAAGAAACTTTGTGTTCCCTTCAAGCGAGGTGAAGGACGGCTTTCACACACACTTATCTCTCAGAACTGAGCATGTGGAGAGACGTTCGTTCATCCAGCACAAAGAGAACGGGTTGCAGGAGAATCACTTACTCTGGTTTCTCAGTCTGTTTCCTAGTGCCGGTTTGAAGTGCCTGCCGTTTTCACTGTAAAACCGGGTTGGAGCTTGAACTTCCCCATATATATGTATGGAAAGGAGTTTGCAAGTGAAAAGAAACTTTGTGTTCCCTTCAAGCTAGGTGAAGGACGGCTTTCACACACACTTATCTCTCAGAACTGAGCATGTGGAGAGACGTTCTTTCATCCAGCACAAAGGGACCGGGTTGCAGGAGAAACACGTACTCTGGTTTCTCAGTCTGTTTCCTAGTGCCGGTTTGAAGTGCCTGCCGTTTTCACTGTAAAACCGGCCTGGAGCTTGAACCTCCCCATATATATGTATGGAGTGGAGTTTGCAACTGAAAAGAAACTTTGTGTTCCCTTCGAGCTAGGTGAAGGACGGCTTTCACACACACTTATCTCTCAGAACTGAGCATGTGGAGAGACGTTCGTTCATCCAGCACAAAGGGAACGGGTTGCAGGAGAAACACTTACTCTGGTTTCTCAGTCTGCTTCCTAGTGCCCTTTTGAAGTGCCTGCTGTTTCACTGTAAAACCGGGTTGGAGCTTGAACCTCCCCATATATATGTATGGAGTGGAGTTTGCAAGTGAAAAGAAACTTTGTGTTCCCTTCAAGCTAGGTGAAGGACGGCTTTCACACACACTTATCTCTCAGAACTGAGCATGTGGAGAGACGTTCGTTCATCCAGCACAAAGGGAACGGGTTGCAGGAGAAACACTTACTCTGTTTTCTCAGTCTGTTTCCTAGTGCCGGTTTGAATTGCCTGCCGTTTTCACTGTAACACCGGGTTTGAGCTTGAACCTCCCCATATATATGTATGGAGTGGAGTTTGCAAGTGAAAAGAAACTTTGTGTTCCCTTCAAGCTAGGTGAAGGACGGCTTTCACACACACTTATCTCTCAGAACTGAGCATGTGGAGAGACGTTCGTTCATCCAGCACAAAGGGAACGGGTTGCAGGAGAATCACTTACTCTGGTTTCTCAGTCTGTTTCCTAGTGCCGGTTTGAAGTGCCTGCCGTTTTCACTGTAAAACCGGGTTGGAGCTTGAACTTCCCCATATATATGTATGGAAAGGAGTTTGCAAGTGAAAAGAAACTTTGTGTTCCCTTCAAGCTAGGTGAAGGACGGCTTTCACACACACTTATCTCTCAGAACAGAGCATGTGGAGAGACGTTCTTTCATCCAGCACAAAGGGACCGGGTTGCAGGAGAAACACGTACTCTGGTTTCTCAGTCTGTTTCCTAGTGCCGGTTTGAAGTGCCTGCCGTTTTCACTGTAAAACCGGCCTGGAGCTTGAACCTCCCCATATATATGTATGGAGTGGAGTTTGCAACTGAAAAGAAACTTTGTGTTCCCTTCAAGCTAGGTGAAGGACGGCTTTCACACACACTTATCTCTCAGAACTGAGCATGTGGAGAGACGTTCGTTCATCCAGCACAAAGGGAACGGGTTGCAGGAGAAACACTTACTCTGGTTTCTGAGTGTGTTTCCTAGTGCCGGTTTGAAGTGCCTGCCGTTTTCACTGTAAAACCGGCCTGGAGCTTGAACCTCCCCATATATATGTATGGAGTGGAGTTTGCAAGTGAAAAGAAACTTTGTGTTCCCTTCAAGCTAGGTGAAGGACGGCTTTCACACACACTTATCTCTCAGAACTGAGCATGTGGAGAGACGTTCGTTCATCCAGCACAAAGGGAATGGGATGCAGGAGAAACACTTACTCTGGTTTCTCAGTCTGTTTCCTAGTGCCGGTTTGAAGTGCCTGCCGTTTTCACTGTAAAACCGGGTTGGAGCTTTAACCTACCCATATATATGTATGGAAAGAAGTTTACAACTGAAAAGAAACTTTGTGTTCCCTTCAAGCTAGGTGAAGGACGGCTTTCACACACACTTATCTCTCAGAACTGAGCATGTGGAGAGACGTTCGTTCATCCAGCACATAGGGAACGGGATGCAGGAGAAACACTTACTCTGGTTTCTCAGTCTGTTTCCTAATGCCGGTTTGAAGTGCCTGCCGTTTTCACTGTAAAACCGGGTTGGAGCTTTAACCTACCCATATATATGTATGGAAAGTAGTTTACACCTGAAAAGAAACTTTGTGTTCCCTTCAAGCTAGGTGAAGGACGGCTTTCACACACACTTATCTCTCAGAACTGAGCATGTGGAGAGACGTTCGTTCATCCAGCACAAAGGGAACGGGTTGCAGGAGAAACACTTACTCTGGTTTCTCAGTCTGTTTCCTAGTGCCGGTTTGAAGTGCCTGCCGTTTTCACTGTAAAACCGGGTTGGAGCTTTAACCTACCCATATATATGTATGGAAAGTAGTTTACACCTGAAAAGAAACTTTGTGTTCCCTTCAAGCTAGGTGAAGGACGGCTTTCACACACACTTATCTCTCAGAACTGAGCATGTGGAGAGACGTTCGTTCATCCAGCACAAAGGGAACGGGTTGCAGGAGAAACACTTACTCTGGTTTCTCAGTCTGTTTCCTAGTGCCGGTTTGAAGTGCCTGCCGTTTTCACTGTAACACCGGGTTGGAGCTTTAACCTACCCATATATATGTATGGAAAGTAGTTTACACCTGAAAAGAAACTTTGTGTTCCCTTCAAGCTAGGTGAAGGACGGCTTTCACACACACTTATCTCTCAGAACTGAGCATGTGGAGAGACGTTCGTTCATCCAGCACAAAGGGAACGGGTTGCAGGAGAAACACTTACTCTGGTTTCTCAGTCTGTTTCCTAGTGCCGGTTTGAAGTGCCTGCCGTTTTCACTGTAACACCGGGTTGGAGCTTGAACCTCCCCATATATATGTATGTAGTGGATTTTGCAAGTGAAAAGAAACTTTGTGTTCCCTTCAAGCTAGGTGAAGGACGGCTTTCACACACACTTATCTCTCAGAACTGAGCATGTGGAGAGACGTTCGTTCATCCAGCACAAAGGGAACGGGTTGCAGGAGAAACACTTACTCTGGTTTCTCAGTCTGTTTCCTATGCCGGTTTGAAGTGCCTGCCGTTTTCACTGTAACACCGGGTTGGAGCTTGAACCTCCCCATATATATGTATGTAGTGGATTTTGCAAGTGAAAAGAAACTTTGTGTTCCCTTCAAGCTAGGTGAAGGACGGCTTTCACACACACTTATCTCTCAGAACTGAGCATGTGGAGAGACGTTCGTTCATCCAGCACAAAGGGAACGGGTTGCAGGAGAATCACTTACTCTGGTTTCTCAGTCTGTTTCCTAGTGCCGGTTTGAAGTGCCTGCCGTTTTCACTGTAAAACCGGGTTGGAGCTTGAACTTCCCCATATATATGTATGGAAAGGAGTTTGCAAGTGAAAAGAAACTTTGTGTTCCCTTCAAGCTAGGTGAAGGACGGCTTTCACACACACTTATCTCTCAGAACTGAGCATGTGGAGAGACGTTCTTTCATCCAGCACAAAGGGACCGGGTTGCAGGAGAAACACGTACTCTGGTTTCTCAGTCTGTTTCCTAGTGCCGGTTTGAAGTGCCTGCCGTTTTCACTGTAAAACCGGCCTGGAGCTTGAACCTCCCCATATATATGTATGGAGTGGAGTTTGCAACTGAAAAGAAACTTTGTGTTCCCTTCGAGCTAGGTGAAGGACGGCTTTCACACACACTTATCTCTCAGAACTGAGCATGTGGAGAGACGTTCGTTCATCCAGCACAAAGGGAACGGGTTGCAGGAGAAACACTTACTCTGGTTTCTCAGTCTGCTTCCTAGTGCCGGTTTGAAGTGCCTGCTGTTTCACTGTAAAACCGGGTTGGAGCTTGAACCTCCCCATATATATGTATGGAGTGGAGTTTGCAAGTGAAAAGAAACTTTGTGTTCCCTTCAAGCTAGGTGAAGGACGGCTTTCACACACACTTATCTCTCAGAACTGAGCATGTGGAGAGACGTTCGTTCATCCAGCACAAAGGGAACGGGTTGCAGGAGAAACACTTACTCTGTTTTCTCAGTCTGTTTCCTAGTGCCGGTTTGAATTGCCTGCCGTTTTCACTGTAACACCGGGTTTGAGCTTGAACCTCCCCATATATATGTATGGAGTGGAGTTTGCAAGTGAAAAGAAACTTTGTGTTCCCTTCAAGCTAGGTGAAGGACGGCTTTCACACACACTTATCTCTCAGAACTGAGCATGTGGAGAGACGTTCGTTCATCCAGCACAAAGGGAATGGGATGCAGGAGAAACACTTACTCTGGTTTCTCAGTCTGTTTCCTAATGCCGGTTTGAAGTGCCTGCCGTTTTCACTGTAAAACCGGGTTGGAGCTTTAACCTACCCATATATATGTATGGAAAGTAGTTTACACCTGAAAAGAAACTTTGTGTTCCCTTCAAGCTAGGTGAAGGACGGCTTTCACACACACTTATCTCTCAGAACTGAGCATGTGGAGAGACGTTCGTTCATCCAGCACAAAGGGAACGGGTTGCAGGAGAAACACTTACTCTGGTTTCTCAGTCTGTTTCCTAGTGCCGGTTTGAAGTGCCTGCCGTTTTCACTGTAAAACCGGCCTGGAGCTTGAACCTCCCCATATATATGTATGGAGTGGAGTTTGCAAGTGAAAAGAAACTTTGTGTTCCCTTCAAGCTAGGTGAAGGACGGCTTTCACACACACTTATCTCTCAGAACTGAGCATGTGGAGAGACGTTCGTTCATCCAGCACAAAGGGAACGGGTTGCAGGAGAAACACTTACTCTGGTTTCTCAGTCTGTTTCCTAGTGCCGGTTTGAAGTGCCTGCCGTTTTCACTGTAACACCGGGTTGGAGCTTGAACCTCCCCATATATATGTATGTAGTGGATTTTGCAAGTGAAAAGAAACTTTGTGTTCCCTTCAAGCTAGGTGAAGGACGGCTTTCACACACACTTATCTCTCAGAACTGAGCATGTGGAGAGACGTTCGTTCATCCAGCACAAAGGGAACGGGTTGCAGGAGAAACACTTACTCTGGTTTCTCAGTCTGTTTCCTAGTGCCGGTTTGAAGTGCCTGCCGTTTTCACTGTAAAACCGGCCTGGAGCTTGAACCTCCCCATATATATGTATGGAGTGGAGTTTGCAACTGAAAAGAAACTTTGTGTTCCCTTTAAGCTAGGTGAAGGACGGCTTTCACACACACTTATCTCTCAGAACTGAGCATGTGGAGAGACGTTCGTTCATCCAGCACAAAGGGAACGGGTTGCAGGAGAAACACTTACTCTGGTTTCTGAGTCTGTTTCCTAGTGCCGGTTTGAAGTGCCTGCCGTTTTCACTGTAAAACCGGCCTGGAGCTTGAACCTCCCCATATATATGTATGGAGTGGAGTTTGCAAGTGAAAAGAAACTTTGTGTTCCCTTCAAGCTAGGTGAAGGACGGCTTTCACACACACTTATCTCTCAGAACTGAGCATGTGGAGAGACGTTCGTTCATCCAGCACAAAGGGAACGGGTTGCAGGAGAAACACTTACTCTGGTTTCTCAGTCTGTTTCCTAGTGCCGGTTTGAAGTGCCTGCCGTTTTCACTGTAAAACCGGCCTGGAGCTTGAACCTCCCCATATATATGTATGGAGTGGAGTTTGCAACTGAAAAGAAACTTTGTGTTCCCTTTAAGCTAGGTGAAGGACGGCTTTCACACACACTTATCTCTCAGAACTGAGCATGTGGAGAGACGTTCGTTCATCCAGCACAAAGGGAACGGGTTGCAGGAGAAACACTTACTCTGGTTTCTGAGTCTGTTTCCTAGTGCCGGTTTGAAGTGCCTGCCGTTTTCTCTGTAAAACCGGCCTGGAGCTTGAACCTCCCCATATATATGTATGGAGTGGAGTTTGCAAGTGAAAAGAAACTTTGTGTTCCCTTCAAGCTAGGTGAAGGACGGCTTTCACACACACTTATCTCTCAGAACTGAGCATGTGGAGAGACGTTCGTTCATCCATCACAAAGGGAATGGGATGCAGGAGAAACACTTACTCTGGTTTCTCAGTCTGTTTCCTAGTGCCGGTTTGAAGTGCCTGCCGTTTTCACTGTAAAACCGGGTTGGAGCTTTAACCTACCCATATATATGTATGGAAAGAAGTTTACAACTGAAAAGAAACTTTGTGTTCCCTTCAAGCTAGGTGAAGGACGGCTTTCACACACACTTATCTCTCAGAACTGAGCATGTGGAGAGACGTTCGTTCATCCAGCACAAAGGGAACGGGTTGCAGGAGAAACACTTACTGTGGTTTCTCAGTCTGTTTCAAGTGCCGGTTTGAAGTGCCTGCCGTTTTCACTGTAAAACCGGCCTGGAGCTTGAACCTCCCCATATATATGTATGGAGTGGAGTTTGCAAGTGAAAAGAAACTTTGTGTTCCCTTCAAGCTAGGTGAAGGACGGCTTTCACACACACTTATCTCTCAGAACTGAGCATGTGGAGAGACGTTCGTTCATCCAGCACAAAGGGAACGGGTTGCAGGAGAAACACTTACAATGGTTTCTCAGTCTGTTTCCTAGTGCCGGTTTGAGGTGCCTGCCGTTTTCACTGTAAAACCGGCCTGGAGCTTGAACCTCCCTATATATATGTATGGAGTGGAGTTTGCAACTGAAAAGAAACTTTGTGTTCCCTTCGAGCTAGGTGAAGGACGGCTTTCACACACACTTATCTCTCAGAACTGAGCATGTGGAGAGACGTTCTTTCATCCAGCACAAAGGGACCGGGTTGCAGGAGAAACACGTACTCTGGTTTCTGAGTGTGTTTCCTAGTGCCGGTTTGAAGTGCCTGCCGTTTTCACTGTAAAACCGGCCTGGAGCTTGAACCTCCCCATATATATGTATGGAGTGGAGTTTGCAACTGAAAAGAAACTTTGTGTTCCCTTCAAGCTAGGTGAAGGACGGCTTTCACACACACTTATCTCTCAGAACTGAGCATGTGGAGAGACGTTCGTTCATCCAGCACAAAGGGAATGGGATGCAGGAGAAACACTTACTCTGGTTTCTCAGTCTGTTTCCTAGTGCCGGTTTGAAGTGCCTGCCGTTTTCACTGTAAAACCGGGTTGGAGCTTTAACCTACCCATATATATGTATGGAAAGAAGTTTACAACTGAAAAGAAACTTTGTGTTCCCTTCAAGCTAGGTGAAGGACGGCTTTCACACACACTTATCTCTCAGAACTGAGCATGTGGAGAGACGTTCGTTCATCCAGCACATAGGGAACGGGTTGCAGGAGAAACACTTACTCTGGTTTCTCAGTCTGTTTCCTAGTGCCGGTTTGAAGTGCCTGCCGTTTTCACTGTAAAACCGGGTTGGAGCTTTAACCTACCCATATATATGTTTGGAAAGTAGTTAACTACTGAAAAGAAACTTTGTGTTCCCTTCAAGCTAGGTGAAGGACGGCTTTCACACACACTTATCTCTCAGAACTGAGCATGTGGAGAGACGTTCGTTCATCCAGCACATAGGGAACGGGTTGCAGGAGAAACACTTACTCTGGTTTCTCAGTCTGTTTCCTAGTGCCGGTTTGAAGTGCCTGCCGTTTTCACTGTAAAACCGGGTTGGAGCTTTAACCTACCCATATATATGTATGGAGTGGAGTTTGCAAGTGAAAAGAAACTTTGTGTTCCCTTCAAGCTAGGTGAAGGACGGCTTTCACACACACTTATCTCTCAGAACTGAGCATGTGGAGAGACGTTCGTTCATCCAGCACAAAGGGAACGGGTTGCAGGAGAAACACTTACTCTGGTTTCTCAGTCTGTTTCCTAGTGCCGGTTTGAAGTGCCTGCCGTTTTCACTGTAAAACCGGCCTGGAGCTTGAACCACCCCATATATATGTATGGAGTGGAGTTTGCAAGTGAAAAGAAACTTTGTGTTCCCTTCAAGCTAGGTGAAGGACGGCTTTCACACACACTTATCTCTCAGAACTGAGCATGTGGAGAGACGTTCGTTCATCCAGCACAAAGGGAACGGGTTGCAGGAGAAACACTTACAATGGTTTCTCAGTCTGTTTCCTAGTGCCGGTTTGAGGTGCCTGCCGTTTTCACTGTAAAACCGGCCTGGAGCTTGAACCTCCCTATATATATGTATGGAGTGGAGTTTGCAACTGAAAAGAAACTTTGTGTTCCCTTCGAGCTAGGTGAAGGACGGCTTTCACACACACTTATCTCTCAGAACTGATCATGTGGAGAGACGTTCGTTCATCCAGCACAAAGGGAACGGGTTGCAGGAGAAACACTTACTCTGGTTTCTCAGTCTGCTTCCTAGTGCCGGTTTGAAGTGCCTGCTGTTTCACTGTAAAACCGGGTTGGAGCTTGAACCTCCCCATATATATGTATGGAGTGGAGTTTGCAAGTGAAAAGAAACTTTGTGTTCCCTTCAAGCTAGGTGAAGGACGGCTTTCACACACACTTATCTCTCAGAACTGAGCATGTGGAGAGACGTTCGTTCATCCAGCACAAAGGGAACGGGTTGCAGGAGAAACACTTACTCTGTTTTCTCAGTCTGTTTCCTAGTGCCGGTTTGAATTGCCTGCCGTTTTCACTGTAACACCGGGTTTGAGCTTGAACCTCCCCATATATATGTATGGAGTGGAGTTTGCAAGTGAAAAGAAACTTTGTGTTCCCTTTAAGCTAGGTGAAGGACGGCTTTCACACACACTTATCTCTCAGAACTGAGCATGTGGAGAGACGTTCGTTCATCCAGCACAAAGGGAATGGGATGCAGGAGAAACACTTACTCTGGTTTCTCAGTCTGTTTCCTAATGCCGGTTTGAAGTGCCTGCCGTTTTCACTGTAAAACCGGGTTGGAGCTTTAACCTACCCATATATATGTATGGAAAGTAGTTTACACCTGAAAAGAAACTTTGTGTTCCCTTCAAGCTAGGTGAAGTACGGCTTTCACACACACTTATCTCTCAGAACTGAGCATGTGGAGAGACTTTCGTTCATCCAGCACAACGGGAACGGGTTGCAGGAGAAACACTTACTCTGGTTTCTCAGTCTGTTTCCTAGTGCCGGTTTGAAGTGCCTGCCATTTTCACTGTAAAACCGGCCTGGAGTTTGAACCTCCCCATATATATGTATGGAGTGGAGTTTGCAACTGAAAAGAAACTTTGTGTTCCCTTCGAGCTAGGTGAAGGACGGCTTTCACACACACTTATCTCTCAGAACTGAGCATGTGGAGAGACGTTCGTTCATCCAGCACAAAGGGAACGGGTTGCAGGAGAAACACTTACTCTGGTTTCTCAGTCTGTTTCCTAGTGCCGGTTTGAAGTGCCTGCCGTTTTCACTGTAACACCGGGTTGGAGCTTGAACCTCCCCATATATATGTATGTAGTGGATTTTGCAAGTGAAAAGAAACTTTGTGTTCCCTTCAAGCTAGGTGAAGGACGGCTTTCACACACACTTATCTCTCAGAACTGAGCATGTGGAGAGACGTTCGTTCATCCAGCACAAAGGGAACGGGTTGCAGGAGAAACACTTACTCTGGTTTCTCAGTCTGTTTCCTAGTGCCGGTTTGAAGTGCCTGCCGTTTTCACTGTAAAACCGGCCTGGAGCTTGAACCTCCCCATATATATGTATGGAGTGGAGTTTGCAACTGAAAAGAAACTTTGTGTTCCCTTTAAGCTAGGTGAAGGACGGCTTTCACACACACTTATCTCTCAGAACTGAGCATGTGGAGAGACGTTCGTTCATCCAGCACAAAGGGAACGGGTTGCAGGAGAAACACTTACTCTGGTTTCTGAGTCTGTTTCCTAGTGCCGGTTTGAAGTGCCTGCCGTTTTCACTGTAAAACCGGCCTGGAGCTTGAACCTCCCCATATATATGTATGGAGTGGAGTTTGCAAGTGAAAAGAAACTTTGTGTTCCCTTCAAGCTAGGTGAAGGACGGCTTTCACACACACTTATCTCTCAGAACTGAGCATGTGGAGAGACGTTCGTTCATCCAGCACAAAGGGAACGGGTTGCAGGAGAAACACTTACTCTGGTTTCTCAGTCTGTTTCCTAGTGCCGGTTTGAAGTGCCTGCCGTTTTCACTGTAAAACCGGCCTGGAGCTTGAACCTCCCCATATATATGTATGGAGTGGAGTTTGCAACTGAAAAGAAACTTTGTGTTCCCTTTAAGCTAGGTGAAGGACGGCTTTCACACACACTTATCTCTCAGAACTGAGCATGTGGAGAGACGTTCGTTCATCCAGCACAAAGGGAACGGGTTGCAGGAGAAACACTTACTCTGGTTTCTGAGTCTGTTTCCTAGTGCCGGTTTGAAGTGCCTGCCGTTTTCACTGTAAAACCGGCCTGGAGCTTGAACCTCCCCATATATATGTATGGAGTGGAGTTTGCAAGTGAAAAGAAACTTTCTGTTCCCTTCAAGCTAGGTGAAGGACGGCTTTCACACACACTTATCTCTCAGAACTGAGCATGTGGAGAGACGTTCGTTCATCCATCACAAAGGGAATGGGATGCAGGAGAAACACTTACTCTGGTTTCTCAGTCTGTTTCCTAGTGCCGGTTTGAAGTGCCTGCCGTTTTCACTGTAAAACCGGGTTGGAGCTTTAACCTACCCATATATATGTATGGAAAGAAGTTTACAACTGAAAAGAAACTTTGTGTTCCCTTCAAGCTAGGTGAAGGACGGCTTTCACACACACTTATCTCTCAGAACTGAGCATGTGGAGAGACGTTCTTTCATCCAGCACAAAGGGAACGGGTTGCAGGAGAAACACTTACTGTGGTTTCTCAGTCTGTTTCAAGTGCCGGTTTGAAGTGCCTGCCGTTTTCACTGTAAAACCGGCCTGGAGCTTGAACCTCCCCATATATATGTATGGAGTGGAGTTTGCAAGTGAAAAGAAACTTTGTGTTCCCTTCAAGCTAGGTGAAGGACGGCTTTCACACACACTTATCTCTCAGAACTGAGCATGTGGAGAGACGTTCGTTCATCCAGCACAAAGGGAACGGGTTGCAGGAGAAACACTTACAATGGTTTCTCAGTCTGTTTCCTAGTGCCGGTTTGAGGTGCCTGCCGTTTTCACTGTAAAACCGGCCTGGAGCTTGAACCTCCCTATATATATGTATGGAGTGGAGTTTGCAACTGAAAAGAAACTTTGTGTTCCCTTCGAGCTAGGTGAAGGACGGCTTTCACACACACTTATCTCTCAGAACTGAGCATGTGGAGAGACGTTCGTTCATCCAGCACAAAGGGAACGGGTTGCAGGAGAAACACTTACTCTGGTTTCTCAGTCTGTTTCCTAGTGCCGGTTTGAAGTGCCTGCCGTTTTCACTGTAACACCGGGTTGGAGCTTGAACCTCCCCATATATATGTATGTAGTGGATTTTGCAAGTGAAAAGAAACTTTGTGTTCCCTTCAAGCTAGGTGAAGGACGGCTTTCACACACACTTATCTCTCAGAACTGAGCATGTGGAGAGACGTTCGTTCATCCAGCACAAAGGGAACGGGTTGCAGGAGAAACACTTACTCTGGTTTCTCAGTCTGTTTCCTAGTGCCGGTTTGAAGTGCCTGCCGTTTTCACTGTAAAACCGGCCTGGAGCTTGAACCTCCCCATATATATGTATGGAGTGGAGTTTGCAACTGAAAAGAAACTTTGTGTTCCCTTTAAGCTAGGTGAAGGACGGCTTTCACACACACTTATCTCTCAGAACTGAGCATGTGGAGAGACGTTCGTTCATCCAGCACAAAGGGAACGGGTTGCAGGAGAAACACTTACTCTGGTTTCTGAGTCTGTTTCCTAGTGCCGGTTTGAAGTGCCTGCCGTTTTCACTGTAAAACCGGCCTGGAGCTTGAACCTCCCCATATATATGTATGGAGTGGAGTTTGCAAGTGAAAAGAAACTTTGTGTTCCCTTCAAGCTAGGTGAAGGACGGCTTTCACACACACTTATCTCTCAGAACTGAGCATGTGGAGAGACGTTCGTTCATCCAGCACAAAGGGAACGGGTTGCAGGAGAAACACTTACTCTGGTTTCTCAGTCTGTTTCCTAGTGCCGGTTTGAAGTGCCTGCCGTTTTCACTGTAAAACCGGCCTGGAGCTTGAACCTCCCCATATATATGTATGGAGTGGAGTTTGCAACTGAAAAGAAACTTTGTGTTCCCTTTAAGCTAGGTGAAGGACGGCTTTCACACACACTTATCTCTCAGAACTGAGCATGTGGAGAGACGTTCGTTCATCCAGCACAAAGGGAACGGGTTGCAGGAGAAACACTTACTCTGGTTTCTGAGTCTGTTTCCTAGTGCCGGTTTGAAGTGCCTGCCGTTTTCACTGTAAAACCGGCCTGGAGCTTGAACCTCCCCATATATATGTATGGAGTGGAGTTTGCAAGTGAAAAGAAACTTTCTGTTCCCTTCAAGCTAGGTGAAGGACGGCTTTCACACACACTTATCTCTCAGAACTGAGCATGTGGAGAGACGTTCGTTCATCCATCACAAAGGGAATGGGATGCAGGAGAAACACTTACTCTGGTTTCTCAGTCTGTTTCCTAGTGCCGGTTTGAAGTGCCTGCCGTTTTCACTGTAAAACCGGGTTGGAGCTTTAACCTACCCATATATATGTATGGAAAGAAGTTTACAACTGAAAAGAAACTTTGTGTTCCCTTCAAGCTAGGTGAAGGACGGCTTTCACACACACTTATCTCTCAGAACTGAGCATGTGGAGAGACGTTCTTTCATCCAGCACAAAGGGAACGGGTTGCAGGAGAAACACTTACTGTGGTTTCTCAGTCTGTTTCAAGTGCCGGTTTGAAGTGCCTGCCGTTTTCACTGTAAAACCGGCCTGGAGCTTGAACCTCCCCATATATATGTATGGAGTGGAGTTTGCAAGTGAAAAGAAACTTTGTGTTCCCTTCAAGCTAGGTGAAGGACGGCTTTCACACACACTTATCTCTCAGAACTGAGCATGTGGAGAGACGTTCGTTCATCCAGCACAAAGGGAACGGGTTGCAGGAGAAACACTTACAATGGTTTCTCAGTCTGTTTCCTAGTGCCGGTTTGAGGTGCCTGCCGTTTTCACTGTAAAACCGGCCTGGAGCTTGAACCTCCCCATATATATGTATGGAGTGGAGTTTGCAAGTGAAAAGAAACTTTGTGTTCCCTTCAAGCTAGGTGAAGGACGGCTTTCACACACACTTATCTCTCAGAACTGAGCATGTGGAGAGACGTTCGTTCATCCAGCACAAAGGGAACGGGTTGCAGGAGAAACACTTACACTGGTTTCTCAGTCTGTTTCCTAGTGCCGGTTTGAGGTGCCTGCCGTTTTCACTGTAAAACCGGCCTGGAGCTTGAACCTCCCTATATATATGTATGGAGTGGAGTTTGCAACTGAAAAGAAACTTTGTGTTCCCTTCGAGCTAGGTGAAGGACGGCTTTCACACACACTTATCTCTCAGAACTGAGCATGTGGAGAGACGTTCGTTCATCCAGCACAAAGGGAACGGGTTGCAGGAGAAACACTTACTCTGGTTTCTCAGTCTGCTTCCTAGTGCCGGTTTGAAGTGCCTGCTGTTTCACTGTAAAACCGGGTTGGAGCTTGAACCTCCCCATATATATGTATGGAGTGGAGTTTGCAAGTGAAAAGAAACTTTGTGTTCCCTTCAAGCTAGGTGAAGGACGGCTTTCACACACACTTATCTCTCAGAACTGAGCATGTGGAGAGACGTTCGTTCATCCAGCACAAAGGGAACGGGTTGCAGGAGAAACACTTACTCTGTTTTCTCAGTCTGTTTCCTAGTGCCGGTTTGAATTGCCTGCCGTTTTCACTGTAACACCGGGTTTGAGCTTGAACCTCCCCATATATATGTATGGAGTGGAGTTTGCAAGTGAAAAGAAACTTTGTGTTCCCTTTAAGCTAGGTGAAGGACGGCTTTCACACACACTTATCTCTCAGAACTGAGCATGTGGAGAGACGTTCGTTCATCCAGCACAAAGGGAATGGGATGCAGGAGAAACACTTACTCTGGTTTCTCAGTCTGTTTCCTAATGTCGGTTTGAAGTGCCTGCCGTTTTCACTGTAAAACCGGGTTGGAGCTTTAACCTACCCATATATATGTATGGAAAGTAGTTTACACCTGAAAAGAAACTTTGTGTTCCCTTCAAGCTAGGTGAAGGACGGCTTTCACACACACTTATCTCTCAGAACTGAGCATGTGGAGAGACGTTCGTTCATCCAGCACAAAGGGAACGGGTTGCAGGAGAAACACTTACTCTGGTTTCTCAGTCTGTTTCCTAGTGCCGGTTTGAAGTGCCTGCCGTTTTCACTGTAAAACCGGCCTGGAGCTTGAACCTCCCCATATATATGTATGGAGTGGAGTTTGCAAGTGAAAAGAAACTTTGTGTTCCCTTTAAGCTAGGTGAAGGACGGCTTTCACACACACTTATCTCTCAGAACTGAGCATGTGGAGAGACGTTCGTTCATCCAGCACAAAGGGAATGGGATGCAGGAGAAACACTTACTCTGGTTTCTCAGTCTGTTTCCTAATGCCGGTTTGAAGTGCCTGCCGTTTTCACTGTAAAACCGGGTTGGAGCTTTAACCTACCCATATATATGTATGGAAAGTAGTTTACACCTGAAAAGAAACTTTGTGTTCCCTTCAAGCTAGGTGAAGTACGGCTTTCACACACACTTATCTCTCAGAACTGAGCATGTGGAGAGACTTTCGTTCATCCAGCACAACGGGAACGGGTTGCAGGAGAAACACTTACTCTGGTTTCTCAGTCTGTTTCCTAGTGCCGGTTTGAAGTGCCTGCCATTTTCACTGTAAAACCGGCCTGGAGTTTGAACCTCCCCATATATATGTATGGAGTGGAGTTTGCAACTGAAAAGAAACTTTGTGTTCCCTTCGAGCTAGGTGAAGGACGGCTTTCACACACACTTATCTCTCAGAACTGAGCATGTGGAGAGACGTTCGTTCATCCAGCACAAAGGGAACGGGTTGCAGGAGAAACACTTACTCTGGTTTCTCAGTCTGTTTCCTAGTGCCGGTTTGAAGTGCCTGCCGTTTTCACTGTAACACCGGGTTGGAGCTTGAACCTCCCCATATATATGTATGTAGTGGATTTTGCAAGTGAAAAGAAACTTTGTGTTCCCTTCAAGCTAGGTGAAGGACGGCTTTCACACACACTTATCTCTCAGAACTGAGCATGTGGAGAGACGTTCGTTCATCCAGCACAAAGGGAACGGGTTGCAGGAGAAACACTTACTCTGGTTTCTCAGTCTGTTTCCTAGTGCCGGTTTGAAGTGCCTGCCGTTTTCACTGTAAAACCGGCCTGGAGCTTGAACCTCCCCATATATATGTATGGAGTGGAGTTTGCAACTGAAAAGAAACTTTGTGTTCCCTTTAAGCTAGGTGAAGGACGGCTTTCACACACACTTATCTCTCAGAACTGAGCATGTGGAGAGACGTTCGTTCATCCAGCACAAAGGGAACGGGTTGCAGGAGAAACACTTACTCTGGTTTCTGAGTCTGTTTCCTAGTGCCGGTTTGAAGTGCCTGCCGTTTTCACTGTAAAACCGGCCTGGAGCTTGAACCTCCCCATATATATGTATGGAGTGGAGTTTGCAAGTGAAAAGAAACTTTGTGTTCCCTTCAAGCTAGGTGAAGGACGGCTTTCACACACACTTATCTCTCAGAACTGAGCATGTGGAGAGACGTTCGTTCATCCAGCACAAAGGGAACGGGTTGCAGGAGAAACACTTACTCTGGTTTCTCAGTCTGTTTCCTAGTGCCGGTTTGAAGTGCCTGCCGTTTTCACTGTAAAACCGGCCTGGAGCTTGAACCTCCCCATATATATGTATGGAGTGGAGTTTGCAACTGAAAAGAAACTTTGTGTTCCCTTTAAGCTAGGTGAAGGACGGCTTTCACACACACTTATCTCTCAGAACTGAGCATGTGGAGAGACGTTCGTTCATCCAGCACAAAGGGAACGGGTTGCAGGAGAAACACTTACTCTGGTTTCTGAGTCTGTTTCCTAGTGCCGGTTTGAAGTGCCTGCCGTTTTCACTGTAAAACCGGCCTGGAGCTTGAACCTCCCCATATATATGTATGGAGTGGAGTTTGCAAGTGAAAAGAAACTTTCTGTTCCCTTCAAGCTAGGTGAAGGACGGCTTTCACACACACTTATCTCTCAGAACTGAGCATGTGGAGAGACGTTCGTTCATCCATCACAAAGGGAATGGGATGCAGGAGAAACACTTACTCTGGTTTCTCAGTCTGTTTCCTAGTGCCGGTTTGAAGTGCCTGCCGTTTTCACTGTAAAACCGGGTTGGAGCTTTAACCTACCCATATATATGTATGGAAAGAAGTTTACAACTGAAAAGAAACTTTGTGTTCCCTTCAAGCTAGGTGAAGGACGGCTTTCACACACACTTATCTCTCAGAACTGAGCATGTGGAGAGACGTTCTTTCATCCAGCACAAAGGGAACGGGTTGCAGGAGAAACACTTACTGTGGTTTCTCAGTCTGTTTCAAGTGCCGGTTTGAAGTGCCTGCCGTTTTCACTGTAAAACCGGCCTGGAGCTTGAACCTCCCCATATATATGTATGGAGTGGAGTTTGCAAGTGAAAAGAAACTTTGTGTTCCCTTCAAGCTAGGTGAAGGACGGCTTTCACACACACTTATCTCTCAGAACTGAGCATGTGGAGAGACGTTCGTTCATCCAGCACAAAGGGAACGGGTTGCAGGAGAAACACTTACAATGGTTTCTCAGTCTGTTTCCTAGTGCCGGTTTGAGGTGCCTGCCGTTTTCACTGTAAAACCGGCCTGGAGCTTGAACCTCCCTATATATATGTATGGAGTGGAGTTTGCAACTGAAAAGAAACTTTGTGTTCCCTTCGAGCTAGGTGAAGGACGGCTTTCACACACACTTATCTCTCAGAACTGAGCATGTGGAGAGACGTTCTTTCATCCAGCACAAAGGGACCGGGTTGCAGGAGAAAAACGTACTCTGGTTTCTCAGTCTGTTTCCTAGTGCCGGTTTGAAGTGCCTGCCGTTTTCACTGTAAAACCGGCCTGGAGCTTGAACCTCCCCATATATATGTATGGAGTGGAGTTTGCAACTGAAAAGAAACTTTGTGTTCCCTTCAAGCTAGGTGAAGGACGGCTTTCACACACACTTATCTCTCAGAACTGAGCATGTGGAGAGACGTTCGTTCATCCAGCACAAAGGGAACGGGTTGCAGGAGAAACACTTACTCTGGTTTCTCAGTCTGTTTCCTAGTGCCGGTTTGAAGTGCCTGCCGTTTTCACTGTAAAACCGGCCTGGAGCTTGAACCTCCCCATATATATGTATGGAGTGGAGTTTGCAACTGAAAAGAAACTTTGTGTTCCCTTCAAGCTAGGTGAAGGACGGCTTTCACACACACTTATCTCTCAGAACTGAGCATGTGGAGAGACGTTCGTTCATCCAGCACAAAGGGAACGGGTTGCAGGAGAAACACTTACTCTGGTTTCTGAGTCTGTTTCCTAGTGCCGGTTTGAAGTGCCTGCCGTTTTCACTGTAAAACCGGCCTGGAGCTTGAACCTCCCCATATATATGTATGGAGTGGAGTTTGCAAGTGAAAAGAAACTTTGTGTTCCCTTCAAGCTAGGTGAAGGACGGCTTTCACACACACTTATCTCTCAGAACTGAGCATGTGGAGAGACGTTCGTTCATCCAGCACAAAGGGAACGGGTTGCAGGAGAAACACTTACACTGGTTTCTCAGTCTGTTTCCTAGTGCCGGTTTGAGGTGCCTGCCGTTTTCACTGTAAAACCGGCCTGGAGCTTGAACCTCCCTATATATATGTATGGAGTGGAGTTTGCAACTGAAAAGAAACTTTGTGTTCCCTTCGAGCTAGGTGAAGGACGGCTTTCACACACACTTATCTCTCAGAACTGAGCATGTGGAGAGACGTTCGTTCATCCAGCACAAAGGGAACGGGTTGCAGGAGAAACACTTACTCTGGTTTCTCAGTCTGCTTCCTAGTGCCGGTTTGAAGTGCCTGCTGTTTCACTGTAAAACCGGGTTGGAGCTTGAACCTCCCCATATATATGTATGGAGTGGAGTTTGCAAGTGAAAAGAAACTTTGTGTTCCCTTCAAGCTAGGTGAAGGACGGCTTTCACACACACTTATCTCTCAGAACTGAGCATGTGGAGAGACGTTCGTTCATCCAGCACAAAGGGAACGGGTTGCAGGAGAAACACTTACTCTGTTTTCTCAGTCTGTTTCCTAGTGCCGGTTTGAATTGCCTGCCGTTTTCACTGTAACACCGGGTTTGAGCTTGAACCTCCCCATATATATGTATGGAGTGGAGTTTGCAAGTGAAAAGAAACTTTGTGTTCCCTTTAAGCTAGGTGAAGGACGGCTTTCACACACACTTATCTCTCAGAACTGAGCATGTGGAGAGACGTTCGTTCATCCAGCACAAAGGGAATGGGATGCAGGAGAAACACTTACTCTGGTTTCTCAGTCTGTTTCCTAATGCCGGTTTGAAGTGCCTGCCGTTTTCACTGTAAAACCGGGTTGGAGCTTTAACCTACCCATATATATGTATGGAAAGTAGTTTACACCTGAAAAGAAACTTTGTGTTCCCTTCAAGCTAGGTGAAGGACGGCTTTCACACACACTTATCTCTCAGAACTGAGCATGTGGAGAGACGTTCGTTCATCCAGCACAAAGGGAACGGGTTGCAGGAGAAACACTTACTCTGGTTTCTCAGTCTGTTTCCTAGTGCCGGTTTGAAGTGCCTGCCGTTTTCACTGTAAAACCGGCCTGGAGCTTGAACCTCCCCATATATATGTATGGAGTGGAGTTTGCAAGTGAAAAGAAACTTTGTGTTCCCTTCAAGCTAGGTGAAGGACGGCTTTCACACACACTTATCTCTCAGAACTGAGCATGTGGAGAGACGTTCGTTCATCCAGCACAAAGGGAACGGGTTGCAGGAGAAACACTTACTCTGGTTTCTCAGTCTGTTTCCTAGTGCCGGTTTGAAGTGCCTGCCGTTTTCACTGTAACACCGGGTTGGAGCTTGAACCTCCCCATATATACGTATGTAGTGGATTTTGCAAGTGAAAAGAAACTTTGTGTTCCCTTCAAGCTAGGTGAAGGACGGCTTTCACACACACTTATCTCTCAGAACTGAGCATGTGGAGAGACGTTCGTTCATCCAGCACAAAGGGAACGGGTTGCAGGAGAAACACTTACTCTGGTTTCTCAGTCTGTTTCCTAGTGCCGGTTTGAAGTGCCTGCCGTTTTCACTGTAAAACCGGCCTGGAGCTTGAACCTCCCCATATATATGTATGGAGTGGAGTTTGCAACTGAAAAGAAACTTTGTGTTCCCTTTAAGCTAGGTGAAGGACGGCTTTCACACACACTTATCTCTCAGAACTGAGCATGTGGAGAGACGTTCGTTCATCCAGCACAAAGGGAACGGGTTGCAGGAGAAACACTTACTCTGGTTTCTGAGTCTGTTTCCTAGTGCCGGTTTGAAGTGCCTGCCGTTTTCACTGTAAAACCGGCCTGGAGCTTGAACCTCCCCATATATATGTATGGAGTGGAGTTTGCAAGTGAAAAGAAACTTTGTGTTCCCTTCAAGCTAGGTGAAGGACGGCTTTCACACACACTTATCTCTCAGAACTGAGCATGTGGAGAGACGTTCGTTCATCCATCACAAAGGGAATGGGATGCAGGAGAAACACTTACTCTGGTTTCTCAGTCTGTTTCCTAGTGCCGGTTTGAAGTGCCTGCCGTTTTCACTGTAAAACCGGGTTGGAGCTTTAACCTTCCCATATATATGTATGGAAAGAAGTTTACAACTGAAAAGAAACTTTGTGTTCCCTTCAAGCTAGGTGAAGGACGGCTTTCACACACACTTATCTCTCAGAACTGAGCATGTGGAGAGACGTTCGTTCATCCAGCACATAGGGAACGGGTTGCAGGAGAAACACTTACTCTGGTTTCTCAGTCTGTTTCCTAGTGCCGGTTTGAAGTGCCTGCCGTTTTCACTGTAACACCGGGTTGGAGCTTTAACCTACCCATATATATGTATGGAGTGGAGTTTGCAAGTGAAAAGAAACTTTGTGTTCCCTTCAAGCTAGGTGAAGGACGGCTTTCACACACACTTATCTCTCAGAACTGAGCATGTGGAGAGACGTTCGTTCATCCAGCACAAAGGGAACGGGTTGCAGGAGAAACACTTACTCTGGTTTCTCAGTCTGTTTCAAGTGCCGGTTTGAAGTGCCTGCCGTTTTCACTGTAAAACCGGCCTGGAGCTTGAACCTCCCCATATATATGTATGGAGTGGAGTTTGCAAGTGAAAAGAAACTTTGTGTTCCCTTCAAGCTAGGTGAAGGACGGCTTTCACACACACTTATCTCTCAGAACTGAGCATGTGGAGAGACGTTCGTTCATCCAGCACAAAGGGAACGGGTTGCAGGAGAAACACTTACAATGGTTTCTCAGTCTGTTTCCTAGTGCCGGTTTGAGGTGCCTGCCGTTTTCACTGTAAAACCGGCCTGGAGCTTGAACCTCCCTATATATATGTATGGAGTGGAGTTTGCAACTGAAAAGAAACTTTGTGTTCCCTTCGAGCTAGGTGAAGGACGGCTTTCACACACACTTATCTCTCAGAACTGAGCATGTGGAGAGACGTTCGTTCATCCAGCACAAAGGGAACGGGTTGCAGGAGAAACACTTACTCTGGTTTCTCAGTCTGCTTCCTAGTGCCGGTTTGAAGTGCCTGCTGTTTCACTGTAAAACCGGGTTGGAGCTTGAACCTCCCCATATATATGTATGGAGTGGAGTTTGCAAGTGAAAAGAAACTTTGTGTTCCCTTCAAGCTAGGTGAAGGACGGCTTTCACACACACTTATCTCTCAGAACTGAGCATGTGGAGAGACGTTCGTTCATCCAGCACAAAGGGAACGGGTTGCAGGAGAAACACTTACTCTGTTTTCTCAGTCTGTTTCCTAGTGCCGGTTTGAATTGCCTGCCGTTTTCACTGTAACACCGGGTTTGAGCTTGAACCTCCCCATATATATGTATGGAGTGGAGTTTGCAAGTGAAAAGAAACTTTGTGTTCCCTTTAAGCTAGGTGAAGGACGGCTTTCACACACACTTATCTCTCAGAACTGAGCATGTGGAGAGACGTTCGTTCATCCAGCACAAAGGGAATGGGATGCAGGAGAAACACTTACTCTGGTTTCTCAGTCTGTTTCCTAATACCGGTTTGAAGTGCCTGCCGTTTTCACTGTAAAACCGGGTTGGAGCTTTAACCTACCCATATATATGTATGGAAAGTAGTTTACACCTGAAAAGAAACTTTGTGTTCCCTTCAAGCTAGGTGAAGGACGGCTTTCACACACACTTATCTCTCAGAACTGAGCATGTGGAGAGACGTTCGTTCATCCAGCACAAAGGGAACGGGTTGCAGGAGAAACACTTACTCTGGTTTCTCAGTCTGTTTCCTAGTGCCGGTTTGAAGTGCCTGCCGTTTTCACTGTAAAACCGGGTTGGAGCTTTAACCTACCCATATATATGTATGGAAAGTAGTTTACACCTGAAAAGAAACTTTGTGTTCCCTTCAAGCTAGGTGAAGGACGGCTTTCACACACACTTATCTCTCAGAACTGAGCATGTGGAGAGACGTTCGTTCATCCAGCACAAAGGGAACGGGTTGCAGGAGAAACACTTACTCTGGTTTCTCAGTCTGTTTCCTAGTGCCGGTTTGAAGTGCCTGCCGTTTTCACTGTAACACCGGGTTGGAGCTTTAACCTACCCATATATATGTATGGAAAGTAGTTTACACCTGAAAAGAAACTTTGTGTTCCCTTCAAGCTAGGTGAAGGACGGCTTTCACACACACTTATCTCTCAGAACTGAGCATGTGGAGAGACGTTCGTTCATCCAGCACAAAGGGAACGGGTTGCAGGAGAAACACTTACTCTGGTTTCTCAGTCTGTTTCCTAGTGCCGGTTTGAAGTGCCTGCCGTTTTCACTGTAACACCGGGTTGGAGCTTGAACCTCCCCATATATATGTATGTAGTGGATTTTGCAACTGAAAAGAAACTTTGTGTTCCCTTCAAGCTAGGTGAAGGACGGCTTTCACACACACTTATCTCTCAGAACTGAGCATGTGGAGAGACGTTCGTTCATCCAGCACAAAGGGAACGGGTTGCAGGAGAATCACTTACTCTGGTTTCTCAGTCTGTTTCCTAGTGCCGGTTTGAAGTGCCTGCCGTTTTCACTGTAAAACCGGGTTGGAGCTTGAACTTCCCCATATATATGTATGGAAAGGAGTTTGCAAGTGAAAAGAAACTTTGTGTTCCCTTCAAGCTAGGTGAAGGACGGCTTTCACACACACTTATCTCTCAGAACTGAGCATGTGGAGAGACGTTCTTTCATCCAGCACAAAGGGACCGGGTTGCAGGAGAAACACGTACTCTGGTTTCTCAGTCTGTTTCCTAGTGCCGGTTTGAAGTGCCTGCCGTTTTCACTGTAAAACCGGCCTGGAGCTTGAACCCCCCCATATATATGTATGGAGTGGAATTTGCAACTGAAAAGAAACTTTGTGTTCCCTTCAAGCTAGGTGAAGGACGGCTTTCACACACACTTATCTCTCAGAACTGAGCATGTGGAGAGACGTTCGTTCATCCAGCACAAAGGGAACGGGTTGCAGGAGAAACACTTACTCTGGTTTCTCAGTCTGTTTCCTAGTGCCGGTTTGAAGTGCCTGCCGTTTTCACTGTAAAACCGGCCTGGAGCTTGAACCTCCCCATATATATGTATGGAGTGGGGTTTGCAACTGAAAAGAAACTTTGTGTTCCCTTCAAGCTAGGTGAAGGACGGCTTTCACACACACTTATCTCTCAGAACTGAGCATGTGGAGAGACGTTCGTTCATCCAGCACAAAGGGAACGGGTTGCAGGAGAAACACTTACTCTGGTTTCTGAGTCTGTTTCCTAGTGCCGGTTTGAAGTGCCTGCCGTTTTCACTGTAAAACCGGCCTGGAGCTTGAACCTCCCCATATATATGTATGGAGTGGAGTTTGCAAGTGAAAAGAAACTTTGTGTTCCCTTCAAGCTAGGTGAAGGACGGCTTTCACACACACTTATCTCTCAGAACTGAGCATGTGGAGAGACGTTCGTTCATCCAGCACAAAGGGAACGGGTTGCAGGAGAAACACTTACACTGGTTTCTCAGTCTGTTTCCTAGTGCCGGTTTGAGGTGCCTGCCGTTTTCACTGTAAAACCGGCCTGGAGCTTGAACCTCCCTATATATATGTATGGAGTGGAGTTTGCAACTGAAAAGAAACTTTGTGTTCCCTTCGAGCCAAGTGAAGGACGGCTTTCACACACACTTATCTCTCAGAACTGAGCATGTGGAGAGACGTTCGTTCATCCAGCACAAAGGGAACGGGTTGCAGGAGAAACACTTACTCTGGTTTCTCAGTCTGCTTCCTAGTGCCGGTTTGAAGTGCCTGCTGTTTCACTGTAAAACCGGGTTGGAGCTTGAACCTCCCCATATATATGTATGGAGTGGAGTTTGCAAGTGAAAAGAAACTTTGTGTTCCCTTTAAGCTAGGTGAAGGACGGCTTTCACACACACTTATCTCTCAGAACTGAGCATGTGGAGAGACGTTCGTTCATCCAGCACAAAGGGAATGGGATGCAGGAGAAACACTTACTCTGGTTTCTCAGTCTGTTTCCTAATGCCGGTTTGAAGTGCCTGCCGTTTTCACTGTAAAACCGGGTTGGAGCTTTAACCTACCCATATATATGTATGGAAAGTAGTTTACACCTGAAAAGAAACTTTGTGTTCCCTTCAAGCTAGGTGAAGTACGGCTTTCACACACACTTATCTCTCAGAACTGAGCATGTGGAGAGACGTTCGTTCATCCAGCACAAAGGGAACGGGTTGCAGGAGAAACACTTACTCTGGTTTCTCAGTCTGTTTCCTAGTGCCGGTTTGAAGTGCCTGCCGTTTTCACTGTAAAACCGGCCTGGAGCTTGAACCTCCCCATATATATGTATGGAGTGGAGTTTGCAAGTGAAAAGAAACTTTGTGTTCCCTTCAAGCTAGGTGAAGGACGGCTTTCACACACACTTATCTCTCAGAACTGAGCATGTGGAGAGACGTTCGTTCATCCAGCACAAAGGGAACAGGTTGCAGGAGAAACACTTACTCTGGTTTCTCAGTCTGTTTCCTAGTGCCGGTTTGAAGTGCCTGCCGTTTTCACTGTAACACCGGGTTGGAGCTTGAACCTCCCCATATATATGTATGTAGTGGATTTTGCAAGTGAAAAGAAACTTTGTGTTCCCTTCAAGCTAGGTGAAGGACGGCTTTCACACACACTTATCTCTCAGAACTGAGCATGTGGAGAGACGTTCGTTCATCCAGCACAAAGGGAACGGGTTGCAGGAGAAACACTTACTCTGGTTTCTCAGTCTGTTTCCTAGTGCCGGTTTGAAGTGCCTGCCGTTTTCACTGTAAAACCGGCCTGGAGCTTGAACCTCCCCATATATATGTATGGAGTGGAGTTTGCAACTGAAAAGAAACTTTGTGTTCCCTTTAAGCTAGGTGAAGGACGGCTTTCACACACACTTATCTCTCAGAACTGAGCATGTGGAGAGACGTTCGTTCATCCAGCACAAAGGGAACGGGTTGCAGGAGAAACACTTACTCTGGTTTCTGAGTCTGTTTCCTAGTGCCGGTTTGAAGTGCCTGCCGTTTTCACTGTAAAACCGGCCTGGAGCTTGAACCTCCCCATATATATGTATGGAGTGGAGTTTGCAAGTGAAAAGAAACTTTGTGTTCCCTTCAAGCTAGGTGAAGGACGGCTTTCACACACACTTATCTCTCAGAACTGAGCATGTGGAGAGACGTTCGTTCATCCATCACAAAGGGAATGGGATGCAGGAGAAACACTTACTCTGGTTTCTCAGTCTGTTTCCTAGTGCCGGTTTGAAGTGCCTGCCGTTTTCACTGTAAAACCGGGTTGGAGCTTTAACCTTCCCATATATATGTATGGAAAGAAGTTTACAACTGAAAACAAACTTTGTGTTCCCTTCAAGCTAGGTGAAGGACGGCTTTCACACACACTTATCTCTCAGAACTGAGCATGTGGAGAGACGTTCGTTCATCCAGCACATAGGGAACGGGTTGCAGGATAAACACTTACTCTGGTTTCTCAGTCTGTTTCCTAGTGCCGGTTTGAAGTGCCTGCCGTTTTCACTGTAACACCGGGTTGGAGCTTTAACCTACCCATATATATGTATGGAGTGGAGTTTGCAAGTGAAAAGAAACTTTGTGTTCCCTTCAAGCTAGGTGAAGGACGGCTTTCACACACACTTATCTCTCAGAACTGAGCATGTGGAGAGACGTTCGTTCATCCAGCACAAAGGGAACGGGTTGCAGGAGAAACACTTACTCTGGTTTCTCAGTCTGTTTCCTAGTGCCGGTTTGAAGTGCCTGCCGTTTTCACTGTAAAACCGGCCTGGAGCTTGAACCTCCCCATATATATGTATGGAGTGGAGTTTGCAACTGAAAAGAAACTTTGTGTTCCCTTCAAGCTAGGTGAAGGACGGCTTTCACACACACTTATCTCTCAGAACTGAGCATGTGGAGAGACGTTCGTTCATCCAGCACATAGGGAACGGGTTGCAGGAGAAACACTTACTCTGGTTTCTCAGTCTGTTTCCTAGTGCCGGTTTGAAGTGCCTGCCGTTTTCACTGTAAAACCGGGTTGGAGCTTTTACCTACCCATATATATGTATGGAGTGGAGTTTGCAAGTGAAAAGAAACTTTGTGTTCCCTTCAAGCTAGGTGAAGGACGGCTTTCACACACACTTATCTCTCAGAACTGAGCATGTGGAGAGACGTTCGTTCATCCAGCACAAAGGGAACGGGTTGCAGGAGAAACACTTACTCTGGTTTCTCAGTCTGTTTCAAGTGCCGGTTTGAAGTGCCTGCCGTTTTCACTGTAAAACCGGCCTGGAACTTGAACCTCCCCATATATATGTATGGAGTGGAGTTTGGAAGTGAAAAGAAACTTTGTGTTCCCTTCAAGCTAGGTGAAGGACGGCTTTCACACACACTTATCTCTCAGAACTGAGCATGTGGAGAGACGTTCGTTCATCCAGCACAAAGGGAACGGGTTGCAGGAGAAACACTTACACTGCTTTCTCAGTCTGTTTCCTAGTGCCGGTTTGAGGTGCCTGCCGTTTTCACTGTAAAACCGGCCTGGAGCTTGAACCTCCCTATATATATGTATGGAGTGGAGTTTGCAACTGAAAAGAAACTTTGTGTTCCCTTCAAGCTAGGTGAAGGACGGCTTTCACACACACTTATCTCTCAGAACTGAGCATGTGGAGAGACGTTCGTTCATCCAGCACAAAGGGAATGGGATGCAGGAGAAACACTTACTCTGGTTTCTCAGTCTGTTTCCTAGTGCCGGTTTGAAGTGCCTGCCGTTTTCACTGTAAAAGCGGCCTGGAGCTTGAACCTCCCCATATATATGTATGGAGTGGAGTTTGCTACTGAAAAGAAACTTTGTGTTCCCTTCAAGCTAGGTGAAGTACGGCTTTCACACACACTTATCTCTCAGAACTGAGCATGTGGAGAGACGTTCGTTCATCCAGCACAAAGGGAACGGGTTGCAGGAGAAACACTTACTCTGGTTTCTCAGTCTGTTTCCTAGTGCCGGTTTGAAGTGCCTGCCGTTTTCACTGTAACACCGGGTTGGAGCTTGAACCTCCCCATATATATGTATGTAGTGGATTTTGCAAGTGAAAAGAAACTTTGTGTTCCCTTCAAGCTAGGTGAAGGACGGCTTTCACACACACTTATCTCTCAGAACTGAGCATGTGGAGAGACGTTCGTTCATCCAGCACAAAGGGAACGGGTTGCAGGAGAATCACTTACTCTGGTTTCTCAGTCTGTTTCCTAGTGCCGGTTTGAAGTGCCTGCCGTTTTCACTGTAAAACCGGGTTGGAGCTTGAACTTCCCCATATATATGTATGGAAAGGAGTTTGCAAGTGAAAAGAAACTTTGTGTTCCCTTCAAGCTAGGTGAAGGACGGCTTTCACACACACTTATCTCTCAGAACTGAGCATGTGGAGAGACGTTCTTTCATACAGCACAAAGGGACCGGGTTGCAGGAGAAACACGTACTCTGGTTTCTCAGTCTGTTTCCTAGTGCCGGTTTGAAGTGCCTGCCGTTTTCACTGTAAAACCGGGTTGGAGCTTGAACCTCCCCATATATATGTATGGAGTGGAGTTTGCAAGTGAAAAGAAACTTTGTGTTCCCTTCAAGCTAGGTGAAGGACGGCTTTCACACACACTTATCTCTCAGAACTGAGCATGTGGAGAGACGTTCGTTCATCCAGCACAAAGGGAACGGGTTGCAGGAGAAACACTTACTCTGGTTTCTCAGTCTGTTTCCTAGTGCCGGTTTGAAGTGCCTGCCGTTTTCACTGTAAAACCGGCCTGGAGCTTGAACCTCCCCATATATATGTATGGAGTGGAGTTTGCAACTGAAAAGAAACTTTGTGTTCCCTTCAAGCTAGGTGAAGGACGGCTTTCACACACACTTATCTCTCAGAACTGAGCATGTGGAGAGACGTTCGTTCATCCAGCACAAAGGGAACGGGTTGCAGGAGAAACACTTACTCTGGTTTCTGAGTCTGTTTCCTAGTGCCGGTTTGAAGTGCCTGCCGTTTTCACTGTAAAACCGGCCTGGAGCTTGAACCTCCCCATATATATGTATGGAGTGGAGTTTGCAAGTGAAAAGAAACTTTGTGTTCCCTTCAAGCTAGGTGAAGGACGGCTTTCACACACACTTATCTCTCAGAACTGAGCATGTGGAGAGACGTTCGTTCATCCAGCACAAAGGGAATGGGATGCAGGGGAAACACTTACTCTGGTTTCTCAGTCTGTTTCCTAGTGCCGGTTTGAAGTGCCTGCCGTTTTCACTGTAAAACCGGGTTGGAGCTTTAACCTACCCATATATATGTATGGAAAGAAGTTTACAACTGAAAAGAAACTTTGTGTTCCCTTCAAGCTAGGTGAAGGACGGCTTTCACACACACTTATCTCTCAGAACTGAGCATGTGGAGAGACGTTCGTTCATCCAGCACATAGGGAACGGGTTGCAGGAGAAACACTTACTCTGGTTTCTCAGTCTGTTTCCTAGTGCCGGTTTGAAGTGCCTGCCGTTTTCACTGTAAAACCGGGTTGGAGCTTTAAAATACCCATATATATGTATGGAGTGGAGTTTGCAAGTGAAAAGAAACTTTGTGTTCCCTTCAAGCTAGGTGAAGGACGGCTTTCACACACACTTATCTCTCAGAACTGAGCATGTGGAGAGACGTTCGTTCATCCAGCACAAAGGGAACGGGTTGCAGGAGAAACACTTACTCTGGTTTCTCAGTCTGTTTCAAGTGCCGGTTTGAAGTGCCTGCCGTTTTCACTGTAAAACCGGCCTGGAGCTTGAACCTCCCCATATATATGTATGGAGTGGAGTTTGCAAGTGAAAAGAAACTTTGTGTTCCCTTCAAGCTAGGTGAAGGACGGCTTTCACACACACTTATCTCTCAGAACTGAGCATGTGGAGAGACGTTCGTTCATCCGGCACAAAGGGAACGGGTTGCAGGAGAAACACTTACTCTGGTTTCTCAGTCTGTTTCCTAGTGCCGGTTTGAGGTGCCTGCCGTTTTCACTGTAAAACCGGCCTGGAGCTTGAACCTCCCTATATATATGTATGGAGTGGAGTTTGCAACTGAAAAGAAACTTTGTGTTCCCTTCGAGCTAGGTGAAGGACGGCTTTCACACACACTTATCTCTCAGAACTGAGCATGTGGAGAGACGTTCGTTCATCCAGCACAAAGGGAACGGGTTGCAGGAGAAACACTTACTCTGGTTTCTCAGTCTGCTTCCTAGTGCCGGTTTGAAGTGCCTGCTGTTTCACTGTAAAACCGGGTTGGAGCTTGAACCTCCCCATATATATGTATGGAGTGGAGTTTGCAAGTGAAAAGAAACTTTGTGTTCCCTTCAAGCTAGGTGAAGGACGGCTTTCACACACACTTATCTCTCAGAACTGAGCATGTGGAGAGACGTTCGTTCATCCAGCACAAAGGGAACGGGTTGCAGGAGAAACACTTACTCTGGTTTCTCAGTCTGTTTCCTAGTGCCGGTTTGAATTGCCTGCCGTTTTCACTGTAAAACCGGGTTGGAGCTTGAACCTCCCCATATATATGTATGGAGTGGAGTTTGCAAGTGAAAAGAAACTTTGTGTTCCCTTTAAGCTAGGTGAAGGACGGCTTTCACACACACTTATCTCTCAGAACTGAGCATGTGGAGAGACGTTCGTTCATCCAGCACAAAGGGAATGGGATGCAGGAGAAACACTTACTCTGGTTTCTCAGTCTGTTTCCTAATGCCGGTTTGAAGTGCCTGCCGTTTTCACTGTAAAACCGGGTTGGAGCTTTAACCTACCCATATATATGTATGGAAAGTAGTTTACACCTGAAAAGAAACTTTGTGTTCCCTTCAAGCTAGGTGAAGGACGGCTTTCACACACACTTATCTCTCAGAACTGAGCATGTGGAGAGACGTTCGTTCATCCAGCACAAAGGGAACGGGTTGCAGGAGAAACACTTACTCTGGTTTCTCAGTCTGTTTCCTAGTGCCGGTTTGAGGTGCCTGCCGTTTTCACTGTAAAACCGGCCTGGAGCTTGAACCTCCCTATATATATGTATGGAGTTGAGTTTGCAACTGAAAAGAAACTTTGTGTTCCCTTCAAGCTAGGTGAAGGACGGCTTTCACACACACTTATCTCTCAGAACTGAGCATGTGGAGAGACGTTCGTTCATCCAGCACAAAGGGAACGGGTTGCAGGAGAAACACTTACTCTGGTTTCTCAGTCTGTTTCCTAGTGCCGGTTTGAAGTGCCTGCCGTTTTCACTGTAAAACCGGCCTGGAGCTTGAACCTCCCCTAGATATGTATGGAGTGGAGTTTGCAACTGAAGAGAAACTTTGTGTTCCCTTCAAGCTAGGTGAAGGACGGCTTTCACACACACTTATCTCTCAGAACTGAGCATGTGGAGAGACGTTCGTTCATCCAGCACAAAGGGAACGGGTTGCAGGAGAAACACTTACTCTGTTTTCTCAGTCTGTACCTAGTGCCGGTTTGAATTGCCTGCCGTTTTCACTGTAACACCGGGTTTGAGCTTGAACCTCCCCATATATATGTATGGAGTGGAGTTTGCAAGTGAAAAGAAACTTTGTGTTCCCTTTAAGCTAGGTGAAGGACGGCTTTCACACACACTTATCTCTCAGAACTGAGCATGTGGAGAGACGTTCGTTCATCCAGCACAAAGGGAATGGGATGCAGGAGAAACACTTACTCTGGTTTCTCAGTCTGTTTCCTAATGCCGGTTTGAAGTGCCTGCCGTTTTCACTGTAAAACCGGGTTGGAGCTTTAACCTACCCATATATATGTATGGAAAGTAGTTTACACCTGAAAAGAAACTTTGTGTTCCCTTCAAGCTAGGTGAAGGACGGCTTTCACACACACTTATCTCTCAGAACTGAGCATGTGGAGAGACGTTCGTTCATCCAGCACAAAGGGAACGGGTTGCAGGAGAAACACTTACTCTGGTTTCTCAGTCTGTTTCCTAGTGCCGGTTTGAAGTGCCTGCCGTTTTCACTGTAAAAGCGGCCTGGAGCTTGAACCTCCCCATATATATGTATGGAGTGGAGTTTGCTACTGAAAAGAAACTTTGTGTTCCCTTCAAGCTAGGTGAAGGACGGCTTTCACACACACTTATCTCTCAGAACTGAGCATGTGGAGAGACGTTCGTTCATCCAGCACAAAGGGAACGGGTTGCAGGAGAAACACTTACTCTGGTTTCTCAGTCTGTTTCCTAGTGCCGGTTTGAAGTGCCTGCCGTTTTCACTGTAACACCGGGTTTGAGCTTGAACCTCCCCATATATATGTATGTAGTGGATTTTGCAAGTGAAAAGAAACTTTGTGTTCCCTTCAAGCTAGGTGAAGGACGGCTTTCACACACACTTATCTCTCAGAACTGAGCATGTGGAGAGACGTTCGTTCATCCAGCACAAAGGGAACGGGTTGCAGGAGAATCACTTACTCTGGTTTCTCAGTCTGTTTCCTAGTGCCGGTTTGAAGTGCCTGCCGTTTTCACTGTAAAACCGGGTTGGAGCTTGAACTTCCCCATATATATGTATGGAAAGGAGTTTGCAAGTGAAAAGAAACTTTGTGTTCCCTTCAAGCTAGGTGAAGGACGGCTTTCACACACACTTATCTCTCAGAACTGAGCATGTGGAGAGACGTTCTTTCATACAGCACAAAGGGACCGGGTTGCAGGAGAAACACGTACTCTGGTTTCTCAGTCTGTTTCCTAGTGCCGGTTTGAAGTGCCTGCCGTTTTCACTGTAAAACCGGGTTGGAGCTTGAACCTCCCCATATATATGTATGGAGTGGAGTTTGCAAGTGAAAAGAAACTTTGTGTTCCCTTCAAGCTAGGTGAAGGACGGCTTTCACACACACTTATCTCTCAGAACTGAGCATGTGGAGAGACGTTCGTTCATCCAGCACAAAGGGAACGGGTTGCAGGAGAAACACTTACTCTGGTTTCTCAGTCTGCTTCCTAGTGCCGGTTTGAAGTGCCTGCCGTTTTCACTGTAAAACCGGCCTGGAGCTTGAACCTCCCCATATATATGTATGGAGTGGAGTTTGCAAGTGAAAAGAAACTTTGTGTTCCCTTCAAGCTAGGTGAAGGACGGCTTTCACACACACTTATCTCTCAGAACTGAGCATGTGGAGAGACGTTCGTTCATCCAGCACAAAGGGAACGGGTTGCAGGAGAAACACTTACTCTGGTTTCTGAGTCTGTTTCCTAGTGCCGGTTTGAAGTGCCTGCCGTTTTCACTGTAAAACCGGCCTGGAGCTTGAACCTCCCCATATATATGTATGGAATGGAGTTTGCAAGTGAAAAGAAACTTTGTGTTCCCTTCAAGCTAGGTGAAGGACGGCTTTCACACACACTTATCTCTCAGAACTGAGCATGTGGAGAGACGTTCGTTCATCCAGCACAAAGGGAATGGGATGCAGGAGAAACACTTACTCTGGTATCTCAGTCTGTTTCCTAGTGCCGGTTTGAAGTGCCTGCCGTTTTCACTGTAAAACCGGGTTGGAGCTTTAACCTACCCATATATATGTATGGAAAGAAGTTTACAACTGAAAAGAAACTTTGTGTTCCCTTCAAGCTAGGTGAAGGACGGCTTTCACACACACTTATCTCTCAGAACTGAGCATGTGGAGAGACGTTCTTTCATCCAGCACAAAGGGAACGGGTTGCAGGAGAAACACTTACTGTGGTTTCTCAGTCTGTTTCAAGTGCCGGTTTGAAGTGCCTGCCGTTTTCACTGTAAAACCGGCCTGGAGCTTGAACCTCCCCATATATATGTATGGAGTGGAGTTTGCAAGTGAAAAGAAACTTTGTGTTCCCTTCAAGCTAGGTGAAGGACGGCTTTCACACACACTTATCTCTCAGAACTGAGCATGTGGAGAGACGTTCGTTCATCCAGCACATAGGGAACGGGTTGCAGGAGAAACACTTACTCTGGTTTCTCAGTCTGTTTCCTAGTGCCGGTTTGAAGTGCCTGCCGTTTTCACTGTAACACCGGGTTGGAGCTTTAACCTACCCATATATATGTATGGAGTGGAGTTTGCAAGTGAAAAGAAACTTTGTGTTCCCTTCAAGCTAGGTGAAGGACGGCTTTCACACACACTTATCTCTCAGAACTGAGCATGTGGAGAGACGTTCGTTCATCCAGCACAAAGGGAACGGGTTGCAGGAGAAACACTTACTCTGGTTTCTCAGTCTGTTTCCTAGTGCCGGTTTGAAGTGCCTGCCGTTTTCACTGTAAAACCGGCCTGGAGCTTGAACCTCCCCATATATATGTATGGAGTGGAGTTTGCAACTGAAAAGAAACTTTGTGTTCCCTTTAAGCTAGGTGAAGGACGGCTTTCACACACACTTATCTCTCAGAACTGAGCATGTGGAGAGACGTTCGTTCATCCAGCACAAAGGGAACGGGTTGCAGGAGAAACACTTACTCTGGTTTCTGAGTCTGTTTCCTAGTGCCGGTTTGAAGTGCCTGCCGTTTTCACTGTAAAACCGGCCTGGAGCTTGAACCTCCCCATATATATGTATGGAGTGGAGTTTGCAAGTGAAAAGAAACTTTGTGTTCCCTTCAAGCTAGGTGAAGGACGGCTTTCACACACACTTATCTCTCAGAACTGAGCATGTGGAGAGACGTTCGTTCATCCATCACAAAGGGAATGGGATGCAGGAGAAACACTTACTCTGGTTTCTCAGTCTGTTTCCTAGTGCCGGTTTGAAGTGCCTGCCGTTTTCACTGTAAAACCGGGTTGGAGCTTTTACCTACCCATATATATGTATGGAGTGGAGTTTGCAAGTGAAAAGAAACTTTGTGTTCCCTTCAAGCTAGGTGAAGGACGGCTTTCACACACACTTATCTCTCAGAACTGAGCATGTGGAGAGACGTTCGTTCATCCAGCACAAAGGGAACGGGTTGCAGGAGAAACACTTACTCTGGTTTCTCAGTCTGTTTCAAGTGCCGGTTTGAAGTGCCTGCCGTTTTCACTGTAAAACCGGCCTGGAACTTGAACCTCCCCATATATATGTATGGAGTGGAGTTTGGAAGTGAAAAGAAACTTTGTGTTCCCTTCAAGCTAGGTGAAGGACGGCTTTCACACACACTTATCTCTCAGAACTGAGCATGTGGAGAGACGTTCGTTCATCCAGCACAAAGGGAACGGGTTGCAGGAGAAACACTTACACTGCTTTCTCAGTCTGTTTCCTAGTGCCGGTTTGAGGTGCCTGCCGTTTTCACTGTAAAACCGGCCTGGAGCTTGAACCTCCCTATATATATGTATGGAGTGGAGTTTGCAACTGAAAAGAAACTTTGTGTTCCCTTCAAGCTAGGTGAAGGACGGCTTTCACACACACTTATCTCTCAGAACTGAGCATGTGGAGAGACGTTCGTTCATCCAGCACAAAGGGAATGGGATGCAGGAGAAACACTTACTCTGGTTTCTCAGTCTGTTTCCTAGTGCCGGTTTGAAGTGCCTGCCGTTTTCACTGTAAAAGCGGCCTGGAGCTTGAACCTCCCCATATATATGTATGGAGTGGAGTTTGCTACTGAAAAGAAACTTTGTGTTCCCTTCAAGCTAGGTGAAGTACGGCTTTCACACACACTTATCTCTCAGAACTGAGCATGTGGAGAGACGTTCGTTCATCCAGCACAAAGGGAACGGGTTGCAGGAGAAACACTTACTCTGGTTTCTCAGTCTGTTTCCTAGTGCCGGTTTGAAGTGCCTGCCGTTTTCACTGTAACACCGGGTTGGAGCTTGAACCTCCCCATATATATGTATGTAGTGGATTTTGCAAGTGAAAAGAAACTTTGTGTTCCCTTCAAGCTAGGTGAAGGACGGCTTTCACACACACTTATCTCTCAGAACTGAGCATGTGGAGAGACGTTCGTTCATCCAGCACAAAGGGAACGGGTTGCAGGAGAATCACTTACTCTGGTTTCTCAGTCTGTTTCCTAGTGCCGGTTTGAAGTGCCTGCCGTTTTCACTGTAAAACCGGGTTGGAGCTTGAACTTCCCCATATATATGTATGGAAAGGAGTTTGCAAGTGAAAAGAAACTTTGTGTTCCCTTCAAGCTAGGTGAAGGACGGCTTTCACACACACTTATCTCTCAGAACTGAGCATGTGGAGAGACGTTCTTTCATACAGCACAAAGGGACCGGGTTGCAGGAGAAACACGTACTCTGGTTTCTCAGTCTGTTTCCTAGTGCCGGTTTGAAGTGCCTGCCGTTTTCACTGTAAAACCGGGTTGGAGCTTGAACCTCCCCATATATATGTATGGAGTGGAGTTTGCAAGTGAAAAGAAACTTTGTGTTCCCTTCAAGCTAGGTGAAGGACGGCTTTCACACACACTTATCTCTCAGAACTGAGCATGTGGAGAGACGTTCGTTCATCCAGCACAAAGGGAACGGGTTGCAGGAGAAACACTTACTCTGGTTTCTCAGTCTGTTTCCTAGTGCCGGTTTGAAGTGCCTGCCGTTTTCACTGTAAAACCGGCCTGGAGCTTGAACCTCCCCATATATATGTATGGAGTGGAGTTTGCAACTGAAAAGAAACTTTGTGTTCCCTTCAAGCTAGGTGAAGGACGGCTTTCACACACACTTATCTCTCAGAACTGAGCATGTGGAGAGACGTTCGTTCATCCAGCACAAAGGGAACGGGTTGCAGGAGAAACACTTACTCTGGTTTCTGAGTCTGTTTCCTAGTGCCGGTTTGAAGTGCCTGCCGTTTTCACTGTAAAACCGGCCTGGAGCTTGAACCTCCCCATATATATGTATGGAGTGGAGTTTGCAAGTGAAAAGAAACTTTGTGTTCCCTTCAAGCTAGGTGAAGGACGGCTTTCACACACACTTATCTCTCAGAACTGAGCATGTGGAGAGACGTTCGTTCATCCAGCACAAAGGGAATGGGATGCAGGAGAAACACTTACTCTGGTTTCTCAGTCTGTTTCCTAGTGCCGGTTTGAAGTGCCTGCCGTTTTCACTGTAAAACCGGGTTGGAGCTTTAACCTACCCATATATATGTATGGAAAGAAGTTTACAACTGAAAAGAAACTTTGTGTTCCCTTCAAGCTAGGTGAAGGACGGCTTTCACACACACTTATCTCTCAGAACTGAGCATGTGGAGAGACGTTCGTTCATCCAGCACATAGGGAACGGGTTGCAGGAGAAACACTTACTCTGGTTTCTCAGTCTGTTTCCTAGTGCCGGTTTGAAGTGCCTGCCGTTTTCACTGTAAAACCGGGTTGGAGCTTTAAAATACCCATATATATGTATGGAGTGGAGTTTGCAAGTGAAAAGAAACTTTGTGTTCCCTTCAAGCTAGGTGAAGGACGGCTTTCACACACACTTATCTCTCAGAACTGAGCATGTGGAGAGACGTTCGTTCATCCAGCACAAAGGGAACGGGTTGCAGGAGAAACACTTACTCTGGTTTCTCAGTCTGTTTCAAGTGCCGGTTTGAAGTGCCTGCCGTTTTCACTGTAAAACCGGCCTGGAGCTTGAACCTCCCCATATATATGTATGGAGTGGAGTTTGCAAGTGAAAAGAAACTTTGTGTTCCCTTCAAGCTAGGTGAAGGACGGCTTTCACACACACTTATCTCTCAGAACTGAGCATGTGGAGAGACGTTCGTTCATCCGGCACAAAGGGAACGGGTTGCAGGAGAAACACTTACTCTGGTTTCTCAGTCTGTTTCCTAGTGCCGGTTTGAGGTGCCTGCCGTTTTCACTGTAAAACCGGCCTGGAGCTTGAACCTCCCTATATATATGTATGGAGTGGAGTTTGCAACTGAAAAGAAACTTTGTGTTCCCTTCGAGCTAGGTGAAGGACGGCTTTCACACACACTTATCTCTCAGAACTGAGCATGTGGAGAGACGTTCGTTCATCCAGCACAAAGGGAACGGGTTGCAGGAGAAACACTTACTCTGGTTTCTCAGTCTGCTTCCTAGTGCCGGTTTGAAGTGCCTGCTGTTTCACTGTAAAACCGGGTTGGAGCTTGAACCTCCCCATATATATGTATGGAGTGGAGTTTGCAAGTGAAAAGAAACTTTGTGTTCCCTTCAAGCTAGGTGAAGGACGGCTTTCACACACACTTATCTCTCAGAACTGAGCATGTGGAGAGACGTTCGTTCATCCAGCACAAAGGGAACGGGTTGCAGGAGAAACACTTACTCTGGTTTCTCAGTCTGTTTCCTAGTGCCGGTTTGAATTGCCTGCCGTTTTCACTGTAAAACCGGGTTGGAGCTTGAACCTCCCCATATATATGTATGGAGTGGAGTTTGCAAGTGAAAAGAAACTTTGTGTTCCCTTTAAGCTAGGTGAAGGACGGCTTTCACACACACTTATCTCTCAGAACTGAGCATGTGGAGAGACGTTCGTTCATCCAGCACAAAGGGAATGGGATGCAGGAGAAACACTTACTCTGGTTTCTCAGTCTGTTTCCTAATGCCGGTTTGAAGTGCCTGCCGTTTTCACTGTAAAACCGGGTTGGAGCTTTAACCTACCCATATATATGTATGGAAAGTAGTTTACACCTGAAAAGAAACTTTGTGTTCCCTTCAAGCTAGGTGAAGGACGGCTTTCACACACACTTATCTCTCAGAACTGAGCATGTGGAGAGACGTTCGTTCATCCAGCACAAAGGGAACGGGTTGCAGGAGAAACACTTACTCTGGTTTCTCAGTCTGTTTCCTAGTGCCGGTTTGAGGTGCCTGCCGTTTTCACTGTAAAACCGGCCTGGAGCTTGAACCTCCCTATATATATGTATGGAGTTGAGTTTGCAACTGAAAAGAAACTTTGTGTTCCCTTCAAGCTAGGTGAAGGACGGCTTTCACACACACTTATCTCTCAGAACTGAGCATGTGGAGAGACGTTCGTTCATCCAGCACAAAGGGAACGGGTTGCAGGAGAAACACTTACTCTGGTTTCTCAGTCTGTTTCCTAGTGCCGGTTTGAAGTGCCTGCCGTTTTCACTGTAAAACCGGCCTGGAGCTTGAACCTCCCCTAGATATGTATGGAGTGGAGTTTGCAACTGAAGAGAAACTTTGTGTTCCCTTCAAGCTAGGTGAAGGACGGCTTTCACACACACTTATCTCTCAGAACTGAGCATGTGGAGAGACGTTCGTTCATCCAGCACAAAGGGAACGGGTTGCAGGAGAAACACTTACTCTGTTTTCTCAGTCTGTACCTAGTGCCGGTTTGAATTGCCTGCCGTTTTCACTGTAACACCGGGTTTGAGCTTGAACCTCCCCATATATATGTATGGAGTGGAGTTTGCAAGTGAAAAGAAACTTTGTGTTCCCTTTAAGCTAGGTGAAGGACGGCTTTCACACACACTTATCTCTCAGAACTGAGCATGTGGAGAGACGTTCGTTCATCCAGCACAAAGGGAATGGGATGCAGGAGAAACACTTACTCTGGTTTCTCAGTCTGTTTCCTAATGCCGGTTTGAAGTGCCTGCCGTTTTCACTGTAAAACCGGGTTGGAGCTTTAACCTACCCATATATATGTATGGAAAGTAGTTTACACCTGAAAAGAAACTTTGTGTTCCCTTCAAGCTAGGTGAAGGACGGCTTTCACACACACTTATCTCTCAGAACTGAGCATGTGGAGAGACGTTCGTTCATCCAGCACAAAGGGAACGGGTTGCAGGAGAAACACTTACTCTGGTTTCTCAGTCTGTTTCCTAGTGCCGGTTTGAAGTGCCTGCCGTTTTCACTGTAAAAGCGGCCTGGAGCTTGAACCTCCCCATATATATGTATGGAGTGGAGTTTGCTACTGAAAAGAAACTTTGTGTTCCCTTCAAGCTAGGTGAAGGACGGCTTTCACACACACTTATCTCTCAGAACTGAGCATGTGGAGAGACGTTCGTTCATCCAGCACAAAGGGAACGGGTTGCAGGAGAAACACTTACTCTGGTTTCTCAGTCTGTTTCCTAGTGCCGGTTTGAAGTGCCTGCCGTTTTCACTGTAACACCGGGTTTGAGCTTGAACCTCCCCATATATATGTATGTAGTGGATTTTGCAAGTGAAAAGAAACTTTGTGTTCCCTTCAAGCTAGGTGAAGGACGGCTTTCACACACACTTATCTCTCAGAACTGAGCATGTGGAGAGACGTTCGTTCATCCAGCACAAAGGGAACGGGTTGCAGGAGAATCACTTACTCTGGTTTCTCAGTCTGTTTCCTAGTGCCGGTTTGAAGTGCCTGCCGTTTTCACTGTAAAACCGGGTTGGAGCTTGAACTTCCCCATATATATGTATGGAAAGGAGTTTGCAAGTGAAAAGAAACTTTGTGTTCCCTTCAAGCTAGGTGAAGGACGGCTTTCACACACACTTATCTCTCAGAACTGAGCATGTGGAGAGACGTTCTTTCATACAGCACAAAGGGACCGGGTTGCAGGAGAAACACGTACTCTGGTTTCTCAGTCTGTTTCCTAGTGCCGGTTTGAAGTGCCTGCCGTTTTCACTGTAAAACCGGGTTGGAGCTTGAACCTCCCCATATATATGTATGGAGTGGAGTTTGCAAGTGAAAAGAAACTTTGTGTTCCCTTCAAGCTAGGTGAAGGACGGCTTTCACACACACTTATCTCTCAGAACTGAGCATGTGGAGAGACGTTCGTTCATCCAGCACAAAGGGAACGGGTTGCAGGAGAAACACTTACTCTGGTTTCTCAGTCTGCTTCCTAGTGCCGGTTTGAAGTGCCTGCCGTTTTCACTGTAAAACCGGCCTGGAGCTTGAACCTCCCCATATATATGTATGGAGTGGAGTTTGCAAGTGAAAAGAAACTTTGTGTTCCCTTCAAGCTAGGTGAAGGACGGCTTTCACACACACTTATCTCTCAGAACTGAGCATGTGGAGAGACGTTCGTTCATCCAGCACAAAGGGAACGGGTTGCAGGAGAAACACTTACTCTGGTTTCTGAGTCTGTTTCCTAGTGCCGGTTTGAAGTGCCTGCCGTTTTCACTGTAAAACCGGCCTGGAGCTTGAACCTCCCCATATATATGTATGGAATGGAGTTTGCAAGTGAAAAGAAACTTTGTGTTCCCTTCAAGCTAGGTGAAGGACGGCTTTCACACACACTTATCTCTCAGAACTGAGCATGTGGAGAGACGTTCGTTCATCCAGCACAAAGGGAATGGGATGCAGGAGAAACACTTACTCTGGTATCTCAGTCTGTTTCCTAGTGCCGGTTTGAAGTGCCTGCCGTTTTCACTGTAAAACCGGGTTGGAGCTTTAACCTACCCATATATATGTATGGAAAGAAGTTTACAACTGAAAAGAAACTTTGTGTTCCCTTCAAGCTAGGTGAAGGACGGCTTTCACACACACTTATCTCTCAGAACTGAGCATGTGGAGAGACGTTCTTTCATCCAGCACAAAGGGAACGGGTTGCAGGAGAAACACTTACTGTGGTTTCTCAGTCTGTTTCAAGTGCCGGTTTGAAGTGCCTGCCGTTTTCACTGTAAAACCGGCCTGGAGCTTGAACCTCCCCATATATATGTATGGAGTGGAGTTTGCAAGTGAAAAGAAACTTTGTGTTCCCTTCAAGCTAGGTGAAGGACGGCTTTCACACACACTTATCTCTCAGAACTGAGCATGTGGAGAGACGTTCGTTCATCCAGCACATAGGGAACGGGTTGCAGGAGAAACACTTACTCTGGTTTCTCAGTCTGTTTCCTAGTGCCGGTTTGAAGTGCCTGCCGTTTTCACTGTAACACCGGGTTGGAGCTTTAACCTACCCATATATATGTATGGAGTGGAGTTTGCAAGTGAAAAGAAACTTTGTGTTCCCTTCAAGCTAGGTGAAGGACGGCTTTCACACACACTTATCTCTCAGAACTGAGCATGTGGAGAGACGTTCGTTCATCCAGCACAAAGGGAACGGGTTGCAGGAGAAACACTTACTCTGGTTTCTCAGTCTGTTTCCTAGTGCCGGTTTGAAGTGCCTGCCGTTTTCACTGTAAAACCGGCCTGGAGCTTGAACCTCCCCATATATATGTATGGAGTGGAGTTTGCAACTGAAAAGAAACTTTGTGTTCCCTTTAAGCTAGGTGAAGGACGGCTTTCACACACACTTATCTCTCAGAACTGAGCATGTGGAGAGACGTTCGTTCATCCAGCACAAAGGGAACGGGTTGCAGGAGAAACACTTACTCTGGTTTCTGAGTCTGTTTCCTAGTGCCGGTTTGAAGTGCCTGCCGTTTTCACTGTAAAACCGGCCTGGAGCTTGAACCTCCCCATATATATGTATGGAGTGGAGTTTGCAAGTGAAAAGAAACTTTGTGTTCCCTTCAAGCTAGGTGAAGGACGGCTTTCACACACACTTATCTCTCAGAACTGAGCATGTGGAGAGACGTTCGTTCATCCATCACAAAGGGAATGGGATGCAGGAGAAACACTTACTCTGGTTTCTCAGTCTGTTTCCTAGTGCCGGTTTGAAGTGCCTGCCGTTTTCACTGTAAAACCGGGTTGGAGCTTTAACCTACCCATATATATGTATGGAAAGAAGTTTACAACTGAAAAGAAACTTTGTGTTCCCTTCAAGCTAGGTGAAGGACGGCTTTCACACACACTTATCTCTCAGAACTGAGCATGTGGAGAGACGTTCGTTCATCCAGCACAAAGGGAACGGGTTGCAGGAGAAACACTTACTGTGGTTTCTCAGTCTGTTTCAAGTGCCGGTTTGAAGTGCCTGCCGTTTTCACTGTAAAACCGGCCTGGAGCTTGAACCTCCCCATATATATGTATGGAGTGGAGTTTGCAAGTGAAAAGAAACTTTGTGTTCCCTTCAAGCTAGGTGAAGGACGGCTTTCACACACACTTATCTCTCAGAACTGAGCATGTGGAGAGACGTTCGTTCATCCAGCACAAAGGGAACGGGTTGCAGGAGAAACACTTACAATGGTTTCTCAGTCTGTTTCCTAGTGCCGGTTTGAGGTGCCTGCCGTTTTCACTGTAAAACCGGCCTGGAGCTTGAACCTCCCTATATATATGTATGGAGTGGAGTTTGCAACTGAAAAGAAACTTTGTGTTCCCTTCGAGCTAGGTGAAGGACGGCTTTCACACACACTTATCTCTCAGAACTGAGCATGTGGAGAGACGTTCGTTCATCCAGCACAAAGGGAACGGGTTGCAGGAGAAACACTTACTCTGGTTTCTCAGTCTGCTTCCTAGTGCCGGTTTGAAGTGCCTGCTGTTTCACTGTAAAACCGGGTTGGAGCTTGAACCTCCCCATATATATGTATGGAGTGGAGTTTGCAAGTGAAAAGAAACTTTGTGTTCCCTTCAAGCTAGGTGAAGGACGGCTTTCACACACACTTATCTCTCAGAACTGAGCATGTGGAGAGACGTTCGTTCATCCAGCACAAAGGGAACGGGTTGCAGGAGAAACACTTACTCTGTTTTCTCAGTCTGTTTCCTAGTGCCGGTTTGAATTGCCTGCCGTTTTCACTGTAACACCGGGTTTGAGCTTGAACCTCCCCATATATATGTATGGAGTGGAGTTTGCAAGTGAAAAGAAACTTTGTGTTCCCTTTAAGCTAGGTGAAGGACGGCTTTCACACACACTTATCTCTCAGAACTGAGCATGTGGAGAGACGTTCGTTCATCCAGCACAAAGGGAATGGGATGCAGGAGAAACACTTACTCTGGTTTCTCAGTCTGTTTCCTAATACCGGTTTGAAGTGCCTGCCGTTTTCACTGTAAAACCGGGTTGGAGCTTTAACCTACCCATATATATGTATGGAGTGGAGTTTGCAAGTGAAAAGAAACTTTGTGTTCCCTTCAAGCTAGGTGAAGGACGGCTTTCACACACACTTATCTCTCAGAACTGAGCATGTGGAGAGACGTTCGTTCATCCAGCACAAAGGGAACGGGTTGCAGGAGAAACACTTACTCTGGTTTCTCAGTCTGTTTCCTAGTGCCGGTTTGAAGTGCCTGCCGTTTTCACTGTAAAACCGGGTTGGAGCTTTAACCTACCCATATATATGTATGGAAAGTAGTTTACACCTGAAAAGAAACTTTGTGTTCCCTTCAAGCTAGGTGAAGGACGGCTTTCACACACACTTATCTCTCAGAACTGAGCATGTGGAGAGACGTTCGTTCATCCAGCACAAAGGGAACGGGTTGCAGGAGAAACACTTACTCTGGTTTCTCAGTCTGTTTCCTAGTGCCGGTTTGAAGTGCCTGCCGTTTTCACTGTAACACCGGGTTGGAGCTTTAACCTACCCATATATATGTATGGAAAGTAGTTTACACCTGAAAAGAAACTTTGTGTTCCCTTCAAGCTAGGTGAAGGACGGCTTTCACACACACTTATCTCTCAGAACTGAGCATGTGGAGAGACGTTCGTTCATCCAGCACAAAGGGAACGGGTTGCAGGAGAAACACTTACTCTGGTTTCTCAGTCTGTTTCCTAGTGCCGGTTTGAAGTGCCTGCCGTTTTCACTGTAACACCGGGTTGGAGCTTGAACCTCCCCATATATATGTATGTAGTGGATTTTGCAAGTGAAAAGAAACTTTGTGTTCCCTTCAAGCTAGGTGAAGGACGGCTTTCACACACACTTATCTCTCAGAACTGAGCATGTGGAGAGACGTTCGTTCATCCAGCACAAAGGGAACGGGTTGCAGGAGAATCACTTACTCTGGTTTCTCAGTCTGTTTCCTAGTGCCGGTTTGAAGTGCCTGCCGTTTTCACTGTAAAACCGGGTTGGAGCTTGAACTTCCCCATATATATGTATGGAAAGGAGTTTGCAAGTGAAAAGAAACTTTGTGTTCCCTTCAAGCTAGGTGAAGGACGGCTTTCACACACACTTATCTCTCAGAACTGAGCATGTGGAGAGACGTTCTTTCATCCAGCACAAAGGGACCGGGTTGCAGGAGAAACACGTACTCTGGTTTCTCAGTCTGTTTCCTAGTGCCGGTTTGAAGTGCCTGCCGTTTTCACTGTAAAACCGGCCTGGAGCTTGAACCTCCCCATATATATGTATGGAGTGGAATTTGCAACTGAAAAGAAACTTTGTGTTCCCTTCAAGCTAGGTGAAGGACGGCTTTCACACACACTTATCTCTCAGAACTGAGCATGTGGAGAGACGTTCGTTCATCCAGCACAAAGGGAACGGGTTGCAGGAGAAACACTTACTCTGGTTTCTCAGTCTGTTTCCTAGTGCCGGTTTGAAGTGCCTGCCGTTTTCACTGTAAAACCGGCCTTGAGCTTGAACCTCCCCATATATATGTATGGAGTGGGGTTTGCAACTGAAAAGAAACTTTGTGTTCCTTCAAGCTAGGTGAAGGACGGCTTTCACACACACTTATCTCTCAGAACTGAGCATGTGGAGAGACGTTCGTTCATCCAGCACAAAGGGAACGGGTTGCAGGAGAAACACTTACTCTGGTTTCTGAGTCTGTTTCCTAGTGCCGGTTTGAAGTGCCTGCCGTTTTCACTGTAAAACCGGCCTGGAGCTTGAACCTCCCCATATATATGTATGGAGTGGAGTTTGCAAGTGAAAAGAAACTTTGTGTTCCCTTCAAGCTAGGTGAAGGACGGCTTTCACACACACTTATCTCTCAGAACTGAGCATGTGGAGAGACGTTCGTTCATCCAGCACAAAGGGAACGGGTTGCAGGAGAAACACTTACACTGGTTTCTCAGTCTGTTTCCTAGTGCCGGTTTGAGGTGCCTGCCGTTTTCACTGTAAAACCGGCCTGGAGCTTGAACCTCCCTATATATATGTATGGAGTGGAGTTTGCAACTGAAAAGAAACTTTGTGTTCCCTTCGAGCTAGGTGAAGGACGGCTTTCACACACACTTATCTCTCAGAACTGAGCATGTGGAGAGACGTTCGTTCATCCAGCACAAAGGGAACGGGTTGCAGGAGAAACACTTACTCTGGTTTCTCAGTCTGCTTCCTAGTGCCGGTTTGAAGTGCCTGCTGTTTCACTGTAAAACCGGGTTGGAGCTTGAACCTCCCCATATATATGTATGGAGTGGAGTTTGCAAGTGAAAAGAAACTTTGTGTTCCCTTTAAGCTAGGTGAAGGACGGCTTTCACACACACTTATCTCTCAGAACTGAGCATGTGGAGAGACGTTCGTTCATCCAGCACAAAGGGAATGGGATGCAGGAGAAACACTTACTCTGGTTTCTCAGTCTGTTTCCTAATGCCGGTTTGAAGTGCCTGCCGTTTTCACTGTAAAACCGGGTTGGAGCTTTAACCTACCCATATATATGTATGGAAAGTAGTTTACACCTGAAAAGAAACTTTGTGTTCCCTTCAAGCTAGGTGAAGTACGGCTTTCACACACACTTATCTCTCAGAACTGAGCATGTGGAGAGACGTTCGTTCATCCAGCACAAAGGGAACGGGTTGCAGGAGAAACACTTACTCTGGTTTCTCAGTCTGTTTCCTAGTGCCGGTTTGAAGTGCCTGCCGTTTTCACTGTAAAACCGGCCTGGAGCTTGAACCTCCCCATATATATGTATGGAGTGGAGTTTGCAAGTGAAAAGAAACTTTGTGTTCCCTTCAAGCTAGGTGAAGGACGGCTTTCACACACACTTATCTCTCAGAACTGAGCATGTGGAGAGACGTTCGTTCATCCAGCACAAAGGGAACAGGTTGCAGGAGAAACACTTACTCTGGTTTCTCAGTCTGTTTCCTAGTGCCGGTTTGAAGTGCCTGCCGTTTTCACTGTAACACCGGGTTGGAGCTTGAACCTCCCCATATATATGTATGGAGTGGATTTTGCAAGTGAAAAGAAACTTTGTGTTCCCTTCAAGCTAGGTGAAGGACGGCTTTCACACACACTTATCTCTCAGAACTGAGCATGTGGAGAGACGTTCGTTCATCCAGCACAAAGGGAACGGGTTGCAGGAGAAACACTTACTCTGGTTTCTCAGTCTGTTTCCTAGTGCCGGTTTGAAGTGCCTGCCGTTTTCACTGTAAAACCGGCCTGGAGCTTGAACCTCCCCATATATATGTATGGAGTGGAGTTTGCAACTGAAAAGAAACTTTGTGTTCCCTTTAAGCTAGGTGAAGGACGGCTTTCACACACACTTATCTCTCAGAACTGAGCATGTGGAGAGACGTTCGTTCATCCAGCACAAAGGGAACGGGTTGCAGGAGAAACACTTACTCTGGTTTCTGAGTCTGTTTCCTAGTGCCGGTTTGAAGTGCCTGCCGTTTTCACTGTAAAACCGGCCTGGAGCTTGAACCTCCCCATATATATGTATGGAGTGGAGTTTGCAAGTGAAAAGAAACTTTGTGTTCCCTTCAAGCTAGGTGAAGGACGGCTTTCACACACACTTATCTCTCAGAACTGAGCATGTGGAGAGACGTTCGTTCATCCATCTCAAAGGGAATGGGATGCAGGAGAAACACTTACTCTGGTTTCTCAGTCTGTTTCCTAGTGCCGGTTTGAAGTGCCTGCCGTTTTCACTGTAAAACCGGGTTGGAGCTTTAACCTTCCCATATATATGTATGGAAAGAAGTTTACAACTGAAAACAAACTTTGTGTTCCCTTCAAGCTAGGTGAAGGACGGCTTTCACACACACTTATCTCTCAGAACTGAGCATGTGGAGAGACGTTCGTTCATCCAGCACATAGGGAACGGGTTGCAGGAGAAACACTTACTCTGGTTTCTCAGTCTGTTTCCTAGTGCCGGTTTGAAGTGCCTGCCGTTTTCACTGTAACACCGGGTTGGAGCTTTAACCTACCCATATATATGTATGGAGTGGAGTTTGCAAGTGAAAAGAAACTTTGTGTTCCCTTCAAGCTAGGTGAAGGACGGCTTTCACACACACTTATCTCTCAGAACTGAGCATGTGGAGAGACGTTCGTTCATCCAGCACAAAGGGAACGGGTTGCAGGAGAAACACTTACTCTGGTTTCTCAGTCTGTTTCAAGTGCCGGTTTGAAGTGCCTGCCGTTTTCACTGTAAAACCGGCCTGGAACTTGAACCTCCCCATATATATGTATGGAGTGGAGTTTGGAAGTGAAAAGAAACTTTGTGTTCCCTTCAAGCTAGGTGAAGGACGGCTTTCACACACACTTATCTCTCAGAACTGAGCATGTGGAGAGACGTTCGTTCATCCAGCACAAAGGGAACGGGTTGCAGGAGAAACACTTACACTGCTTTCTCAGTCTGTTTCCTAGTGCCGGTTTGAGGTGCCTGCCGTTTTCACTGTAAAACCGGCCTGGAGCTTGAACCTCCCTATATATATGTATGGAGTGGAGTTTGCAACTGAAAAGAAACTTTGTGTTCCCTTCAAGCTAGGTGAAGGACGGCTTTCACACACACTTATCTCTCAGAACTGAGCATGTGGAGAGACGTTCGTTCATCCAGCACAAAGGGAATGGGATGCAGGAGAAACACTTACTCTGGTTTCTCAGTCTGTTTCCTAGTGCCGGTTTGAAGTGCCTGCCGTTTTCACTGTAAAAGCGGCCTGGAGCTTGAACCTCCCCATATATATGTATGGAGTGGAGTTTGCAACTGAAAAGAAACTTTGTGTTCCCTTCAAGCTAGGTGAAGGACGGCTTTCACACACACTTATCTCTCAGAACTGAGCATGTGGAGAGACGTTCGTTCATCCAGCACAAAGGGAACGGGTTGCAGGAGAAACACTTACTCTGGTTTCTCAGTCTGTTTCAAGTGCCGGTTTGAAGTGCCTGCCGTTTTCACTGTAAAACCGGCCTGGAACTTGAACCTCCCCATATATATGTATGGAGTGGAGTTTGGAAGTGAAAAGAAACTTTGTGTTCCCTTCAAGCTAGGTGAAGGACGGCTTTCACACACACTTATCTCTCAGAACTGAGCATGTGGAGAGACGTTCGTTCATCCAGCACAAAGGGAACGGGTTGCAGGAGAAACACTTACACTGCTTTCTCAGTCTGTTTCCTAGTGCCGGTTTGAGGTGCCTGCCGTTTTCACTGTAAAACCGGCCTGGAGCTTGAACCTCCCTATATATATGTATGGAGTGGAGTTTGCAACTGAAAAGAAACTTTGTGTTCCCTTCAAGCTAGGTGAAGGACGGCTTTCACACACACTTATCTCTCAGAACTGAGCATGTGGAGAGACGTTCGTTCATCCAGCACAAAGGGAATGGGATGCAGGAGAAACACTTACTCTGGTTTCTCAGTCTGTTTCCTAGTGCCGGTTTGAAGTGCCTGCCGTTTTCACTGTAAAAGCGGCCTGGAGCTTGAACCTCCCCATATATATGTATGGAGTGGAGTTTGCAACTGAAAAGAAACTTTGTGTTCCCTTCAAGCTAGGTGAAGGACGGCTTTCACACACACTTATCTCTCAGAACTGAGCATGTGGAGAGACGTTCGTTCATCCAGCACAAAGGGAACGGGTTGCAGGAGAAACACTTACTCTGGTTTCTCAGTCTGTTTCCTAGTGCCGGTTTGAAGTGCCTGCCGTTTTCACTGTAACACCGGGTTGGAGCTTGAACCTCCCCATATATATGTATGTAGTGGATTTTGCAAGTGAAAAGAAACTTTGTGTTCCCTTCAAGCTAGGTGAAGGACGGCTTTCACACACACTTATCTCTCAGAACTGAGCATGTGGAGAGACGTTCGTTCATCCAGCACAAAGGGAACGGGTTGCAGGAGAATCACTTACTCTGGTTTCTCAGTCTGTTTCCTAGTGCCGGTTTGAAGTGCCTGCCGTTTTCACTGTAAAACCGGGTTGGAGCTTGAACTTCCCCATATATATGTATGAAAGGAGTTTGCAAGTGAAAAGAAACTTTGTGTTCCCTTCAAGCTAGGTGAAGGACGGCTTTCACACACACTTATCTCTCAGAACTGAGCATGTGGAGAGACGTTCTTTCATACAGCACAAAGGGACCGGGTTGCAGGAGAAACACGTACTCTGGTTTCTCAGTCTGTTTCCTAGTGCCGGTTTGAAGTGCCTGCCGTTTTCACTGTAAAACCGGGTTGGAGCTTGAACCTCCCCATATATATGTATGGAGTGGAGTTTGCAAGTGAAAAGAAACTTTGTGTTCCCTTCAAGCTAGGTGAAGGACGGCTTTCACACACACTTATCTCTCAGAACTGAGCATGTGGAGAGACGTTCGTTCATCCAGCACAAAGGGAACGGGTTGCAGGAGAAACACTTACTCTGGTTTCTCAGTCTGTTTCCTAGTGCCGGTTTGAAGTGCCTGCCGTTTTCACTGTAAAACCGGCCTGGAGCTTGAACCTCCCCATATATATGTATGGAGTGGAGTTTGCAAGTGAAAAGAAACTTTGTGTTCCCTTCAAGCTAGGTGAAGGACGGCTTTCACACACACTTATCTCTCAGAACTGAGCATGTGGAGAGACGTTCGTTCATCCAGCACAAAGGGAACAGGTTGCAGGAGAAACACTTACTCTGGTTTCTCAGTCTGTTTCCTAGTGCCGGTTTGAAGTGCCTGCCGTTTTCACTGTAACACCGGGTTGGAGCTTGAACCTCCCCATATATATGTATGTAGTGGATTTTGCAAGTGAAAAGAAACTTTGTGTTCCCTTCAAGCTAGGTGAAGGACGGCTTTCACACACACTTATCTCTCAGAACTGAGCATGTGGAGAGACGTTCGTTCATCCAGCACAAAGGGAACGGGTTGCAGGAGAAACACTTACTCTGGTTTCTCAGTCTGTTTCCTAGTGCCGGTTTGAAGTGCCTGCCGTTTTCACTGTAAAACCGGCCTGGAGCTTGAACCTCCCCATATATATGTATGGAGTGGAGTTTGCAACTGAAAAGAAACTTTGTGTTCCCTTTAAGCTAGGTGAAGGACGGCTTTCACACACACTTATCTCTCAGAACTGAGCATGTGGAGAGACGTTCGTTCATCCAGCACAAAGGGAACGGGTTGCAGGAGAAACACTTACTCTGGTTTCTGAGTCTGTTTCCTAGTGCCGGTTTGAAGTGCCTGCCGTTTTCACTGTAAAACCGGCCTGGAGCTTGAACCTCCCCATATATATGTATGGAGTGGAGTTTGCAAGTGAAAAGAAACTTTGTGTTCCCTTCAAGCTAGGTGAAGGACGGCTTTCACACACACTTATCTCTCAGAACTGAGCATGTGGAGAGACGTTCGTTCATCCATCACAAAGGGAATGGGATGCAGGAGAAACACTTACTCTGGTTTCTCAGTCTGTTTCCTAGTGCCGGTTTGAAGTGCCTGCCGTTTTCACTGTAAAACCGGGTTGGAGCTTTAACCTTCCCATATATATGTATGGAAAGAAGTTTACAACTGAAAACAAACTTTGTGTTCCCTTCAAGCTAGGTGAAGGACGGCTTTCACACACACTTATCTCTCAGAACTGAGCATGTGGAGAGACGTTCGTTCATCCAGCACATAGGGAACGGGTTGCAGGATAAACACTTACTCTGGTTTCTCAGTCTGTTTCCTAGTGCCGGTTTGAAGTGCCTGCCGTTTTCACTGTAACACCGGGTTGGAGCTTTAACCTACCCATATATATGTATGGAGTGGAGTTTGCAAGTGAAAAGAAACTTTGTGTTCCCTTCAAGCTAGGTGAAGGACGGCTTTCACACACACTTATCTCTCAGAACTGAGCATGTGGAGAGACGTTCGTTCATCCAGCACAAAGGGAACGGGTTGCAGGAGAAACACTTACTCTGGTTTCTCAGTCTGTTTCCTAGTGCCGGTTTGAAGTGCCTGCCGTTTTCACTGTAAAACCGGCCTGGAGCTTGAACCTCCCCATATATATGTATGGAGTGGAGTTTGCAACTGAAAAGAAACTTTGTGTTCCCTTCAAGCTAGGTGAAGGACGGCTTTCACACACACTTATCTCTCAGAACTGAGCATGTGGAGAGACGTTCGTTCATCCAGCACATAGGGAACGGGTTGCAGGAGAAACACTTACTCTGGTTTCTCAGTCTGTTTCCTAGTGCCGGTTTGAAGTGCCTGCCGTTTTCACTGTAAAACCGGGTTGGAGCTTTTACCTACCCATATATATGTATGGAGTGGAATTTGCAAGTGAAAAGAAACTTTGTGTTCCCTTCAAGCTAGGTGAAGGACGGCTTTCACACACACTTATCTCTCAGAACTGAGCATGTGGAGAGACGTTCGTTCATCCAGCACAAAGGGAACGGGTTGCAGGAGAAACACTTACTCTGGTTTCTCAGTCTGTTTCAAGTGCCGGTTTGAAGTGCCTGCCGTTTTCACTGTAAAACCGGCCTGGAACTTGAACCTCCCCATATATATGTATGGAGTGGAGTTTGGAAGTGAAAAGAAACTTTGTGTTCCCTTCAAGCTAGGTGAAGGACGGCTTTCACACACACTTATCTCTCAGAACTGAGCATGTGGAGAGACGTTCGTTCATCCAGCACAAAGGGAACGGGTTGCAGGAGAAACACTTACACTGCTTTCTCAGTCTGTTTCCTAGTGCCGGTTTGAGGTGCCTGCCGTTTTCACTGTAAAACCGGCCTGGAGCTTGAACCTCCCTATATATATGTATGGAGTGGAGTTTGCAACTGAAAAGAAACTTTGTGTTCCCTTCAAGCTAGGTGAAGGACGGCTTTCACACACACTTATCTCTCAGAACTGAGCATGTGGAGAGACGTTCGTTCATCCAGCACAAAGGGAATGGGATGCAGGAGAAACACTTACTCTGGTTTCTCAGTCTGTTTCCTAGTGCCGGTTTGAAGTGCCTGCCGTTTTCACTGTAAAAGCGGCCTGGAGCTTGAACCTCCCCATATATATGTATGGAGTGGAGTTTGCTACTGAAAAGAAACTTTGTGTTCCCTTCAAGCTAGGTGAAGTACGGCTTTCACACACACTTATCTCTCAGAACTGAGCATGTGGAGAGACGTTCGTTCATCCAGCACAAAGGGAACGGGTTGCAGGAGAAACACTTACTCTGGTTTCTCAGTCTGTTTCCTAGTGCCGGTTTGAAGTGCCTGCCGTTTTCACTGTAACACCGGGTTGGAGCTTGAACCTCCCCATATATATGTATGTAGTGGATTTTGCAAGTGAAAAGAAACTTTGTGTTCCCTTCAAGCTAGGTGAAGGACGGCTTTCACACACACTTATCTCTCAGAACTGAGCATGTGGAGAGACGTTCGTTCATCCAGCACAAAGGGAACGGGTTGCAGGAGAATCACTTACTCTGGTTTCTCAGTCTGTTTCCTAGTGCCGGTTTGAAGTGCCTGCCGTTTTCACTGTAAAACCGGGTTGGAGCTTGAACTTCCCCATATATATGTATGGAAAGGAGTTTGCAAGTGAAAAGAAACTTTGTGTTCCCTTCAAGCTAGGTGAAGGACGGCTTTCACACACACTTATCTCTCAGAACTGAGCATGTGGAGAGACGTTCTTTCATACAGCACAAAGGGACCGGGTTGCAGGAGAAACACGTACTCTGGTTTCTCAGTCTGTTTCCTAGTGCCGGTTTGAAGTGCCTGCCGTTTTCACTGTAAAACCGGGTTGGAGCTTGAACCTCCCCATATATATGTATGGAGTGGAGTTTGCAAGTGAAAAGAAACTTTGTGTTCCCTTCAAGCTAGGTGAAGGACGGCTTTCACACACACTTATCTCTCAGAACTGAGCATGTGGAGAGACGTTCGTTCATCCAGCACAAAGGGAACGGGTTGCAGGAGAAACACTTACTCTGGTTTCTCAGTCTGTTTCCTAGTGCCGGTTTGAAGTGCCTGCCGTTTTCACTGTAAAACCGGCCTGGAGCTTGAACCTCCCCATATATATGTATGGAGTGGAGTTTGCAACTGAAAAGAAACTTTGTGTTCCCTTCAAGCTAGGTGAAGGACGGCTTTCACACACACTTATCTCTCAGAACTGAGCATGTGGAGAGACGTTCGTTCATCCAGCACAAAGGGAACGGGTTGCAGGAGAAACACTTACTCTGGTTTCTGAGTCTGTTTCCTAGTGCCGGTTTGAAGTGCCTGCCGTTTTCACTGTAAAACCGGCCTGGAGCTTGAACCTCCCCATATATATGTATGGAGTGGAGTTTGCAAGTGAAAAGAAACTTTGTGTTCCCTTCAAGCTAGGTGAAGGACGGCTTTCACACACACTTATCTCTCAGAACTGAGCATGTGGAGAGACGTTCGTTCATCCAGCACAAAGGGAATGGGATGCAGGAGAAACACTTACTCTGGTTTCTCAGTCTGTTTCCTAGTGCCGGTTTGAAGTGCCTGCCGTTTTCACTGTAAAACCGGGTTGGAGCTTTAACCTACCCATATATATGTATGGAAAGAAGTTTACAACTGAAAAGAAACTTTGTGTTCCCTTCAAGCTAGGTGAAGGACGGCTTTCACACACACTTATCTCTCAGAACTGAGCATGTGGAGAGACGTTCGTTCATCCAGCACATAGGGAACGGGTTGCAGGAGAAACACTTACTCTGGTTTCTCAGTCTGTTTCCTAGTGCCGGTTTGAAGTGCCTGCCGTTTTCACTGTAAAACCGGGTTGGAGCTTTAAAATACCCATATATATGTATGGAGTGGAGTTTGCAAGTGAAAAGAAACTTTGTGTTCCCTTCAAGCTAGGTGAAGGACGGCTTTCACACACACTTATCTCTCAGAACTGAGCATGTGGAGAGACGTTCGTTCATCCAGCACAAAGGGAACGGGTTGCAGGAGAAACACTTACTCTGGTTTCTCAGTCTGTTTCAAGTGCCGGTTTGAAGTGCCTGCCGTTTTCACTGTAAAACCGGCCTGGAGCTTGAACCTCCCCATATATATGTATGGAGTGGAGTTTGCAAGTGAAAAGAAACTTTGTGTTCCCTTCAAGCTAGGTGAAGGACGGCTTTCACACACACTTATCTCTCAGAACTGAGCATGTGGAGAGACGTTCGTTCATCCGGCACAAAGGGAACGGGTTGCAGGAGAAACACTTACTCTGGTTTCTCAGTCTGTTTCCTAGTGCCGGTTTGAGGTGCCTGCCGTTTTCACTGTAAAACCGGCCTGGAGCTTGAACCTCCCTATATATATGTATGGAGTGGAGTTTGCAACTGAAAAGAAACTTTGTGTTCCCTTCGAGCTAGGTGAAGGACGGCTTTCACACACACTTATCTCTCAGAACTGAGCATGTGGAGAGACGTTCGTTCATCCAGCACAAAGGGAACGGGTTGCAGGAGAAACACTTACTCTGGTTTCTCAGTCTGCTTCCTAGTGCTGGTTTGAAGTGCCTGCTGTTTCACTGTAAAACCGGGTTGGAGCTTGAACCTCCCCATATATATGTATGGAGTGGAGTTTGCAAGTGAAAAGAAACTTTGTGTTCCCTTCAAGCTAGGTGAAGGACGGCTTTCACACACACTTATCTCTCAGAACTGAGCATGTGGAGAGACGTTCGTTCATCCAGCACAAAGGGAACGGGTTGCAGGAGAAACACTTACTCTGGTTTCTCAGTCTGTTTCCTAGTGCCGGTTTGAATTGCCTGCCGTTTTCACTGTAAAACCGGGTTGGAGCTTGAACCTCCCCATATATATGTATGGAGTGGAGTTTGCAAGTGAAAAGAAACTTTGTGTTCCCTTTAAGCTAGGTGAAGGACGGCTTTCACACACACTTATCTCTCAGAACTGAGCATGTGGAGAGACGTTCGTTCATCCAGCACAAAGGGAATGGGATGCAGGAGAAACACTTACTCTGGTTTCTCAGTCTGTTTCCTAATGCCGGTTTGAAGTGCCTGCCGTTTTCACTGTAAAACCGGGTTGGAGCTTTAACCTACCCATATATATGTATGGAAAGTAGTTTACACCTGAAAAGAAACTTTGTGTTCCCTTCAAGCTAGGTGAAGGACGGCTTTCACACACACTTATCTCTCAGAACTGAGCATGTGGAGAGACGTTCGTTCATCCAGCACAAAGGGAACGGGTTGCAGGAGAAACACTTACTCTGGTTTCTCAGTCTGTTTCCTAGTGCCGGTTTGAGGTGCCTGCCGTTTTCACTGTAAAACCGGCCTGGAGCTTGAACCTCCCTATATATATGTATGGAGTTGAGTTTGCAACTGAAAAGAAACTTTGTGTTCCCTTCAAGCTAGGTGAAGGACGGCTTTCACACACACTTATCTCTCAGAACTGAGCATGTGGAGAGACGTTCGTTCATCCAGCACAAAGGGAACGGGTTGCAGGAGAAACACTTACTCTGGTTTCTCAGTCTGTTTCCTAGTGCCGGTTTGAAGTGCCTGCCGTTTTCACTGTAAAACCGGCCTGGAGCTTGAACCTCCCCTAGATATGTATGGAGTGGAGTTTGCAACTGAAGAGAAACTTTGTGTTCCCTTCAAGCTAGGTGAAGGACGGCTTTCACACACACTTATCTCTCAGAACTGAGCATGTGGAGAGACGTTCGTTCATCCAGCACAAAGGGAACGGGTTGCAGGAGAAACACTTACTCTGTTTTCTCAGTCTGTACCTAGTGCCGGTTTGAATTGCCTGCCGTTTTCACTGTAACACCGGGTTTGAGCTTGAACCTCCCCATATATATGTATGGAGTGGAGTTTGCAAGTGAAAAGAAACTTTGTGTTCCCTTTAAGCTAGGTGAAGGACGGCTTTCACACACACTTATCTCTCAGAACTGAGCATGTGGAGAGACGTTCGTTCATCCAGCACAAAGGGAATGGGATGCAGGAGAAACACTTACTCTGGTTTCTCAGTCTGTTTCCTAATGCCGGTTTGAAGTGCCTGCCGTTTTCACTGTAAAACCGGGTTGGAGCTTTAACCTACCCATATATATGTATGGAAAGTAGTTTACACCTGAAAAGAAACTTTGTGTTCCCTTCAAGCTAGGTGAAGGACGGCTTTCACACACACTTATCTCTCAGAACTGAGCATGTGGAGAGACGTTCGTTCATCCAGCACAAAGGGAACGGGTTGCAGGAGAAACACTTACTCTGGTTTCTCAGTCTGTTTCCTAGTGCCGGTTTGAAGTGCCTGCCGTTTTCACTGTAAAAGCGGCCTGGAGCTTGAACCTCCCCATATATATGTATGGAGTGGAGTTTGCTACTGAAAAGAAACTTTGTGTTCCCTTCAAGCTAGGTGAAGGACGGCTTTCACACACACTTATCTCTCAGAACTGAGCATGTGGAGAGACGTTCGTTCATCCAGCACAAAGGGAACGGGTTGCAGGAGAAACACTTACTCTGGTTTCTCAGTCTGTTTCCTAGTGCCGGTTTGAAGTGCCTGCCGTTTTCACTGTAACACCGGGTTTGAGCTTGAACCTCCCCATATATATGTATGTAGTGGATTTTGCAAGTGAAAAGAAACTTTGTGTTCCCTTCAAGCTAGGTGAAGGACGGCTTTCACACACACTTATCTCTCAGAACTGAGCATGTGGAGAGACGTTCGTTCATCCAGCACAAAGGGAACGGGTTGCAGGAGAATCACTTACTCTGGTTTCTCAGTCTGTTTCCTAGTGCCGGTTTGAAGTGCCTGCCGTTTTCACTGTAAAACCGGGTTGGAGCTTGAACTTCCCCATATATATGTATGGAAAGGAGTTTGCAAGTGAAAAGAAACTTTGTGTTCCCTTCAAGCTAGGTGAAGGACGGCTTTCACACACACTTATCTCTCAGAACTGAGCATGTGGAGAGACGTTCTTTCATACAGCACAAAGGGACCGGGTTGCAGGAGAAACACGTACTCTGGTTTCTCAGTCTGTTTCCTAGTGCCGGTTTGAAGTGCCTGCCGTTTTCACTGTAAAACCGGGTTGGAGCTTGAACCTCCCCATATATATGTATGGAGTGGAGTTTGCAAGTGAAAAAAAACTTTGTGTTCCCTTCAAGCTAGGTGAAGGACGGCTTTCACACACACTTATCTCTCAGAACTGAGCATGTGGAGAGACGTTCGTTCATCCAGCACAAAGGGAACGGGTTGCAGGAGAAACACTTACTCTGGTTTCTCAGTCTGCTTCCTAGTGCCGGTTTGAAGTGCCTGCCGTTTTCACTGTAAAACCGGCCTGGAGCTTGAACCTCCCCATATATATGTATGGAGTGGAGTTTGCAAGTGAAAAGAAACTTTGTGTTCCCTTCAAGCTAGGTGAAGGACGGCTTTCACACACACTTATCTCTCAGAACTGAGCATGTGGAGAGACGTTCGTTCATCCAGCACAAAGGGAACGGGTTGCAGGAGAAACACTTACTCTGGTTTCTGAGTCTGTTTCCTAGTGCCGGTTTGAAGTGCCTGCCGTTTTCACTGTAAAACCGGCCTGGAGCTTGAACCTCCCCATATATATGTATGGAATGGAGTTTGCAAGTGAAAAGAAACTTTGTGTTCCCTTCAAGCTAGGTGAAGGACGGCTTTCACACACACTTATCTCTCAGAACTGAGCATGTGGAGAGACGTTCGTTCATCCAGCACAAAGGGAATGGGATGCAGGAGAAACACTTACTCTGGTATCTCAGTCTGTTTCCTAGTGCCGGTTTGAAGTGCCTGCCGTTTTCACTGTAAAACCGGGTTGGAGCTTTAACCTACCCATATATATGTATGGAAAGAAGTTTACAACTGAAAAGAAACTTTGTGTTCCCTTCAAGCTAGGTGAAGGACGGCTTTCACACACACTTATCTCTCAGAACTGAGCATGTGGAGAGACGTTCTTTCATCCAGCACAAAGGGAACGGGTTGCAGGAGAAACACTTACTGTGGTTTCTCAGTCTGTTTCAAGTGCCGGTTTGAAGTGCCTGCCGTTTTCACTGTAAAACCGGCCTGGAGCTTGAACCTCCCCATATATATGTATGGAGTGGAGTTTGCAAGTGAAAAGAAACTTTGTGTTCCCTTCAAGCTAGGTGAAGGACGGCTTTCACACACACTTATCTCTCAGAACTGAGCATGTGGAGAGACGTTCGTTCATCCAGCACATAGGGAACGGGTTGCAGGAGAAACACTTACTCTGGTTTCTCAGTCTGTTTCCTAGTGCCGGTTTGAAGTGCCTGCCGTTTTCACTGTAACACCGGGTTGGAGCTTTAACCTACCCATATATATGTATGGAGTGGAGTTTGCAAGTGAAAAGAAACTTTGTGTTCCCTTCAAGCTAGGTGAAGGACGGCTTTCACACACACTTATCTCTCAGAACTGAGCATGTGGAGAGACGTTCGTTCATCCAGCACAAAGGGAACGGGTTGCAGGAGAAACACTTACTCTGGTTTCTCAGTCTGTTTCCTAGTGCCGGTTTGAAGTGCCTGCCGTTTTCACTGTAAAACCGGCCTGGAGCTTGAACCTCCCCATATATATGTATGGAGTGGAGTTTGCAAGTGAAAAGAAACTTTGTGTTCCCTTCAAGCTAGGTGAAGGACGGCTTTCACACACACTTATCTCTCAGAACTGAGCATGTGGAGAGACGTTCGTTCATCCAGCACAAAGGGAACAGGTTGCAGGAGAAACACTTACTCTGGTTTCTCAGTCTGTTTCCTAGTGCCGGTTTGAAGTGCCTGCCGTTTTCACTGTAACACCGGGTTGGAGCTTGAACCTCCCCATATATATGTATGTAGTGGATTTTGCAAGTGAAAAGAAACTTTGTGTTCCCTTCAAGCTAGGTGAAGGACGGCTTTCACACACACTTATCTCTCAGAACTGAGCATGTGGAGAGACGTTCGTTCATCCAGCACAAAGGGAACGGGTTGCAGGAGAAACACTTACTCTGGTTTCTCAGTCTGTTTCCTAGTGCCGGTTTGAAGTGCCTGCCGTTTTCACTGTAAAACCGGCCTGGAGCTTGAACCTCCCCATATATATGTATGGAGTGGAGTTTGCAACTGAAAAGAAACTTTGTGTTCCCTTTAAGCTAGGTGAAGGACGGCTTTCACACACACTTATCTCTCAGAACTGAGCATGTGGAGAGACGTTCGTTCATCCAGCACAAAGGGAACGGGTTGCAGGAGAAACACTTACTCTGGTTTCTGAGTCTGTTTCCTAGTGCCGGTTTGAAGTGCCTGCCGTTTTCACTGTAAAACCGGCCTGGAGCTTGAACCTCCCCATATATATGTATGGAGTGGAGTTTGCAAGTGAAAAGAAACTTTGTGTTCCCTTCAAGCTAGGTGAAGGACGGCTTTCACACACACTTATCTCTCAGAACTGAGCATGTGGAGAGACGTTCGTTCATCCATCACAAAGGGAATGGGATGCAGGAGAAACACTTACTCTGGTTTCTCAGTCTGTTTCCTAGTGCCGGTTTGAAGTGCCTGCCGTTTTCACTGTAAAACCGGGTTGGAGCTTTAACCTTCCCATATATATGTATGGAAAGAAGTTTACAACTGAAAACAAACTTTGTGTTCCCTTCAAGCTAGGTGAAGGACGGCTTTCACACACACTTATCTCTCAGAACTGAGCATGTGGAGAGACGTTCGTTCATCCAGCACATAGGGAACGGGTTGCAGGATAAACACTTACTCTGGTTTCTCAGTCTGTTTCCTAGTGCCGGTTTGAAGTGCCTGCCGTTTTCACTGTAACACCGGGTTGGAGCTTTAACCTACCCATATATATGTATGGAGTGGAGTTTGCAAGTGAAAAGAAACTTTGTGTTCCCTTCAAGCTAGGTGAAGGACGGCTTTCACACACACTTATCTCTCAGAACTGAGCATGTGGAGAGACGTTCGTTCATCCAGCACAAAGGGAACGGGTTGCAGGAGAAACACTTACTCTGGTTTCTCAGTCTGTTTCCTAGTGCCGGTTTGAAGTGCCTGCCGTTTTCACTGTAAAACCGGCCTGGAGCTTGAACCTCCCCATATATATGTATGGAGTGGAGTTTGCAACTGAAAAGAAACTTTGTGTTCCCTTCAAGCTAGGTGAAGGACGGCTTTCACACACACTTATCTCTCAGAACTGAGCATGTGGAGAGACGTTCGTTCATCCAGCACATAGGGAACGGGTTGCAGGAGAAACACTTACTCTGGTTTCTCAGTCTGTTTCCTAGTGCCGGTTTGAAGTGCCTGCCGTTTTCACTGTAAAACCGGGTTGGAGCTTTTACCTACCCATATATATGTATGGAGTGGAGTTTGCAAGTGAAAAGAAACTTTGTGTTCCCTTCAAGCTAGGTGAAGGACGGCTTTCACACACACTTATCTCTCAGAACTGAGCATGTGGAGAGACGTTCGTTCATCCAGCACAAAGGGAACGGGTTGCAGGAGAAACACTTACTCTGGTTTCTCAGTCTGTTTCAAGTGCCGGTTTGAAGTGCCTGCCGTTTTCACTGTAAAACCGGCCTGGAACTTGAACCTCCCCATATATATTTATGGAGTGGAGTTTGGAAGTGAAAAGAAACTTTGTGTTCCCTTCAAGCTAGGTGAAGGACGGCTTTCACACACACTTATCTCTCAGAACTGAGCATGTGGAGAGACGTTCGTTCATCCAGCACAAAGGGAACGGGTTGCAGGAGAAACACTTACACTGCTTTCTCAGTCTGTTTCCTAGTGCCGGTTTGAGGTGCCTGCCGTTTTCACTGTAAAACCGGCCTGGAGCTTGAACCTCCCTATATATATGTATGGAGTGGAGTTTGCAACTGAAAAGAAACTTTGTGTTCCCTTCAAGCTAGGTGAAGGACGGCTTTCACACACACTTATCTCTCAGAACTGAGCATGTGGAGAGACGTTCGTTCATCCAGCACAAAGGGAATGGGATGCAGGAGAAACACTTACTCTGGTTTCTCAGTCTGTTTCCTAGTGCCGGTTTGAAGTGCCTGCCGTTTTCACTGTAAAAGCGGCCTGGAGCTTGAACCTCCCCATATATATGTATGGAGTGGAGTTTGCTACTGAAAAGAAACTTTGTGTTCCCTTCAAGCTAGGTGAAGTACGGCTTTCACACACACTTATCTCTCAGAACTGAGCATGTGGAGAGACGTTCGTTCATCCAGCACAAAGGGAACGGGTTGCAGGAGAAACACTTACTCTGGTTTCTCAGTCTGTTTCCTAGTGCCGGTTTGAAGTGCCTGCCGTTTTCACTGTAACACCGGGTTGGAGCTTGAACCTCCCCATATATATGTATGTAGTGGATTTTGCAAGTGAAAAGAAACTTTGTGTTCCCTTCAAGCTAGGTGAAGGACGGCTTTCACACACACTTATCTCTCAGAACTGAGCATGTGGAGAGACGTTCGTTCATCCAGCACAAAGGGAACGGGTTGCAGGAGAATCACTTACTCTGGTTTCTCAGTCTGTTTCCTAGTGCCGGTTTGAAGTGCCTGCCGTTTTCACTGTAAAACCGGGTTGGAGCTTGAACTTCCCCATATATATGTATGGAAAGGAGTTTGCAAGTGAAAAGAAACTTTGTGTTCCCTTCAAGCTAGGTGAAGGACGGCTTTCACACACACTTATCTCTCAGAACTGAGCATGTGGAGAGACGTTCTTTCATACAGCACAAAGGGACCGGGTTGCAGGAGAAACACGTACTCTGGTTTCTCAGTCTGTTTCCTAGTGCCGGTTTGAAGTGCCTGCCGTTTTCACTGTAAAACCGGGTTGGAGCTTGAACCTCCCCATATATATGTATGGAGTGGAGTTTGCAAGTGAAAAGAAACTTTGTGTTCCCTTCAAGCTAGGTGAAGGACGGCTTTCACACACACTTATCTCTCAGAACTGAGCATGTGGAGAGACGTTCGTTCATCCAGCACAAAGGGAACGGGTTGCAGGAGAAACACTTACTCTGGTTTCTCAGTCTGTTTCCTAGTGCCGGTTTGAAGTGCCTGCCGTTTTCACTGTAAAACCGGCCTGGAGCTTGAACCTCCCCATATATATGTATGGAGTGGAGTTTGCAACTGAAAAGAAACTTTGTGTTCCCTTCAAGCTAGGTGAAGGACGGCTTTCACACACACTTATCTCTCAGAACTGAGCATGTGGAGAGACGTTCGTTCATCCAGCACAAAGGGAACGGGTTGCAGGAGAAACACTTACTCTGGTTTCTGAGTCTGTTTCCTAGTGCCGGTTTGAAGTGCCTGCCGTTTTCACTGTAAAACCGGCCTGGAGCTTGAACCTCCCCATATATATGTATGGAGTGGAGTTTGCAAGTGAAAAGAAACTTTGTGTTCCCTTCAAGCTAGGTGAAGGACGGCTTTCACACACACTTATCTCTCAGAACTGAGCATGTGGAGAGACGTTCGTTCATCCAGCACAAAGGGAATGGGATGCAGGAGAAACACTTACTCTGGTTTCTCAGTCTGTTTCCTAGTGCCGGTTTGAAGTGCCTGCCGTTTTCACTGTAAAACCGGGTTGGAGCTTTAACCTACCCATATATATGTATGGAAAGAAGTTTACAACTGAAAAGAAACTTTGTGTTCCCTTCAAGCTAGGTGAAGGACGGCTTTCACACACACTTATCTCTCAGAACTGAGCATGTGGAGAGACGTTCGTTCATCCAGCACATAGGGAACGGGTTGCAGGAGAAACACTTACTCTGGTTTCTCAGTCTGTTTCCTAGTGCCGGTTTGAAGTGCCTGCCGTTTTCACTGTAAAACCGGGTTGGAGCTTTAAAATACCCATATATATGTATGGAGTGGAGTTTGCAAGTGAAAAGAAACTTTGTGTTCCCTTCAAGCTAGGTGAAGGACGGCTTTCACACACACTTATCTCTCAGAACTGAGCATGTGGAGAGACGTTCGTTCATCCAGCACAAAGGGAACGGGTTGCAGGAGAAACACTTACTCTGGTTTCTCAGTCTGTTTCAAGTGCCGGTTTGAAGTGCCTGCCGTTTTCACTGTAAAACCGGCCTGGAGCTTGAACCTCCCCATATATATGTATGGAGTGGAGTTTGCAAGTGAAAAGAAACTTTGTGTTCCCTTCAAGCTAGGTGAAGGACGGCTTTCACACACACTTATCTCTCAGAACTGAGCATGTGGAGAGACGTTCGTTCATCCGGCACAAAGGGAACGGGTTGCAGGAGAAACACTTACTCTGGTTTCTCAGTCTGTTTCCTAGTGCCGGTTTGAGGTGCCTGCCGTTTTCACTGTAAAACCGGCCTGGAGCTTGAACCTCCCTATATATATGTATGGAGTGGAGTTTGCAACTGAAAAGAAACTTTGTGTTCCCTTCGAGCTAGGTGAAGGACGGCTTTCACACACACTTATCTCTCAGAACTGAGCATGTGGAGAGACGTTCGTTCATCCAGCACAAAGGGAACGGGTTGCAGGAGAAACACTTACTCTGGTTTCTCAGTCTGCTTCCTAGTGCTGGTTTGAAGTGCCTGCTGTTTCACTGTAAAACCGGGTTGGAGCTTGAACCTCCCCATATATATGTATGGAGTGGAGTTTGCAAGTGAAAAGAAACTTTGTGTTCCCTTCAAGCTAGGTGAAGGACGGCTTTCACACACACTTATCTCTCAGAACTGAGCATGTGGAGAGACGTTCGTTCATCCAGCACAAAGGGAACGGGTTGCAGGAGAAACACTTACTCTGGTTTCTCAGTCTGTTTCCTAGTGCCGGTTTGAATTGCCTGCCGTTTTCACTGTAAAACCGGGTTGGAGCTTGAACCTCCCCATATATATGTATGGAGTGGAGTTTGCAAGTGAAAAGAAACTTTGTGTTCCCTTTAAGCTAGGTGAAGGACGGCTTTCACACACACTTATCTCTCAGAACTGAGCATGTGGAGAGACGTTCGTTCATCCAGCACAAAGGGAATGGGATGCAGGAGAAACACTTACTCTGGTTTCTCAGTCTGTTTCCTAATGCCGGTTTGAAGTGCCTGCCGTTTTCACTGTAAAACCGGGTTGGAGCTTTAACCTACCCATATATATGTATGGAAAGTAGTTTACACCTGAAAAGAAACTTTGTGTTCCCTTCAAGCTAGGTGAAGGACGGCTTTCACACACACTTATCTCTCAGAACTGAGCATGTGGAGAGACGTTCGTTCATCCAGCACAAAGGGAACGGGTTGCAGGAGAAACACTTACTCTGGTTTCTCAGTCTGTTTCCTAGTGCCGGTTTGAGGTGCCTGCCGTTTTCACTGTAAAACCGGCCTGGAGCTTGAACCTCCCTATATATATGTATGGAGTTGAGTTTGCAACTGAAAAGAAACTTTGTGTTCCCTTCAAGCTAGGTGAAGGACGGCTTTCACACACACTTATCTCTCAGAACTGAGCATGTGGAGAGACGTTCGTTCATCCAGCACAAAGGGAACGGGTTGCAGGAGAAACACTTACTCTGGTTTCTCAGTCTGTTTCCTAGTGCCGGTTTGAAGTGCCTGCCGTTTTCACTGTAAAACCGGCCTGGAGCTTGAACCTCCCCTAGATATGTATGGAGTGGAGTTTGCAACTGAAGAGAAACTTTGTGTTCCCTTCAAGCTAGGTGAAGGACGGCTTTCACACACACTTATCTCTCAGAACTGAGCATGTGGAGAGACGTTCGTTCATCCAGCACAAAGGGAACGGGTTGCAGGAGAAACACTTACTCTGTTTTCTCAGTCTGTACCTAGTGCCGGTTTGAATTGCCTGCCGTTTTCACTGTAACACCGGGTTTGAGCTTGAACCTCCCCATATATATGTATGGAGTGGAGTTTGCAAGTGAAAAGAAACTTTGTGTTCCCTTTAAGCTAGGTGAAGGACGGCTTTCACACACACTTATCTCTCAGAACTGAGCATGTGGAGAGACGTTCGTTCATCCAGCACAAAGGGAATGGGATGCAGGAGAAACACTTACTCTGGTTTCTCAGTCTGTTTCCTAATGCCGGTTTGAAGTGCCTGCCGTTTTCACTGTAAAACCGGGTTGGAGCTTTAACCTACCCATATATATGTATGGAAAGTAGTTTACACCTGAAAAGAAACTTTGTGTTCCCTTCAAGCTAGGTGAAGGACGGCTTTCACACACACTTATCTCTCAGAACTGAGCATGTGGAGAGACGTTCGTTCATCCAGCACAAAGGGAACGGGTTGCAGGAGAAACACTTACTCTGGTTTCTCAGTCTGTTTCCTAGTGCCGGTTTGAAGTGCCTGCCGTTTTCACTGTAAAAGCGGCCTGGAGCTTGAACCTCCCCATATATATGTATGGAGTGGAGTTTGCTACTGAAAAGAAACTTTGTGTTCCCTTCAAGCTAGGTGAAGGACGGCTTTCACACACACTTATCTCTCAGAACTGAGCATGTGGAGAGACGTTCGTTCATCCAGCACAAAGGGAACGGGTTGCAGGAGAAACACTTACTCTGGTTTCTCAGTCTGTTTCCTAGTGCCGGTTTGAAGTGCCTGCCGTTTTCACTGTAACACCGGGTTTGAGCTTGAACCTCCCCATATATATGTATGTAGTGGATTTTGCAAGTGAAAAGAAACTTTGTGTTCCCTTCAAGCTAGGTGAAGGACGGCTTTCACACACACTTATCTCTCAGAACTGAGCATGTGGAGAGACGTTCGTTCATCCAGCACAAAGGGAACGGGTTGCAGGAGAATCACTTACTCTGGTTTCTCAGTCTGTTTCCTAGTGCCGGTTTGAAGTGCCTGCCGTTTTCACTGTAAAACCGGGTTGGAGCTTGAACTTCCCCATATATATGTATGGAAAGGAGTTTGCAAGTGAAAAGAAACTTTGTGTTCCCTTCAAGCTAGGTGAAGGACGGCTTTCACACACACTTATCTCTCAGAACTGAGCATGTGGAGAGACGTTCTTTCATACAGCACAAAGGGACCGGGTTGCAGGAGAAACACGTACTCTGGTTTCTCAGTCTGTTTCCTAGTGCCGGTTTGAAGTGCCTGCCGTTTTCACTGTAAAACCGGGTTGGAGCTTGAACCTCCCCATATATATGTATGGAGTGGAGTTTGCAAGTGAAAAAAAACTTTGTGTTCCCTTCAAGCTAGGTGAAGGACGGCTTTCACACACACTTATCTCTCAGAACTGAGCATGTGGAGAGACGTTCGTTCATCCAGCACAAAGGGAACGGGTTGCAGGAGAAACACTTACTCTGGTTTCTCAGTCTGCTTCCTAGTGCCGGTTTGAAGTGCCTGCCGTTTTCACTGTAAAACCGGCCTGGAGCTTGAACCTCCCCATATATATGTATGGAGTGGAGTTTGCAAGTGAAAAGAAACTTTGTGTTCCCTTCAAGCTAGGTGAAGGACGGCTTTCACACACACTTATCTCTCAGAACTGAGCATGTGGAGAGACGTTCGTTCATCCAGCACAAAGGGAACGGGTTGCAGGAGAAACACTTACTCTGGTTTCTGAGTCTGTTTCCTAGTGCCGGTTTGAAGTGCCTGCCGTTTTCACTGTAAAACCGGCCTGGAGCTTGAACCTCCCCATATATATGTATGGAATGGAGTTTGCAAGTGAAAAGAAACTTTGTGTTCCCTTCAAGCTAGGTGAAGGACGGCTTTCACACACACTTATCTCTCAGAACTGAGCATGTGGAGAGACGTTCGTTCATCCAGCACAAAGGGAATGGGATGCAGGAGAAACACTTACTCTGGTATCTCAGTCTGTTTCCTAGTGCCGGTTTGAAGTGCCTGCCGTTTTCACTGTAAAACCGGGTTGGAGCTTTAACCTACCCATATATATGTATGGAAAGAAGTTTACAACTGAAAAGAAACTTTGTGTTCCCTTCAAGCTAGGTGAAGGACGGCTTTCACACACACTTATCTCTCAGAACTGAGCATGTGGAGAGACGTTCTTTCATCCAGCACAAAGGGAACGGGTTGCAGGAGAAACACTTACTGTGGTTTCTCAGTCTGTTTCAAGTGCCGGTTTGAAGTGCCTGCCGTTTTCACTGTAAAACCGGCCTGGAGCTTGAACCTCCCCATATATATGTATGGAGTGGAGTTTGCAAGTGAAAAGAAACTTTGTGTTCCCTTCAAGCTAGGTGAAGGACGGCTTTCACACACACTTATCTCTCAGAACTGAGCATGTGGAGAGACGTTCGTTCATCCAGCACATAGGGAACGGGTTGCAGGAGAAACACTTACTCTGGTTTCTCAGTCTGTTTCCTAGTGCCGGTTTGAAGTGCCTGCCGTTTTCACTGTAACACCGGGTTGGAGCTTTAACCTACCCATATATATGTATGGAGTGGAGTTTGCAAGTGAAAAGAAACTTTGTGTTCCCTTCAAGCTAGGTGAAGGACGGCTTTCACACACACTTATCTCTCAGAACTGAGCATGTGGAGAGACGTTCGTTCATCCAGCACAAAGGGAACGGGTTGCAGGAGAAACACTTACTCTGGTTTCTCAGTCTGTTTCCTAGTGCCGGTTTGAAGTGCCTGCCGTTTTCACTGTAAAACCGGCCTGGAGCTTGAACCTCCCCATATATATGTATGGAGTGGAGTTTGCAACTGAAAAGAAACTTTGTGTTCCCTTTAAGCTAGGTGAAGGACGGCTTTCACACACACTTATCTCTCAGAACTGAGCATGTGGAGAGACGTTCGTTCATCCAGCACAAAGGGAACGGGTTGCAGGAGAAACACTTACTCTGGTTTCTGAGTCTGTTTCCTAGTGCCGGTTTGAAGTGCCTGCCGTTTTCACTGTAAAACCGGCCTGGAGCTTGAACCTCCCCATATATATGTATGGAGTGGAGTTTGCAAGTGAAAAGAAACTTTGTGTTCCCTTCAAGCTAGGTGAAGGACGGCTTTCACACACACTTATCTCTCAGAACTGAGCATGTGGAGAGACGTTCGTTCATCCATCACAAAGGGAATGGGATGCAGGAGAAACACTTACTCTGGTTTCTCAGTCTGTTTCCTAGTGCCGGTTTGAAGTGCCTGCCGTTTTCACTGTAAAACCGGGTTGGAGCTTTAACCTACCCATATATATGTATGGAAAGAAGTTTACAACTGAAAAGAAACTTTGTGTTCCCTTCAAGCTAGGTGAAGGACGGCTTTCACACACACTTATCTCTCAGAACTGAGCATGTGGAGAGACGTTCGTTCATCCAGCACAAAGGGAACGGGTTGCAGGAGAAACACTTACTGTGGTTTCTCAGTCTGTTTCAAGTGCCGGTTTGAAGTGCCTGCCGTTTTCACTGTAAAACCGGCCTGGAGCTTGAACCTCCCCATATATATGTATGGAGTGGAGTTTGCAAGTGAAAAGAAACTTTGTGTTCCCTTCAAGCTAGGTGAAGGACGGCTTTCACACACACTTATCTCTCAGAACTGAGCATGTGGAGAGACGTTCGTTCATCCAGCACAAAGGGAACGGGTTGCAGGAGAAACACTTACAATGGTTTCTCAGTCTGTTTCCTAGTGCCGGTTTGAGGTGCCTGCCGTTTTCACTGTAAAACCGGCCTGGAGCTTGAACCTCCCTATATATATGTATGGAGTGGAGTTTGCAACTGAAAAGAAACTTTGTGTTCCCTTCGAGCTAGGTGAAGGACGGCTTTCACACACACTTATCTCTCAGAACTGAGCATGTGGAGAGACGTTCGTTCATCCAGCACAAAGGGAACGGGTTGCAGGAGAAACACTTACTCTGGTTTCTCAGTCTGCTTCCTAGTGCCGGTTTGAAGTGCCTGCTGTTTCACTGTAAAACCGGGTTGGAGCTTGAACCTCCCCATATATATGTATGGAGTGGAGTTTGCAAGTGAAAAGAAACTTTGTGTTCCCTTCAAGCTAGGTGAAGGACGGCTTTCACACACACTTATCTCTCAGAACTGAGCATGTGGAGAGACGTTCGTTCATCCAGCACAAAGGGAACGGGTTGCAGGAGAAACACTTACTCTGTTTTCTCAGTCTGTTTCCTAGTGCCGGTTTGAATTGCCTGCCGTTTTCACTGTAACACCGGGTTTGAGCTTGAACCTCCCCATATATATGTATGGAGTGGAGTTTGCAAGTGAAAAGAAACTTTGTGTTCCCTTTAAGCTAGGTGAAGGACGGCTTTCACACACACTTATCTCTCAGAACTGAGCATGTGGAGAGACGTTCGTTCATCCAGCACAAAGGGAATGGGATGCAGGAGAAACACTTACTCTGGTTTCTCAGTCTGTTTCCTAATACCGGTTTGAAGTGCCTGCCGTTTTCACTGTAAAACCGGGTTGGAGCTTTAACCTACCCATATATATGTATGGAGTGGAGTTTGCAAGTGAAAAGAAACTTTGTGTTCCCTTCAAGCTAGGTGAAGGACGGCTTTCACACACACTTATCTCTCAGAACTGAGCATGTGGAGAGACGTTCGTTCATCCAGCACAAAGGGAACGGGTTGCAGGAGAAACACTTACTCTGGTTTCTCAGTCTGTTTCCTAGTGCCGGTTTGAAGTGCCTGCCGTTTTCACTGTAAAACCGGGTTGGAGCTTTAACCTACCCATATATATGTATGGAAAGTAGTTTACACCTGAAAAGAAACTTTGTGTTCCCTTCAAGCTAGGTGAAGGACGGCTTTCACACACACTTATCTCTCAGAACTGAGCATGTGGAGAGACGTTCGTTCATCCAGCACAAAGGGAACGGGTTGCAGGAGAAACACTTACTCTGGTTTCTCAGTCTGTTTCCTAGTGCCGGTTTGAAGTGCCTGCCGTTTTCACTGTAACACCGGGTTGGAGCTTTAACCTACCCATATATATGTATGGAAAGTAGTTTACACCTGAAAAGAAACTTTGTGTTCCCTTCAAGCTAGGTGAAGGACGGCTTTCACACACACTTATCTCTCAGAACTGAGCATGTGGAGAGACGTTCGTTCATCCAGCACAAAGGGAACGGGTTGCAGGAGAAACACTTACTCTGGTTTCTCAGTCTGTTTCCTAGTGCCGGTTTGAAGTGCCTGCCGTTTTCACTGTAACACCGGGTTGGAGCTTGAACCTCCCCATATATATGTATGTAGTGGATTTTGCAAGTGAAAAGAAACTTTGTGTTCCCTTCAAGCTAGGTGAAGGACGGCTTTCACACACACTTATCTCTCAGAACTGAGCATGTGGAGAGACGTTCGTTCATCCAGCACAAAGGGAACGGGTTGCAGGAGAATCACTTACTCTGGTTTCTCAGTCTGTTTCCTAGTGCCGGTTTGAAGTGCCTGCCGTTTTCACTGTAAAACCGGGTTGGAGCTTGAACTTCCCCATATATATGTATGGAAAGGAGTTTGCAAGTGAAAAGAAACTTTGTGTTCCCTTCAAGCTAGGTGAAGGACGGCTTTCACACACACTTATCTCTCAGAACTGAGCATGTGGAGAGACGTTCTTTCATCCAGCACAAAGGGACCGGGTTGCAGGAGAAACACGTACTCTGGTTTCTCAGTCTGTTTCCTAGTGCCGGTTTGAAGTGCCTGCCGTTTTCACTGTAAAACCGGCCTGGAGCTTGAACCTCCCCATATATATGTATGGAGTGGAATTTGCAACTGAAAAGAAACTTTGTGTTCCCTTCAAGCTAGGTGAAGGACGGCTTTCACACACACTTATCTCTCAGAACTGAGCATGTGGAGAGACGTTCGTTCATCCAGCACAAAGGGAACGGGTTGCAGGAGAAACACTTACTCTGGTTTCTCAGTCTGTTTCCTAGTGCCGGTTTGAAGTGCCTGCCGTTTTCACTGTAAAACCGGCCTTGAGCTTGAACCTCCCCATATATATGTATGGAGTGGGGTTTGCAACTGAAAAGAAACTTTGTGTTCCTTCAAGCTAGGTGAAGGACGGCTTTCACACACACTTATCTCTCAGAACTGAGCATGTGGAGAGACGTTCGTTCATCCAGCACAAAGGGAACGGGTTGCAGGAGAAACACTTACTCTGGTTTCTGAGTCTGTTTCCTAGTGCCGGTTTGAAGTGCCTGCCGTTTTCACTGTAAAACCGGCCTGGAGCTTGAACCTCCCCATATATATGTATGGAGTGGAGTTTGCAAGTGAAAAGAAACTTTGTGTTCCCTTCAAGCTAGGTGAAGGACGGCTTTCACACACACTTATCTCTCAGAACTGAGCATGTGGAGAGACGTTCGTTCATCCAGCACAAAGGGAACGGGTTGCAGGAGAAACACTTACACTGGTTTCTCAGTCTGTTTCCTAGTGCCGGTTTGAGGTGCCTGCCGTTTTCACTGTAAAACCGGCCTGGAGCTTGAACCTCCCTATATATATGTATGGAGTGGAGTTTGCAACTGAAAAGAAACTTTGTGTTCCCTTCGAGCTAGGTGAAGGACGGCTTTCACACACACTTATCTCTCAGAACTGAGCATGTGGAGAGACGTTCGTTCATCCAGCACAAAGGGAACGGGTTGCAGGAGAAACACTTACTCTGGTTTCTCAGTCTGCTTCCTAGTGCCGGTTTGAAGTGCCTGCTGTTTCACTGTAAAACCGGGTTGGAGCTTGAACCTCCCCATATATATGTATGGAGTGGAGTTTGCAAGTGAAAAGAAACTTTGTGTTCCCTTTAAGCTAGGTGAAGGACGGCTTTCACACACACTTATCTCTCAGAACTGAGCATGTGGAGAGACGTTCGTTCATCCAGCACAAAGGGAATGGGATGCAGGAGAAACACTTACTCTGGTTTCTCAGTCTGTTTCCTAATGCCGGTTTGAAGTGCCTGCCGTTTTCACTGTAAAACCGGGTTGGAGCTTTAACCTACCCATATATATGTATGGAAAGTAGTTTACACCTGAAAAGAAACTTTGTGTTCCCTTCAAGCTAGGTGAAGTACGGCTTTCACACACACTTATCTCTCAGAACTGAGCATGTGGAGAGACGTTCGTTCATCCAGCACAAAGGGAACGGGTTGCAGGAGAAACACTTACTCTGGTTTCTCAGTCTGTTTCCTAGTGCCGGTTTGAAGTGCCTGCCGTTTTCACTGTAAAACCGGCCTGGAGCTTGAACCTCCCCATATATATGTATGGAGTGGAGTTTGCAAGTGAAAAGAAACTTTGTGTTCCCTTCAAGCTAGGTGAAGGACGGCTTTCACACACACTTATCTCTCAGAACTGAGCATGTGGAGAGACGTTCGTTCATCCAGCACAAAGGGAACATTTTGCAGGAGAAACACTTACTCTGGTTTCTCAGTCTGTTTCCTAGTGCCGGTTTGAAGTGCCTGCCGTTTTCACTGTAACACCGGGTTGGAGCTTGAACCTCCCCATATATATGTATGTAGTGGATTTTGCAAGTGAAAAGAAACTTTGTGTTCCCTTCAAGCTAGGTGAAGGACGGCTTTCACACACACTTATCTCTCAGAACTGAGCATGTGGAGAGACGTTCGTTCATCCAGCACAAAGGGAACGGGTTGCAGGAGAAACACTTACTCTGGTTTCTCAGTCTGTTTCCTAGTGCCGGTTTGAAGTGCCTGCCGTTTTCACTGTAAAACCGGCCTGGAGCTTGAACCTCCCCATATATATGTATGGAGTGGAGTTTGCAACTGAAAAGAAACTTTGTGTTCCCTTTAAGCTAGGTGAAGGACGGCTTTCACACACACTTATCTCTCAGAACTGAGCATGTGGAGAGACGTTCGTTCATCCAGCACAAAGGGAACGGGTTGCAGGAGAAACACTTACTCTGGTTTCTGAGTCTGTTTCCTAGTGCCGGTTTGAAGTGCCTGCCGTTTTCACTGTAAAACCGGCCTGGAGCTTGAACCTCCCCATATATATGTATGGAGTGGAGTTTGCAAGTGAAAAGAAACTTTGTGTTCCCTTCAAGCTAGGTGAAGGACGGCTTTCACACACACTTATCTCTCAGAACTGAGCATGTGGAGAGACGTTCGTTCATCCATCTCAAAGGGAATGGGATGCAGGAGAAACACTTACTCTGGTTTCTCAGTCTGTTTCCTAGTGCCGGTTTGAAGTGCCTGCCGTTTTCACTGTAAAACCGGGTTGGAGCTTTAACCTTCCCATATATATGTATGGAAAGAAGTTTACAACTGAAAACAAACTTTGTGTTCCCTTCAAGCTAGGTGAAGGACGGCTTTCACACACACTTATCTCTCAGAACTGAGCATGTGGAGAGACGTTCGTTCATCCAGCACATAGGGAACGGGTTGCAGGAGAAACACTTACTCTGGTTTCTCAGTCTGTTTCCTAGTGCCGGTTTGAAGTGCCTGCCGTTTTCACTGTAACACCGGGTTGGAGCTTTAACCTACCCATATATATGTATGGAGTGGAGTTTGCAAGTGAAAAGAAACTTTGTGTTCCCTTCAAGCTAGGTGAAGGACGGCTTTCACACACACTTATCTCTCAGAACTGAGCATGTGGAGAGACGTTCGTTCATCCAGCACAAAGGGAACGGGTTGCAGGAGAAACACTTACTCTGGTTTCTCAGTCTGTTTCCTAGTGCCGGTTTGAAGTGCCTGCCGTTTTCACTGTAAAACCGGCCTTGAGCTTGAACCTCCCCATATATATGTATGGAGTGGGGTTTGCAACTGAAAAGAAACTTTGTGTTCCTTCAAGCTAGGTGAAGGACGGCTTTCACACACACTTATCTCTCAGAACTGAGCATGTGGAGAGACGTTCGTTCATCCAGCACAAAGGGAACGGGTTGCAGGAGAAACACTTACTCTGGTTTCTGAGTCTGTTTCCTAGTGCCGGTTTGAAGTGCCTGCCGTTTTCACTGTAAAACCGGCCTGGAGCTTGAACCTCCCCATATATATGTATGGAGTGGAGTTTGCAAGTGAAAAGAAACTTTGTGTTCCCTTCAAGCTAGGTGAAGGACGGCTTTCACACACACTTATCTCTCAGAACTGAGCATGTGAAGAGACGTTCGTTCATCCAGCACAAAGGGAACGGGTTGCAGGAGAAACACTTACACTGGTTTCTCAGTCTGTTTCCTAGTGCCGGTTTGAGGTGCCTGCCGTTTTCACTGTAAAACCGGCCTGGAGCTTGAACCTCCCTATATATATGTATGGAGTGGAGTTTGCAACTGAAAAGAAACTTTGTGTTCCCTTCGAGCTAGGTGAAGGACGGCTTTCACACACACTTATCTCTCAGAACTGAGCATGTGGAGAGACGTTCGTTCATCCAGCACAAAGGGAACGGGTTGCAGGAGAAACACTTACTCTGGTTTCTCAGTCTGCTTCCTAGTGCCGGTTTGAAGTGCCTGCTGTTTCACTGTAAAACCGGGTTGGAGCTTGAACCTCCCCATATATATGTATGGAGTGGAGTTTGCAAGTGAAAAGAAACTTTGTGTTCCCTTTAAGCTAGGTGAAGGACGGCTTTCACACACACTTATCTCTCAGAACTGAGCATGTGGAGAGACGTTCGTTCATCCAGCACAAAGGGAATGGGATGCAGGAGAAACACTTACTCTGGTTTCTCAGTCTGTTTCCTAATGCCGGTTTGAAGTGCCTGCCGTTTTCACTGTAAAACCGGGTTGGAGCTTTAACCTACCCATATATATGTATGGAAAGTAGTTTACACCTGAAAAGAAACTTTGTGTTCCCTTCAAGCTAGGTGAAGTACGGCTTTCACACACACTTATCTCTCAGAACTGAGCATGTGGAGAGACGTTCGTTCATCCAGCACAAAGGGAACGGGTTGCAGGAGAAACACTTACTCTGGTTTCTCAGTCTGTTTCCTAGTGCCGGTTTGAAGTGCCTGCCGTTTTCACTGTAAAACCGGCCTGGAGCTTGAACCTCCCCATATATATGTATGGAGTGGAGTTTGCAAGTGAAAAGAAACTTTGTGTTCCCTTCAAGCTAGGTGAAGGACGGCTTTCACACACACTTATCTCTCAGAACTGAGCATGTGGAGAGACGTTCGTTCATCCAGCACAAAGGGAACAGGTTGCAGGAGAAACACTTACTCTGGTTTCTCAGTCTGTTTCCTAGTGCCGGTTTGAAGTGCCTGCCGTTTTCACTGTAACACCGGGTTGGAGCTTGAACCTCCCCATATATATGTATGTAGTGGATTTTGCAAGTGAAAAGAAACTTTGTGTTCCCTTCAAGCTAGGTGAAGGACGGCTTTCACACACACTTATCTCTCAGAACTGAGCATGTGGAGAGACGTTCGTTCATCCAGCACAAAGGGAACGGGTTGCAGGAGAAACACTTACTCTGGTTTCTCAGTCTGTTTCCTAGTGCCGGTTTGAAGTGCCTGCCGTTTTCACTGTAAAACCGGCCTGGAGCTTGAACCTCCCCATATATATGTATGGAGTGGAGTTTGCAACTGAAAAGAAACTTTGTGTTCCCTTTAAGCTAGGTGAAGGACGGCTTTCACACACACTTATCTCTCAGAACTGAGCATGTGGAGAGACGTTCGTTCATCCAGCACAAAGGGAACGGGTTGCAGGAGAAACACTTACTCTGGTTTCTGAGTCTGTTTCCTAGTGCCGGTTTGAAGTGCCTGCCGTTTTCACTGTAAAACCGGCCTGGAGCTTGAACCTCCCCATATATATGTATGGAGTGGAGTTTGCAAGTGAAAAGAAACTTTGTGTTCCCTTCAAGCTAGGTGAAGGACGGCTTTCACACACACTTATCTCTCAGAACTGAGCATGTGGAGAGACGTTCGTTCATCCATCTCAAAGGGAATGGGATGCAGGAGAAACACTTACTCTGGTTTCTCAGTCTGTTTCCTAGTGCCGGTTTGAAGTGCCTGCCGTTTTCACTGTAAAACCGGGTTGGAGCTTTAACCTTCCCATATATATGTATGGAAAGAAGTTTACAACTGAAAACAAACTTTGTGTTCCCTTCAAGCTAGGTGAAGGACGGCTTTCACACACACTTATCTCTCAGAACTGAGCATGTGGAGAGACGTTCGTTCATCCAGCACATAGGGAACGGGTTGCAGGAGAAACACTTACTCTGGTTTCTCAGTCTGTTTCCTAGTGCCGGTTTGAAGTGCCTGCCGTTTTCACTGTAACACCGGGTTGGAGCTTTAACCTACCCATATATATGTATGGAGTGGAGTTTGCAAGTGAAAAGAAACTTTGTGTTCCCTTCAAGCTAGGTGAAGGACGGCTTTCACACACACTTATCTCTCAGAACTGAGCATGTGGAGAGACGTTCGTTCATCCAGCACAAAGGGAACGGGTTGCAGGAGAAACACTTACTCTGGTTTCTCAGTCTGTTTCAAGTGCCGGTTTGAAGTGCCTGCCGTTTTCACTGTAAAACCGGCCTGGAACTTGAACCTCCCCATATATATGTATGGAGTGGAGTTTGGAAGTGAAAAGAAACTTTGTGTTCCCTTCAAGCTAGGTGAAGGACGGCTTTCACACACACTTATCTCTCAGAACTGAGCATGTGGAGAGACGTTCGTTCATCCAGCACAAAGGGAACGGGTTGCAGGAGAAACACTTACACTGCTTTCTCAGTCTGTTTCCTAGTGCCGGTTTGAGGTGCCTGCCGTTTTCACTGTAAAACCGGCCTGGAGCTTGAACCTCCCTATATATATGTATGGAGTGGAGTTTGCAACTGAAAAGAAACTTTGTGTTCCCTTCAAGCTAGGTGAAGGACGGCTTTCACACACACTTATCTCTCAGAACTGAGCATGTGGAGAGACGTTCGTTCATCCAGCACAAAGGGAATGGGATGCAGGAGAAACACTTACTCTGGTTTCTCAGTCTGTTTCCTAGTGCCGGTTTGAAGTGCCTGCCGTTTTCACTGTAAAAGCGGCCTGGAGCTTGAACCTCCCCATATATATGTATGGAGTGGAGTTTGCAACTGAAAAGAAACTTTGTGTTCCCTTCAAGCTAGGTGAAGGACGGCTTTCACACACACTTATCTCTCAGAACTGAGCATGTGGAGAGACGTTCGTTCATCCAGCACAAAGGGAACGGGTTGCAGGAGAAACACTTACTCTGGTTTCTCAGTCTGTTTCAAGTGCCGGTTTGAAGTGCCTGCCGTTTTCACTGTAAAACCGGCCTGGAACTTGAACCTCCCCATATATATGTATGGAGTGGAGTTTGGAAGTGAAAAGAAACTTTGTGTTCCCTTCAAGCTAGGTGAAGGACGGCTTTCACACACACTTATCTCTCAGAACTGAGCATGTGGAGAGACGTTCGTTCATCCAGCACAAAGGGAACGGGTTGCAGGAGAAACACTTACACTGCTTTCTCAGTCTGTTTCCTAGTGCCGGTTTGAGGTGCCTGCCGTTTTCACTGTAAAACCGGCCTGGAGCTTGAACCTCCCTATATATATGTATGGAGTGGAGTTTGCAACTGAAAAGAAACTTTGTGTTCCCTTCAAGCTAGGTGAAGGACGGCTTTCACACACACTTATCTCTCAGAACTGAGCATGTGGAGAGACGTTCGTTCATCCAGCACAAAGGGAATGGGATGCAGGAGAAACACTTACTCTGGTTTCTCAGTCTGTTTCCTAGTGCCGGTTTGAAGTGCCTGCCGTTTTCACTGTAAAAGCGGCCTGGAGCTTGAACCTCCCCATATATATGTATGGAGTGGAGTTTGCAACTGAAAAGAAACTTTGTGTTCCCTTCAAGCTAGGTGAAGGACGGCTTTCACACACACTTATCTCTCAGAACTGAGCATGTGGAGAGACGTTCGTTCATCCAGCACAAAGGGAACGGGTTGCAGGAGAAACACTTACTCTGGTTTCTCAGTCTGTTTCCTAGTGCCGGTTTGAAGTGCCTGCCGTTTTCACTGTAACACCGGGTTGGAGCTTGAACCTCCCCATATATATGTATGTAGTGGATTTTGCAAGTGAAAAGAAACTTTGTGTTCCCTTCAAGCTAGGTGAAGGACGGCTTTCACACACACTTATCTCTCAGAACTGAGCATGTGGAGAGACGTTCGTTCATCCAGCACAAAGGGAACGGGTTGCAGGAGAATCACTTACTCTGGTTTCTCAGTCTGTTTCCTAGTGCCGGTTTGAAGTGCCTGCCGTTTTCACTGTAAAACCGGGTTGGAGCTTGAACTTCCCCATATATATGTCTGAAAGGAGTTTGCAAGTGAAAAGAAACTTTGTGTTCCCTTCAAGCTAGGTGAAGGACGGCTTTCACACACACTTATCTCTCAGAACTGAGCATGTGGAGAGACGTTCTTTCATACAGCACAAAGGGACCGGGTTGCAGGAGAAACACGTACTCTGGTTTCTCAGTCTGTTTCCTAGTGCCGGTTTGAAGTGCCTGCCGTTTTCACTGTAAAACCGGGTTGGAGCTTGAACCTCCCCATATATATGTATGGAGTGGAGTTTGCAAGTGAAAAGAAACTTTGTGTTCCCTTCAAGCTAGGTGAAGGACGGCTTTCACACACACTTATCTCTCAGAACTGAGCATGTGGAGAGACGTTCGTTCATCCAGCACAAAGGGAACGGGTTGCAGGAGAAACACTTACTCTGGTTTCTCAGTCTGTTTCCTAGTGCCGGTTTGAAGTGCCTGCCGTTTTCACTGTAAAACCGGCCTGGAGCTTGAACCTCCCCATATATATGTATGGAGTGGAGTTTGCAACTGAAAAGAAACTTTGTGTTCCCTTCAAGCTAGGTGAAGGACGGCTTTCACACACACTTATCTCTCAGAACTGAGCATGTGGAGAGACGTTCGTTCATCCAGCACAAAGGGAACGGGTTGCAGGAGAAACACTTACTCTGGTTTCTGAGTCTGTTTCCTAGTGCCGGTTTGAAGTGCCTGCCGTTTTCACTGTAAAACCGGCCTGGAGCTTGAACCTCCCCATATATATGTATGGAGTGGAGTTTGCAAGTGAAAAGAAACTTTGTGTTCCCTTCAAGCTAGGTGAAGGACGGCTTTCACACACACTTATCTCTCAGAACTGAGCATGTGGAGAGACGTTCGTTCATCCAGCACAAAGGGAATGGGATGCAGGAGAAACACTTACTCTGGTTTCTCAGTCTGTTTCCTAGTGCCGGTTTGAAGTGCCTGCCGTTTTCACTGTAAAACCGGGTTGGAGCTTTAACCTACCCATATATATGTATGGAAAGAAGTTTACAACTGAAAAGAAACTTTGTGTTCCCTTCAAGCTAGGTGAAGGACGGCTTTCACACACACTTATCTCTCAGAACTGAGCATGTGGAGAGACGTTCGTTCATCCAGCACATAGGGAACGGGTTGCAGGAGAAACACTTACTCTGGTTTCTCAGTCTGTTTCCTAGTGCCGGTTTGAAGTGCCTGCCGTTTTCACTGTAAAACCGGGTTGGAGCTTTAAAATACCCATATATATGTATGGAGTGGAGTTTGCAAGTGAAAAGAAACTTTGTGTTCCCTTCAAGCTAGGTGAAGGACGGCTTTCACACACACTTATCTCTCAGAACTGAGCATGTGGAGAGACGTTCGTTCATCCAGCACAAAGGGAACGGGTTGCAGGAGAAACACTTACTCTGGTTTCTCAGTCTGTTTCAAGTGCCGGTTTGAAGTGCCTGCCGTTTTCACTGTAAAACCGGCCTGGAGCTTGAACCTCCCCATATATATGTATGGAGTGGAGTTTGCAAGTGAAAAGAAACTTTGTGTTCCCTTCAAGCTAGGTGAAGGACGGCTTTCACACACACTTATCTCTCAGAACTGAGCATGTGGAGAGACGTTCGTTCATCCGGCACAAAGGGAACGGGTTGCAGGAGAAACACTTACTCTGGTTTCTCAGTCTGTTTCCTAGTGCCGGTTTGAGGTGCCTGCCGTTTTCACTGTAAAACCGGCCTGGAGCTTGAACCTCCCTATATATATGTATGGAGTGGAGTTTGCAACTGAAAAGAAACTTTGTGTTCCCTTCGAGCTAGGTGAAGGACGGCTTTCACACACACTTATCTCTCAGAACTGAGCATGTGGAGAGACGTTCGTTCATCCAGCACAAAGGGAACGGGTTGCAGGAGAAACACTTACTCTGGTTTCTCAGTCTGCTTCCTAGTGCCGGTTTGAAGTGCCTGCTGTTTCACTGTAAAACCGGGTTGGAGCTTGAACCTCCCCATATATATGTATGGAGTGGAGTTTGCAAGTGAAAAGAAACTTTGTGTTCCCTTCAAGCTAGGTGAAGGACGGCTTTCACACACACTTATCTCTCAGAACTGAGCATGTGGAGAGACGTTCGTTCATCCAGCACAAAGGGAACGGGTTGCAGGAGAAACACTTACTCTGGTTTCTCAGTCTGTTTCCTAGTGCCGGTTTGAATTGCCTGCCGTTTTCACTGTAAAACCGGGTTGGAGCTTGAACCTCCCCATATATATGTATGGAGTGGAGTTTGCAAGTGAAAAGAAACTTTGTGTTCCCTTTAAGCTAGGTGAAGGACGGCTTTCACACACACTTATCTCTCAGAACTGAGCATGTGGAGAGACGTTCGTTCATCCAGCACAAAGGGAATGGGATGCAGGAGAAACACTTACTCTGGTTTCTCAGTCTGTTTCCTAATGCCGGTTTGAAGTGCCTGCCGTTTTCACTGTAAAACCGGGTTGGAGCTTTAACCTACCCATATATATGTATGGAAAGTAGTTTACACCTGAAAAGAAACTTTGTGTTCCCTTCAAGCTAGGTGAAGGACGGCTTTCACACACACTTATCTCTCAGAACTGAGCATGTGGAGAGACGTTCGTTCATCCAGCACAAAGGGAACGGGTTGCAGGAGAAACACTTACTCTGGTTTCTCAGTCTGTTTCCTAGTGCCGGTTTGAGGTGCCTGCCGTTTTCACTGTAAAACCGGCCTGGAGCTTGAACCTCCCCATATATATGTATGGAGTTGAGTTTGCAACTGAAAAGAAACTTTGTGTTCCCTTCAAGCTAGGTGAAGGACGGCTTTCACACACACTTATCTCTCAGAACTGAGCATGTGGAGAGACGTTCGTTCATCCAGCACAAAGGGAACGGGTTGCAGGAGAAACACTTACTCTGGTTTCTCAGTCTGTTTCCTAGTGCCGGTTTGAAGTGCCTGCCGTTTTCACTGTAACACCGGGTTGGAGCTTGAACCTCCCCATATATATGTATGTAGTGGATTTTGCAAGTGAAAAGAAACTTTGTGTTCCCTTCAAGCTAGGTGAAGGACGGCTTTCACACACACTTATCTCTCAGAACTGAGCATGTGGAGAGACGTTCGTTCATCCAGCACAAAGGGAACGGGTTGCAGGAGAATCACTTACTCTGGTTTCTCAGTCTGTTTCCTAGTGCCGGTTTGAAGTGCCTGCCGTTTTCACTGTAAAACCGGGTTGGAGCTTGAACTTCCCCATATATATGTATGGAAAGGAGTTTGCAAGTGAAAAGAAACTTTGTGTTCCCTTCAAGCTAGGTGAAGGACGGCTTTCACACACACTTATCTCTCAGAACTGAGCATGTGGAGAGACGTTCTTTCATACAGCACAAAGGGACCGGGTTGCAGGAGAAACACGTACTCTGGTTTCTCAGTCTGTTTCCTAGTGCCGGTTTGAAGTGCCTGCCGTTTTCACTGTAAAACCGGGTTGGAGCTTGAACCTCCCCATATATATGTATGGAGTGGATTTTGCAACTGAAAAGAAACTTTGTGTTCCCTTCAAGCTAGGTGAAGGACGGCTTTCACACACACTTACCTCTCAGAACTGAGCATGTGGAGAGACGTTCGTTCATCCAGCACAAAGGGAACGGGTTGCAGGAGAAACACTTACTCTGGTTTCTCAGTCTGTTTCCTAGTGCCGGTTTGAAGTGCCTGCCGTTTTCACTGTAAAACCGGCCTGGAATTTGAACCTCCCCATATATATGTATGGAGTGGAGTTTGCAACTGAAAAGAAACTTTGTGTTCCCTTCAAGCTAGGTGAAGGACGGCTTTCACACACACTTATCTCTCAGAATTGAGCATGTGGAGAGACGTTCTTTCATCCAGCACAAAGGGAACGGGTTGCAGGAGAAACACTTACTCTGGTATCTCAGTCTGTTTCCTAGTGCCGGTTTGAAGTGCCTGCCGTTTTCACTGTAAAACCGGGTTGGAGCTTTAACCTACCCATATATATGTATTGGGTGGAGTTTGCAAGTGAAAAGAAACTTTGTGTTCCCTTCAAGCTAGGTGAAGGACGGCTTTCACACACACTTATCTCTCAGAACTGAGCATGTGGAGAGACGTTCGTTCATCCAGCACAAAGGGAACGGGTTGCAGGAGAAACACTTACTCTGGTTTCTCAGTCTGTTTCAAGTGCCGGTTTGAAGTGCCTGCCGTTTTCACTGTAAAACCGGCCTGGAGCTTGAACCTCCCCATATATATGTATGGAGTGGAGTTTGCAAGTGAAAAGAAACTTTGTGTTCCCTTCAAGCTAGGTGAAGGACGGCTTTCACACACACTTATCTCTCAGAACTGAGCATGTGGAGAGACGTTCGTTCATCCAGCACAAAGGGAACGGGTTGCAGGAGAAACACTTACTCTGGTTTCTCAGTCTGTTTCCTAGTGCCGGTTTGAGGTGCCTGCCGTTTTCACTGTAAAACCGGCCTGGAGCTTGAACCTCCCTATATATATGTAAGGAGTGGAGTTTGCAACTGAAAAGAAACTTTGTGTTCCCTTCGAGCTAGGTGAAGGACGGCTTTCACACACACTTATCTCTCAGAACTGAGCATGTGGAGAGACGTTCGTTCATCCAGCACAAAGGGAACGGGTTGCAGGAGAAACACTTACTCTGGTTTCTCAGTCTGCTTCCTAGTGCCGGTTTGAAGTGCCTGCTGTTTCACTGTAAAACCGGGTTGGAGCTTGAACCTCCCCATATATATGTATGGAGTGGAGTTTGCAAGTGAAAAGAAACTTTGTGTTCCCTTCAAGCTAGGTGAAGGACGGCTTTCACACACACTTATCTCTCAGAACTGAGCATGTGGAGAGACGTTCGTTCATCCAGCACAAAGGGAAAGGGTTGCAGGAGAAACACTTACTCTGGTTTCTGAGTCTGTTTCCTAGTGCCGGTTTGAAGTGCCTGCCATTTTCACTGTAAAACCGGGTTGGAGCTTGAACCTCCCTATATATATGTATGGAGTGGAGTTTGCAAGTGAAAAGAAACTTTGTGTTCCCTTCAAGCTAGGTGAAGGACGGCTTTCACACACACTTATCTCTCAGAACTGAGCATGTGGAGAGACGTTCGTTCATCCAGCACAAAGGGAACGGGTTGCAGGAGAAACACTTACTCTGGTTTCTCAGTCTGTTTCCTAGTGCCGGTTTGAAGTGCCTGCCGTTTTCACTGTAAAACCGGCTTGGAGCTTGAACCTCCCTATATATATGTATGGAGTGGAGTTTGCAACTGAAAAGAAACTTTGTGTTCCCTTCAAGCTAGGTGAAGGACGGCTTTCACACACACTTATCTCTCAGAACTGAGCATGTGGAGAGACGTTCGTTCATCCAGCACAAAGGGAACGGGTTGCAGGAGAATCACTTACTCTGGTTTCTCAGTCTGTTTCCTAGTGCCGGTTTGAAGTGCCTGCCGTTTTCACTGTAAAACCGGCCTGGAGCTTGAACCTCCCGATAGATATGTATGGAGTGGAGTTTGCAACTGAAAAGAAACTTTGTGTTCCCTTCAAGCTAGGTGAAGGACGGCTTTCACACACACTTACCTCTCAGAACTGAGCATGTGGAGAGACGTTCGTTCATCCAGCACAAAGGGAACGGGTTGCAGGAGAAACACTTACTCTGGTTTCTCAGTCTGTTTCCTAGTGCCGGTTTGAAGTGCCTGCCGTTTTCACTGTAAAACCGGCCTGGAATTTGAACCTCCCCATATATATGTATGGAGTGGAGTTTGCAACTGAAAAGAAACTTTGTGTTCCCTTCAAGCTAGGTGAAGGACGGCTTTCACACACACTTATCTCTCAGAACTGAGCATGTGGAGAGACGTTCGTTCATCCAGCACAAAGGGAACGGGTTGCAGGAGAAACACTTACTCTGTTTTCTCAGTCTGTTTCCTAGTGCCGGTTTGAATTGCCTGCCGTTTTCACTGTAACACCGGGTTTGAGCTTGAACCTCCCCATATATATGTATGGAGTGGATTTTGCAACTGAAAAGAAACTTTGTGTTCCCTTCAAGCTAGGTGAAGGACGGCTTTCACACACACTTACCTCTCAGAACTGAGCATGTGGAGAGACGTTCGTTCATCCAGCACAAAGGGAACGGGTTGCAGGAGAAACACTTACTCTGGTTTCTCAGTCTGTTTCCTAGTGCCGGTTTGAAGTGCCTGCCGTTTTCACTGTAAAACCGGCCTGGAATTTGAACCTCCCCATATATATGTATGGAGTGGAGTTTGCAACTGAAAAGAAACTTTGTGTTCCCTTCAAGCTAGGTGAAGGACGGCTTTCACACACACTTATCTCTCAGAATTGAGCATGTGGAGAGACGTTCTTTCATCCAGCACAAAGGGAACGGGTTGCAGGAGAAACACTTACTCTGGTATCTCAGTCTGTTTCCTAGTGCCGGTTTGAAGTGCCTGCCGTTTTCACTGTAAAACCGGGTTGGAGCTTTAACCTACCCATATATATGTATTGGGTGGAGTTTGCAAGTGAAAAGAAACTTTGTGTTCCCTTCAAGCTAGGTGAAGGACGGCTTTCACACACACTTATCTCTCAGAACTGAGCATGTGGAGAGACGTTCGTTCATCCAGCACAAAGGGAACGGGTTGCAGGAGAAACACTTACTCTGGTTTCTCAGTCTGTTTCAAGTGCCGGTTTGAAGTGCCTGCCGTTTTCACTGTAAAACCGGCCTGGAGCTTGAACCTCCCTATATATATGTAAGGAGTGGAGTTTGCAACTGAAAAGAAACTTTGTGTTCCCTTCGAGCTAGGTGAAGGACGGCTTTCACACACACTTATCTCTCAGAACTGAGCATGTGGAGAGACGTTCGTTCATCCAGCACAAAGGGAACGGGTTGCAGGAGAAACACTTACTCTGGTTTCTCAGTCTGCTTCCTAGTGCCGGTTTGAAGTGCCTGCTGTTTCACTGTAAAACCGGGTTGGAGCTTGAACCTCCCCATATATATGTATGGAGTGGAGTTTGCAAGTGAAAAGAAACTTTGTGTTCCCTTCAAGCTAGGTGAAGGACGGCTTTCACACACACTTATCTCTCAGAACTGAGCATGTGGAGAGACGTTCGTTCATCCAGCACAAAGGGAAAGGGTTGCAGGAGAAACACTTACTCTGGTTTCTGAGTCTGTTTCCTAGTGCCGGTTTGAAGTGCCTGCCATTTTCACTGTAAAACCGGGTTGGAGCTTGAACCTCCCTATATATATGTATGGAGTGGAGTTTGCAAGTGAAAAGAAACTTTGTGTTCCCTTCAAGCTAGGTGAAGGACGGCTTTCACACACACTTATCTCTCAGAACTGAGCATGTGGAGAGACGTTCGTTCATCCAGCACAAAGGGAACGGGTTGCAGGAGAAACACTTACTCTGGTTTCTCAGTCTGTTTCCTAGTGCCGGTTTGAAGTGCCTGCCGTTTTCACTGTAAAACCGGCTTGGAGCTTGAACCTCCCTATATATATGTATGGAGTGGAGTTTGCAACTGAAAAGAAACTTTGTGTTCCCTTCAAGCTAGGTGAAGGACGGCTTTCACACACACTTATCTCTCAGAACTGAGCATGTGGAGAGACGTTCGTTCATCCAGCACAAAGGGAACGGGTTGCAGGAGAATCACTTACTCTGGTTTCTCAGTCTGTTTCCTAGTGCCGGTTTGAAGTGCCTGCCGTTTTCACTGTAAAACCGGCCTGGAGCTTGAACCTCCCGATAGATATGTATGGAGTGGAGTTTGCAACTGAAAAGAAACTTTGTGTTCCCTTCAAGCTAGGTGAAGGACGGCTTTCACACACACTTACCTCTCAGAACTGAGCATGTGGAGAGACGTTCGTTCATCCAGCACAAAGGGAACGGGTTGCAGGAGAAACACTTACTCTGGTTTCTCAGTCTGTTTCCTAGTGCCGGTTTGAAGTGCCTGCCGTTTTCACTGTAAAACCGGCCTGGAATTTGAACCTCCCCATATATATGTATGGAGTGGAGTTTGCAACTGAAAAGAAACTTTGTGTTCCCTTCAAGCTAGGTGAAGGACGGCTTTCACACACACTTATCTCTCAGAACTGAGCATGTGGAGAGACGTTCGTTCATCCAGCACAAAGGGAACGGGTTGCAGGAGAAACACTTACTCTGTTTTCTCAGTCTGTTTCCTAGTGCCGGTTTGAATTGCCTGCCGTTTTCACTGTAACACCGGGTTTGAGCTTGAACCTCCCCATATATATGTATGGAGTGGAGTTTGCAAGTGAAAAGAAACTTTGTGTTCCCTTTAAGCTAGATGAAGGACGGCTTTCACACACACTTATCTCTCAGAACTGAGCATGTGGAGAGACGTTCGTTCATCCAGCACAAAGGGAATGGGATGCAGGAGAAACACTTACTCTAGTTTCTCAGTCTGTTCCTAATGCCGGTTTGAAGTGCCTGCCGTTTTCACTGTAAAACCGGGTTGGAGCTTGAACCTCCCCATATATATGTATGGAAAGTAGTTTACACCTGAAAAGAAACTTTGTGTTCCCTTCAAGCTAGGTGAAGGACGGCTTTCACACACACTTATCTCTCAGAACTGAGCATGTGGAGAGACGTTCGTTCATCCAGCACAAAGGGAACGGGTTGCAGGAGAAACACTTACTCTGGTTTCTCAGTCTGTTTCCTAGTGCCGGTTTGAAGTGCCTGCCGTTTTCACTGTAAAACCGGGTTGGAGCTTGAACCTCCCCATATATATGTATGGAGTGGAGTTTGCAAGTTAAAAGAAACTTTGTGTTCCCTTCAAGCTAGGTGAAGGACGGCTTTCACACACACTTATCTCTCAGAACTGAGCATGTGGAGAGACGTTCGTTCATCCAGCACAAATGGAACGGGTTGCAGGAGAAACACTTACTCTGGTTTCTCAGTCTGTTTCCTAGTGCCGGTTTGAGGTGCCTGCCGTTTTCACTGTAAAACCGGCCTGGAGCTTGAACCTCCCTATATATATGTATGGAGTGGAGTTTGCAACTGAAAAGAAACTTTGTGTTCCCTTCAAGCTAGGTGAAGGACGGCTTTCACACACACTTATCTCTCAGAACTGAGCATGTGGAGAGACGTTCGTTCATCCAGCACAAAGGGAACGGGTTGCAGGAGAATCACTTACTCTGGTTTCTCAGTCTGTTTCCTAGTGCCGGTTTGAAGTGCCTGCTGTTTCACTGTAAAACCGGCCTGGAGTTTGAACCTCCCCATATATATGTATGGAGTGGAGTTTGCAAGTGAAAAGAAACTTTGTGTTCCCTTCAAGCTAGGTGAAGGACGGCTTTCACACACACTTATCTCTCAGAACTGAGCATGTGGAGAGACGTTCGTTCATCCAGCACAAAGGGAACGGGTTGCAGGAGAAACACTTACTCTGGTTTCTCAGTCTGTTTCCTAGTGCCGGTTTGAAGTGCCTGCCGTTTTCACTGTAAAACCGGCCTGGAGCTTGAACCTCCCCTAGATATGTATGGAGTGGAGTTTGCAACTGAAAAGAAACTTTGTGTTCCCTTCAAGCTAGGTGAAGGACGGCTTTCACACACACTTATCTCTCAGAACTGAGCATGTGGAGAGACGTTCGTTCATCCAGCACAAAGGGAATGGGATGCAGGAGAAACACTTACTCTGGTTTCTCAGTCTGTTTCCTAGTGCCGGTTTGAAGTGCCTGCCGTTTTCACAGTAAAACCGGGTTGGAGCTTTAACCTACCCATATATATGTATGGAAAGTAGTTTACAATTGAAAAGAAACTTTGTGTTCCCTTCAAGCTAGGTGAAGGACGGCTTTCACACACACTTATCTCTCAGAACTGAGCATGTGGAGAGACGTTCGTTCATCCAGCACAAAGGGAAAGGGTTGCAGGAGAAACACTTACTCTGGTTTCTGAGTCTGTTTCCTAGTGCCGGTTTGAAGTGCCTGCCATTTTCACTGTAAAACCGGGTTGGAGCTTGAACCTCCCCATATATATGTATGGAGTGGAGTTTGCAAGTGAAAAGAAACTTTGTGTTCCCTTCAAGCTAGGTGAAGGACGGCTTTCACACACACTTATCTCTCAGAACTGAGCATGTGGAGAGACGTTCGTTCATCCAGCACATAGGGAACGGGTTGCAGGAGAAACACTTACTCTGGTTTCTCAGTCTGTTTCCTAGTGCCGGTTTGAAGTGCCTGCCGTTTTCACTGTTAAACCGGGTTGGAGCTTGAACCTCCCCATATATATGTATGGAGTGGATTTTGCAAGTGAAAAGAAACTTTGTGTTCCCTTCAAGCTAGGTGAAGGACGACTTTCACACACACTTATCTCTCAGAACTGAGCATGTGGAGAGACGTTCGTTCATCCAGCACAAATGGAACGGGTTGCAGGAGAAACACTTACTCTGGTTTCTCAGTCTGTTTCCTAGTGCCGGTTTGAAGTGCCTGCCGTTTTCACTGTAAAACCGGCTTGGAGCTTGAACCTCCCTATATATATGTATGGAGTGGAGTTTGCAAGTGAAAAGAACCTTTGTGTTCCCTTCAAGCTAGGTGAAGGACGGCTTTCACACACACTTATCTCTCAGAACTGAGCATGTGGAGAGACGTTCGTTCATCCAGCACAAAGGGAACGGGTTGCAGGAGAATCACTTACTCTGGTTTCTCAGTCTGTTTCCTAGTGCCGGTTTGAAGTGCCTGCCGTTTTCACTGTAAAACCGGCCTGGAGCTTGAACCTCCCCATATATATGTATGGAGTGGAGTTTGCAAGTGAAAAGAAACTTTGTGTTCCCTTCAAGCTAGGTGAAGGACGGCTTTCACACACACTTATCTCTCAGAACTGAGCATGTGGAGAGACGTTCGTTCATCCAGCACAAAGGGAACGGGTTGCAGGAGAAACACTTACTCTGGTTTCTCAGTCTGTTTCCCAGTGCCGGTTTGAGGTGCCTGCCGTTTTCACTGTAAAACCGGCCTGGAGCTTGAACCTCCCTATATATATGTATGGAGTGGAGTTTGCAACTGAAAAGAAACTTTGTGTTCCCTTCGAGCTAGGTGAAGGACGGCTTTCACACACACTTATCTCTCAGAACTGAGCATGTGGAGAGACGTTCGTTCATCCAGCACAAAGGGAACGGGTTGCAGGAGAAACACTTACTCTGGTTTCTCAGTCTGCTTCCTAGTGCCGGTTTGAAGTGCCTGCTGTTTCACTGTAAAACCGGGTTGGAGCTTGAACCTCCCCATATATATGTATGGAGTGGAGTTTGCAAGTGAAAAGAAACTTTGTGTTCCCTTCAAGCTAGGTGAAGGACGGCTTTCACACACACTTATCTCTCAGAACTGAGCATGTGGAGAGACGTTCGTTCATCCAGCACAAAGGGAAAGGGTTGCAGGAGAAACACTTACTCTGGTTTCTGAGTCTGTTTCCTAGTGCCGGTTTGAAGTGCCTGCCATTTTCACTGTAAAACCGGGTTGGAGCTTGAACCTCCCCATATATATGTATGGAGTGGAGTTTGCATGTGAAAAGAAACTTTGTGTTCCCTTCAAGCTAGGTGAAGGACGGCTTTCACACACACTTATCTCTCAGAACTGAGCATGTGGAGAGACGTTCGTTCATCCAGCACAAAGGGAACGGGTTGCAGGAGAAACACTTACTCTGGTTTCTCAGTCTGTTTCCTAGTGCCGGTTTGAAGTGCCTGCCGTTTTCACTGTAAAACCGGCTTGGAGCTTGAACCTCCCTATATATATGTATGGAGTGGAGTTTGCAACTGAAAAGAAACTTTGTGTTCCCTTCAAGCTAGGTGAAGGACGGCTTTCACACACACTTATCTCTCAGAACTGAGCATGTGGAGAGACGTTCGTTCATCCAGCACAAAGGGAACGGGTTGCAGGAGAATCACTTACTCTGGTTTCTCAGTCTGTTTCCTAGTGCCGGTTTGAAGTGCCTGCCGTTTTCACTGTAAAACCGGCCTGGAGCTTGAACCTCCCGATAGATATGTATGGAGTGGAGTTTGCAACTGAAAAGAAACTTTGTGTTCCCTTCAAGCTAGGTGAAGGACGGCTTTCACACACACTTACCTCTCAGAACTGAGCATGTGGAGAGACGTTCGTTCATCCAGCACAAAGGGAACGGGTTGCAGGAGAAACACTTACTCTGGTTTCTCAGTCTGTTTCCTAGTGCCGGTTTGAAGTGCCTGCCGTTTTCACTGTAAAACCGGCCTGGAATTTGAACCTCCCCATATATATGTATGAAGTGGAGTTTGCAACTGAAAAGAAACTTTGTGTTCCCTTCAAGCTAGGTGAAGGACGGCTTTCACACACACTTATCTCTCAGAATTGAGCATGTGGAGAGACGTTCGTTCATCCAGCACAAAGGGAACGGGTTGCAGGAGAAACACTTACTCTGGTATCTCAGTCTGTTTCCTAGTGCCGGTTTGAAGTGCCTGCCGTTTTCACTGTAAAACCGGGTTGGAGCTTTAACCTACCCATATATATGTATTGGGTGGAGTTTGCAAGTGAAAAGAAACTTTGTGTTCCCTTCAAGCTAGGTGAAGGACGGCTTTCACACACACTTATCTCTCAGAACTGAGCATGTGGAGAGACGTTCGTTCATCCAGCACAAAGGGAACGGGTTGCAGGAGAAACACTTACTCTGGTTTCTCAGTCTGTTTCCTAGTGCCGGTTTGAGGTGCCTGCCGTTTTCACTGTAAAACCGGCCTGGAGCTTGAACCTCCCTATATATATGTATGGAGTGGAGTTTGCAACTGAAAAGAAACTTTGTGTTCCCTTCGAGCTAGGTGAAGGACGGCTTTCACACACACTTATCTCTCAGAACTGAGCATGTGGAGAGACGTTCGTTCATCCAGCACAAAGGGAACGGGTTGCAGGAGAAACACTTACTCTGGTTTCTCAGTCTGCTTCCTAGTGCCGGTTTGAAGTGCCTGCTGTTTCACTGTAAAACCGGGTTGGAGCTTGAACCTCCCCATATATATGTATGGAGTGGAGTTTGCAAGTGAAAAGAAACTTTGTGTTCCCTTCAAGCTAGGTGAAGGACGGCTTTCACACACACTTATCTCTCAGAACTGAGCATGTGGAGAGACGTTCGTTCATCCAGCACAAAGGGAACGGGTTGCAGGAGAAACACTTACTCTGTTTTCTCAGTCTGTTTCCTAGTGCCGGTTTGAATTGCCTGCCGTTTTCACTGTAACACCGGGTTTGAGCTTGAACCTCCCCATATATATGTATGGAGTGGAGTTTGCAAGTGAAAAGAAACTTTGTGTTCCCTTTAAGCTAGATGAAGGACGGCTTTCACACACACTTATCTCTCAGAACTGAGCATGTGGAGAGACGTTCGTTCATCCAGCACAAAGGGAATGGGATGCAGGAGAAACACTTACTCTAGTTTCTCAGTCTGTTCCTAATGCCGGTTTGAAGTGCCTGCCGTTTTCACTGTAAAACCGGGTTGGAGCTTGAACCTCCCCATATATATGTATGGAAAGTAGTTTACACCTGAAAAGAAACTTTGTGTTCCCTTCAAGCTAGGTGAAGGACGGCTTTCACACACACTTATCTCTCAGAACTGAGCATGTGGAGAGACGTTCGTTCATCCAGCACAAAGGGAACGGGTTGCAGGAGAAACACTTACTCTGGTTTCTCAGTCTGTTTCCTAGTGCCGGTTTGAAGTGCCTGCCGTTTTCACTGTAAAACCGGGTTGGAGCTTGAACCTCCCCATATATATGTATGGAGTGGAGTTTGCAAGTTAAAAGAAACTTTGTGTTCCCTTCAAGCTAGGTGAAGGACGGCTTTCACACACACTTATCTCTCAGAACTGAGCATGTGGAGAGACGTTCGTTCATCCAGCACAAATGGAACGGGTTGCAGGAGAAACACTTACTCTGGTTTCTCAGTCTGTTTCCTAGTGCCGGTTTGAGGTGCCTGCCGTTTTCACTGTAAAACCGGCCTGGAGCTTGAACCTCCCTATATATATGTATGGAGTGGAGTTTGCAACTGAAAAGAAACTTTGTGTTCCCTTCAAGCTAGGTGAAGGACGGCTTTCACACACACTTATCTCTCAGAACTGAGCATGTGGAGAGACGTTCGTTCATCCAGCACAAAGGGAACGGGTTGCAGGAGAATCACTTACTCTGGTTTCTCAGTCTGTTTCCTAGTGCCGGTTTGAATTGCCTGCTGTTTCACTGTAAAACCGGCCTGGAGTTTGAACCTCCCCATATATATGTATGGAGTGGAGTTTGCAAGTGAAAAGAAACTTTGTGTTCCCTTCAAGCTAGGTGAAGGACGGCTTTCACACACACTTATCTCTCAGAACTGAGCATGTGGAGAGACGTTCGTTCATCCAGCACAAAGGGAACGGGTTGCAGGAGAAACACTTACTCTGGTTTCTCAGTCTGTTTCCTAGTGCCGGTTTGAAGTGCCTGCCGTTTTCACTGTAAAACCGGCCTGGAGCTTGAACCTCCCCTAGATATGTATGGAGTGGAGTTTGCAACTGAAAAGAACCTTTGTGTTCCCTTCAAGCTAGGTGAAGGACGGCTTTCACACACACTTATCTCTCAGAACTGAGCATGTGGAGAGACGTTCGTTCATCCAGCACAAAGGGAATGGGATGCAGGAGAAACACTTACTCTGGTTTCTCAGTCTGTTTCCTAATGCCGGTTTGAAGTGCCTGCCGTTTTCACAGTAAAACCGGGTTGGAGCTTTAACCTACCCATATATATGTACGGAAAGTAGTTTACAACTGAAAAGAAACTTTGTGTTCCCTTCAAGCTAGGTGAAGGACGGCTTTCACACACACTTATCTCTCAGAACTGAGCATGTGGAGAGACGTTCGTTCATCCAGCACAAAGGGAAAGGGTTGCAGGAGAAACACTTACTCTGGTTTCTGAGTCTGTTTCCTAGTGCCGGTTTGAAGTGCCTGCCATTTTCACTGTAAAACCGGGTTGGAGCTTGAACCTCCCCATATATATGTATGGAGTGGAGTTTGCAAGTGAAAAGAAACTTTGTGTTCCCTTCAAGCTAGGTGAAGGACGGCTTTCACACACACTTATCTCTCAGAACTGAGCATGTGGAGAGACGTTCGTTCATCCAGCACATAGGGAACGGGTTGCAGGAGAAACACTTACTCTGGTTTCTCAGTCTGTTTCCTAGTGCCGGTTTGAAGTGCCTGCCGTTTTCACTGTTAAACCGGGTTGGAGCTTGAACCTCCCCATATATATGTATGGAGTGGATTTTGCAAGTGAAAAGAAACTTTGTGTTCCCTTCAAGCTAGGTGAAGGACGACTTTCACACACACTTATCTCTCAGAACTGAGCATGTGGAGAGACGTTCGTTCATCCAGCACGAATGGAACGGGTTGCAGGAGAAACACTTACTCTGGTTTCTCAGTCTGTTTCCTAGTGCCGGTTTGAAGTGCCTGCCGTTTTCACTGTAAAACCGGCTAAGAGCTTGAACCTCCCTATATATATGTATGGAGTGGAGTTTGCAAGTGAAAAGAACCTTTGTGTTCCCTTCAAGCTAGGTGAAGGACGGCTTTCACACACACTTATCTCTCAGAACTGAGCATGTGGAGAGACGTTCGTTCATCCAGCACAAAGGGAACGGGTTGCAGGAGAATCACTTACTCTGGTTTCTCAGTCTGTTTCCTAGTGCCGGTTTGAAGTGCCTGCCGTTTTCACTGTAAAACCGGCCTGGAGCTTGAACCTCCCGATAGATATGTATGGAGTGGAGTTTGTAACTGAAAAGAAACTTTGTGTTCCCTTCAAGCTAGGTGAAGGACGGCTTTCACACACACTTACCTCTCAGAACTGAGCATGTGGAGAGACGTTCGTTCATCCAGCACAAAGGGAACGGGTTGCAGGAGAAACACTTACTCTGGTTTCTCAGTCTGTTTCCTAGTGCCGGTTTGAAGTGCCTGCCGTTTTCACTGTAAAACCGGCCTGGAATTTGAACCTCCCCATATATATGTATGGAGTGGAGTTTGCAACTGAAAAGAAACTTTGTGTTCCCTTCAAGCTAGGTGAAGGACGGCTTTCACACACACTTATCTCTCAGAATTGAGCATGTGGAGAGACGTTCGTTCATCCAGCACAAAGGGAACGGGTTGCAGGAGAAACACTTACTCTGGTATCTCAGTCTGTTTCCTAGTGCCGGTTTGAAGTGGCTGCCGTTTTCACTGTAAAACCGGGTTGGAGCTTTAACCTACCCATATATATGTATTGGGTGGAGTTTGCAAGTGAAAAGAAACTTTGTGTTCCCTTCAAGCTAGGTGAAGGACGGCTTTCACACACACTTATCTCTCAGAACTGAGCATGTGGAGAGACGTTCGTTCATCCAGCACAAAGGGAACGGGTTGCAGGAGAAACACTTACTCTGGTTTCTCAGTCTGTTTCAAGTGCCGGTTTGAAGTGCCTGCCGTTTTCACTGTAAAACCGGCCTGGAGCTTGAACCTCCCGATAGATATGTATGGAGTGGAGTTTGCAAGTGAAAAGAAACTTTGTGTTCCCTTCAAGCCAGGTGAAGGACGGCTTTCACACACACTTATCTCTCAGAACTGAGCATGTGGAGAGACGTTCGTTCATCCAGCACAAAGGGAACGGGTTGCAGGAGAAACACTTACTCTGGTTTCTCAGTCTGTTTCCTAGTGCCGGTTTGAGGTGCCTGCCGTTTTCACTGTAAAACCGGCCTGGAGCTTGAACCTCCCTATATATATGTATGGAGTGGAGTTTGCAACTGAAAAGAAACTTTGTGTTCCCTTCGAGCTAGGTGAAGGACGGCTTTCACACACACTTATCTCTCAGAACTGAGCATGTGGAGAGACGTTCGTTCATCCAGCACAAAGGGAACGGGTTGCAGGAGAAACACTTACTCTGGTTTCTCAGTCTGCTTCCTAGTGCCGGTTTGAAGTGCCTGCTGTTTCACTGTAAAACCGGGTTGGAGCTTGAACCTCCCCATATATATGTATGGAGTGGAGTTTGCAAGTGAAAAGAAACTTTGTGTTCCCTTCAAGCTAGGTGAAGGACGGCTTTCACACACACTTATCTCTCAGAACTGAGCATGTGGAGAGACGTTCGTTCATCCAGCACAAAGGGAACGGGTTGCAGGAGAAACACTTACTCTGTTTTCTCAGTCTGTTTCCTAGTGCCGGTTTGAATTGCCTGCCGTTTTCACTGTAACACCGGGTTTGAGCTTGAACCTCCCCATATATATGTATGGAGTGGAGTTTGCAAGTGAAAAGAAACTTTGTGTTCCCTTTAAGCTAGATGAAGGACGGCTTTCACACACACTTATCTCTCAGAACTGAGCATGTGGAGAGACGTTCGTTCATCCAGCACAAAGGGAATGGGATGCAGGAGAAACACTTACTCTGGTTTCTCAGTCTGTTTCCTAATGCCGGTTTGAAGTGCCTGCCGTTTTCACTGTAAAACCGGGTTGGAGCTTGAACCTCCCCATATATATGTATGGAAAGTAGTTAACACCTGAAAAGAAACTTTGTGTTCCCTTCAAGCTAGGTGAAGGACGGCTTTCACACACACTTATCTCTCAGAACTGAGCATGTGGAGAGACGTTCGTTCATCCAGCACAAACGGAACGGGTTGCAGGAGAAACACTTACTCTGGTTTCTCAGTCTGTTTCCTAGTGCCGGTTTGAAGTGCCTGCCGTTTTCACTGTAAAACCGGGTTGGAGCTTGAACCTCCCCATATATATGTATGGAGTGGAGTTTGCAAGTTAAAAGAAACTTTGTGTTCCCTTCAAGCTAGGTGAAGGACGGCTTTCACACACACTTATCTCTCAGAACTGAGCATGTGGAGAGACGTTCGTTCATCCAGCACAAATGGAACGGGTTGCAGGAGAAACACTTACTCTGGTTTCTCAGTCTGTTTCCTAGTGCCGGTTTGAGGTGCCTGCCGTTTTCACTGTAAAACCGGCCTGGAGCTTGAACCTCCCTATATATATGTATGGAGTGGAGTTTGCAACTGAAAAGAAACTTTGTGTTCCCTTCAAGCTAGGTGAAGGACGGCTTTCACACACACTTATCTCTCAGAACTGAGCATGTGGAGAGACGTTCGTTCATCCAGCACAAAGGGAACGGGTTGCAGGAGAATCACTTACTCTGGTTTCTCAGTCTGTTTCCTAGTGCCGGTTTGAAGTGCCTGCTGTTTCACTGTAAAACCGGCCTGGAGTTTGAACCTCCCCATATATATGTATGGAGTGGAGTTTGCAAGTGAAAAGAAACTTTGTGTTCCCTTCAAGCTAGGTGAAGGACGGCTTTCACACACACTTATCTCTCAGAACTGAGCATGTGGAGAGACGTTCGTTCATCCAGCACAAAGGGAACGGGTTGCAGGAGAAACACTTACTCTGGTTTCTCAGTCTGTTTCCTAGTGCCGGTTTGAAGTGCCTGCCGTTTTCACTGTAAAACCGGCCTGGAGCTTGAACCTCCCCTAGATATGTATGGAGTGGAGTTTGCAACTGAAAAGAAACTTTGTGTTCCCTTCAAGCTAGGTGAAGGACGGCTTTCACACACACTTATCTCTCAGAACTGAGCATGTGGAGAGACGTTCGTTCATCCAGCACAAAGGGAATGGGATGCAGGAGAAACACTTACTCTGGTTTCTCAGTCTGTTTCCTAATGCCGGTTTGAAGTGCCTGCCGTTTTCACAGTAAAACCGGGTTGGAGCTTTAACCTACCCATATATATGAATGGAAAGTAGTTTACACCTGAAAAGAAACTTTGTGTTCCCTTCAAGCTAGGTGAAGGACGGCTTTCACACACACTTATCTCTCAGAACTGAGCATGTGGAGAGACGTTCGTTCATCCAGCACAAAGGGAAAGGTTTGCAGGAGAAACACTTACTCTGGTTTCTGAGTCTGTTTCCTAGTGCCGGTTTGAAGTGCCTGCCATTTTCACTGTAAAACCGGGTTGGAGCTTGAACCTCCCCATATATATGTATGGAGTGGAGTTTGCAAGTGAAAAGAAACTTTGTGTTCCCTTCAAGCTAGGTGAAGGACGGCTTTCACACACACTTATCTCTCAGAACTGAGCATGTGGAGAGACGTTCGTTCATCCAGCACATAGGGAACGGGTTGCAGGAGAAACACTTACTCTGGTTTCTCAGTCTGCTTCCTAGTGCCGGTTTGAAGTGCCTGCTGTTTCACTGTAAAACCTGGTTGGAGCTTGAACCTCCCCATATATATGTATGGAGTGGAGTTTGCAAGTGAAAAGAAACTTTGTGTTCCCTTCAAGCTAGGTGAAGGACGGCTTTCACACACACTTATCTCTCAGAACTGAGCATGTGGAGAGACGTTCGTTCATCCAGCACAAAGGGAACGGGTTGCAGGGGAAACACTTACTCTGTTTTCTCAGTCTGTTTCCTAGTGCCGGTTTGAATTGCCTGCCGTTTTCACTGTAACACCGGGTTTGAGCTTGAACCTCCCCATATATATGTATGGAGTGGAGTTTGCAAGTGAAAAGAAACTTTGTGTTCCCTTTAAGCTAGGTGAAGGACGGCTTTCACACACACTTATCTCTCAGAACTGAGCATGTGGAGAGACGTTCGTTCATCCAGCACAAAGGGAATGGGATGCAGGAGAAACACTTACTCTGGTTTCTCAGTCTGTTTCCTAATGCCGGTTTGAAGTGCCTGCCGTTTTCACTGTAAAACCGGGTTGGAGCTTTAACCTACCCATATATATGTATGGAAAGTAGTTTACACCTGAAAAGAAACTTTGTGTTCCCTTCAAGCTAGGTGAAGGACGGCTTTCACACACACTTATCTCTCAGAACTGAGCATGTGGAGAGACGTTCGTTCATCCAGCACAAAGGGAACGGGTTGCAGGAGAAACACTTACTCTGGTTTCTCAGTCTGTTTCCTAGTGCCGGTTTGAAGTGCCAGCCGTTTTCACTGTAAAACCGGCCTGGAGCTTGAACCTCCCCATATATATGTATGGAGTGGAGTTTGCAAGTGAAAAGAAACTTTGTGTTCCCTTCAAGCTAGGTGAAGGACGGCTTTCACACACACTTATCTCTCAGAACTGAGCATGTGGAGAGACGTTCGTTCATCCAGCACAAAGGGAACGGGTTGCAGGAGAAACACTTACTCTGGTTTCTCAGTCTGTTTCCTAGTGCCGGTTTGAAGTGCCTGCCGTTTTCACTGTAACACCGGGTTGGAGCTTGAACCTCCCCATATATATGTATGTAGTGGATTTTGCAAGTGAAAAGAAACTTTGTGTTCCCTTCAAGCTAGGTGAAGGACGGCTTTCACACACACTTATCTCTCAGAACTGAGCATGTGGAGAGACTTTCGTTCATCCAGCACAAAGGGAACGGGTTGCAGGAGAATCACTTACTCTGGTTTCTCAGTCTGTTTCCTAGTGCCGGTTTGAAGTGCCTGCCGTTTTCACTGTAAAACCGGGTTGGAGCTTGAACTTCCCCATATATATGTATGGAAAGGAGTTTGCAAGTGAAAAGAAACTTTGTGTTCCCTTCAAGCTAGGTGAAGGACGGCTTTCACACACACTTATCTCTCAGAACTGAGCATGTGGTGAGACGTTCTTTCATCCAGCACAAAGGGACTGGGTTGCAGGAGAAACACGTACTCTGGTTTCTCAGTCTGTTTCCTAGTGCCGGTTTGAAGTGCCTGACGTTTTCACTGTAAAACCGGCCTGGAGCTTGAACCTCCCCATATATATGTATGGAGTGGAGTTTGCAACTGAAAAGAAACTTTGTGTTCCCTTCAAGCTAGGTGAAGGACGGCTTTCACACACACTTATCTCTCAGAACTGAGCATGTGGAGAGACGTTCGTTCATCCAGCACAAAGGGAACGGGTTGCAGGAGAAACACTTACTCTGGTTTCTCAGTCTGTTTCCTAGTGCCGGTTTGAAGTGCCTGCCGTTTTCACTGTAAAACCGGCCTGGAGCTTGAACCTCCCCATATATATGTACGGAGTGGAGTTTGCAACTGAAAAGAAACCTTGTGTTCCCTTCAAGCTAGGTGAAGGACGGCTTTCACACACACTTATCTCTCAGAACTGAGCATGTGGAGAGACGTTCGTTCATCCAGCACAAAGGGAACGGGTTGCAGGAGAAACACTTACTCTGGTTTCTCAGTCTGTTTCCTAGTGCCGGTTTGAAGTGCCTGCCGTTTTCACTGTAAAACCGGGTTGGAGCTTGAACCTCCCCATATATATGTATGTAGTGGATTTTGCAAGTGAAAAGAAATTTTGTGTTCCCTTCAAGCTAGGTGAAGGACGGCTTTCACACACACTTATCTCTCAGAACTGAGCATGTGGAGAGACGTTCGTTCATCCAGCACAAAGGGAATGGGATGCAGGAGAAACACTTACTCTGGTTTCTCAGTCTGTTTCCTAATGCCGGTTTGAAGTTCCTGCCGTTTTCACTGTAAAACCGGGTTGGAGCTTTAACCTACCCATATATATGTATGGAAAGTAGTTTACACCTGAAAAGAAACTTTGTGTTCCCTTCAAGCTAGGTGAAGGACGGCTTTCACACACACTTATCTCTCAGAACTGAGCATGTGGAGAGACGTTCGTTCATCCAGCACAAAGGGAACGGGTTGCAGGAGAAACACTTACTCTGGTTTCTCAGTCTGTTTCCTAGTGCCGGTTTGAAGTGCCTGCCGTTTTCACTGTAAAACCGGCCTGGAGCTTGAACCTCCCCATATATATGTATGGAGTGGAGTTTGCTAGTGAAAAGAAACTTTGTGTTCCCTTCAAGCTAGGTGAAGGACGGCTTTCACACACACTTATCTCTCAGAACTGAGCATGTGGAGAGACGTTCGTTCATCCAGCACAAAGGGAACGGGTTGCAGGAGAAACACTTACTCTGGTTTCTCAGTCTGTTTCCTAGTGCCGGTTTGAAGTGCCTGCCGTTTTCACTGTAAAACCGGGTTCGAGCTTGAACCTCCCCATATATATGTATGTAGTGGATTTTGCAAGTGAAAAGAAACTTTGTGTTCCCTTCAAGCTAGGTGAAGGACGGCTTTCACACACACTTATCTCTCAGAACTGAGCATGTGGAGAGACGTTCGTTCATCCAGCACAAAGGGAACGGGTTGCAGGAGAATCACTTACTCTGGTTTCTCAGTCTGTTTCCTAGTGCCGGTTTGAAGTGCCTGCCGTTTTCACTGTAAAACCGGGTTGGAGCTTGAACTTCCCCATATATATGTATGGAAAGGAGTTTGCAAGTGAAAAGAAACTTTGTGTTCCCTTCAAGCTAGGTGAAGGACGGCTTTCACACACACTTATCTCTCAGAACTGAGCATGTGGTGAGACGTTCTTTCATCCAGCACAAAGGGACCGGGTTGCAGGAGAAACACGTACTCTGGTTTCTCAGTCTGTTTCCTAGTGCCGGTTTGAAGTGCCTGCCGTTTTCACTGTAAAACCGGCCTGGAGCTTGAACCTCCCCATATATATGTATGGAGTGGAGTTTGCAACTGAAAAGAAACTTTGTGTTCCCTTCAAGCTAGGTGAAGGACGGCTTTCACACACACTTATCTCTCAGAACTGAGCATGTGGAGAGACGTTCGTTCATCCAGCACAAAGGGAACGGGTTGCAGGAGAAACACTTACTCTGGTTTCTCAGTCTGTTTCCTAGTGCCGGTTTGAAGTGCCTGCCGTTTTCACTGTAAAACCGGCCTGGAGCTTGAACCTCCCTATATATATGTACGGAGTGGGGTTTGCAACTGAAAAGAAACTTTGTGTTCCCTTCAAGCTAGGTGAAGGACGGCTTTCACACACACTTATCTCTCAGAACTGAGCATGTGGAGAGACGTTCGTTCATCCAGCACAAAGGGAACGGGTTGCAGGAGAAACACTTACTCTGGTTTCTCAGTCTGTTTCCTAGTGCCGGTTTGAAGTGCCTGCCGTTTTCACTGTAAAACCGGCCTGGAGCTTGAACCTCCCCATATATATGTACGGAGTGGAGTTTGCAACTGAAAAGAAACTTTGTGTTCCCTTCAAGCTAGGTGAAGGACGGCTTTCACACACACTTATCTCTCAGAACTGAGCATGTGGAGAGACGTTCGTTCATCCAGCACAAAGGGAACGGGTTGCAGGAGAAACACTTACTCTGGTTTCTCAGTCTGTTTCCTAGTGCCGGTTTGAAGTGCCTGCCGTTTTCACTGTAACACCGGGTTGGAGCTTGAACCTCCCCATATATATGTATGTAGTGGATTTTGCAAGTGAAAAGAAACTTTGTGTTCCCTTCAAGCTAGGTGAAGGACGGCTTTCACACACACTTATCTCTCAGAACTGAGCATGTGGAGAGACTTTCGTTCATCCAGCACAAAGGGAACGGGTTGCAGGAGAATCACTTACTCTGGTTTCTCAGTCTGTTTCCTAGTGCCGGTTTGAAGTGCCTGCCGTTTTCACTGTAAAACCGGGTTGGAGCTTCAACTTCCCCATATATATGTATGGAAAGGAGTTTGCAAGTGAAAAGAAACTTTGTGTTCCCTTCAAGCTAGGTGAAGGACGGCTTTCACACACACTTATCTCTCAGAAATGAGCATGTGGTGAGACGTTCTTTCATCCAGCACAAAGGGACCGGGTTGCAGGAGAAACACGTACTCTGGTTTCTCAGTCTGTTTCCTAGTGCCGGTTTGAAGTGCCTGCCGTTTTCACTGTAAAACCGGCCTGGAGCTTGAACCTCCCCATATATATGTATGGAGTGGAGTTTGCAACTGAAAAGAAACTTTGTGTTCCCTTCAAGCTAGGTGAAGGACGGCTTTCACACACACTTATCTCTCAGAACTGAGCATGTGGAGAGACGTTCGTTCATCCAGCACAAAGGGAACGGGTTGCAGGAGAAACACTTACTCTGGTTTCTCAGTCTGTTTCCTAGTGCCGGTTTGAAGTGCCTGCCGTTTTCACTGTAAAACCGGCCTGGAGCTTGAACCTCCCTATATATATGTACGGAGTGGGGTTTGCAACTGAAAAGAAACTTTGTGTTCCCTTCAAGCTAGGTGAAGGACGGCTTTCACACACACTTATCTCTCAGAACTGAGCATGTGGAGAGACGTTCGTTCATCCAGCACAAAGGGAACGGGTTGCAGGAGAAACACTTACTCTGGTTTCTCAGTCTGTTTCCTAGTGCCGGTTTGAAGTGCCTGCCGTTTTCACTGTAAAACCGGCCTGGAGCTTGAACCTCCCCATATATATGTACGGAGTGGAGTTTGCAACTGAAAAGAAACTTTGTGTTCCCTTCAAGCTAGGTGAAGGACGGCTTTCACACACACTTATCTCTCAGAACTGAGCATGTGGAGAGACGTTCGTTCATCCAGCACAAAGGGAACGGGTTGCAGGAGAAACACTTACTCTGGTTTCTCAGTCTGTTTCCTAGTGCCGGTTTGAAGTGCCTGCCGTTTTCACTGTAAAACCGGCCTGGAGCTTGAACCTCCCCATATATATGTACGGAGTGGAGTTTGCAACTGAAAAGAAACTTTGTGTTCCCTTCAAGCTAGGTGAAGGACGGCTTTCACACACACTTATCTCTCAGAACTGAGCATGTGGAGAGACGTTCGTTCATCCAGCACAAAGGGAACGGGTTGCAGGAGAAACACTTACTCTGGTTTCTCAGTCTGTTTCCTAGTGCCGGTTTGAAGTGCCAGCCGTTTTCACTGTAAAACCGGCCTGGAGCTTGAACCTCCCCATATATATGTATGGAGTGGAGTTTGCAAGTGAAAAGAAACTTTGTGTTCCCTTCAAGCTAGGTGAAGGACGGCTTTCACACACACTTATCTCTCAGAACTGAGCATGTGGAGAGACGTTCGTTCATCCAGCACAAAGGGAACGGGTTGCAGGAGAAACACTTACTCTGGTTTCTCAGTCTGTTTCCTAGTGCCGGTTTGAAGTGCCTGCCGTTTTCACTGTAACACCGGGTTGGAGCTTGAACCTCCCCATATATATGTATGTAGTGGATTTTGCAAGTGAAAAGAAACTTTGTGTTCCCTTCAAGCTAGGTGAAGGACGGCTTTCACACACACTTATCTCTCAGAACTGAGCATGTGGAGAGACTTTCGTTCATCCAGCACAAAGGGAACGGGTTGCAGGAGAATCACTTACTCTGGTTTCTCAGTCTGTTTCCTAGTGCCGGTTTGAAGTGCCTGCCGTTTTCACTGTAAAACCGGGTTGGAGCTTGAACTTCCCCATATATATGTATGGAAAGGAGTTTGCAAGTGAAAAGAAACTTTGTGTTCCCTTCAAGCTAGGTGAAGGACGGCTTTCACACACACTTATCTCTCAGAACTGAGCATGTGGTGAGACGTTCTTTCATCCAGCACAAAGGGACCGGGTTGCAGGAGAAACACGTACTCTGGTTTCTCAGTCTGTTTCCTAGTGCCGGTTTGAAGTGCCTGACGTTTTCACTGTAAAACCGGCCTGGAGCTTGAACCTCCCCATATATATGTATGGAGTGGAGTTTGCAACTGAAAAGAAACTTTGTGTTCCCTTCAAGCTAGGTGAAGGACGGCTTTCACACACACTTATCTCTCAGAACTGAGCATGTGGAGAGACGTTCGTTCATCCAGCACAAAGGGAACGGGTTGCAGGAGAAACACTTACTCTGGTTTCTCAGTCTGTTTCCTAGTGCCGGTTTGAAGTGCCTGCCGTTTTCACTGTAAAACCGGCCTGGAGCTTGAACCTCCCCATATATATGTACGGAGTGGAGTTTGCAACTGAAAAGAAACTTTGTGTTCCCTTCAAGCTAGGTGAAGGACGGCTTTCACACACACTTATCTCTCAGAACTGAGCATGTGGAGAGACGTTCGTTCATCCAGCACAAAGGGAACGGGTTGCAGGAGAAACACTTACTCTGGTTTCTCAGTCTGTTTCCTAGTGCCGGTTTGAAGTGCCTGCCGTTTTCACTGTAAAACCGGGTTGGAGCTTGAACCTCCCCATATATATGTATGTAGTGGATTTTGCAAGTGAAAAGAAACTTTGTGTTCCCTTCAAGCTAGGTGAAGGACGGCTTTCACACACACTTATCTCTCAGAACTGAGCATGTGGAGAGACGTTCGTTCATCCAGCACAAAGGGAATGGGATGCAGGAGAAACACGTACTCTGGTTTCTCAGTCTGTTTCCTAATGCCGGTTTGAAGTTCCTGCCGTTTTCACTGTAAAACCGGGTTGGAGCTTTAACCTACCCATATATATGTATGGAAAGTAGTTTACACCTGAAAAGAAACTTTGTGTTCCCTTCAAGCTAGGTGAAGGACGGCTTTCACACACACTTATCTCTCAGAACTGAGCATGTGGAGAGACGTTCGTTCATCCAGCACAAAGGGAACGGGTTGCAGGAGAAACACTTACTCTGGTTTCTCAGTCTGTTTCCTAGTGCCGGTTTGAAGTGCCTGCCGTTTTCACTGTAAAACCGGCCTGGAGCTTGAACCTCCCCATATATATGTACGGAGTGGAGTTTGCAACTGAAAAGAAACTTTGTGTTCCCTTCAAGCTAGGTGAAGGACGGCTTTCACACACACTTATCTCTCAGAACTGAGCATGTGGAGAGACGTTCGTTCATCCAGCACAAAGGGAACGGGTTGCAGGAGAAACACTTACTCTGGTTTCTCAGTCTGTTTCCTAGTGCCGGTTTGAAGTGCCTGCCGTTTTCACTGTAAAACCGGCCTGGAGCTTGAACCTCCCCATATATATGTACGGAGTGGAGTTTGCAACTGAAAAGAAACTTTGTGTTCCCTTCAAGCTAGGTGAAGGACGGCTTTCACACACACTTATCTCTCAGAACTGAGCATGTGGAGAGACGTTCGTTCATCCAGCACAAAGGGAACGGGTTGCAGGAGAAACACTTACTCTGGTTTCTCAGTCTGTTTCCTAGTGCCGGTTTGAAGTGCCAGCCGTTTTCACTGTAAAACCGGCCTGGAGCTTGAACCTCCCCATATATATGTATGGAGTGGAGTTTGCAAGTGAAAAGAAACTTTGTGTTCCCTTCAAGCTAGGTGAAGGACGGCTTTCACACACACTTATCTCTCAGAACTGAGCATGTGGAGAGACGTTCGTTCATCCAGCACAAAGGGAACGGGTTGCAGGAGAAACACTTACTCTGGTTTCTCAGTCTGTTTCCTAGTGCCGGTTTGAAGTGCCTGCCGTTTTCACTGTAACACCGGGTTGGAGCTTGAACCTCCCCATATATATGTATGTAGTGGATTTTGCAAGTGAAAAGAAACTTTGTGTTCCCTTCAAGCTAGGTGAAGGACGGCTTTCACACACACTTATCTCTCAGAACTGAGCATGTGGAGAGACTTTCGTTCATCCAGCACAAAGGGAACGGGTTGCAGGAGAATCACTTACTCTGGTTTCTCAGTCTGTTTCCTAGTGCCGGTTTGAAGTGCCTGCCGTTTTCACTGTAAAACCGGGTTGGAGCTTGAACTTCCCCATATATATGTATGGAAAGGAGTTTGCAAGTGAAAAGAAACTTTGTGTTCCCTTCAAGCTAGGTGAAGGACGGCTTTCACACACACTTATCTCTCAGAACTGAGCATGTGGTGAGACGTTCTTTCATCCAGCACAAAGGGACCGGGTTGCAGGAGAAACACGTACTCTGGTTTCTCAGTCTGTTTCCTAGTGCCGGTTTGAAGTGCCTGACGTTTTCACTGTAAAACCGGCCTGGAGCTTGAACCTCCCCATATATATGTATGGAGTGGAGTTTGCAACTGAAAAGAAACTTTGTGTTCCCTTCAAGCTAGGTGAAGGACGGCTTTCACACACACTTATCTCTCAGAACTGAGCATGTGGAGAGACGTTCGTTCATCCAGCACAAAGGGAACGGGTTGCAGGAGAAACACTTACTCTGGTTTCTCAGTCTGTTTCCTAGTGCCGGTTTGAAGTGCCTGCCGTTTTCACTGTAAAACCGGCCTGGAGCTTGAACCTCCCCATATATATGTACGGAGTGGAGTTTGCAACTGAAAAGAAACTTTGTGTTCCCTTCAAGCTAGGTGAAGGACGGCTTTCACACACACTTATCTCTCAGAACTGAGCATGTGGAGAGACGTTCGTTCATCCAGCACAAAGGGAACGGGTTGCAGGAGAAACACTTACTCTGGTTTCTCAGTCTGTTTCCTAGTGCCGGTTTGAAGTGCCTGCCGTTTTCACTGTAAAACCGGGTTGGAGCTTGAACCTCCCCATATATATGTATGGAGTGGAGTTTGCAAGTGAAAAGAAACTTTGTGTTCCCTTCAAGCTAGGTGAAGGACGGCTTTCACACACACTTATCTCTCAGAACTGAGCATGTGGAGAGACGTTCGTTCATCCAGCACAAAGGGAATGGGATGCAGGAGAAACACGTACTCTGGTTTCTCAGTCTGTTTCCTAATGCCGGTTTGAAGTTCCTGCCGTTTTCACTGTAAAACCGGGTTGGAGCTTTAACCTACCCATATATATGTATGGAAAGTAGTTTACACCTGAAAAGAAACTTTGTGTTCCCTTCAAGCTAGGTGAAGGACGGCTTTCACACACACTTATCTCTCAGAACTGAGCATGTGGAGAGACGTTCGTTCATCCAGCACAAAGGGAACGGGTTGCAGGAGAAACACTTACTCTGGTTTCTCAGTCTGTTTCCTAGTGCCGGTTTGAAGTGCCTGCCGTTTTCACTGTAAAACCGGCCTGGAGCTTGAACCTCCCCATATATATGTATGGAGTGGAGTTTGCTAGTGAAAAGAAACTTTGTGTTCCCTTCAAGCTAGGTGAAGGACGGCTTTCACACACACTTATCTCTCAGAACTGAGCATGTGGAGAGACGTTCGTTCATCCAGCACAAAGGGAACGGGTTGCAGGAGAAACACTTACTCTGGTTTCTCAGTCTGTTTCCTAGTGCCGGTTTGAAGTGCCTGCCGTTTTCACTGTAAAACCGGGTTGGAGCTTGAACCTCCCCATATATATGTATGTAGTGGATTTTGCAAGTGAAAAGAAACTTTGTGTTCCCTTCAAGCTAGGTGAAGGACGGCTTTCACACACACTTATCTCTCAGAACTGAGCATGTGGAGAGACGTTCGTTCATCCAGCACAAAGGGAACGGGTTGCAGGAGAATCACTTACTCTGGTTTCTCAGTCTGTTTCCTAGTGCCGGTTTGAAGTGCCTGCCGTTTTCACTGTAAAACCGGGTTGGAGCTTGAACTTCCCCATATATATGTATGGAAAGGAGTTTGCAAGTGAAAAGAAACTTTGTGTTCCCTTCAAGCTAGGTGAAGGACGGCTTTCACACACACTTATCTCTCAGAACTGAGCATGTGGTGAGACGTTCTTTCATCCAGCACAAAGGGACCGGGTTGCAGGAGAAACACGTACTCTGGTTTCTCAGTCTGTTTCCTAGTGCCGGTTTGAAGTGCCTGCCGTTTTCACTGTAAAACCGGCCTGGAGCTTGAACCTCCCCATATATATGTATGGAGTGGAGTTTGCAACTGAAAAGAAACTTTGTGTTCCCTTCAAGCTAGGTGAAGGACGGCTTTCACACACACTTATCTCTCAGAACTGAGCATGTGGAGAGACGTTCGTTCATCCAGCACAAAGGGAACGGGTTGCAGGAGAAACACTTACTCTGGTTTCTCAGTCTGTTTCCTAGTGCCGGTTTGAAGTGCCTGCCGTTTTCACTGTAAAACCGGCCTGGAGCTTGAACCTCCCTATATATATGTACGGAGTGGGGTTTGCAACTGAAAAGAAACTTTGTGTTCCCTTCAAGCTAGGTGAAGGACGGCTTTCACACACACTTATCTCTCAGAACTGAGCATGTGGAGAGACGTTCGTTCATCCAGCACAAAGGGAACGGGTTGCAGGAGAAACACTTACTCTGGTTTCTCAGTCTGTTTCCTAGTGCCGGTTTGAAGTGCCTGCCGTTTTCACTGTAAAACCGGCCTGGAGCTTGAACCTCCCCATATATATGTATGGAGTGGAGTTTGCAACTGAAAAGAAACTTTGTGTTCCCTTCAAGCTAGGTGAAGGACGGCTTTCACACACACTTATCTCTCAGAACTGAGCATGTGGAGAGACGTTCGTTCATCCAGCACAAAGGGAACGGGTTGCAGGAGAAACACTTACTCTGGTTTCTCAGTCTGTTTCCTAGTGCCGGTTTGAAGTGCCTGCCGTTTTCACTGTAAAACCGGGTTGGAGCTTGAACCTCCCCATATATATGTATGTAGTGGATTTTGCAAGTGAAAAGAAACTTTGTGTTCCCTTCAAGCTAGGTGAAGGACGGCTTTCACACACACTTATCTCTCAGAACTGAGCATGTGGAGAGACGTTCGTTCATCCAGCACAAAGGGAATGGGATGCAGGAGAAACACTTACTCTGGTTTCTCAGTCTGTTTCCTAATGCCGGTTTGAAGTGCCTGCCGTTTTCACTGTAAAACCGGGTTGGAGCTTTAACCTACCCATATATATGTATGGAAAGTAGTTTACACCTGAAAAGAAACTTTGTGTTCCCTTCAAGCTAGGTGAAGGACGGCTTTCACACACACTTATCTCTCAGAACTGAGCATGTGGAGAGACGTTCGTTCATCCAGCACAAAGGGAACGGGTTGCAGGAGAAACACTTACTCTGGTTTCTCAGTCTGTTTCCTAGTGCCGGTTTGAAGTGCCTGCCGTTTTCACTGTAAAACCGGCCTGGAGCTTGAACCTCCCCATATATATGTATGGAGTGGAGTTTGCAACTGAAAAGAAACTTTGTGTTCCCTTCAAGCTAGGTGAAGGACGGCTTTCACACACACTTATCTCTCAGAACTGAGCATGTGGAGAGACGTTCGTTCATCCAGCACAAAGGGAACGGGTTGCAGGAGAAACACTTACTCTGGTTTCTCAGTCTGTTTCCTAGTGCCGGTTTGAAGTGCCTGCCGTTTTCACTGTAAAACCGGCCTGGAGCTTGAACCTCCCTATATATATGTACGGAGTGGGGTTTGCAACTGAAAAGAAACTTTGTGTTCCCTTCAAGCTAGGTGAAGGACGGCTTTCACACACACTTATCTCTCAGAACTGAGCATGTGGAGAGACGTTCGTTCATCCAGCACAAAGGGAACGGGTTGCAGGAGAATCACTTACTCTGGTTTCTCAGTCTGTTTCCTAGTGCCGGTTTGAAGTGCCTGCCGTTTTCACTGTAAAACCGGGTTGGAGCTTGAACTTCCCCATATATATGTATGGAAAGGAGTTTGCAAGTGAAAAGAAACTTTGTGTTCCCTTCAAGCTAGGTGAAGGACGGCTTTCACACACACTTATCTCTCAGAACTGAGCATGTGGTGAGACGTTCTTTCATCCAGCACAAAGGGACCGGGTTGCAGGAGAAACACGTACTCTGGTTTCTCAGTCTGTTTCCTAGTGCCGGTTTGAAGTGCCTGCCGTTTTCACTGTAAAACCGGCCTGGAGCTTGAACCTCCCCATATATATATATGGAGTGGAGTTTGCAACTGAAAAGAAACTTTGTGTTCCCTTCAAGCTAGGTGAAGGACGGCTTTCACACACACTTATCTCTCAGAACTGAGCATGTGGAGAGACGTTCGTTCATCCAGCACAAAGGGAACGGGTTGCAGGAGAAACACTTACTCTGGTTTCTCAGTCTGTTTCCTAGTGCCGGTTTGAAGTGCCTGCCGTTTTCACTGTAAAACCGGCCTGGAGCTTGAACCTCCCCATATATATGTACGGAGTGGGGTTTGCAACTGAAAAGAAACTTTGTGTTCCCTTCAAGCTAGGTGAAGGACGGCTTTCACACACACTTATCTCTCAGAACTGAGCATGTGGAGAGACGTTCGTTCATCCAGCACAAAGGGAACGGGTTGCAGGAGAAACACTTACTCTGGTTTCTCAGTCTGTTTCCTAGTGCCGGTTTGAAGTGCCTGCCGTTTTCACTGTAAAACCGGGTTGGAGCTTGAACCTCCCCATATATATGTATGTAGTGGATTTTGCAAGTGAAAAGAAACTTTGTGTTCCCTTCAAGCTAGGTGAAGGACGGCTTTCACACACACTTATCTCTCAGAACTGAGCATGTGGAGAGACGTTCGTTCATCCAGCACAAAGGGAATGGGATGCAGGAGAAACACTTACTCTGGTTTCTCAGTCTGTTTCCTAATGCCGGTTTGAAGTGCCTGCCGTTTTCACTGTAAAACCGGGTTGGAGCTTTAACCTACCCATATATATGTATGGAAAGTAGTTTACACCTGAAAAGAAACTTTGTGTTCCCTTCAAGCTAGGTGAAGGACGGCTTTCACACACACTTATCTCTCAGAACTGAGCATGTGGAGAGACGTTCGTTCATCCAGCACAAAGGGAACGGGTTGCAGGAGAAACACTTACTCTGGTTTCTCAGTCTGTTTCCTAGTGCCGGTTTGAAGTGCCTGCCGTTTTCACTGTAAAACCGGCCTGGAGCTTGAACCTCCCCATATATATGTATGGAGTGGAGTTTGCTAGTGAAAAGAAACTTTGTGTTCCCTTCAAGCTAGGTGAAGGACGGCTTTCACACACACTTATCTCTCAGAACTGAGCATGTGGAGAGACGTTCGTTCATCCAGCACAAAGGGAACGGGTTGCAGGAGAAACACTTACTCTGGTTTCTCAGTCTGTTTCCTAGTGCCGGTTTGAAGTGCCTGCCGTTTTCACTGTAAAACCGGGTTGGAGCTTGAACCTCCCCATATATATGTATGTAGTGGATTTTGCAAGTGAAAAGAAACTTTGTGTTCCCTTCAAGCTAGGTGAAGGACGGCTTTCACACACACTTATCTCTCAGAACTGAGCATGTGGAGAGACGTTCGTTCATCCAGCACAAAGGGAACGGGTTGCAGGAGAATCACTTACTCTGGTTTCTCAGTCTGTTTCCTAGTGCCGGTTTGAAGTGCCTGCCGTTTTCACTGTAAAACCGGGTTGGAGCTTGAACTTCCCCATATATATGTATGGAAAGGAGTTTGCAAGTGAAAAGAAACTTTGTGTTCCCTTCAAGCTAGGTGAAGGACGGCTTTCACACACACTTATCTCTCAGAACTGAGCATGTGGAGAGACGTTCTTTCATCCAGCACAAAGGGACCGGGTTGCAGGAGAAACACGTACTCTGGTTTCTCAGTCTGTTTCCTAGTGCCGGTTTGAAGTGCCTGCCGTTTTCACTGTAAAACCGGCCTGGAGCTTGAACCTCCCCATATATATGTATGGAGTGGAGTTTGCAACTGAAAAGAAACTTTGTGTTCCCTTCAAGCTAGGTGAAGGACGGCTTTCACACACACTTATCTCTCAGAACTGAGCATGTGGAGAGACGTTCGTTCATCCAGCACAAAGGGAACGGGTTGCAGGAGAAACACTTACTCTGGTTTCTGAGTGTGTTTCCTAGTGCCGGTTTGAAGTGCCTGCCGTTTTCACTGTAAAACCGGCCTGGAGCTTGAACCTCCCCATATATATGTATGGAGTGGAGTTTGCAAGTGAAAAGAAACTTTGTGTTCCCTTCAAGCTAGGTGAAGGACGGCTTTCACACACACTTATCTCTCAGAACTGAGCATGTGGAGAGACGTTCGTTCATCCAGCACAAAGGGAATGGGATGCAGGAGAAACACTTACTCTGGTTTCTCAGTCTGTTTCCTAGTGCCGGTTTGAAGTGCCTGCCGTTTTCACTGTAAAACCGGGTTGGAGCTTTAACCTACCCATATATATGTATGGAAAGAAGTTTACAACTGAAAAGAAACTTTGTGTTCCCTTCAAGCTAGGTGAAGGACGGCTTTCACACACACTTATCTCTCAGAACTGAGCATGTGGAGAGACGTTCGTTCATCCAGCACATAGGGAACGGGTTGCAGGAGAAACACTTACTCTGGTTTCTCAGTCTGTTTCCTAGTGCCGGTTTGAAGTGCCTGCCGTTTTCACTGTAAAACCGGGTTGGAGCTTTAACCTACCCATATATATGTTTGGAAAGTAGTTTACTACTGAAAAGAAACTTTGTGTTCCCTTCAAGCTAGGTGAAGGACGGCTTTCACACACACTTATTTCTCAGAACTGAGCATGTGGAGAGACGTTCGTTCATCCAGCACATAGGGAACGGGTTGCAGGAGAAACACTTACTCTGGTTTCTCAGTCTGTTTCCTAGTGCCGGTTTGAAGTGCCTGCCGTTTTCACTGTAAAACCGGGTTGGAGCTTTAACCTACCCATATATATGTATGGAGTGGAGTTTGCAAGTGAAAAGAAACTTTGTGTTCCCTTCAAGCTAGGTGAAGGACGGCTTTCACACACACTTATCTCTCAGAACTGAGCATGTGGAGAGACGTTCGTTCATCCAGCACAAAGGGAACGGGTTGCAGGAGAAACACTTACTCTGGTTTCTCAGTCTGTTTCAAGTGCCGGTTTGAAGTGCCTGCCGTTTTCACTGTAAAACCGGCCTGGAGCTTGAACCTCCCCATATATATGTATGGAGTGGAGTTTGCAAGTGAAAAGAAACTTTGTGTTCCCTTCAAGCTAGGTGAAGGACGGCTTTCACACACACTTATCTCTCAGAACTGAGCATGTGGAGAGACGTTCGTTCATCCAGCACAAAGGGAATGGGATGCAGGAGAAACACTTACTCTGGTTTCTCAGTCTGTTTCCTAGTGCCGGTTTGAAGTGCCTGCCGTTTTCACTGTAAAACCGGGTTGGAGCTTGAACCTCCCCATATATATGTATGTAGTGGATTTTGCAAGTGAAAAGAAACTTTGTGTTCCCTTCAAGCTAGGTGAAGGACGGCTTTCACACACACTTATCTCTCAGAACTGAGCATGTGGAGAGACGTTCGTTCATCCAGCACAAAGGGAACGGGTTGCAGGAGAATCACTTACTCTGGTTTCTCAGTCTGTTTCCTAGTGCCGGTTTGAAGTGCCTGCCGTTTTCACTGTAAAACCGGGTTGGAGCTTGAACTTCCCCATATATATGTATGGAAAGGAGTTTGCAAGTGAAAAGAAACTTTGTGTTCCCTTCAAGCTAGGTGAAGGACGGCTTTCACACACACTTATCTCTCAGAACTGAGCATGTGGTGAGACGTTCTTTCATCCAGCACAAAGGGACCGGGTTGCAGGAGAAACACGTACTCTGGTTTCTCAGTCTGTTTCCTAGTGCCGGTTTGAAGTGCCTGCCGTTTTCACTGTAAAACCGGCCTGGAGCTTGAACCTCCCCATATATATGTATGGAGTGGAGTTTGCAACTGAAAAGAAACTTTGTGTTCCCTTCAAGCTAGGTGAAGGACGGCTTTCACACACACTTATCTCTCAGAACTGAGCATGTGGAGAGACGTTCGTTCATCCAGCACAAAGGGAACGGGTTGCAGGAGAAACACTTACTCTGGTTTCTCAGTCTGTTTCCTAGTGCCGGTTTGAAGTGCCTGCCGTTTTCACTGTAAAACCGGCCTGGAGCTTGAACCTCCCTATATATATGTACGGAGTGGGGTTTGCAACTGAAAAGAAACTTTGTGTTCCCTTCAAGCTAGGTGAAGGACGGCTTTCACACACACTTATCTCTCAGAACTGAGCATGTGGAGAGACGTTCGTTCATCCAGCACAAAGGGAACGGGTTGCAGGAGAAACACTTACTCTGGTTTCTCAGTCTGTTTCCTAGTGCCGGTTTGAAGTGCCTGCCGTTTTCACTGTAAAACCGGCCTGGAGCTTGAACCTCCCCATATATATGTACGGAGTGGAGTTTGCAACTGAAAAGAAACTTTGTGTTCCCTTCAAGCTAGGTGAAGGACGGCTTTCACACACACTTATCTCTCAGAACTGAGCATGTGGAGAGACGTTCGTTCATCCAGCACAAAGGGAACGGGTTGCAGGAGAAACACTTACTCTGGTTTCTCAGTCTGTTTCCTAGTGCCGGTTTGAAGTGCCTGCCGTTTTCACTGTAAAACCGGGTTGGAGCTTGAACCTCCCCATATATATGTATGTAGTGGATTTTGCAAGTGAAAAGAAACTTTGTGTTCCCTTCAAGCTAGGTGAAGGACGGCTTTCACACACACTTATCTCTCAGAACTGAGCATGTGGAGAGACGTTCGTTCATCCAGCACAAAGGGAATGGGATGCAGGAGAAACACTTACTCTGGTTTCTCAGTCTGTTTCCTAATGCCGGTTTGAAGTGCCTGCCGTTTTCACTGTAAAACCGGGTTGGAGCTTTAACCTACCCATATATATGTATGGAAAGTAGTTTACACCTGAAAAGAAACTTTGTGTTCCCTTCAAGCTAGGTGAAGGACGGCTTTCACACACACTTATCTCTCAGAACTGAGCATGTGGAGAGACGTTCGTTCATCCAGCACAAAGGGAACGGGTTGCAGGAGAAACACTTACTCTGGTTTCTCAGTCTGTTTCCTAGTGCCGGTTTGAAGTGCCTGCCGTTTTCACTGTAAAACCGGCCTGGAGCTTGAACCTCCCCATATATATGTATGGAGTGGAGTTTGCAACTGAAAAGAAACTTTGTGTTCCCTTCAAGCTAGGTGAAGGACGGCTTTCACACACACTTATCTCTCAGAACTGAGCATGTGGAGAGACGTTCGTTCATCCAGCACAAAGGGAACGGGTTGCAGGAGAAACACTTACTCTGGTTTCTCAGTCTGTTTCCTAGTGCCGGTTTGAAGTGCCTGCCGTTTTCACTGTAAAACCGGCCTGGAGCTTGAACCTCCCTATATATATGTACGGAGTGGGGTTTGCAACTGAAAAGAAACTTTGTGTTCCCTTCAAGCTAGGTGAAGGACGGCTTTCACACACACTTATCTCTCAGAACTGAGCATGTGGAGAGACGTTCGTTCATCCAGCACAAAGGGAACGGGTTGCAGGAGAATCACTTACTCTGGTTTCTCAGTCTGTTTCCTAGTGCCGGTTTGAAGTGCCTGCCGTTTTCACTGTAAAACCGGGTTGGAGCTTGAACTTCCCCATATATATGTATGGAAAGGAGTTTGCAAGTGAAAAGAAACTTTGTGTTCCCTTCAAGCTAGGTGAAGGACGGCTTTCACACACACTTATCTCTCAGAACTGAGCATGTGGTGAGACGTTCTTTCATCCAGCACAAAGGGACCGGGTTGCAGGAGAAACACGTACTCTGGTTTCTCAGTCTGTTTCCTAGTGCCGGTTTGAAGTGCCTGCCGTTTTCACTGTAAAACCGGCCTGGAGCTTGAACCTCCCCATATATATATATGGAGTGGAGTTTGCAACTGAAAAGAAACTTTGTGTTCCCTTCAAGCTAGGTGAAGGACGGCTTTCACACACACTTATCTCTCAGAACTGAGCATGTGGAGAGACGTTCGTTCATCCAGCACAAAGGGAACGGGTTGCAGGAGAAACACTTACTCTGGTTTCTCAGTCTGTTTCCTAGTGCCGGTTTGAAGTGCCTGCCGTTTTCACTGTAAAACCGGCCTGGAGCTTGAACCTCCCCATATATATGTACGGAGTGGGGTTTGCAACTGAAAAGAAACTTTGTGTTCCCTTCAAGCTAGGTGAAGGACGGCTTTCACACACACTTATCTCTCAGAACTGAGCATGTGGAGAGACGTTCGTTCATCCAGCACAAAGGGAACGGGTTGCAGGAGAAACACTTACTCTGGTTTCTCAGTCTGTTTCCTAGTGCCGGTTTGAAGTGCCTGCCGTTTTCACTGTAAAACCGGGTTGGAGCTTGAACCTCCCCATATATATGTATGTAGTGGATTTTGCAAGTGAAAAGAAACTTTGTGTTCCCTTCAAGCTAGGTGAAGGACGGCTTTCACACACACTTATCTCTCAGAACTGAGCATGTGGAGAGACGTTCGTTCATCCAGCACAAAGGGAATGGGATGCAGGAGAAACACTTACTCTGGTTTCTCAGTCTGTTTCCTAATGCCGGTTTGAAGTGCCTGCCGTTTTCACTGTAAAACCGGGTTGGAGCTTTAACCTACCCATATATATGTATGGAAAGTAGTTTACACCTGAAAAGAAACTTTGTGTTCCCTTCAAGCTAGGTGAAGGACGGCTTTCACACACACTTATCTCTCAGAACTGAGCATGTGGAGAGACGTTCGTTCATCCAGCACAAAGGGAACGGGTTGCAGGAGAAACACTTACTCTGGTTTCTCAGTCTGTTTCCTAGTGCCGGTTTGAAGTGCCTGCCGTTTTCACTGTAAAACCGGCCTGGAGCTTGAACCTCCCCATATATATGTATGGAGTGGAGTTTGCTAGTGAAAAGAAACTTTGTGTTCCCTTCAAGCTAGGTGAAGGACGGCTTTCACACACACTTATCTCTCAGAACTGAGCATGTGGAGAGACGTTCGTTCATCCAGCACAAAGGGAACGGGTTGCAGGAGAAACACTTACTCTGGTTTCTCAGTCTGTTTCCTAGTGCCGGTTTGAAGTGCCTGCCGTTTTCACTGTAAAACCGGGTTGGAGCTTGAACCTCCCCATATATATGTATGTAGTGGATTTTGCAAGTGAAAAGAAACTTTGTGTTCCCTTCAAGCTAGGTGAAGGACGGCTTTCACACACACTTATCTCTCAGAACTGAGCATGTGGAGAGACGTTCGTTCATCCAGCACAAAGGGAACGGGTTGCAGGAGAATCACTTACTCTGGTTTCTCAGTCTGTTTCCTAGTGCCGGTTTGAAGTGCCTGCCGTTTTCACTGTAAAACCGGGTTGGAGCTTGAACTTCCCCATATATATGTATGGAAAGGAGTTTGCAAGTGAAAAGAAACTTTGTGTTCCCTTCAAGCTAGGTGAAGGACGGCTTTCACACACACTTATCTCTCAGAACTGAGCATGTGGAGAGACGTTCTTTCATCCAGCACAAAGGGACCGGGTTGCAGGAGAAACACGTACTCTGGTTTCTCAGTCTGTTTCCTAGTGCCGGTTTGAAGTGCCTGCCGTTTTCACTGTAAAACCGGCCTGGAGCTTGAACCTCCCCATATATATGTATGGAGTGGAGTTTGCAACTGAAAAGAAACTTTGTGTTCCCTTCAAGCTAGGTGAAGGACGGCTTTCACACACACTTATCTCTCAGAACTGAGCATGTGGAGAGACGTTCGTTCATCCAGCACAAAGGGAACGGGTTGCAGGAGAAACACTTACTCTGGTTTCTGAGTGTGTTTCCTAGTGCCGGTTTGAAGTGCCTGCCGTTTTCACTGTAAAACCGGCCTGGAGCTTGAACCTCCCCATATATATGTATGGAGTGGAGTTTGCAAGTGAAAAGAAACTTTGTGTTCCCTTCAAGCTAGGTGAAGGACGGCTTTCACACACACTTATCTCTCAGAACTGAGCATGTGGAGAGACGTTCGTTCATCCAGCACAAAGGGAATGGGATGCAGGAGAAACACTTACTCTGGTTTCTCAGTCTGTTTCCTAGTGCCGGTTTGAAGTGCCTGCCGTTTTCACTGTAAAACCGGGTTGGAGCTTTAACCTACCCATATATATGTATGGAAAGAAGTTTACAACTGAAAAGAAACTTTGTGTTCCCTTCAAGCTAGGTGAAGGACGGCTTTCACACACACTTATCTCTCAGAACTGAGCATGTGGAGAGACGTTCGTTCATCCAGCACATAGGGAACGGGTTGCAGGAGAAACACTTACTCTGGTTTCTCAGTCTGTTTCCTAGTGCCGGTTTGAAGTGCCTGCCGTTTTCACTGTAAAACCGGGTTGGAGCTTTAACCTACCCATATATATGTTTGGAAAGTAGTTTACTACTGAAAAGAAACTTTGTGTTCCCTTCAAGCTAGGTGAAGGACGGCTTTCACACACACTTATTTCTCAGAACTGAGCATGTGGAGAGACGTTCGTTCATCCAGCACATAGGGAACGGGTTGCAGGAGAAACACTTACTCTGGTTTCTCAGTCTGTTTCCTAGTGCCGGTTTGAAGTGCCTGCCGTTTTCACTGTAAAACCGGGTTGGAGCTTTAACCTACCCATATATATGTATGGAGTGGAGTTTGCAAGTGAAAAGAAACTTTGTGTTCCCTTCAAGCTAGGTGAAGGACGGCTTTCACACACACTTATCTCTCAGAACTGAGCATGTGGAGAGACGTTCGTTCATCCAGCACAAAGGGAACGGGTTGCAGGAGAAACACTTACTCTGGTTTCTCAGTCTGTTTCAAGTGCCGGTTTGAAGTGCCTGCCGTTTTCACTGTAAAACCGGCCTGGAGCTTGAACCTCCCCATATATATGTATGGAGTGGAGTTTGCAAGTGAAAAGAAACTTTGTGTTCCCTTCAAGCTAGGTGAAGGACGGCTTTCACACACACTTATCTCTCAGAACTGAGCATGTGGAGAGACGTTCGTTCATCCAGCACAAAGGGAATGGGATGCAGGAGAAACACTTACTCTGGTTTCTCAGTCTGTTTCCTAGTGCCGGTTTGAAGTGCCTGCCGTTTTCACTGTAAAACCGGGTTGGAGCTTTAACCTACCCATATATATGTATGGAAAGAAGTTTACAACTGAAAAGAAACTTTGTGTTCCCTTCAAGCTAGGTGAAGGACGGCTTTCACACACACTTATCTCTCAGAACTGAGCATGTGGAGAGACGTTCGTTCATCCAGCACATAGGGAACGGGTTGCAGGAGAAACACTTACTCTGGTTTCTCAGTCTGTTTCCTAGTGCCGGTTTGAAGTGCCTGCCGTTTTCACTGTAAAACCGGGTTGGAGCTTTAACCTACCCATATATATGTTTGGAAAGTAGTTTACTACTGAAAAGAAACTTTGTGTTCCCTTCAAGCTAGGTGAAGGACGGCTTTCACACACACTTATCTCTCAGAACTGAGCATGTGGAGAGACGTTCGTTCATCCAGCACATAGGGAACGGGTTGCAGGAGAAACACTTACTCTGGTTTCTCAGTCTGTTTCCTAGTGCCGGTTTGAAGTGCCTGCCGTTTTCACTGTAAAACCGGGTTGGAGCTTTAACCTACCCATATATATGTATGGAGTGGAGTTTGCAAGTGAAAAGAAACTTTGTGTTCCCTTCAAGCTAGGTGAAGGACGGCTTTCACACACACTTATCTCTCAGAACTGAGCATGTGGAGAGACGTTCGTTCATCCAGCACAAAGGGAACGGGTTGCAGGAGAAACACTTACTCTGGTTTCTCAGTCTGTTTCAAGTGCCGGTTTGAAGTGCCTGCCGTTTTCACTGTAAAACCGGCCTGGAGCTTGAACCTCCCCATATATATGTATGGAGTGGAGTTTGCAAGTGAAAAGAAACTTTGTGTTCCCTTCAAGCTAGGTGAAGGACGGCTTTCACACACACTTATCTCTCAGAACTGAGCATGTGGAGAGACGTTCGTTCATCCAGCACAAAGGGAACGGGTTGCAGGAGAAACACTTACAATGGTTTCTCAGTCTGTTTCCTAGTGCCGGTTTGAGGTGCCTGCCGTTTTCACTGTAAAACCGGCCTGGAGCTTGAACCTCCCTATATATATGTATGGAGTGGAGTTTGCAACTGAAAAGAAACTTTGTGTTCCCTTCGAGCTAGGTGAAGGACGGCTTTCACACACACTTATCTCTCAGAACTGATCATGTGGAGAGACGTTCGTTCATCCAGCACAAAGGGAACGGGTTGCAGGAGAAACACTTACTCTGGTTTCTCAGTCTGCTTCCTAGTGCCGGTTTGAGGTGCCTGCTGTTTCACTGTAAAACCGGGTTGGAGCTTGAACCTCCCCATATATATGTATGGAGTGGAGTTTGCAAGTGAAAAGAAACTTTGTGTTCCCTTCAAGCTAGGTGAAGGACGGCTTTCACACACACTTATCTCTCAGAACTGAGCATGTGGAGAGACGTTCGTTCATCCAGCACAAAGGGAACGGGTTGCAGGAGAAACACTTACTCTGTTTTCTCAGTCTGTTTCCTAGTGCCGGTTTGAATTGCCTGCCGTTTTCACTGTAACACCGGGTTTGAGCTTGAACCTCCCCATATATATGTATGGAGTGGAGTTTGCAAGTGAAAAGAAACTTTGTGTTCCCTTTAAGCTAGGTGAAGGACGGCTTTCACACACACTTATCTCTCAGAACTGAGCATGTGGAGAGACGTTCGTTCATCCAGCACAAAGGGAATGGGATGCAGGAGAAACACTTACTCTGGTTTCTCAGTCTGTTTCCTAATGCCGGTTTCAAGTGCCTGCCGTTTTCACTGTAAAACCGGGTTGGAGCTTTAACCTACCCATATATATGTATGGAAAGTAGTTTACACCTGAAAAGAAACTTTGTGTTCCCTTCTAGCTAGGTGAAGGACGGCTTTCACACACACTTATCTCTCAGAACTGAGCATGTGGAGAGACGTTCGTTCATCCAGCACAAAGGGAACGGGTTGCAGGAGAAACACTTACTCTGGTTTCTCAGTCTGTTTCCTAGTGCCGGTTTGAAGTGCCTGCCGTTTTCACTGTAAAACCGGGTTGGAGCTTTAACCTACCCATATATATGTATGGAAAGTAGTTTACACCTGAAAAGAAACTTTGTGTTCCCTTCAAGCTAGGTGAAGGACGGCTTTCACACACACTTATCTCTCAGAACTGAGCATGTGGAGAGACGTTCGTTCATCCAGCACAAAGGGAACGGGTTGCAGGAGAAACACTTACTCTGGTTTCTCAGTCTGTTTCCTAGTGCCGGTTTGAAGTGCCTGCCGTTTTCACTGTAACACCGGGTTGGAGCTTTAACCTACCCATATATATGTATGGAAAGTAGTTTACACCTGAAAAGAAACTTTGTGTTCCCTTCAAGCTAGGTGAAGGACGGCTTTCACACACACTTATCTCTCAGAACTGAGCATGTGGAGAGACGTTCGTTCATCCAGCACAAAGGGAACGGGTTGCAGGAGAAACACTTACTCTGGTTTCTCAGTCTGTTTCCTAGTGCCGGTTTGAAGTGCCTGCCGTTTTCACTGTAACACCGGGTTGGAGCTTGAACCTCCCCATATATATGTATGTAGTGGATTTTGCAAGTGAAAAGAAACTTTGTGTTCCCTTCAAGCTAGGTGAAGGACGGCTTTCACACACACTTATCTCTCAGAACTGAGCATGTGGAGAGACGTTCGTTCATCCAGCACAAAGGGAACGGGTTGCAGGAGAAACACTTACTCTGGTTTCTCAGTCTGTTTCCTATGCCGGTTTGAAGTGCCTGCCGTTTTCACTGTAACACCGGGTTGGAGCTTGAACCTCCCCATATGTATGTATGTAGTGGATTTTGCAAGTGAAAAGAAACTTTGTGTTCCCTTCAAGCGAGGTGAAGGACGGCTTTCACACACACTTATCTCTCAGAACTGAGCATGTGGAGAGACGTTCGTTCATCCAGCACAAAGGGAACGGGTTGCAGGAGAATCACTTACTCTGGTTTCTCAGTCTGTTTCCTAGTGCCGGTTTGAAGTGCCTGCCGTTTTCACTGTAAAACCGGGTTGGAGCTTGAACTTCCCCATATATATGTATGGAAAGGAGTTTGCAAGTGAAAAGAAACTTTGTGTTCCCTTCAAGCTAGGTGAAGGACGGCTTTCACACACACTTATCTCTCAGAACTGAGCATGTGGAGAGACGTTCTTTCATCCAGCACAAAGGGACCGGGTTGCAGGAGAAACACGTACTCTGGTTTCTCAGTCTGTTTCCTAGTGCCGGTTTGAAGTGCCTGCCGTTTTCACTGTAAAACCGGCCTGGAGCTTGAACCTCCCCATATATATGTATGGAGTGGAGTTTGCAACTGAAAAGAAACTTTGTGTTCCCTTCGAGCTAGGTGAAGGACGGCTTTCACACACACTTATCTCTCAGAACTGAGCATGTGGAGAGACGTTCGTTCATCCAGCACAAAGGGAACGGGTTGCAGGAGAAACACTTACTCTGGTTTCTCAGTCTGCTTCCTAGTGCCGGTTTGAAGTGCCTGCTGTTTCACTGTAAAACCGGGTTGGAGCTTGAACCTCCCCATATATATGTATGGAGTGGAGTTTGCAAGTGAAAAGAAACTTTGTGTTCCCTTCAAGCTAGGTGAAGGACGGCTTTCACACACACTTATCTCTCAGAACTGAGCATGTGGAGAGACGTTCGTTCATCCAGCACAAAGGGAACGGGTTGCAGGAGAAACACTTACTCTGTTTTCTCAGTCTGTTTCCTAGTGCCGGTTTGAATTGCCTGCCGTTTTCACTGTAACACCGGGTTTGAGCTTGAACCTCCCCATATATATGTATGGAGTGGAGTTTGCAAGTGAAAAGAAACTTTGTGTTCCCTTCAAGCTAGGTGAAGGACGGCTTTCACACACACTTATCTCTCAGAACTGAGCATGTGGAGAGACGTTCGTTCATCCAGCACAAAGGGAATGGGATGCAGGAGAAACACTTACTCTGGTTTCTCAGTCTGTTTCCTAATGCCGGTTTGAAGTTCCTGCCGTTTTCACTGTAAAACCGGGTTGGAGCTTTAACCTACCCATATATATGTATGGAAAGTAGTTTACACCTGAAAAGAAACTTTGTGTTCCCTTCAAGCTAGGTGAAGGACGGCTTTCACACACACTTATCTCTCAGAACTGAGCATGTGGAGAGACGTTCGTTCATCCAGCACAAAGGGAACGGGTTGCAGGAGAAACACTTACTCTGGTTTCTCAGTCTGTTTCCTAGTGCCGGTTTGAAGTGCCTGCCGTTTTCACTGTAAAACCGGCCTGGAGCTTGAACCTCCCCATATATATGTATGGAGTGGAGTTTGCAAGTGAAAAGAAACTTTGTGTTCCCTTCAAGCTAGGTGAAGGACGGCTTTCACACACACTTATCTCTCAGAACTGAGCATGTGGAGAGACGTTCGTTCATCCAGCACAAAGGGAACGGGTTGCAGGAGAAACACTTACTCTGGTTTCTCAGTCTGTTTCCTAGTGCCGGTTTGAAGTGCCTGCCGTTTTCACTGTAACACCGGGTTGGAGCTTGAACCTCCCCATATATATGTATGTAGTGGATTTTGCAAGTGAAAAGAAACTTTGTGTTCCCTTCAAGCTAGGTGAAGGACGGCTTTCACACACACTTATCTCTCAGAACTGAGCATGTGGAGAGACGTTCGTTCATCCAGCACAAAGGGAACGGGTTGCAGGAGAAACACTTACTCTGGTTTCTCAGTCTGTTTCCTAGTGCCGGTTTGAAGTGCCTGCCGTTTTCACTGTAAAACCGGCCTGGAGCTTGAACCTCCCCATATATATGTATGGAGTGGAGTTTGCAACTGAAAAGAAACTTTGAGTTCCCTTTAAGCTAGGTGAAGGACGGCTTTCACACACACTTATCTCTCAGAACTGAGCATGTGGAGAGACGTTCGTTCATCCAGCACAAAGGGAACGGGTTGCAGGAGAAACACTTACTCTGGTTTCTGAGTCTGTTTCCTAGTGCCGGTTTGAAGTGCCTGCCGTTTTCACTGTAAAACCGGCCTGGAGCTTGAACCTCCCCATATATATGTATGGAGTGGAGTTTGCAAGTGAAAAGAAACTTTGTGTTCCCTTCAAGCTAGGTGAAGGACGGCTTTCACACACACTTACCTCTCAGAACTGAGCATGTGGAGAGACGTTCGTTCATCCAGCACAAAGGGAACGGGTTGCAGGAGAAACACTTACTCTGGTTTCTCAGTCTGTTTCCTAGTGCCGGTTTGAAGTGCCTGCCGTTTTCACTGTAAAACCGGCCTGGAGCTTGAACCTCCCCATATATATGTATGGAGTGGAGTTTGCAACTGAAAAGAAACTTTGTGTTCCCTTTAAGCTAGGTGAAGGACGGCTTTCACACACACTTATCTCTCAGAACTGAGCATGTGGAGAGACGTTCGTTCATCCAGCACAAAGGGAACGGGTTGCAGGAGAAACACTTACTCTGGTTTCTCAGTCTGTTTCCTAGTGCCGGTTTGAAGTGCCTGCCGTTTTCACTGTAAAACCGGCCTGGAGCTTGAACCTCCCCATATATATGTATGGAGTGGAGTTTGCAAGTGAAAAGAAACTTTGTGTTCCCTTCAAGCTAGGTGAAGGACGGCTTTCACACACACTTATCTCTCAGAACTGAGCATGTGGAGAGACGTTCGTTCATCCATCACAAAGGGAATGGGATGCAGGAGAAACACTTACTCTGGTTTCTCAGTCTGTTTCCTAGTGCCGGTTTGAAGTGCCTGCCGTTTTCACTGTAAAACCGGGTTGGAGCTTTAACCTACCCATATATATGTATGGAAAGAAGTTTACAACTGAAAAGAAACTTTGTGTTCCCTTCAAGCTAGGTGAAGGACGGCTTTCACACACACTTATCTCTCAGAATTGAGCATGTGGAGAGACGTTCGTTCATCAGCACAAAGGGAACGGGTTGCAGGAGAAACACTTACTGTGGTTTCTCAGTCTGTTTCAAGTGCCGGTTTGAAGTGCCTGCCGTTTTCACTGTAAAACCGGCCTGGAGCTTGAACCTCCCCATATATATGTATGGAGTGGAGTTTGCAAGTGAAAAGAAACTTTGTGTTCCCTTCAAGCTAGGTGAAGGACGGCTTTCACACACACTTATCTCTCAGAACTGAGCATGTGGAGAGACGTTCGTTCATCCAGCACAAAGGGAACGGGTTGCAGGAGAAACACTTACAATGGTTTCTCAGTCTGTTTCCTAGTGCCGGTTTGAGGTGCCTGCCGTTTTCACTGTAAAACCGGCCTGGAGCTTGAACCTCCCTATATATATGTATGGAGTGGAGTTTGCAACTGAAAAGAAACTTTGTGTTCCCTTCGAGCTAGGTGAAGGACGGCTTTCACACACACTTATCTCTCAGAACTGAGCATGTGGAGAGACGTTCTTTCATCCAGCACAAAGGGACCGGGTTGCAGGAGAAACACGTACTCTGGTTTCTCAGTCTGTTTCCTAGTGCCGGTTTGAAGTGCCTGCCGTTTTCACTGTAAAACCGGCCTGGAGCTTGAACCTCCCCATATATATGTATGGAGTGGAGTTTGCAACTGAAAAGAAACTTTGTGTTCCCTTCAAGCTAGGTGAAGGACGGCTTTCACACACACTTATCTCTCAGAACTGAGCATGTGGAGAGACGTTCGTTCATCCAGCACAAAGGGAACGGGTTGCAGGAGAAACACGTACTCTGGTTTCTGAGTGTGTTTCCTAGTGCCGGTTTGAAGTGCCTGCCGTTTTCACTGTAAAACCGGCCTGGAGCTTGAACCTCCCCATATATATGTATGGAGTGGAGTTTGCAAGTGAAAAGAAACTTTGTGTTCCCTTCAAGCTAGGTGAAGGACGGCTTTCACACACACTTATCTCTCAGAACTGAGCATGTGGAGAGACGTTCGTTCATCCAGCACAAAGGGAATGGGATGCAGGAGAAACACTTACTCTGGTTTCTCAGTCTGTTTCCTAGTGCCGGTTTGAAGTGCCTGCCGTTTTCACTGTAAAACCGGGTTGGAGCTTTAACCTACCCATATATATGTATGGAAAGAAGTTTACAACTGAAAAGAAACTTTGTGTTCCCTTCAAGCTAGGTGAAGGACGGCTTTCACACACACTTATCTCTCAGAACTGAGCATGTGGAGAGACGTTCGTTCATCCAGCACATAGGGAACGGGTTGCAGGAGAAACACTTACTCTGGTTTCTCAGTCTGTTTCCTAGTGCCGGTTTGAAGTGCCTGCCGTTTTCACTGTAAAACCGGGTTGGAGCTTTAACCTACCCATATATATGTTTGGAAAGTAGTTAACTACTGAAAAGAAACTTTGTGTTCCCTTCAAGCTAGGTGAAGGACGGCTTTCACACACACTTATCTCTCAGAACTGAGCATGTGGAGAGACGTTCGTTCATCCAGCACATAGGGAACGGGTTGCAGGAGAAACACTTACTCTGGTTTCTCAGTCTGTTTCCTAGTGCCGGTTTGAAGTGCCTGCCTTTTTCACTGTAAAACCGGGTTGGAGCTTTAACCTACCCATATATATGTATGGAGTGGAGTTTGCAAGTGAAAAGAAACTTTGTGTTCCCTTCAAGCTAGGTGAAGGACGGCTTTCACACACACTTATCTCTCAGAACTGAGCATGTGGAGAGACGTTCGTTCATCCAGCACAAAGGGAACGGGTTGCAGGAGAAACACTTACTCTGGTTTCTCAGTCTGTTTCAAGTGCCGGTTTGAAGTGCCTGCCGTTTTCACTGTAACACCGGCCTGGAGCTTGAACCTCCCCATATATATGTATGGAGTGGAGTTTGCAAGTGAAAAGAAACTTTGTGTTCCCTTCAAGCTAGGTGAAGGACGGCTTTCACACACACTTATCTCTCAGAACTGAGCATGTGGAGAGACGTTCGTTCATCCAGCACAAAGGGAACGGGTTGCAGGAGAAACACTTACAATGGTTTCTCAGTCTGTTTCCTAGTGCCGGTTTGAGGTGCCTGCCGTTTTCACTGTAAAACCGGCCTGGAGCTTGAACCTCCCTATATATATGTATGGAGTGGAGTTTGCAACTGAAAAGAAACTTTGTGTTCCCTTCGAGCTAGGTGAAGGACGGCTTTCACACACACTTATCTCTCAGAACTGATCATGTGGAGAGACGTTCGTTCATCCAGCACAAAGGGAACGGGTTGCAGGAGAAACACTTACTCTGGTTTCTCAGTCTGCTTCCTAGTGCCGGTTTGAAGTGCCTGCTGTTTCACTGTAAAACCGGGTTGGAGCTTGAACCTCCCCATATATATGTATGGAGTGGAGTTTGCAAGTGAAAAGAAACTTTGTGTTCCCTTCAAGCTAGGTGAAGGACGGCTTTCACACACACTTATCTCTCAGAACTGAGCATGTGGAGAGACGTTCGTTCATCCAGCACAAAGGGAACGGGTTGCAGGAGAAACACTTACTCTGTTTTCTCAGTCTGTTTCCTAGTGCCGGTTTGAATTGCCTGCCGTTTTCACTGTAACACCGTGTTTGAGCTTGAACCTCCCCATATATATGTATGGAGTGGAGTTTGCAAGTGAAAAGAAACTTTGTGTTCCCTTTAAGCTAGGTGAAGGACGGCTTTCACACACACTTATCTCTCAGAACTGAGCATGTGGAGAGACGTTCGTTCATCCAGCACAAAGGGAATGGGATGCAGGAGAAACACTTACTCTGGTTTCTCAGTTTGTTTCCTAATGCCGGTTTGAAGTGCCTGCCGTTTTCACTGTAAAACCGGGTTGGAGCTTTAACCTACCCATATATATGTATGGAAAGTAGTTTACACCTGAAAAGAAACTTTGTGTTCCCTTCAAGCTAGGTGAAGTACGGCTTTCACACACACTTATCTCTCAGAACTGAGCATGTGGAGAGACTTTCGTTCATCCAGCACAACGGGAACGGGTTGCAGGAGAAACACTTACTCTGGTTTCTCAGTCTGTTTCCTAGTGCCGGTTTGAAGTGCCTGCCATTTTCACTGTAAAACCGGCCTGGAGTTTGAACCTCCCCATATATATGTATGGAGTGGAGTTTGCAACTGAAAATAAACTTTGTGTTCCCTTCAAGCTAGGTGAAGGACGGCTTTCACACACACTTATCTCTCAGAACTGAGCATGTGGAGAGACGTTCGTTCATCCAGCACAAAGGGAACGGGTTGCAGGAGAAACACTTACTCTGGTTTCTCAGTCTGTTTCCTAGTGCCGGTTTGAAGTGCCTGCCGTTTTCACTGTAACACCGGGTTGGAGCTTTAACCTACCCATATATATGTATGGAAAGTAGTTTACACCTGAAAAGAAACTTTGTGTTCCCTTCAAGCTAGGTGAAGGACGGCTTTCACACACACTTATCTCTCAGAACTGAGCATGTGGAGAGACGTTCGTTCATCCAGCACAAAGGGAACGGGTTGCAGGAGAAACACTTACTCTGGTTTCTCAGTCTGTTTCCTAGTGCCGGTTTGAAGTGCCTGCCGTTTTCACTGTAAAACCGGCCTGGAGCTTGAACCTCCCCATATATATGTATGGAGTGGAGTTTGCAACTGAAAAGAAACTTTGTGTTCCCTTTAAGCTAGGTGAAGGACGGCTTTCACACACACTTATCTCTCAGAACTGAGCATGTGGAGAGACGTTCGTTCATCCAGCACAAAGGGAACGGGTTGCAGGAGAAACACTTACTCTGGTTTCTGAGTCTGTTTCCTAGTGCCGGTTTGAAGTGCCTGCCGTTTTCACTGTAAAACCGGCCTGGAGCTTGAACCTCCCCATATATATGTATGGAGTGGAGTTTGCAAGTGAAAAGAAACTTTGTGTTCCCTTCAAGCTAGGTGAAGGACGGCTTTCACACACACTTATCTCTCAGAACTGAGCATGTGGAGAGACGTTCGTTCATCCAGCACAAAGGGAACGGGTTGCAGGAGAAACACTTACTCTGGTTTCTCAGTCTGTTTCCTAGTGCCGGTTTGAAGTGCCTGCCGTTTTCACTGTAAAACCGGCCTGGAGCTTGAACCTCCCCATATATATGTATGGAGTGGAGTTTGCAACTGAAAAGAAACTTTGTGTTCCCTTTAAGCTAGGTGAAGGACGGCTTTCACACACACTTATCTCTCAGAACTGAGCATGTGGAGAGACGTTCGTTCATCCAGCACAAAGGGAACGGGTTGCAGGAGAAACACTTACTCTGGTTTCTCAGTCTGTTTCCTAGTGCCGGTTTGAAGTGCCTGCCGTTTTCACTGTAAAACCGGCCTGGAGCTTGAACCTCCCCATATATATGTATGGAGTGGAGTTTGCAAGTGAAAAGAAACTTTGTGTTCCCTTCAAGCTAGGTGAAGGACGGCTTTCACACACACTTATCTCTCAGAACTGAGCATGTGGAGAGACGTTCGTTCATCCATCACAAAGGGAATGGGATGCAGGAGAAACACTTACTCTGGTTTCTCAGTCTGTTTCCTAGTGCCGGTTTGAAGTGCCTGCCGTTTTCACTGTAAAACCGGGTTGGAGCTTTAACCTACCCATATATATGTATGGAAAGAAATTTACAACTGAAAAGAAACTTTGTGTTCCCTTCAAGCTAGGTGAAGGACGGCTTTCACACACACTTATCTCTCAGAATTGAGCATGTGGAGAGACGTTCGTTCATCAGCACAAAGGGAACGGGTTGCAGGAGAAACACTTACTGTGGTTTCTCAGTCTGTTTCAAGTGCCGGTTTGAAGTGCCTGCCGTTTTCACTGTAAAACCGGCCTGGAGCTTGAACCTCCCCATATATATGTATGGAGTGGAGTTTGCAAGTGAAAAGAAACTTTGTGTTCCCTTCAAGCTAGGTGAAGGACGGCTTTCACACACACTTATCTCTCAGAACTGAGCATGTGGAGAGACGTTCGTTCATCCAGCACAAAGGGAACGGGTTGCAGGAGAAACACTTACAATGGTTTCTCAGTCTGTTTCCTAGTGCCGGTTTGAGGTGCCTGCCGTTTTCACTGTAAAACCGGCCTGGAGCTTGAACCTCCCTATATATATGTATGGAGTGGAGTTTGCAACTGAAAAGAAACTTTGTGTTCCCTTCGAGCTAGGTGAAGGACGGCTTTCACACACACTTATCTCTCAGAACTGAGCATGTGGAGAGACGTTCTTTCATCCAGCACAAAGGGACCGGGTTGCAGGAGAAACACGTACTCTGGTTTCTCAGTCTGTTTCCTAGTGCCGGTTTGAAGTGCCTGCCGTTTTCACTGTAAAACCGACCTGGAGCTTGAACCTCCCCATATATATGTATGGAGTGGAGTTTGCAACTGAAAAGAAACTTTGTGTTCCCTTCAAGCTAGGTGAAGGACGGCTTTCACACACACTTATCTCTCAGAACTGAGCATGTGGAGAGACGTTCGTTCATCCAGCACAAAGGGAACGGGTTGCAGGAGAAACACGTACTCTGGTTTCTGAGTGTGTTTCCTAGTGCCGGTTTGAAGTGCCTGCCGTTTTCACTGTAAAACCGGCCTGGAGCTTGAACCTCCCCATATATATGTATGGAGTGGAGTTTGCAAGTGAAAAGAAACTTTGTGTTCCCTTCAAGCTAGGTGAAGGACGGCTTTCACACACACTTATCTCTCAGAACTGAGCATGTGGAGAGACGTTCGTTCATCCAGCACAAAGGGAATGGGATGCAGGAGAAACACTTACTCTGGTTTCTCAGTCTGTTTCCTAGTGCCGGTTTGAAGTGCCTGCCGTTTTCACTGTAAAACCGGGTTGGAGCTTTAACCTACCCATATATATGTATGGAAAGAAGTTTACAACTGAAAAGAAACTTTGTGTTCCCTTCAAGCTAGGTGAAGGACGGCTTTCACACACACTTATCTCTCAGAACTGAGCATGTGGAGAGACGTTCGTTCATCCAGCACATAGGGAACGGGTTGCAGGAGAAACACTTACTCTGGTTTCTCAGTCTGTTTCCTAGTGCCGGTTTGAAGTGCCTGCCGTTTTCACTGTAAAACCGGGTTGGAGCTTTAACCTACCCATATATATGTTTGGAAAGTAGTTAACTACTGAAAAGAAACTTTGTGTTCCCTTCAAGCTAGGTGAAGGACGGCTTTCACACACACTTATCTCTCAGAACTGAGCATGTGGAGAGACGTTCGTTCATCCAGCACATAGGGAACGGGTTGCAGGAGAAACACTTACTCTGGTTTCTCAGTCTGTTTCCTAGTGCCGGTTTGAAGTGCCTGCCTTTTTCACTGTAAAACCGGGTTGGAGCTTTAACCTACCCATATATATGTATGGAGTGGAGTTTGCAAGTGAAAAGAAACTTTGTGTTCCCTTCAAGCTAGGTGAAGGACGGCTTTCACACACACTTATCTCTCAGAACTGAGCATGTGGAGAGACGTTCGTTCATCCAGCACAAAGGGAACGGGTTGCAGGAGAAACACTTACTCTGGTTTCTCAGTCTGTTTCAAGTGCCGGTTTGAAGTGCCTGCCGTTTTCACTGTAAAACCGGCCTGGAGCTTGAACCTCCCCATATATATGTATGGAGTGGAGTTTGCAAGTGAAAAGAAACTTTGTGTTCCCTTCAAGCTAGGTGAAGGACGGCTTTCACACACACTTATCTCTCAGAACTGAGCATGTGGAGAGACGTTCGTTCATCCAGCACAAAGGGAACGGGTTGCAGGAGAAACACTTACAATGGTTTCTCAGTCTGTTTCCTAGTGCCGGTTTGAGGTGCCTGCCGTTTTCACTGTAAAACCGGCCTGGAGCTTGAACCTCCCTATATATATGTATGGAGTGGAGTTTGCAACTGAAAAGAAACTTTGTGTTCCCTTCGAGCTAGGTGAAGGACGGCTTTCACACACACTTATCTCTCAGAACTGATCATGTGGAGAGACGTTCGTTCATCCAGCACAAAGGGAACGGGTTGCAGGAGAAACACTTACTCTGGTTTCTCAGTCTGCTTCCTAGTGCCGGTTTGAAGTGCCTGCTGTTTCACTGTAAAACCGGGTTGGAGCTTGAACCTCCCCATATATATGTATGGAGTGGAGTTTGCAAGTGAAAAGAAACTTTGTGTTCCCTTCAAGCTAGGTGAAGGACGGCTTTCACACACACTTATCTCTCAGAACTGAGCATGTGGAGAGACGTTCGTTCATCCAGCACAAAGGGAACGGGTTGCAGGAGAAACACTTACTCTGTTTTCTCAGTCTGTTTCCTAGTGCCGGTTTGAATTGCCTGCCGTTTTCACTGTAACACCGGGTTTGAGCTTGAACCTCCCCATATATATGTATGGAGTGGAGTTTGCAAGTGAAAAGAAACTTTGTGTTCCCTTTAAGCTAGGTGAAGGACGGCTTTCACACACACTTATCTCTCAGAACTGAGCATGTGGAGAGACGTTCGTTCATCCAGCACAAAGGGAATGGGATGCAGGAGAAACACTTACTCTGGTTTCTCAGTCTGTTTCCTAATGCCGGTTTGAAGTGCCTGCCGTTTTCACTGTAAAACCGGGTTGGAGCTTTAACCTACCCATATATATGTATGGAAAGTAGTTTACACCTGAAAAGAAACTTTGTGTTCCCTTCAAGCTAGGTGAAGTACGGCTTTCACACACACTTATCTCTCAGAACTGAGCATGTGGAGAGACTTTCGTTCATCCAGCACAACGGGAACGGGTTGCAGGAGAAACACTTACTCTGGTTTCTCAGTCTGTTTCCTAGTGCCGGTTTGAAGTGCCTGCCGTTTTCACTGTAAAACCGGCCTGGAGCTTGAACCTCCCCATATATATGTATGGAGTGGAGTTTGCAAGTGAAAAGAAACTTTGTGTTCCCTTCAAGTTAGGTGAAGGACGGCTTTCACACACACTTATCTCTCAGAACTGAGCATGTGGAGAGACGTTCGTTCATCCAGCACAAAGGGAACGGGTTGCAGGAGAAACACTTACTCTGGTTTCTCAGTCTGTTTCCTAGTGCCGGTTTGAAGTGCCTGCCGTTTTCACTGTAAAACCGGCCTGGAGCTTGAACCTCCCCATATATATGTATGGAGTGGAGTTTGCAACTGAAAAGAAACTTTGTGTTCCCTTTAAGCTAGGTGAAGGACGGCTTTCACACACACTTATCTCTCAGAACTGAGCATGTGGAGAGACGTTCGTTCATCCAGCACAAAGGGAACGGGTTGCAGGAGAAACACTTACTCTGGTTTCTGAGTCTGTTTCCTAGTGCCGGTTTGAAGTGCCTGCCGTTTTCACTGTAAAACCGGCCTGGAGCTTGAACCTCCCCATATATATGTATGGAGTGGAGTTTGCAAGTGAAAAGAAACTTTGTGTTCCCTTCAAGCTAGGTGAAGGACGGCTTTCACACACACTTATCTCTCAGAACTGAGCATGTGGAGAGACGTTCGTTCATCCATCACAAAGGGAATGGGATGCAGGAGAAACACTTACTCTGGTTTCTCAGTCTGTTTCCTAGTGCCGGTTTGAAGTGCCTGCCGTTTTCACTGTAAAACCGGGTTGGAGCTTTAACCTACCCATATATATGTATGGAAAGAAGTTTACAACTGAAAAGAAACTTTGTGTTCCCTTCAAGCTAGGTGAAGGACGGCTTTCACACACACTTATCTCTCAGAACTGAGCATGTGGAGAGACGTTCGTTCATCCAGCACAAAGGGAACGGGTTGCAGGAGAAACACTTACTGTGGTTTCTCAGTCTGTTTCAAGTGCCGGTTTGAAGTGCCTGCCGTTTTCACTGTAAAACCGGCCTGGAGCTTGAACCTCCCCATATATATGTATGGAGTGGAGTTTGCAAGTGAAAAGAAACTTTGTGTTCCCTTCAAGCTAGGTGAAGGACGGCTTTCACACACACTTATCTCTCAGAACTGAGCATGTGGAGAGACGTTCGTTCATCCAGCACAAAGGGAACGGGTTGCAGGAGAAACACAATGGTTTCTCAGTCTGTTTCCTAGTGCCGGTTTGAGGTGCCTGCCGTTTTCACTGTAAAACCGGCCTGGAGCTTGAACCTCCCTATATATATGTATGGAGTGGAGTTTGCAACTGAAAAGAAACTTTGTGTTCCCTTCGAGCTAGGTGAAGGACGGCTTTCACACACACTTATCTCTCAGAACTGAGCATGTGGAGAGACGTTCTTTCATCCAGCACAAAGGGACCGGGTTGCAGGAGAAAAACGTACTCTGGTTTCTCAGTCTGTTTCCTAGTGCCGGTTTGAAGTGCCTGCCGTTTTCACTGTAAAACCGGCCTGGAGCTTGAACCTCCCCATATATATGTATGGAGTGGAGTTTGCAACTGAAAAGAAACTTTGTGTTCCCTTCAAGCTAGGTGAAGGACGGCTTTCACACACACTTATCTCTCAGAACTGAGCATGTGGAGAGACGTTCGTTCATCCAGCACAAAGGGAACGGGTTGCAGGAGAAACACTTACTCTGGTTTCTCAGTCTGTTTCCTAGTGCCGGTTTGAAGTGCCTGCCGTTTTCACTGTAAAACCGGCCTGGAGCTTGAACCTCCCCATATATATGTATGGAGTGGAGTTTGCAACTGAAAAGAAACTTTGTGTTCCCTTCAAGCTAGGTGAAGGACGGCTTTCACACACACTTATCTCTCAGAACTGAGCATGTGGAGAGACGTTCGTTCATCCAGCACAAAGGGAACGGGTTGCAGGAGAAACACTTACTCTGGTTCCTGAGTCTGTTTCCTAGTGCCGGTTTGAAGTGCCTGCCGTTTTCACTGTAAAACCGGCCTGGAGCTTGAACCTCCCTATATATATGTATGGAGTGGAGTTTGCAACTGAAAAGAAACTTTGTGTTCCCTTCGAGCTAGGTGAAGGACGGCTTTCACACACACTTATCTCTCAGAACTGAGCATGTGGAGAGACGTTCGTTCATCCAGCACAAAGGGAACGGGTTGCAGGAGAAACACTTACTCTGGTTTCTCAGTCTGCTTCCTAGTGCCGGTTTGAAGTGCCTGCTGTTTCACTGTAAAACCGGGTTGGAGCTTGAACCTCCCCATATATATGTATGGAGTGGAGTTTGCAAGTGAAAAGAAACTTTGTGTTCCCTTCAAGCTAGGTGAAGGACGGCTTTCACACACACTTATCTCTCAGAACTGAGCATGTGGAGAGACGTTCGTTCATCCAGCACAAAGGGAACGGGTTGCAGGAGAAACACTTACAATGGTTTCTCAGTCTGTTTCCTAGTGCCGGTTTGAAGTGCCTGCCGTTTTCACTGTAAAACCGGCCTGGAGCTTGAACCTCCCCATATATATGTATGGAGTGGAGTTTGCAACTGAAAAGAAACTTTGTGTTCCCTTCAAGCTAGGTGAAGGACGGCTTTCACACACACTTATCTCTCAGAACTGAGCATGTGGAGAGACGTTCGTTCATCCAGCACAAAGGGAACGGGTTGCAGGAGAAACACTTACTCTGGTTTCTGAGTCTGTTTCCTAGTGCCGGTTTGAAGTGCCTGCCGTTTTCACTGTAAAACCGGCCTGGAGCTTGAACCTCCCCATATATATGTATGGAGTGGAGTTTGCAAGTGAAAAGAAACTTTGTGTTCCCTTCAAGCTAGGTGAAGGACGGCTTTCACACACACTTATCTCTCAGAACTGAGCATGTGGAGAGACGTTCGTTCATCCAGCACAAAGGGAACGGGTTGCAGGAGAAACACTTACACTGGTTTCTCAGTCTGTTTCCTAGTGCCGGTTTGAGGTGCCTGCCGTTTTCACTGTAAAACCGGCCTGGAGCTTGAACCTCCCTATATATATGTATGGAGTGGAGTTTGCAACTGAAAAGAAACTTTGTGTTCCCTTCGAGCTAGGTGAAGGACGGCTTTCACACACACTTATCTCTCAGAACTGAGCATGTGGAGAGACGTTCGTTCATCCAGCACAAAGGGAACGGGTTGCAGGAGAAACACTTACTCTGGTTTCTCAGTCTGCTTCCTAGTGCCGGTTTGAAGTGCCTGCTGTTTCACTGTAAAACCGGGTTGGAGCTTGAACCTCCCCATATATATGTATGGAGTGGAGTTTGCAAGTGAAAAGAAACTTTGTGTTCCCTTCAAGCTAGGTGAAGGACGGCTTTCACACACACTTATCTCTCAGAACTGAGCATGTGGAGAGACGTTCGTTCATCCAGCACAAAGGGAACGGGTTGCAGGAGAAACACTTACTCTGTTTTCTCAGTCTGTTTCCTAGTGCCGGTTTGAATTGCCTGCCGTTTTCACTGTAACACCGGGTTTGAGCTTGAACCTCCCCATATATATGTATGGAGTGGAGTTTGCAAGTGAAAAGAAACTTTGTGTTCCCTTTAAGCTAGGTGAAGGACGGCTTTCACACACACTTATCTCTCAGAACTGAGCATGTGGAGAGACGTTCGTTCATCCAGCACAAAGGGAATGGGATGCAGGAGAAACACTTACTCTGGTTTCTCAGTCTGTTTCCTAATGCCGGTTTGAAATGCCTGCCGTTTTCACTGTAAAACCGGGTTGGAGCTTTAACCTACCCATATATATGTATGGAAAGTAGTTTACACCTGAAAAGAAACTTTGTGTTCCCTTCAAGCTAGGTGAAGGACGGCTTTCACACACACTTATCTCTCAGAACTGAGCATGTGGAGAGACGTTCGTTCATCCAGCACAAAGGGAACGGGTTGCAGGAGAAACACTTACTCTGGTTTCTCAGTCTGTTTCCTAGTGCCGGTTTGAAGTGCCTGCCGTTTTCACTGTAAAACCGGCCTGGAGCTTGAACCTCCCCATATATATGTATGGAGTGGAGTTTGCAAGTGAAAAGAAACTTTGTGTTCCCTTCAAGCTAGGTGAAGGACGGCTTTCACACACACTTATCTCTCAGAACTGAGCATGTGGAGAGACGTTCGTTCATCCAGCACAAAGGGAACGGGTTGCAGGAGAAACACTTACTCTGGTTTCTCAGTCTGTTTCCTAGTGCCGGTTTGAAGTGCCTGCCGTTTTCACTGTAACACCGGGTTGGAGCTTGAACCTCCCCATATATATGTATGTAGTGGATTTTGCAAGTGAAAAGAAACTTTGTGTTCCCTTCAAGCTAGGTGAAGGACGGCTTTCACACACACTTATCTCTCAGAACTGAGCATGTGGAGAGACGTTCGTTCATCCAGCACAAAGGGAACGGGTTGCAGGAGAAACACTTACTCTGGTTTCTCAGTCTGTTTCCTAGTGCCGGTTTGAAGTGCCTGCCGTTTTCACTGTAAAACCGGCCTGGAGCTTGAACCTCCCCATATATATGTATGGAGTGGAGTTTGCAACTGAAAAGAAACTTTGTGTTCCCTTTAAGCTAGGTGAAGGACGGCTTTCACACACACTTATCTCTCAGAACTGAGCATGTGGAGAGACGTTCGTTCATCCAGCACAAAGGGAACGGGTTGCAGGAGAAACACTTACTCTGGTTTCTGAGTCTGTTTCCTAGTGCCGGGTTGAAGTGCCTGCCGTTTTCACTGTAAAACCGGCCTGGAGCTTGAACCTCCCCATATATATGTATGGAGTGGAGTTTGCAAGTGAAAAGAAACTTTGTGTTCCCTTCAAGCTAGGTGAAGGACGGCTTTCACACACACTTATCTCTCAGAACTGAGCATGTGGAGAGACGTTCGTTCATCCATCACAAAGGGAATGGGATGCAGGAGAAACACTTACTCTGGTTTCTCAGTCTGTTTCCTAGTGCCGGTTTGAAGTGCCTGCCGTTTTCACTGTAACACCGGGTTGGAGCTTTAACCTTCCCATATATATGTATGGAAAGAAGTTTACAACTGAAAAGAAACTTTGTGTTCCCTTCAAGCTAGGTGAAGGACGGCTTTCACACACACTTATCTCTCAGAACTGAGCATGTGGAGAGACGTTCGTTCATCCAGCACATAGGGAACGGGTTGCAGGAGAAACACTTACAATGGTTTCTCAGTCTGTTTCCTAGTGCCGGTTTGAGGTGCCTGCCGTTTTCACTGTAAAACCGGCCTGGAGCTTGAACCTCCCTATATATATGTATGGAGTGGAGTTTGCAACTGAAAAGAAACTTTGTGTTCCCTTCGAGCTAGGTGAAGGACGGCTTTCACACACACTTATCTCTCAGAACTGAGCATGTGGAGAGACGTTCGTTCATCCAGCACAAAGGGAACGGGTTGCAGGAGAAACACTTACTCTGGTTTCTCAGTCTGCTTCCTAGTGCCGGTTTGAAGTGCCTGCTGTTTCACTGTAAAACCGGGTTGGAGCTTGAACCTCCCCATATATATGTATGGAGTGGAGTTTGCAAGTGAAAAGAAACTTTGTGTTCCCTTCAAGCTAGGTGAAGGACGGCTTTCACACACACTTATCTCTCAGAACTGAGCATGTGGAGAGACGTTCGTTCATCCAGCACAAAGGGAACGGGTTGCAGGAGAAACACTTACTCTGGTTTCTCAGTCTGTTTCCTAGTGCCGGTTTGAAGTGCCTGCCGTTTTCACTGTAACACCGGGTTGGAGCTTTAACCTACCCATATATATGTAGGGAAAGTAGTTTACACCTGAAAAGAAACTTTGTGTTCCCTTCAAGCTAGGTGAAGGACGGCTTTCACACACACTTATCTCTCAGAACTGAGCATGTGGAGAGACGTTCGTTCATCCAGCACAAAGGGAACGGGTTGCAGGAGAAACACTTACTCTGGTTTCTCAGTCTGTTTCCTAGTGCCGGTTTGAAGTGCCTGCCGTTTTCACTGTAACACCGGGTTGGAGCTTGAACCTCCCCATATATATGTATGTAGTGGATTTTGCAAGTGAAAAGAAACTTTGTGTTCCCTTCAAGCTAGGTGAAGGACGGCTTTCACACACACTTATCTCTCAGAACTGAGCATGTGGAGAGACGTTCGTTCATCCAGCACAAAGGGAACGGGTTGCAGGAGAATCACTTACTCTGGTTTCTCAGTCTGTTTCCTAGTGCCGGTTTGAAGTGCCTGCCGTTTTCACTGTAAAACCGGGTTGGAGCTTGAACTTCCCCATATATATGTATGGAAAGGAGTTTGCAAGTGAAAAGAAACTTTGTGTTCCCTTCAAGCTAGGTGAAGGACGGCTTTCACACACACTTATCTCTCAGAACTGAGCATGTGGAGAGACGTTCTTTCATCCAGCACAAAGGGACCGGGTTGCAGGAGAAACACGTACTCTGGTTTCTCAGTCTGTTTCCTAGTGCCGGTTTGAAGTGCCTGCCGTTTTCACTGTAAAACCGGCCTGGAGCTTGAACCTCCCCATATATATGTATGGAGTGGAATTTGCAACTGAATAGAAACTTTGTGTTCCCTTCAAGCTAGGTGAAGGACGGCTTTCACACACACTTATCTCTCAGAACTGAGCATGTGGAGAGACGTTCGTTCATCCAGCACAAAGGGAACGGGTTGCAGGAGAAACACTTACTCTGGTTTCTCAGTCTGTTTCCTAGTGCCGGTTTGAAGTGCCTGCCGTTTTCACTGTAAAACCGGCCTGGAGCTTGAACCTCCCCATATATATGTATGGAGTGGAATTTGCAACTGAATAGAAACTTTGTGTTCCCTTCAAGCTAGGTGAAGGACGGCTTTCACACACACTTATCTCTCAGAACTGAGCATGTGGAGAGACGTTCGTTCATCCAGCACAAAGGGAACGGGTTGCAGGAGAAACACGTACTCTGGTTTCTCAGTCTGTTTCCTAGTGCCGGTTTGAAGTGCCTGCCGTTTTCACTGTAAAACCGGCCTGGAGCTTGAACCTCCCCATATATATGTATGGAGTGGGGTTTGCAACTGAAAAGAAACTTTGTGTTCCCTTCAAGCTAGGTGAAGGACGGCTTTCACACACACTTATCTCTCAGAACTGAGCATGTGGAGAGACGTTCGTTCATCCAGCACAAAGGGAACGGGTTGCAGGAGAAACACTTACTCTGGTTTCTGAGTCTGTTTCCTAGTGCCGGTTTGAAGTGCCTGCCGTTTTCACTGTAAAACCGGCCTGGAGCTTGAACCTCCCCATATATATGTATGGAGTGGAGTTTGCAAGTGAAAAGAAACTTTGTGTTCCCTTCAAGCTAGGTGAAGGACGGCTTTCACACACACTTATCTCTCAGAACTGAGCATGTGGAGAGACGTTCGTTCATCCAGCACAAAGGGAACGGGTTGCAGGAGAAACACTTACACTGGTTTCTCAGTCTGTTTCCTAGTGCCGGTTTGAGGTGCCTGCCGTTTTCACTGTAAAACCGGCCTGGAGCTTGAACCTCCCTATATATATGTATGGAGTGGAGTTTGCAACTGAAAAGAAACTTTGTGTTCCCTTCGAGCTAGGTGAAGGACGGCTTTCACACACACTTATCTCTCAGAACTGAGCATGTGGAGAGACGTTCGTTCATCCAGCACAAAGGGAACGGGTTGCAGGAGAAACACTTACTCTGGTTTCTCAGTCGGCTTCCAAGTGCCGGTTTGAAGTGCCTGCTGTTTCACTGTAAAACCGGGTTGGAGCTTGAACCTCCCCATATATATGTATGGAGTGGAGTTTGCAAGTGAAAAGAAACTTTGTGTTCCCTTTAAGCTAGGTGAAGGACGGCTTTCACACACACTTATCTCTCAGAACTGAGCATGTGGAGAGACGTTCGTTCATCCAGCACAAAGGGAATGGGATGCAGGAGAAACACTTACTCTGGTTTCTCAGTCTGTTTCCTAGTGCCGGTTTGAGGTGCCTGCCGTTTTCACTGTAAAACCGGGTTGGAGCTTTAACCTACCCATATATATGTATGGAAAGTAGTTTACACCTGAAAAGAAACTTTGTGTTCCCTTCAAGCTAGGTGAAGTACGGCTTTCACACACACTTATCTCTCAGAACTGAGCATGTGGAGAGACGTTCGTTCATCCAGCACAAAGGGAACGGGTTGCAGGAGAAACACTTACTCTGGTTTCTCAGTCTGTTTCCTAGTGCCGGTTTGAAGTGCCTGCCGTTTTCACTGTAAAACCGGCCTGGAGCTTGAACCTCCCCATATATATGTATGGAGTGGAGTTTGCAAGTGAAAAGAAACTTTGTGTTCCCTTCAAGCTAGGTGAAGGACGGCTTTCACACACACTTATCTCTCAGAACTGAGCATGTGGAGAGACGTTCGTTCATCCAGCACAAAGGGAACGGGTTGCAGGAGAAACACTTACACTGGTTTCTCAGTCTGTTTCCTAGTGCCGGTTTGAGGTGCCTGCCGTTTTCACTGTAAAACCGGCCTGGAGCTTGAACCTCCCTATATATATGTATGGAGTGGAGTTTGCAACTGAAAAGAAACTTTGTGTTCCCTTCGAGCTAGGTGAAGGACGGCTTTCACACACACTTATCTCTCAGAACTGAGCATGTGGAGAGACGTTCGTTCATCCAGCACAAAGGGAACGGGTTGCAGGAGAAACACTTACTCTGGTTTCTCAGTCTGCTTCCTAGTGCCGGTTTGAAGTGCCTGCTCTTTCACTGTAAAACCGGGTTGGAGCTTGAACCTCCCCATATATATGTATGGAGTGGAGTTTGCAAGTGAAAAGAAACTTTGTGTTCCCTTTAAGCTAGGTGAAGTACGGCTTTCACACACACTTATCTCTCAGAACTGAGCATGTGGAGAGACGTTCGTTCATCCAGCACAAAGGGAACGGGTTGCAGGAGAAACACTTACTCTGGTTTCTCAGTCTGTTTCCTAGTGCCGGTTTGAAGTGCCTGCCGTTTTCACTGTAAAACCGGCCTGGAGCTTGAACCTCCCCATATATATGTATGGAGTGGAGTTTGCAAGTGAAAAGAAACTTTGTGTTCCCTTCAAGCTAGGTGAAGGACGGCTTTCACACACACTTATCTCTCAGAACTGAGCATGTGGAGAGACGTTCGTTCATCCAGCACAAAGGGAACAGGTTGCAGGAGAAACACTTACTCTGGTTTCTCAGTCTGTTTCCTAGTGCCGGTTTGAAGTGCCTGCCGTTTTCACTGTAACACCGGGTTGGAGCTTGAACCTCCCCATATATATGTATGTAGTGGATTTTGCAAGTGAAAAGAAACTTTGTGTTCCCTTCAAGCTAGGTGAAGGACGGCTTTCACACACACTTATCTCTCAGAACTGAGCATGTGGAGAGACGTTCGTTCATCCAGCACAAAGGGAACGGGTTGCAGGAGAAACACTTACTCTGGTTTCTCAGTCTGTTTCCTAGTGCCGGTTTGAGGTGCCTGCCGTTTTCACTGTAAAACCGGGTTGGAGCTTTAACCTACCCATATATATGTATGGAAAGTAGTTTACACCTGAAAAGAAACTTTGTGTTCCCTTCAAGCTAGGTGAAGTACGGCTTTCACACACACTTATCTCTCAGAACTGAGCATGTGGAGAGACGTTCGTTCATCCAGCACAAAGGGAACGGGTTGCAGGAGAAACACTTACTCTGGTTTCTCAGTCTGTTTCCTAGTGCCGGTTTGAAGTGCCTGCCGTTTTCACTGTAAAACCGGCCTGGAGCTTGAACCTCCCCATATATATGTATGGAGTGGAGTTTGCAAGTGAAAAGAAACTTTGTGTTCCCTTCAAGCTAGGTGAAGGACGGCTTTCACACACACTTATCTCTCAGAACTGAGCATGTGGAGAGACGTTCGTTCATCCAGCACAAAGGGAACAGGTTGCAGGAGAAACACTTACTCTGGTTTCTCAGTCTGTTTCCTAGTGCCGGTTTGAAGTGCCTGCCGTTTTCACTGTAACACCGGGTTGGAGCTTGAACCTCCCCATATATATGTATGTAGTGGATTTTGCAAGTGAAAAGAAACTTTGTGTTCCCTTCAAGCTAGGTGAAGGACGGCTTTCACACACACTTATCTCTCAGAACTGAGCATGTGGAGAGACGTTCGTTCATCCAGCACAAAGGGAACGGGTTGCAGGAGAAACACTTACTCTGGTTTCTCAGTCTGTTTCCTAGTGCCGGTTTGAAGTGCCTGCCGTTTTCACTGTAAAACCGGCCTGGAGCTTGAACCTCCCCATATATATGTATGGAGTGGAGTTTGCAACTGAAAAGAAACTTTGTGTTCCCTTTAAGCTAGGTGAAGGACGGCTTTCACACACACTTATCTCTCAGAACTGAGCATGTGGAGAGACGTTCGTTCATCCAGCACAAAGGGAACGGGTTGCAGGAGAAACACTTACTCTGGTTTCTGAGTCTGTTTCCTAGTGCCGGTTTGAAGTGCCTGCCGTTTTCACTGTAAAACCGGCCTGGAGCTTGAACCTCCCCATATATATGTATGGAGTGGAGTTTGCAAGTGAAAAGAAACTTTGTGTTCCCTTCAAGCTAGGTGAAGGACGGCTTTCACACACACTTATCTCTCAGAACTGAGCATGTGGAGAGACGTTCGTTCATCCATCACAAAGGGAATGGGATGCAGGAGAAACACTTACTCTGGTTTCTCAGTCTGTTTCCTAGTGCCGGTTTGAAGTGCCTGCCGTTTTCACTGTAAAACCGGGTTGGAGCTTTAACCTTCCCATATATATGTATGGAAAGAAGTTTACAACTGAAAACAAACTTTGTGTTCCCTTCAAGCTAGGTGAAGGACGGCTTTCACACACACTTATCTCTCAGAACTGAGCATGTGGAGAGACGTTCGTTCATCCAGCACATAGGGAACGGGTTGCAGGAGAAACACTTACTCTGGTTTCTCAGTCTGTTTCCTAGTGCCGGTTTGAAGTGCCTGCCGTTTTCACTGTAACACCGGGTTGGAGCTTTAACCTACCCATATATATGTATGGAGTGGAGTTTGCAAGTGAAAAGAAACTTTGTGTTCCCTTCAAGCTAGGTGAAGGACGGCTTTCACACACACTTATCTCTCAGAACTGAGCATGTGGAGAGACGTTCGTTCATCCAGCACAAAGGGAACGGGTTGCAGGAGAAACACTTACTCTGGTTTCTCAGTCTGTTTCCTAGTGCCGGTTTGAAGTGCCTGCCGTTTTCACTGTAAAACCGGCCTGGAGCTTGAACCTCCCCATATATATGTATGGAGTGGAGTTTGCAACTGAAAAGAAACTTTGTGTTCCCTTCAAGCTAGGTGAAGGACGGCTTTCACACACACTTATCTCTCAGAACTGAGCATGTGGAGAGACGTTCGTTCATCCAGCACATAGGGAACGGGTTGCAGGAGAAACACTTACTCTGGTTTCTCAGTCTGTTTCCTAGTGCCGGTTTGAAGTGCCTGCCGTTTTCACTGTAAAACCGGGTTGGAGCTTTAACCTACCCATATATATGTATGGAGTGGAGTTTGCAAGTGAAAAGAAACTTTGTGTTCCCTTCAAGCTAGGTGAAGGACGGCTTTCACACACACTTATCTCTCAGAACTGAGCATGTGGAGAGACGTTCGTTCATCCAGCACAAAGGGAACGGGTTGCAGGAGAAACACTTACTCTGGTTTCTCAGTCTGTTTCAAGTGCCGGTTTGAAGTGCCTGCCGTTTTCACTGTAAAACCGGCCTGGAACTTGAACCTCCCCATATATATGTATGGAGTGGAGTTTGGAAGTGAAAAGAAACTTTGTGTTCCCTTCAAGCTAGGTGAAGGACGGCTTTCACACACACTTATCTCTCAGAACTGAGCATGTGGAGAGACGTTCGTTCATCCAGCACAAAGGGAACGGGTTGCAGGAGAAACACTTACACTGCTTTCTCAGTCTGTTTCCTAGTGCCGGTTTGAGGTGCCTGCCGTTTTCACTGTAAAACCGGCCTGGAGCTTGAACCTCCCTATATATATGTATGGAGTGGAGTTTGCAACTGAAAAGAAACTTTGTGTTCCCTTCGAGCTAGGTGAAGGACGGCTTTCACACACACTTATCTCTCAGAACTGAGCATGTGGAGAGACGTTCGTTCATCCAGCACAAAGGGAACGGGTTGCAGGAGAAACAATTACTCTGGTTTCTCAGTCTGCTTCCTAGTGCCGGTTTGAAGTGCCTGCTGTTTCACTGTAAAACCGGGTTGGAGCTTGAACCTCCCCATATATATGTATGGAGTGGAGTTTGCAAGTGAAAAGAAACTTTGTGTTCCCTTCAAGCTAGGTGAAGGACGGCTTTCACACACACTTATCTCTCAGAACTGAGCATGTGGAGAGACGTTCGTTCATCCAGCACAAAGGGAACGGGTTGCAGGAGAAACACTTACTCTGTCTTCTCAGTCTGTACCTAGTGCCGGTTTGAATTGCCTGCCGTTTTCACTGTAACACCGGGTTTGAGCTTGAACCTCCCCATATATATGTATGGAGTGGAGTTTGCAAGTGAAAAGAAACTTTGTGTTCCCTTTAAGCTAGGTGAAGGACGGCTTTCACACACACTTATCTCTCAGAACTGAGCATGTGGAGAGACGTTCGTTCATCCAGCACAAAGGGAATGGGATGCAGGAGAAACACTTACTCTGGTTTCTCAGTCTGTTTCCTAATGCCGGTTTGAAGTGCCTGCCGTTTTCACTGTAAAACCGGGTTGGAGCTTTAACCTACCCATATATATGTATGGAAAGTAGTTTACACCTGAAAAGAAACTTTGTGTTCCCTTCAAGCTAGGTGAAGGACGGCTTTCACACACACTTATCTCTCAGAACTGAGCATGTGGAGAGACGTTCGTTCATCCAGCACAAAGGGAATGGGATGCAGGAGAAACACTTACTCTGGTTTCTCAGTCTGTTTCCTAGTGCCGGTTTGAAGTGCCTGCCGTTTTCACTGTAAAAGCGGCCTGGAGCTTGAACCTCCCCATATATATGTATGGAGTGGAGTTTGCAAGTGAAAAGAAACTTTGTGTTCCCTTCAAGCTAGGTGAAGGACGGCTTTCACACACACTTATCTCTCAGAACTGAGCATGTGGAGAGACGTTCGTTCATCCAGCACAAAGGGAACGGGTTGCAGGAGAAACACTTACTCTGGTTTCTCAGTCTGTTTCCTAGTGCCGGTTTGAAGTGCCTGCCGTTTTCACTGTAAAACCGGCCTGGAGCTTGAACCTCCCCATATATATGTATGGAGTGGAGTTTGCAACTGAAAAGAAACTTTGTGTTCCCTTCAAGCTAGGTGAAGGACGGCTTTCACACACACTTATCTCTCAGAACTGAGCATGTGGAGAGACGTTCGTTCATCCAGCACATAGGGAACGGGTTGCAGGAGAAACACTTACTCTGGTTTCTCAGTCTGTTTCCTAGTGCCGGTTTGAAGTGCCTGCCGTTTTCACTGTAAAACCGGGTTGGAGCTTTAACCTACCCATATATATGTATGGAGTGGAGTTTGCAAGTGAAAAGAAACTTTGTGTTCCCTTCAAGCTAGGTGAAGGACGGCTTTCACACACACTTATCTCTCAGAACTGAGCATGTGGAGAGACGTTCGTTCATCCAGCACAAAGGGAACGGGTTGCAGGAGAAACACTTACTCTGGTTTCTCAGTCTGTTTCAAGTGCCGGTTTGAAGTGCCTGCCGTTTTCACTGTAAAACCGGCCTGGAACTTGAACCTCCCCATATATATGTATGGAGTGGAGTTTGGAAGTGAAAAGAAACTTTGTGTTCCCTTCAAGCTAGGTGAAGGACGGCTTTCACACACACTTATCTCTCAGAACTGAGCATGTGGAGAGACGTTCGTTCATCCAGCACAAAGGGAACGGGTTGCAGGAGAAACACTTACACTGCTTTCTCAGTCTGTTTCCTAGTGCCGGTTTGAGGTGCCTGCCGTTTTCACTGTAAAACCGGCCTGGAGCTTGAACCTCCCTATATATATGTATGGAGTGGAATTTGCAACTGAAAAGAAACTTTGTGTTCCCTTCGAGCTAGGTGAAGGACGGCTTTCACACACACTTATCTCTCAGAACTGAGCATGTGGAGAGACGTTCGTTCATCCAGCACAAAGGGAACGGGTTGCAGGAGAAACAATTACTCTGGTTTCTCAGTCTGCTTCCTAGTGCCGGTTTGAAGTGCCTGCTGTTTCACTGTAAACCCGGGTTGGAGCTTGAACCTCCCCATATATATGTATGGAGTGGAGTTTGCAAGTGAAAAGAAACTTTGTGTTCCCTTCAAGCTAGGTGAAGGACGGCTTTCACACACACTTATCTCTCAGAACTGAGCATGTGGAGAGACGTTCGTTCATCCAGCGCAAAGGGAACGGGTTGCAGGAGAAACACTTACTCTGTCTTCTCAGTCTGTACCTAGTGCCGGTTTGAATTGCCTGCCGTTTTCACTGTAACACCGGGTTTGAGCTTGAACCTCCCCATATATATGTATGGAGTGGAGTTTGCAAGTGAAAAGAAACTTTGTGTTCCCTTTAAGCTAGGTGAAGGACGGCTTTCACACACACTTATCTCTCAGAACTGAGCATGTGGAGAGACGTTCGTTCATCCAGCACAAAGGGAATGGGATGCAGGAGAAACACTTACTCTGGTTTCTCAGTCTATTTCCTAATGCCGGTTTGAAGTGCCTGCCGTTTTCACTGTAAAACCGGGTTGGAGCTTTAACCTACCCATATATATGTATGGAAAGTAGTTTACACCTGAAAAGAAACTTTGTGTTCCCTTCAAGCTAGGTGAAGGACGGCTTTCACACACACTTATCTCTCAGAACTGAGCATGTGGAGAGACGTTCGTTCATCCAGCACAAAGGGAATGGGATGCAGGAGAAACACTTACTCTGGTTTCTCAGTCTGTTTCCTAGTGCCGGTTTGAAGTGCCTGCCGTTTTCACTGTAAAAGCGGCCTGGAGCTTGAACCTCCCCATATATATGTATGGAGTGGAGTTTGCTACTGAAAAGAAACTTTGTGTTCCCTTCAAGCTAGGTGAAGGACGGCTTTCACACACACTTATCTCTCAGAACTGAGCATGTGGAGAGACGTTCGTTCATCCAGCACAAAGGGAACGGGTTGCAGGAGAAACACTTACTCTGGTTTCTCAGTCTGTTTCCTAGTGCCGGTTTGAAGTGCCTGCCGTTTTCACTGTATCACCGGGTTGGAGCTTGAACCTCCCCATATATATGTATGTAGTGGATTTTGCAAGTGAAAAGAAACTTTGTGTTCCCTTCAAGCTAGGTGAAGGACGGCTTTCACACACACTTATCTCTCAGAACTGAGCATGTGGAGAGACGTTCGTTCATCCAGCACAAAGGGAACGGGTTGCAGGAGAATCACTTACTCTGGTTTCTCAGTCTGTTTCCTAGTGCCGGTTTGAAGTGCCTGCCGTTTTCACTGTAAAACCGGGTTGGAGCTTGAACTTCCCCATATATATGTATGGAAAGGAGTTTGCAAGTGAAAAGAAACTTTGTGTTCCCTTCAAGCTAGGTGAAGGACGGCTTTCACACACACTTATCTCTCAGAACTGAGCATGTGGAGAGACGTTCTTTCATACAGCACAAAGGGACCGGGTTGCAGGAGAAACACGTACTCTGGTTTCTCAGTCTGTTTCCTAGTGCCGGTTTGAAGTGCCTGCCGTTTTCACTGTAAAACCGGGTTGGAGCTTGAACCTCCCCATATATATGTATGGAGTGGAGTTTGCAAGTGAAAAGAAACTTTGTGTTCCCTTCAAGCTAGGTGAAGGACGGCTTTCACACACACTTATCTCTCAGAACTGAGCATGTGGAGAGACGTTCGTTCATCCAGCACAAAGGGAATGGGATGCAGGAGAAACACTTACTCTGGTTTCTCAGTCTGTTTCCTAATGCCGGTTTGAAGTGCCTGCCGTTTTCACTGTAAAACCGGGTTGGAGCTTTAACCTACCCATATATATGTATGGAAAGTAGTTTACACCTGAAAAGAAACTTTGTGTTCCCTTCAAGCTAGGTGAAGGACGGCTTTCACACACACTTATCTCTCAGAACTGAGCATGTGGAGAGACGTTCGTTCATCCAGCACAAAGGGAATGGGATGCAGGAGAAACACTTACTCTGGTTTCTCAGTCTGTTTCCTAGTGCCGGTTTGAAGTGCCTGCCGTTTTCACTGTAAAAGCGGCCTGGAGCTTGAACCTCCCCATATATATGTATGGAGTGGAGTTTGCAAGTGAAAAGAAACTTTGTGTTCCCTTCAAGCTAGGTGAAGGACGGCTTTCACACACACTTATCTCTCAGAACTGAGCATGTGGAGAGACGTTCGTTCATCCAGCACAAAGGGAACGGGTTGCAGGAGAAACACTTACTCTGGTTTCTCAGTCTGTTTCCTAGTGCCGGTTTGAAGTGCCTGCCGTTTTCACTGTAAAACCGGCCTGGAGCTTGAACCTCCCCATATATATGTATGGAGTGGAGTTTGCAACTGAAAAGAAACTTTGTGTTCCCTTCAAGCTAGGTGAAGGACGGCTTTCACACACACTTATCTCTCAGAACTGAGCATGTGGAGAGACGTTCGTTCATCCAGCACATAGGGAACGGGTTGCAGGAGAAACACTTACTCTGGTTTCTCAGTCTGTTTCCTAGTGCCGGTTTGAAGTGCCTGCCGTTTTCACTGTAAAACCGGGTTGGAGCTTTAACCTACCCATATATATGTATGGAGTGGAGTTTGCAAGTGAAAAGAAACTTTGTGTTCCCTTCAAGCTAGGTGAAGGACGGCTTTCACACACACTTATCTCTCAGAACTGAGCATGTGGAGAGACGTTCGTTCATCCAGCACAAAGGGAACGGGTTGCAGGAGAAACACTTACTCTGGTTTCTCAGTCTGTTTCAAGTGCCGGTTTGAAGTGCCTGCCGTTTTCACTGTAAAACCGGCCTGGAACTTGAACCTCCCCATATATATGTATGGAGTGGAGTTTGGAAGTGAAAAGAAACTTTGTGTTCCCTTCAAGCTAGGTGAAGGACGGCTTTCACACACACTTATCTCTCAGAACTGAGCATGTGGAGAGACGTTCGTTCATCCAGCACAAAGGGAACGGGTTGCAGGAGAAACACTTACACTGCTTTCTCAGTCTGTTTCCTAGTGCCGGTTTGAGGTGCCTGCCGTTTTCACTGTAAAACCGGCCTGGAGCTTGAACCTCCCTATATATATGTATGGAGTGGAATTTGCAACTGAAAAGAAACTTTGTGTTCCCTTCGAGCTAGGTGAAGGACGGCTTTCACACACACTTATCTCTCAGAACTGAGCATGTGGAGAGACGTTCGTTCATCCAGCACAAAGGGAACGGGTTGCAGGAGAAACAATTACTCTGGTTTCTCAGTCTGCTTCCTAGTGCCGGTTTGAAGTGCCTGCTGTTTCACTGTAAACCCGGGTTGGAGCTTGAACCTCCCCATATATATGTATGGAGTGGAGTTTGCAAGTGAAAAGAAACTTTGTGTTCCCTTCAAGCTAGGTGAAGGACGGCTTTCACACACACTTATCTCTCAGAACTGAGCATGTGGAGAGACGTTCGTTCATCCAGCGCAAAGGGAACGGGTTGCAGGAGAAACACTTACTCTGTCTTCTCAGTCTGTACCTAGTGCCGGTTTGAATTGCCTGCCGTTTTCACTGTAACACCGGGTTTGAGCTTGAACCTCCCCATATATATGTATGGAGTGGAGTTTGCAAGTGAAAAGAAACTTTGTGTTCCCTTTAAGCTAGGTGAAGGACGGCTTTCACACACACTTATCTCTCAGAACTGAGCATGTGGAGAGACGTTCGTTCATCCAGCACAAAGGGAATGGGATGCAGGAGAAACACTTACTCTGGTTTCTCAGTCTATTTCCTAATGCCGGTTTGAAGTGCCTGCCGTTTTCACTGTAAAACCGGGTTGGAGCTTTAACCTACCCATATATATGTATGGAAAGTAGTTTACACCTGAAAAGAAACTTTGTGTTCCCTTCAAGCTAGGTGAAGGACGGCTTTCACACACACTTATCTCTCAGAACTGAGCATGTGGAGAGACGTTCGTTCATCCAGCACAAAGGGAATGGGATGCAGGAGAAACACTTACTCTGGTTTCTCAGTCTGTTTCCTAGTGCCGGTTTGAAGTGCCTGCCGTTTTCACTGTAAAAGCGGCCTGGAGCTTGAACCTCCCCATATATATGTATGGAGTGGAGTTTGCTACTGAAAAGAAACTTTGTGTTCCCTTCAAGCTAGGTGAAGGACGGCTTTCACACACACTTATCTCTCAGAACTGAGCATGTGGAGAGACGTTCGTTCATCCAGCACAAAGGGAACGGGTTGCAGGAGAAACACTTACTCTGGTTTCTCAGTCTGTTTCAAGTGCCGGTTTGAAGTGCCTGCCGTTTTCACTGTAAAACCGGCCTGGAACTTGAACCTCCCCATATATATGTATGGAGTGGAGTTTGGAAGTGAAAAGAAACTTTGTGTTCCCTTCAAGCTAGGTGAAGGACGGCTTTCACACACACTTATCTCTCAGAACTGAGCATGTGGAGAGACGTTCGTTCATCCAGCACAAAGGGAACGGGTTGCAGGAGAAACACTTACACTGCTTTCTCAGTCTGTTTCCTAGTGCCGGTTTGAGGTGCCTGCCGTTTTCACTGTAAAACCGGCCTGGAGCTTGAACCTCCCTATATATATGTATGGAGTGGAATTTGCAACTGAAAAGAAACTTTGTGTTCCCTTCGAGCTAGGTGAAGGACGGCTTTCACACACACTTATCTCTCAGAACTGAGCATGTGGAGAGACGTTCGTTCATCCAGCACAAAGGGAACGGGTTGCAGGAGAAACAATTACTCTGGTTTCTCAGTCTGCTTCCTAGTGCCGGTTTGAAGTGCCTGCTGTTTCACTGTAAACCCGGGTTGGAGCTTGAACCTCCCCATATATATGTATGGAGTGGAGTTTGCAAGTGAAAAGAAACTTTGTGTTCCCTTCAAGCTAGGTGAAGGACGGCTTTCACACACACTTATCTCTCAGAACTGAGCATGTGGAGAGACGTTCGTTCATCCAGCGCAAAGGGAACGGGTTGCAGGAGAAACACTTACTCTGTCTTCTCAGTCTGTACCTAGTGCCGGTTTGAATTGCCTGCCGTTTTCACTGTAACACCGGGTTTGAGCTTGAACCTCCCCATATATATGTATGGAGTGGAGTTTGCAAGTGAAAAGAAACTTTGTGTTCCCTTTAAGCTAGGTGAAGGACGGCTTTCACACACACTTATCTCTCAGAACTGAGCATGTGGAGAGACGTTCGTTCATCCAGCACAAAGGGAATGGGATGCAGGAGAAACACTTACTCTGGTTTCTCAGTCTATTTCCTAATGCCGGTTTGAAGTGCCTGCCGTTTTCACTGTAAAACCGGGTTGGAGCTTTAACCTACCCATATATATGTATGGAAAGTAGTTTACACCTGAAAAGAAACTTTGTGTTCCCTTCAAGCTAGGTGAAGGACGGCTTTCACACACACTTATCTCTCAGAACTGAGCATGTGGAGAGACGTTCGTTCATCCAGCACAAAGGGAATGGGATGCAGGAGAAACACTTACTCTGGTTTCTCAGTCTGTTTCCTAGTGCCGGTTTGAAGTGCCTGCCGTTTTCACTGTAAAAGCGGCCTGGAGCTTGAACCTCCCCATATATATGTATGGAGTGGAGTTTGCTACTGAAAAGAAACTTTGTGTTCCCTTCAAGCTAGGTGAAGGACGGCTTTCACACACACTTATCTCTCAGAACTGAGCATGTGGAGAGACGTTCGTTCATCCAGCACAAAGGGAACGGGTTGCAGGAGAAACACTTACTCTGGTTTCTCAGTCTGTTTCCTAGTGCCGGTTTGAAGTGCCTGCCGTTTTCACTGTATCACCGGGTTGGAGCTTGAACCTCCCCATATATATGTATGTAGTGGATTTTGCAAGTGAAAAGAAACTTTGTGTTCCCTTCAAGCTAGGTGAAGGACGGCTTTCACACACACTTATCTCTCAGAACTGAGCATGTGGAGAGACGTTCGTTCATCCAGCACAAAGGGAACGGGTTGCAGGAGAATCACTTACTCTGGTTTCTCAGTCTGTTTCCTAGTGCCGGTTTGAAGTGCCTGCCGTTTTCACTGTAAAACCGGGTTGGAGCTTGAACTTCCCCATATATATGTATGGAAAGGAGTTTGCAAGTGAAAAGAAACTTTGTGTTCCCTTCAAGCTAGGTGAAGGACGGCTTTCACACACACTTATCTCTCAGAACTGAGCATGTGGAGAGACGTTCTTTCATACAGCACAAAGGGACCGGGTTGCAGGAGAAACACGTACTCTGGTTTCTCAGTCTGTTTCCTAGTGCCGGTTTGAAGTGCCTGCCGTTTTCACTGTAAAACCGGGTTGGAGCTTGAACCTCCCCATATATATGTATGGAGTGGAGTTTGCAAGTGAAAAGAAACTTTGTGTTCCCTTCAAGCTAGGTGAAGGACGGCTTTCACACACACTTATCTCTCAGAACTGAGCATGTGGAGAGACGTTCGTTCATCCAGCACAAAGGGAACGGGTTGCAGGAGAAACACTTACTCTGGTTTCTCAGTCTGTTTCCTAGTGCCGGTTTGAAGTGCCTGCCGTTTTCACTGTAAAACCGGCCTGGAGCTTGAACCTCCCCATATATATGTATGGAGTGGAGTTTGCAAGTGAAAAGAAACTTTGTGTTCCCTTCAAGCTAGGTGAAGGACGGCTTTCACACACACTTATCTCTCAGAACTGAGCATGTGGAGAGACGTTCGTTCATCCAGCACAAAGGGAACGGGTTGCAGGAGAAACACTTACTCTGGTTTCTCAGTCTGTTTCCTAGTGCCGGTTTGAAGTGCCTGCCGTTTTCACTGTAAAAGCGGCCTGGAGCTTGAACCTCCCCATATATATGTATGGAGTGGAGTTTGCTACTGAAAAGAAACTATGTGTTCCCTTCAAGCTAGGTGAAGGACGGCTTTCACACACACTTATCTCTCAGAACTGAGCATGTGGAGAGACGTTCGTTCATCCAGCACAAAGGGAACGGGTTGCAGGAGAAACACTTACTCTGGTTTCTCAGTCTGTTTCCTAGTGCCGGTTTGAAGTGCCTGCCGTTTTCACTGTAACACCGGGTTGGAGCTTGAACCTCCCCATATATATGTATGTAGTGGATTTTGCAAGTGAAAAGAAACTTTGTGTTCCCTTCAAGCTAGGTGAAGGACGGCTTTCACACACACTTATCTCTCAGAACTGAGCATGTGGAGAGACGTTCGTTCATCCAGCACAAAGGGAACGGGTTGCAGGAGAAACACTTACTCTGGTTTCTCAGTCTGTTTCCTAGTGCCGGTTTGAAGTGCCTGCCGTTTTCACTGTAAAACCGGCCTGGAGCTTGAACCTCCCCATATATATGTATGGAGTGGAGTTTGCAACTGAAAAGAAACTTTGTGTTCCCTTCAAGCTAGGTGAAGGACGGCTTTCACACACACTTATCTCTCAGAACTGAGCATGTGGAGAGACGTTCGTTCATCCAGCACAAAGGGAACGGGTTGCAGGAGAAACACTTACTCTGGTTTCTGAGTCTGTTTCCTAGTGCCGGTTTGAAGTGCCTGCCGTTTTCACTGTAAAACCGGCCTGGAGCTTGAACCTCCCCATATATATGTATGGAGTGGAGTTTGCAAGTGAAAAGAAACTTTGTGTTCCCTTCAAGCTAGGTGAAGGAAGGCTTTCACACACACTTATCTCTCAGAACTGAGCATGTGGAGAGACGTTCGTTCATCCAGCACAAAGGGAATGGGATGCAGGAGAAACACTTACTCTGGTATCTCAGTCTGTTTCCTAGTGCCGGTTTGAAGTGCCTGCCGTTTTCACTGTAAAACCGGGTTGGAGCTTTAACCTACCCATATATATGTATGGAAAGAAGTTTACAACTGAAAAGAAACTTTGTGTTCCCTTCAAGCTAGGTGAAGGACGGCTTTCACACACACTTATCTCTCAGAACTGAGCATGTGGAGAGACGTTCGTTCATCCAGCACATAGGGAACGGGTTGCAGGAGAAACACTTACTCTGGTTTCTCAGTCTGTTTCCTAGTGCCGGTTTGAAGTGCCTGCCGTTTTCACTGTCAAACCGGGTTGGAGCTTTAAAATACCCATATATATGTATGGAGTGGAGTTTGCAAGTGAAAAGAAACTTTGTGTTCCCTTCAAGCTAGGTGAAGGACGGCTTTCACACACACTTATCTCTCAGAACTGAGCATGTGGAGAGACGTTCGTTCATCCAGCACAAAGGGAACGGGTTGCAGGAGAAACACTTACTCTGTTTCTCAGTCTGTTTCAAGTGCCGGTTTGAAGTGCCTGCCGTTTTCACTGTAAAACCGGCCTGGAGCTTGAACCTCCCCATATATATGTATGGAGTGGAGTTTGCAAGTGAAAAGAAACTTTGTGTTCCCTTCAAGCTAGGTGAAGGACGGCTTTCACACACACTTATCTCTCAGAACTGAGCATGTGGAGAGACGTTCGTTCATCCAGCACAAAGGGAATGGGATGCAGGAGAAACACTTACTCTGGTTTCTCAGTCTGTTTCCTAGTGCCGGTTTGAGGTGCCTGCCGTTTTCACTGTAAAACCGGGTTGGAGCTTTAACCTACCCATATATATGTATGGAAAGTAGTTTACACCTGAAAAGAAACTTTGTGTTCCCTTCAAGCTAGGTGAAGTACGGCTTTCACACACACTTATCTCTCAGAACTGAGCATGTGGAGAGACGTTCGTTCATCCAGCACAAAGGGAACGGGTTGCAGGAGAAACACTTACTCTGGTTTCTCAGTCTGTTTCCTAGTGCCGGTTTGAAGTGCCTGCCGTTTTCACTGTAAAACCGGCCTGGAGCTTGAACCTCCCCATATATATGTATGGAGTGGAGTTTGCAAGTGAAAAGAAACTTTGTGTTCCCTTCAAGCTAGGTGAAGGACGGCTTTCACACACACTTATCTCTCAGAACTGAGCATGTGGAGAGACGTTCGTTCATCCAGCACAAAGGGAACAGGTTGCAGGAGAAACACTTACTCTGGTTTCTCAGTCTGTTTCCTAGTGCCGGTTTGAAGTGCCTGCCGTTTTCACTGTAACACCGGGTTGGAGCTTGAACCTCCCCATATATATGTATGTAGTGGATTTTGCAAGTGAAAAGAAACTTTGTGTTCCCTTCAAGCTAGGTGAAGGACGGCTTTCACACACACTTATCTCTCAGAACTGAGCATGTGGAGAGACGTTCGTTCATCCAGCACAAAGGGAACGGGTTGCAGGAGAAACACTTACTCTGGTTTCTCAGTCTGTTTCCTAGTGCCGGTTTGAAGTGCCTGCCGTTTTCACTGTAAAACCGGCCTGGAGCTTGAACCTCCCCATATATATGTATGGAGTGGAGTTTGCAACTGAAAAGAAACTTTGTGTTCCCTTTAAGCTAGGTGAAGGACGGCTTTCACACACACTTATCTCTCAGAACTGAGCATGTGGAGAGACGTTCGTTCATCCAGCACAAAGGGAACGGGTTGCAGGAGAAACACTTACTCTGGTTTCTGAGTCTGTTTCCTAGTGCCGGTTTGAAGTGCCTGCCGTTTTCACTGTAAAACCGGCCTGGAGCTTGAACCTCCCCATATATATGTATGGAGTGGAGTTTGCAAGTGAAAAGAAACTTTGTGTTCCCTTCAAGCTAGGTGAAGGACGGCTTTCACACACACTTATCTCTCAGAACTGAGCATGTGGAGAGACGTTCGTTCATCCATCACAAAGGGAATGGGATGCAGGAGAAACACTTACTCTGGTTTCTCAGTCTGTTTCCTAGTGCCGGTTTGAAGTGCCTGCCGTTTTCACTGTAAAACCGGGTTGGAGCTTTAACCTTCCCATATATATGTATGGAAAGAAGTTTACAACTGAAAAGAAACTTTGTGTTCCCTTCAAGCTAGGTGAAGGACGGCTTTCACACACACTTATCTCTCAGAACTGAGCATGTGGAGAGACGTTCGTTCATCCAGCACATAGGGAACGGGTTGCAGGAGAAACACTTACTCTGGTTTCTCAGTCTGTTTCCTAGTGCCGGTTTGAAGTGCCTGCCGTTTTCACTGTAACACCGGGTTGGAGCTTTAACCTACCCATATATATGTATGGAGTGGAGTTTGCAAGTGAAAAGAAACTTTGTGTTCCCTTCAAGCTAGGTGAAGGACGGCTTTCACACACACTTATCTCTCAGAACTGAGCATGTGGAGAGACGTTCGTTCATCCAGCACAAAGGGAACGGGTTGCAGGAGAAACACTTACTCTGGTTTCTCAGTCTGTTTCCTAGTGCCGGTTTGAAGTGCCTGCCGTTTTCACTGTAAAACCGGCCTGGAGCTTGAACCTCCCCATATATATGTATGGAGTGGAGTTTGCAACTGAAAAGAAACTTTGTGTTCCCTTCAAGCTAGGTGAAGGACGGCTTTCACACACACTTATCTCTCAGAACTGAGCATGTGGAGAGACGTTCGTTCATCCAGCACATAGGGAACGGGTTGCAGGAGAAACACTTACTCTGGTTTCTCAGTCTGTTTCCTAGTGCCGGTTTGAAGTGCCTGCCGTTTTCACTGTAAAACCGGGTTGGAGCTTTAACCTACCCATATATATGTATGGAGTGGAGTTTGCAAGTGAAAAGAAACTTTGTGTTCCCTTCAAGCTAGGTGAAGGACGGCTTTCACACACACTTATCTCTCAGAACTGAGCATGTGGAGAGACGTTCGTTCATCCAGCACAAAGGGAACGGGTTGCAGGAGAAACACTTACTCTGGTTTCTCAGTCTGTTTCAAGTGCCGGTTTGAAGTGCCTGCCGTTTTCACTGTAAAACCGGCCTGGAACTTGAACCTCCCCATATATATGTATGGAGTGGAGTTTGGAAGTGAAAAGAAACTTTGTGTTCCCTTCAAGCTAGGTGAAGGACGGCTTTCACACACACTTATCTCTCAGAACTGAGCATGTGGAGAGACGTTCGTTCATCCAGCACAAAGGGAACGGGTTGCAGGAGAAACACTTACACTGCTTTCTCAGTCTGTTTCCTAGTGCCGGTTTGAGGTGCCTGCCGTTTTCACTGTAAAACCGGCCTGGAGCTTGAACCTCCCTATATATATGTATGGAGTGGAGTTTGCAACTGAAAAGAAACTTTGTGTTCCCTTCGAGCTAGGTGAAGGACGGCTTTCACACACACTTATCTCTCAGAACTGAGCATGTGGAGAGACGTTCGTTCATCCAGCACAAAGGGAACGGGTTGCAGGAGAAACAATTACTCTGGTTTCTCAGTCTGCTTCCTAGTGCCGGTTTGAAGTGCCTGCTGTTTCACTGTAAAACCGGGTTGGAGCTTGAACCTCCCCATATATATGTATGGAGTGGAGTTTGCAAGTGAAAAGAAACTTTGTGTTCCCTTCAAGCTAGGTGAAGGACGGCTTTCACACACACTTATCTCTCAGAACTGAGCATGTGGAGAGACGTTCGTTCATCCAGCACAAAGGGAACGGGTTGCAGGAGAAACACTTACTCTGTCTTCTCAGTCTGTACCTAGTGCCGGTTTGAATTGCCTGCCGTTTTCACTGTAACACCGGGTTTGAGCTTGAACCTCCCCATATATATGTATGGAGTGGAGTTTGCAAGTGAAAAGAAACTTTGTGTTCCCTTTAAGCTAGGTGAAGGACGGCTTTCACACACACTTATCTCTCAGAACTGAGCATGTGGAGAGACGTTCGTTCATCCAGCACAAAGGGAATGGGATGCAGGAGAAACACTTACTCTGGTTTCTCAGTCTGTTTCCTAATGCCGGTTTGAAGTGCCTGCCGTTTTCACTGTAAAACCGGGTTGGAGCTTTAACCTACCCATATATATGTATGGAAAGTAGTTTACACCTGAAAAGAAACTTTGTGTTCCCTTCAAGCTAGGTGAAGGACGGCTTTCACACACACTTATCTCTCAGAACTGAGCATGTGGAGAGACGTTCGTTCATCCAGCACAAAGGGAATGGGATGCAGGAGAAACACTTACTCTGGTTTCTCAGTCTGTTTCCTAGTGCCGGTTTGAAGTGCCTGCCGTTTTCACTGTAAAAGCGGCCTGGAGCTTGAACCTCCCCATATATATGTATGGAGTGGAGTTTGCTACTGAAAAGAAACTTTGTGTTCCCTTCAAGCTAGGTGAAGGACGGCTTTCACACACACTTATCTCTCAGAACTGAGCATGTGGAGAGACGTTCGTTCATCCAGCACAAAGGGAACGGGTTGCAGGAGAAACACTTACTCTGGTTTCTCAGTCTGTTTCCTAGTGCCGGTTTGAAGTGCCTGCCGTTTTCACTGTAAAACCGGCCTGGAGCTTGAACCTCCCCATATATATGTATGGAGTGGAGTTTGCAACTGAAAAGAAACTTTGTGTTCCCTTTAAGCTAGGTGAAGGACGGCTTTCACACACCCTTATCTCTCAGAACTGAGCATGTGGAGAGACGTTCGTTCATCCAGCACAAAGGGAACGGGTTGCAGGAGAAACACTTACTCTGGTTTCTGAGTCTGTTTCCTAGTGCCGGTTTGAAGTGCCTGCCGTTTTCACTGTAAAACCGGCCTGGAGCTTGAACCTCCCCATATATATGTATGGAGTGGAGTTTGCAAGTGAAAAGAAACTTTGTGTTCCCTTCAAGCTAGGTGAAGGACGGCTTTCACACACACTTATCTCTCAGAACTGAGCATGTGGAGAGACGTTCGTTCATCCATCACAAAGGGAATGGGATGCAGGAGAAACACTTACTCTGGTTTCTCAGTCTGTTTCCTAGTGCCGGTTTGAAGTGCCTGCCGTTTTCACTGTAAAACCGGGTTGGAGCTTTAACCTTCCCATATATATGTATGGAAAGAAGTTTACAACTGAAAACAAACTTTGTGTTCCCTTCAAGCTAGGTGAAGGACGGCTTTCACACACACTTATCTCTCAGAACTGAGCATGTGGAGAGACGTTCGTTCATCCAGCACATAGGGAACGGGTTGCAGGAGAAACACTTACTCTGGTTTCTCAGTCTGTTTCCTAGTGCCGGTTTGAAGTGCCTGCCGTTTTCACTGTAACACCGGGTTGGAGCTTTAACCTACCCATATATATGTATGGAGTGGAGTTTGCAAGTGAAAAGAAACTTTGTGTTCCCTTCAAGCTAGGTGAAGGACGGCTTTCACACACACTTATCTCTCAGAACTGAGCATGTGGAGAGACGTTCGTTCATCCAGCACAAAGGGAACGGGTTGCAGGAGAAACACTTACTCTGGTTTCTCAGTCTGTTTCCTAGTGCCGGTTTGAAGTGCCTGCCGTTTTCACTGTAAAACCGGCCTGGAGCTTGAACCTCCCCATATATATGTATGGAGTGGAGTTTGCAACTGAAAAGAAACTTTGTGTTCCCTTCAAGCTAGGTGAAGGACGGCTTTCACACACACTTATCTCTCAGAACTGAGCATGTGGAGAGACGTTCGTTCATCCAGCACATAGGGAACGGGTTGCAGGAGAAACACTTACTCTGGTTTCTCAGTCTGTTTCCTAGTGCCGGTTTGAAGTGCCTGCCGTTTTCACTGTAAAACCGGGTTGGAGCTTTAACCTACCCATATATATGTATGGAGTGGAGTTTGCAAGTGAAAAGAAACTTTGTGTTCCCTTCAAGCTAGGTGAAGGACGGCTTTCACACACACTTATCTCTCAGAACTGAGCATGTGGAGAGACGTTCGTTCATCCAGCACAAAGGGAACGGGTTGCAGGAGAAACACTTACTCTGGTTTCTCAGTCTGTTTCAAGGGCCGGTTTGAAGTGCCTGCCGTTTTCACTGTAAAACCGGCCTGGAACTTGAACCTCCCCATATATATGTATGGAGTGGAGTTTGGAAGTGAAAAGAAACTTTGTGTTCCCTTCAAGCTAGGTGAAGGACGGCTTTCACACACACTTATCTCTCAGAACTGAGCATGTGGAGAGACGTTCGTTCATCCAGCACAAAGGGAACGGGTTGCAGGAGAAACACTTACACTGCTTTCTCAGTCTGTTTCCTAGTGCCGGTTTGAGGTGCCTGCCGTTTTCACTGTAAAACCGGCCTGGAGCTTGAACCTCCCTATATATATGTATGGAGTGGAATTTGCAACTGAAAAGAAACTTTGTGTTCCCTTCGAGCTAGGTGAAGGACGGCTTTCACACACACTTATCTCTCAGAACTGAGCATGTGGAGAGACGTTCGTTCATCCAGCACAAAGGGAACGGGTTGCAGGAGAAACAATTACTCTGGTTTCTCAGTCTGCTTCCTAGTGCCGGTTTGAAGTGCCTGCTGTTTCACTGTAAACCCGGGTTGGAGCTTGAACCTCCCCATATATATGTATGGAGTGGAGTTTGCAAGTGAAAAGAAACTTTGTGTTCCCTTCAAGCTAGGTGAAGGACGGCTTTCACACACACTTATCTCTCAGAACTGAGCATGTGGAGAGACGTTCGTTCATCCAGCACAAAGGGAACGGGTTGCAGGAGAAACACTTACTCTGTCTTCTCAGTCTGTACCTAGTGCCGGTTTGAATTGCCTGCCGTTTTCACTGTAACACCGGGTTTGAGCTTGAACCTCCCCATATATATGTATGGAGTGGAGTTTGCAAGTGAAAAGAAACTTTGTGTTCCCTTTAAGCTAGGTGAAGGACGGCTTTCACACACACTTATCTCTCAGAACTGAGCATGTGGAGAGTCGTTCGTTCATCCAGCACAAAGGGAATGGGATGCAGGAGAAACACTTACTCTGGTTTCTCAGTCTATTTCCTAATGCCGGTTTGAAGTGCCTGCCGTTTTCACTGTAAAACCGGGTTGGAGCTTTAACCTACCCATATATATGTATGGAAAGTAGTTTACACCTGAAAAGAAACTTTGTGTTCCCTTCAAGCTAGGTGAAGGACGGCTTTCACACACACTTATCTCTCAGAACTGAGCATGTGGAGAGACGTTCGTTCATCCAGCACAAAGGGAATGGGATGCAGGAGAAACACTTACTCTGGTTTCTCAGTCTGTTTCCTAGTGCCGGTTTGAAGTGCCTGCCGTTTTCACAGTAAAAGCGGCCTGGAGCTTGAACCTCCCCATATATATGTATGGAGTGGAGTTTGCTACTGAAAAGAAACTTTTTGTTCCCTTCAAGCTAGGTGAAGGACGGCTTTCACACACACTTATCTCTCAGAACTGAGCATGTGGAGAGACGTTCGTTCATCCAGCACAAAGGGAACGGGTTGCAGGAGAAACACTTACTCTGGTTTCTCAGTCTGTTTCCTAGTGCCGGTTTGAAGTGCCTGCCGTTTTCACTGTAACACCGGGTTGGAGCTTGAACCTCCCCATATATATGTATGTAGTGGATTTTGCAAGTGAAAAGAAACTTTGTGTTCCCTTCAAGCTAGGTGAAGGACGGCTTTCACACACACTTATCTCTCAGAACTGAGCATGTGGAGAGACGTTCGTTCATCCAGCACAAAGGGAACGGGTTGCAGGAGAATCACTTACTCTGGTTTCTCAGTCTGTTTCCTAGTGCCGGTTTGAAGTGCCTGCCGTTTTCACTGTAAAACCGGGTTGGAGCTTGAACTTCCCCATATATATGTATGGAAAGGAGTTTGCAAGTGAAAAGAAACTTTGTGTTCCCTTCAAGCTAGGTGAAGGACGGCTTTCACACACACTTATCTCTCAGAACTGAGCATGTGGAGAGACGTTCTTTCATACAGCACAAAGGGACCGGGTTGCAGGAGAAACACGTACTCTGGTTTCTCAGTCTGTTTCCTAGTGCCGGTTTGAAGTGCCTGCCGTTTTCACTGTAAAACCGGGTTGGAGCTTGAACCTCCCCATATATATGTATGGAGTGGAGTTTGCAAGTGAAAAGAAACTTTGTGTTCCCTTCAAGCTAGGTGAAGGACGGCTTTCACACACACTTATCTCTCAGAACTGAGCATGTGGAGAGACGTTCGTTCATCCAGCACAAAGGGAACGGGTTGCAGGAGAAACACTTACTCTGGTTTCTCAGTCTGTTTCCTAGTGCCGGTTTGAAGTGCCTGCCGTTTTCACTGTAAAACCGGCCTGGAGCTTGAACCTCCCCATATATATGTATGGAGTGGAGTTTGCAAGTGAAAAGAAACTTTGTGTTCCCTTCAAGCTAGGTGAAGGACGGCTTTCACACACACTTATCTCTCAGAACTGAGCATGTGGAGAGACGTTCGTTCATCCAGCACAAAGGGAACGGGTTGCAGGAGAAACACTTACTCTGGTTTCTCAGTCTGTTTCCTAGTGCCGGTTTGAAGTGCCTGCCGTTTTCACTGTAAAAGCGGCCTGGAGCTTGAACCTCCCCATATATATGTATGGAGTGGAGTTTGCTACTGAAAAGAAACTTTGTGTTCCCTTCAAGCTAGGTGAAGGACGGCTTTCACACACACTTATCTCTCAGAACTGAGCATGTGGAGAGACGTTCGTTCATCCAGCACAAAGGGAACGGGTTGCAGGAGAAACACTTACTCTGGTTTCTCAGTCTGTTTCCTAGTGCCGGTTTGAAGTGCCTGCCGTTTTCACTGTAACACCGGGTTGGAGCTTGAACCTCCCCATATATATGTATGTAGTGGATTTTGCAAGTGAAAAGAAACTTTGTGTTCCCTTCAAGCTAGGTGAAGGACGGCTTTCACACACACTTATCTCTCAGAACTGAGCATGTGGAGAGACGTTCGTTCATCCAGCACAAAGGGAACGGGTTGCAGGAGAAACACTTACTCTGGTTTCTCAGTCTGTTTCCTAGTGCCGGTTTGAAGTGCCTGCCGTTTTCACTGTAAAACCGGCCTGTAGCTTGAACCTCCCCATATATATGTATGGAGTGGAGTTTGCAACTGAAAAGAAACTTTGTGTTCCCTTCAAGCTAGGTGAAGGACGGCTTTCACACACACTTATCTCTCAGAACTGAGCATGTGGAGAGACGTTCGTTCATCCAGCACAAAGGGAACGGGTTGCAGGAGAAACACTTACTCTGGTTTCTGAGTCTGTTTCCTAGTGCCGGTTTGAAGTGCCTGCCGTTTTCACTGTAAAACCGGCCTGGAGCTTGAACCTCCCCATATATATGTATGGAGTGGATTTTGCAAGTGAAAAGAAACTTTGTGTTCCCTTCAAGCTAGGTGAAGGACGGCTTTCACACACACTTATCTCTCAGAACTGAGCATGTGGAGAGACGTTCGTTCATCCAGCACAAAGGGAACGGGTTGCAGGAGAAACAATTACTCTGGTTTCTCAGTCTGCTTCCTAGTGCCGGTTTGAAGTGCCTGCTGTTTCACTGTAAAACCGGGTTGGAGCTTGAACCTCCCCATATATATGTATGGAGTGGAGTTTGCAAGTGAAAAGAAACTTTGTGTTCCCTTCAAGCTAGGTGAAGGACGGCTTTCACACACACTTATCTCTCAGAACTGAGCATGTGGAGAGACGTTCGTTCATCCAGCACAAAGGGAACGGGTTGCAGGAGAAACACTTACTCTGTCTTCTCAGTCTGTACCTAGTGCCGGTTTGAATTGCCTGCCGTTTTCACTGTAACACCGGGTTTGAGCTTGAACCTCCCCATATATATGTATGGAGTGGAGTTTGCAAGTGAAAAGAAACTTTGTGTTCCCTTTAAGCTAGGTGAAGGACGGCTTTCACACACACTTATCTCTCAGAACTGAGCATGTGGAGAGACGTTCGTTCATCCAGCACAAAGGGAATGGGATGCAGGAGAAACACTTACTCTGGTTTCTCAGTCTGTTTCCTAATGCCGGTTTGAAGTGCCTGCCGTTTTCACTGTAAAACCGGGTTGGAGCTTTAACCTACCCATATATATGTATGGAAAGTAGTTTACACCTGAAAAGAAACTTTGTGTTCCCTTCAAGCTAGGTGAAGGACGGCTTTCACACACACTTATCTCTCAGAACTGAGCATGTGGAGAGACGTTCGTTCATCCAGCACAAAGGGAATGGGATGCAGGAGAAACACTTACTCTGGTTTCTCAGTCTGTTTCCTAGTGCCGGTTTGAAGTGCCTGCCGTTTTCACTGTAAAAGCGGCCTGGAGCTTGAACCTCCCCATATATATGTATGGAGTGGAGTTTGCTACTGAAAAGAAACTTTGTGTTCCCTTCAAGCTAGGTGAAGGACGGCTTTCACACACACTTATCTCTCAGAACTGAGCATGTGGAGAGACGTTCGTTCATCCAGCACAAAGGGAACGGGTTGCAGGAGAAACACTTACTCTGGTTTCTCAGTCTGTTTCCTAGTGCCGGTTTGAAGTGCCTGCCGTTTTCACTGTAAAACCGGCCTGGAGCTTGAACCTCCCCATATATATGTATGGAGTGGAGTTTGCAACTGAAAAGAAACTTTGTGTTCCCTTTAAGCTAGGTGAAGGACGGCTTTCACACACCCTTATCTCTCAGAACTGAGCATGTGGAGAGACGTTCGTTCATCCAGCACAAAGGGAACGGGTTGCAGGAGAAACACTTACTCTGGTTTCTGAGTCTGTTTCCTAGTGCCGGTTTGAAGTGCCTGCCGTTTTCACTGTAAAACCGGCCTGGAGCTTGAACCTCCCCATATATATGTATGGAGTGGAGTTTGCAAGTGAAAAGAAACTTTGTGTTCCCTTCAAGCTAGGTGAAGGACGGCTTTCACACACACTTATCTCTCAGAACTGAGCATGTGGAGAGACGTTCTTTCATACAGCACAAAGGGACCGGGTTGCAGGAGAAACACGTACTCTGGTTTCTCAGTCTGTTTCCTAGTGCCGGTTTGAAGTGCCTGCCGTTTTCACTGTAAAACCGGGTTGGAGCTTGAACCTCCCCATATATATGTATGGAGTGGAGTTTGCAAGTGAAAAGAAACTTTGTGTTCCCTTCAAGCTAGGTGAAGGACGGCTTTCACACACACTTATCTCTCAGAACTGAGCATGTGGAGAGACGTTCGTTCATCCAGCACAAAGGGAACGGGTTGCAGGAGAAACACTTACTCTGGTTTCTCAGTCTGTTTCCTAGTGCCGGTTTGAAGTGCCTGCCGTTTTCACTGTAAAACCGGCCTGGAGCTTGAACCTCCCCATATATATGTATGGAGTGGAGTTTGCAAGTGAAAAGAAACTTTGTGTTCCCTTCAAGCTAGGTGAAGGACGGCTTTCACACACACTTATCTCTCAGAACTGAGCATGTGGAGAGACGTTCGTTCATCCAGCACAAAGGGAACGGGTTGCAGGAGAAACACTTACTCTGGTTTCTCAGTCTGTTTCCTAGTGCCGGTTTGAAGTGCCTGCCGTTTTCACTGTAAAAGCGGCCTGGAGCTTGAACCTCCCCATATATATGTATGGAGTGGAGTTTGCTACTGAAAAGAAACTTTGTGTTCCCTTCAAGCTAGGTGAAGGACGGCTTTCACACACACTTATCTCTCAGAACTGAGCATGTGGAGAGACGTTCGTTCATCCAGCACAAAGGGAACGGGTTGCAGGAGAAACACTTACTCTGGTTTCTCAGTCTGTTTCCTAGTGCCGGTTTGAAGTGCCTGCCGTTTTCACTGTAACACCGGGTTGGAGCTTGAACCTCCCCATATATATGTATGTAGTGGATTTTGCAAGTGAAAAGAAACTTTGTGTTCCCTTCAAGCTAGGTGAAGGACGGCTTTCACACACACTTATCTCTCAGAACTGAGCATGTGGAGAGACGTTCGTTCATCCAGCACAAAGGGAACGGGTTGCAGGAGAAACACTTACTCTGGTTTCTCAGTCTGTTTCCTAGTGCCGGTTTGAAGTGCCTGCCGTTTTCACTGTAAAACCGGCCTGTAGCTTGAACCTCCCCATATATATGTATGGAGTGGAGTTTGCAACTGAAAAGAAACTTTGTGTTCCCTTCAAGCTAGGTGAAGGACGGCTTTCACACACACTTATCTCTCAGAACTGAGCATGTGGAGAGACGTTCGTTCATCCAGCACAAAGGGAACGGGTTGCAGGAGAAACACTTACTCTGGTTTCTGAGTCTGTTTCCTAGTGCCGGTTTGAAGTGCCTGCCGTTTTCACTGTAAAACCGGCCTGGAGCTTGAACCTCCCCATATATATGTATGGAGTGGATTTTGCAAGTGAAAAGAAACTTTGTGTTCCCTTCAAGCTAGGTGAAGGACGGCTTTCACACACACTTATCTCTCAGAACTGAGCATGTGGAGAGACGTTCGTTCATCCAGCACAAAGGGAACGGGTTGCAGGAGAAACAATTACTCTGGTTTCTCAGTCTGCTTCCTAGTGCCGGTTTGAAGTGCCTGCTGTTTCACTGTAAAACCGGGTTGGAGCTTGAACCTCCCCATATATATGTATGGAGTGGAGTTTGCAAGTGAAAAGAAACTTTGTGTTCCCTTCAAGCTAGGTGAAGGACGGCTTTCACACACACTTATCTCTCAGAACTGAGCATGTGGAGAGACGTTCGTTCATCCAGCACAAAGGGAACGGGTTGCAGGAGAAACACTTACTCTGTCTTCTCAGTCTGTACCTAGTGCCGGTTTGAATTGCCTGCCGTTTTCACTGTAACACCGGGTTTGAGCTTGAACCTCCCCATATATATGTATGGAGTGGAGTTTGCAAGTGAAAAGAAACTTTGTGTTCCCTTTAAGCTAGGTGAAGGACGGCTTTCACACACACTTATCTCTCAGAACTGAGCATGTGGAGAGACGTTCGTTCATCCAGCACAAAGGGAATGGGATGCAGGAGAAACACTTACTCTGGTTTCTCAGTCTGTTTCCTAATGCCGGTTTGAAGTGCCTGCCGTTTTCACTGTAAAACCGGGTTGGAGCTTTAACCTACCCATATATATGTATGGAAAGTAGTTTACACCTGAAAAGAAACTTTGTGTTCCCTTCAAGCTAGGTGAAGGACGGCTTTCACACACACTTATCTCTCAGAACTGAGCATGTGGAGAGACGTTCGTTCATCCAGCACAAAGGGAATGGGATGCAGGAGAAACACTTACTCTGGTTTCTCAGTCTGTTTCCTAGTGCCGGTTTGAAGTGCCTGCCGTTTTCACTGTAAAAGCGGCCTGGAGCTTGAACCTCCCCATATATATGTATGGAGTGGAGTTTGCTACTGAAAAGAAACTTTGTGTTCCCTTCAAGCTAGGTGAAGGACGGCTTTCACACACACTTATCTCTCAGAACTGAGCATGTGGAGAGACGTTCGTTCATCCAGCACAAAGGGAACGGGTTGCAGGAGAAACACTTACTCTGGTTTCTCAGTCTGTTTCCTAGTGCCGGTTTGAAGTGCCTGCCGTTTTCACTGTAAAACCGGCCTGGAGCTTGAACCTCCCCATATATATGTATGGAGTGGAGTTTGCAACTGAAAAGAAACTTTGTGTTCCCTTTAAGCTAGGTGAAGGACGGCTTTCACACACCCTTATCTCTCAGAACTGAGCATGTGGAGAGACGTTCGTTCATCCAGCACAAAGGGAACGGGTTGCAGGAGAAACACTTACTCTGGTTTCTGAGTCTGTTTCCTAGTGCCGGTTTGAAGTGCCTGCCGTTTTCACTGTAAAACCGGCCTGGAGCTTGAACCTCCCCATATATATGTATGGAGTGGAGTTTGCAAGTGAAAAGAAACTTTGTGTTCCCTTCAAGCTAGGTGAAGGACGGCTTTCACACACACTTATCTCTCAGAACTGAGCATGTGGAGAGACGTTCGTTCATCCATCACAAAGGGAATGGGATGCAGGAGAAACACTTACTCTGGTTTCTCAGTCTGTTTCCTAGTGCCGGTTTGAAGTGCCTGCCGTTTTCACTGTAAAACCGGGTTGGAGCTTTAACCTTCCCATATATATGTATGGAAAGAAGTTTACAACTGAAAACAAACTTTGTGTTCCCTTCAAGCTAGGTGAAGGACGGCTTTCACACACACTTATCTCTCAGAACTGAGCATGTGGAGAGACGTTCGTTCATCCAGCACATAGGGAACGGGTTGCAGGAGAAACACTTACTCTGGTTTCTCAGTCTGTTTCCTAGTGCCGGTTTGAAGTGCCTGCCGTTTTCACTGTAACACCGGGTTGGAGCTTTAACCTACCCATATATATGTATGGAGTGGAGTTTGCAAGTGAAAAGAAACTTTGTGTTCCCTTCAAGCTAGGTGAAGGACGGCTTTCACACACACTTATCTCTCAGAACTGAGCATGTGGAGAGACGTTCGTTCATCCAGCACAAAGGGAACGGGTTGCAGGAGAAACACTTACTCTGGTTTCTCAGTCTGTTTCCTAGTGCCGGTTTGAAGTGCCTGCCGTTTTCACTGTAAAACCGGCCTGGAGCTTGAACCTCCCCATATATATGTATGGAGTGGAGTTTGCAACTGAAAAGAAACTTTGTGTTCCCTTCAAGCTAGGTGAAGGACGGCTTTCACACACACTTATCTCTCAGAACTGAGCATGTGGAGAGACGTTCGTTCATCCAGCACATAGGGAACGGGTTGCAGGAGAAACACTTACTCTGGTTTCTCAGTCTGTTTCCTAGTGCCGGTTTGAAGTGCCTGCCGTTTTCACTGTAAAACCGGGTTGGAGCTTGAACCTACCCATATATATGTATGGAGTGGAGTTTGCAAGTGAAAAGAAACTTTGTGTTCCCTTCAAGCTAGGTGAAGGACGGCTTTCACACACACTTATCTCTCAGAACTGAGCATGTGGAGAGACGTTCGTTCATCCAGCACAAAGGGAACGGGTTGCAGGAGAAACACTTACTCTGGTTTCTCAGTCTGTTTCAAGTGCCGGTTTGAAGTGCCTGCCGTTTTCACTGTAAAACCGGCCTGGAACTTGAACCTCCCCATATATATGTATGGAGTGGAGTTTGGAAGTGAAAAGAAACTTTGTGTTCCCTTCAAGCTAGGTGAAGGACGGCTTTCACACACACTTATCTCTCAGAACTGAGCATGTGGAGAGACGTTCGTTCATCCAGCACAAAGGGAACGGGTTGCAGGAGAAACACTTACACTGCTTTCTCAGTCTGTTTCCTAGTGCCGGTTTGAGGTGCCTGCCGTTTTCACTGTAAAACCGGCCTGGAGCTTGAACCTCCCTATATATATGTATGGAGTGGAATTTGCAACTGAAAAGAAACTTTGTGTTCCCTTCGAGCTAGGTGAAGGACGGCTTTCACACACACTTATCTCTCAGAACTGAGCATGTGGAGAGACGTTCGTTCATCCAGCACAAAGGGAACGGGTTGCAGGAGAAACAATTACTCTGGTTTCTCAGTCTGCTTCCTAGTGCCGGTTTGAAGTGCCTGCTGTTTCACTGTAAACCCGGGTTGGAGCTTGAACCTCCCCATATATATGTATGGAGTGGAGTTTGCAAGTGAAAAGAAACTTTGTGTTCCCTTCAAGCTAGGTGAAGGACGGCTTTCACACACACTTATCTCTCAGAACTGAGCATGTGGAGAGACGTTCGTTCATCCAGCACAAAGGGAACGGGTTGCAGGAGAAACACTTACTCTGTCTTCTCAGTCTGTACCTAGTGCCGGTTTGAATTGCCTGCCGTTTTCACTGTAACACCGGGTTTGAGCTTGAACCTCCCCATATATATGTATGGAGTGGAGTTTGCAAGTGAAAAGAAACTTTGTGTTCCCTTTAAGCTAGGTGAAGGACGGCTTTCACACACACTTATCTCTCAGAACTGAGCATGTGGAGAGACGTTCGTTCATCCAGCACAAAGGGAATGGGATGCAGGAGAAACACTTACTCTGGTTTCTCAGTCTATTTCCTAATGCCGGTTTGAAGTGCCTGCCGTTTTCACTGTAAAACCGGGTTGGAGCTTTAACCTACCCATATATATGTATGGAAAGTAGTTTACACCTGAAAAGAAACTTTGTGTTCCCTTCAAGCTAGGTGAAGGACGGCTTTCACACACACTTATCTCTCAGAACTGAGCATGTGGAGAGACGTTCGTTCATCCAGCACAAAGGGAATGGGATGCAGGAGAAACACTTACTCTGGTTTCTCAGTCTGTTTCCTAGTGCCGGTTTGAAGTGCCTGCCGTTTTCACTGTAAAAGCGGCCTGGAGCTTGAACCTCCCCATATATATGTATGGAGTGGAGTTTGCTACTGAAAAGAAACTTTTTGTTCCCTTCAAGCTAGGTGAAGGACGGCTTTCACACACACTTATCTCTCAGAACTGAGCATGTGGAGAGACGTTCGTTCATCCAGCACAAAGGGAACGGGTTGCAGGAGAAACACTTACTCTGGTTTCTCAGTCTGTTTCCTAGTGCCGGTTTGAAGTGCCTGCCGTTTTCACTGTAACACCGGGTTGGAGCTTGAACCTCCCCATATATATGTATGTAGTGGATTTTGCAAGTGAAAAGAAACTTTGTGTTCCCTTCAAGCTAGGTGAAGGACGGCTTTCACACACACTTATCTCTCAGAACTGAGCATGTGGAGAGACGTTCGTTCATCCAGCACAAAGGGAACGGGTTGCAGGAGAATCACTTACTCTGGTTTCTCAGTCTGTTTCCTAGTGCCGGTTTGAAGTGCCTGCCGTTTTCACTGTAAAACCGGGTTGGAGCTTGAACTTCCCCATATATATGTATGGAAAGGAGTTTGCAAGTGAAAAGAAACTTTGTGTTCCCTTCAAGCTAGGTGAAGGACGGCTTTCACACACACTTATCTCTCAGAACTGAGCATGTGGAGAGACGTTCTTTCATACAGCACAAAGGGACCGGGTTGCAGGAGAAACACGTACTCTGGTTTCTCAGTCTGTTTCCTAGTGCCGGTTTGAAGTGCCTGCCGTTTTCACTGTAAAACCGGGTTGGAGCTTGAACCTCCCCATATATATGTATGGAGTGGAGTTTGCAAGTGAAAAGAAACTTTGTGTTCCCTTCAAGCTAGGTGAAGGACGGCTTTCACACACACTTATCTCTCAGAACTGAGCATGTGGAGAGACGTTCGTTCATCCAGCACAAAGGGAACGGGTTGCAGGAGAAACACTTACTCTGGTTTCTCAGTCTGTTTCCTAGTGCCGGTTTGAAGTGCCTGCCGTTTTCACTGTAAAACCGGCCTGGAGCTTGAACCTCCCCATATATATGTATGGAGTGGAGTTTGCAAGTGAAAAGAAACTTTGTGTTCCCTTCAAGCTAGGTGAAGGACGGCTTTCACACACACTTATCTCTCAGAACTGAGCATGTGGAGAGACGTTCGTTCATCCAGCACAAAGGGAACGGGTTGCAGGAGAAACACTTACTCTGGTTTCTCAGTCTGTTTCCTAGTGCCGGTTTGAAGTGCCTGCCGTTTTCACTGTAAATGCGGCCTGGAGCTTGAACCTCCCCATATATATGTATGGAGTGGAGTTTGCTACTGAAAAGAAACTTTGTGTTCCCTTCAAGCTAGGTGAAGGACGGCTTTCACACACACTTATCTCTCAGAACTGAGCATGTGGAGAGACGTTCGTTCATCCAGCACAAAGGGAACGGGTTGCAGGAGAAACACTTACTCTGGTTTCTCAGTCTGTTTCCTAGTGCCGGTTTGAAGTGCCTGCCGTTTTCACTGTAACACCGGGTTGGAGCTTGAACCTCCCCATATATATGTATGTAGTGGATTTTGCAAGTGAAAAGAAACTTTGTGTTCCCTTCAAGCTAGGTGAAGGACGGCTTTCACACACACTTATCTCTCAGAACTGAGCATGTGGAGAGACGTTCGTTCATCCAGCACAAAGGGAACGGGTTGCAGGAGAAACACTTACTCTGGTTTCTCAGTCTGTTTCCTAGTGCCGGTTTGAAGTGCCTGCCGTTTTCACTGTAAAACCGGCCTGTAGCTTGAACCTCCCCATATATATGTATGGAGTGGAGTTTGCAACTGAAAAGAAACTTTGTGTTCCCTTCAAGCTAGGTGAAGGACGGCTTTCACACACACTTATCTCTCAGAACTGAGCATGTGGAGAGACGTTCGTTCATCCAGCACAAAGGGAACGGGTTGCAGGAGAAACACTTACTCTGGTTTCTGAGTCTGTTTCCTAGTGCCGGTTTGAAGTGCCTGCCGTTTTCACTGTAAAACCGGCCTGGAGCTTGAACCTCCCCATATATATGTATGGAGTGGAGTTTGCAAGTGAAAAGAAACTTTGTGTTCCCTTCAAGCTAGGTGAAGGAAGGCTTTCACACACACTTATCTCTCAGAACTGAGCATGTGGAGAGACGTTCGTTCATCCAGCACAAAGGGAATGGGATGCAGGAGAAACACTTACTCTGGTATCTCAGTCTGTTTCCTAGTGCCGGTTTGAAGTGCCTGCCGTTTTCACTGTAAAACCGGGTTGGAGCTTTAACCTACCCATATATATGTATGGAAAGAAGTTTACAACTGAAAAGAAACTTTGTGTTCCCTTCAAGCTAGGTGAAGGACGGCTTTCACACACACTTATCTCTCAGAACTGAGCATGTGGAGAGACGTTCGTTCATCCAGCACATAGGGAACGGGTTGCAGGAGAAACACTTACTCTGGTTTCTCAGTCTGTTTCCTAGTGCCGGTTTGAAGTGCCTGCCGTTTTCACTGTCAAACCGGGTTGGAGCTTTAAAATACCCATATATATGTATGGAGTGGAGTTTGCAAGTGAAAAGAAACTTTGTGTTCCCTTCAAGCTAGGTGAAGGACGGCTTTCACACACACTTATCTCTCAGAACTGAGCATGTGGAGAGACGTTCGTTCATCCAGCACAAAGGGAACGGGTTGCAGGAGAAACACTTACTCTGTTTCTCAGTCTGTTTCAAGTGCCGGTTTGAAGTGCCTGCCGTTTTCACTGTAAAACCGGCCTGGAGCTTGAACCTCCCCATATATATGTATGGAGTGGAGTTTGCAAGTGAAAAGAAACTTTGTGTTCCCTTCAAGCTAGGTGAAGGACGGCTTTCACACACACTTATCTCTCAGAACTGAGCATGTGGAGAGACGTTCGTTCATCCAGCACAAAGGGAACGGGTTGCAGGAGAAACACTTACTCTGGTTTCTCAGTCTGTTTCCTAGTGCCGGTTTGAGGTGCCTGCCGTTTTCACTGTAAAACCGGCCTGGAGCTTGAACCTCCCTATATATATGTATGGAGTAGAGTTTGCAACTGAAAAGAAACTTTGTGTTCCCTTCAAGCTAGGTGAAGGACGGCTTTCACACACACTTATCTCTCAGAACTGAGCATGTGGAGAGACGTTCGTTCATCCAGCACAAAGGGAACGGGTTGCAGGAGAATCACTTACTCTGGTTTCTCAGTCTGTTTCCTAGTGCCGGTTTGAAGTGCCTGCTGTTTCACTGTAAAACCGGCCTGGAGCTTGAACCTCCCCTAGATATGTATGGAGTGGAGTTTGCAACTGAAAAGAAACTTTGTGTTCCCTTCAAGCTAGGTGAAGGACGGCTTTCACACACACTTATCTCTCAGAACTGAGCATGTGGAGAGACGTTCGTTCATCCAGCACAAAGGGAATGGGATGCAGGAGAAACACTTACTCTGGTTTCTCAGTCTGTTTCCTAATGCCGGTTTGAAGTGCCTGCCGTTTTCACAGTAAAACCGGGTTGGAGCTTTAACCTACCCATATATATGTATGGAAAGTAGTTTACAACTGAAAAGAAACTTTGTGTTCCCTTCAAGCTAGGTGAAGGACGGCTTTCACACACACTTATCTCTCAGAACTGAGCATGTGGAGAGACGTTCGTTCATCCAGCACAAAGGGAAAGGGTTGCAGGAGAAACACTTACTCTGGTTTCTGAGTCTGTTTCCTAGTGCCGGTTTGAAGTGCCTGCCATTTTCACTGTAAAACCGGGTTGGAGCTTTAACCTACCCATATATATGTATTGGGTGGAGTTTGCAAGTGAAAAGAAACTTTGTGTTCCCTTCAAGCTAGGTGAAGGACGGCTTTCACACACACTTATCTCTCAGAACTGAGCATGTGGAGAGACGTTCGTTCATCCAGCACAAAGGGAACGGGTTGCAGGAGAAACACTTACTCTGGTTTCTCAGTCTGTTTCAAGTGCCGGTTTGAAGTGCCTGCCGTTTTCACTGTAAAACCGGCCTGGAGCTTGAACCTCCCCATATATATGTATGGAGTGGAGTTTGCAAGTGAAAAGAAACTTTGTGTTCCCTTCAAGCTAGGTGAAGGACGGCTTTCACACACACTTATCTCTCAGAACTGAGCATGTGGAGAGACGTTCGTTCATCCAGCACAAAGGGAACGGGTTGCAGGAGAAACACTTACTCTGGTTTCTCAGTCTGTTTCCTAGTGCCGGTTTGAGGTGCCTGCCGTTTTCACTGTAAAACCGGCCTGGAGCTTGAACCTCCCTATATATATGTATGGAGTGGAGTTTGCAACTGAAAAGAAACTTTGTGTTCCCTTCGAGCTAGGTGAAGGACGGCTTTCACACACACTTATCTCTCAGAACTGAGCATGTGGAGAGACGTTCGTTCATCCAGCACAAAGGGAACGGGTTGCAGGAGAAACACTTACTCTGGTTTCTCAGTCTGCTTCCTAGTGCCGGTTTGAAGTGCCTGCTGTTTCACTGTAAAACCGGGTTGGAGCTTGAACCTCCCCATATATATGTATGGAGTGGAGTTTGCAAGTGAAAAGAAACTTTGTGTTCCCTTCAAGCTAGGTGAAGGACGGCTTTCACACACACTTATCTCTCAGAACTGAGCATGTGGAGAGACGTTCGTTCATCCAGCACAAAGGGAAAGGGTTGCAGGAGAAACACTTACTCTGGTTTCTGAGTCTGTTTCCTAGTGCCGGTTTGAAGTGCCTGCCATTTTCACTGTAAAACCGGGTTGGAGCTTGAACCTCCCCATATATATGTATGGAGTGGAGTTTGCAAGTGAAAAGAAACTTTGTGTTCCCTTCAAGCTAGGTGAAGGACGGCTTTCACACACACTTATCTCTCAGAACTGAGCATGTGGAGAGACGTTCGTTCATCCAGCACAAAGGGAACGGGTTGCAGGAGAAACACTTACTCTGGTTTCTCAGTCTGTTTCCTAGTGCCGGTTTGAAGTGCCTGCCGTTTTCACTGTAAAACCGGCTTGGAGCTTGAACCTCCCTATATATATGTATGGAGTGGAGTTTGCAACTGAAAAGAAACTTTGTGTTCCCTTCAAGCTAGGTGAAGGACGGCTTTCACACACACTTATCTCTCAGAACTGAGCATGTGGAGAGACGTTCGTTCATCCAGCACAAAGGGAACGGGTTGCAGGAGAATCACTTACTCTGGTTTCTCAGTCTGTTTCCTAGTGCCGGTTTGAAGTGCCTGCCGTTTTCACTGTAAAACCGGCCTGGAGCTTGAACCTCCCGATAGATATGTATGGAGTGGAGTTTGCAACTGAAAAGAAACTTTGTGTTCCCTTCAAGCTAGGTGAAGGACGGCTTTCACACACACTTACCTCTCAGAACTGAGCATGTGGAGAGACGTTCGTTCATCCAGCACAAAGGGAACGGGTTGCAGGAGAAACACTTACTCTGGTTTCTCAGTCTGTTTCCTAGTGCCGGTTTGAAGTGCCTGCCGTTTTCACTGTAAAACCGGCCTGGAATTTGAACCTCCCCATATATATGTATGGAGTGGAGTTTGCAACTGAAAAGAAACTTTGTGTTCCCTTCAAGCTAGGTGAAGGACGGCTTTCACACACACTTATCTCTCAGAATTGAGCATGTGGAGAGATGTTCGTTCATCCAGCACAAAGGGAACGGGTTGCAGGAGAAACACTTACTCTGGTATCTCAGTCTGTTTCCTAGTGCCGGTTTGAAGTGCCTGCCGTTTTCACTGTAAAACCGGGTTGGAGCTTTAACCTACCCATATATATGTATTGGGTGGAGTTTGCAAGTGAAAAGAAACTTTGTGTTCCCTTCAAGCTAGGTGAAGGACGGCTTTCACACACACTTATCTCTCAGAACTGAGCATGTGGAGAGACGTTCGTTCATCCAGCACAAAGGGAACGGGTTGCAGGAGAAACACTTACTCTGGTTTCTCAGTCTGTTTCCTAGTGCCGGTTTGAGGTGCCTGCCGTTTTCACTGTAAAACCGGCCTGGAGCTTGAACCTCCCTATATATATGTATGGAGTGGAGTTTGCAACTGAAAAGAAACTTTGTGTTCCCTTCGAGCTAGGTGAAGGACGGCTTTCACACACACTTATCTCTCAGAACTGAGCATGTGGAGAGACGTTCGTTCATCCAGCACAAAGGGAACGGGTTGCAGGAGAAACACTTACTCTGGTTTCTCAGTCTGCTTCCTAGTGCCGGTTTGAAGTGCCTGCTGTTTCACTGTAAAACCGGGTTGGAGCTTGAACCTCCCCATATATATGTATGGAGTGGAGTTTGCAAGTGAAAAGAAACTTTGTGTTCCCTTCAAGCTAGGTGAAGGACGGCTTTCACACACACTTATCTCTCAGAACTGAGCATGTGGAGAGACGTTCGTTCATCCAGCACAAAGGGAACGGGTTGCAGGAGAAACACTTACTCTGTTTTCTCAGTCTGTTTCCTAGTGCCGGTTTGAATTGCCTGCCGTTTTCACTGTAACACCGGGTTTGAGCTTGAACCTCCCCATATATATGTATGGAGTGGAGTTTGCAAGTGAAAAGAAACTTTGTGTTCCCTTTAAGCTAGATGAAGGACGGCTTTCACACACACTTATCTCTCAGAACTGAGCAGGTGGAGAGACGTTCGTTCATCCAGCACAAAGGGAATGGGATGCAGGAGAAACACTTACTCTAGTTTCTCAGTCTGTTCCTAATGCCGGTTTGAAGTGCCTGCCGTTTTCACTGTAAAACCGGGTTGGAGCTTGAACCTCCCCATATATATGTATGGAAAGTAGTTTACACCTGAAAAGAAACTTTGTGTTCCCTTCAAGCTAGGTGAAGGACGGCTTTCACACACACTTGTCTCTCAGAACTGAGCATGTGGAGAGACGTTCGTTCATCCAGCACAAAGGGAACGGGTTGCAGGAGAAACACTTACTCTGGTTTCTCAGTCTGTTTCCTAGTGCCGGTTTGAAGTGCCTGCCGTTTTCACTGTAAAACCGGGTTGGAGCTTGAACCTCCCCATATATATGTATGGAGTGGAGTTTGCAAGTTAAAAGAAACTTTGTGTTCCCTTCAAGCTAGGTGAAGGACGGCTTTCACACACACTTATCTCTCAGAACTGAGCATGTGGAGAGACGTTCGTTCATCCAGCACAAATGGAACGGGTTGCAGGAGAAACACTTACTCTGGTTTCTCAGTCTGTTTCCTAGTGCCGGTTTGAGGTGCCTGCCGTTTTCACTGTAAAACCGGCCTGGAGCTTGAACCTCCCTATATATATGTATGGAGTGGAGTTTGCAACTGAAAAGAAACTTTGTGTTCCCTTCAAGCTAGGTGAAGGACGGCTTTCACACACACTTATCTCTCAGAACTGAGCATGTGGAGAGACGTTCGTTCATCCAGCACAAAGGGAACGGGTTGCAGGAGAATCACTTACTCTGGTTTCTCAGTCTGTTTCCTAGTGCCGGTTTGAAGTGCCTGCTGTTTCACTGTAAAACCGGCCTGGAGTTTGAACCTCCCCATATATATGTATGGAGTGGAGTTTGCAAGTGAAAAGAAACTTTGTGTTCCCTTCAAGCTAGGTGAAGGACGGCTTTCACACACACTTATCTCTCAGAACTGAGCATGTGGAGAGACGTTCGTTCATCCAGCACAAAGGGAACGGGTTGCAGGAGAAACACTTACTCTGGTTTCTCAGTCTGTTTCCTAGTGCCGGTTTGAAGTGCCTGCCGTTTTCACTGTAAAACCGGCCTGGAGCTTGAACCTCCCCTAGATATGTATGGAGTGGAGTTTGCAACTGAAAAGAAACTTTGTGTTCCCTTCAAGCTAGGTGAAGGACGGCTTTCACACACACTTATCTCTCAGAACTGAGCATGTGGAGAGACGTTCGTTCATCCAGCACAAAGGGAATGGGATGCAGGAGAAACACTTACTCTGGTTTCTCAGTCTGTTTCCTAATGCCGGTTTGAAGTGCCTGCCGTTTTCACAGTAAAACCGGGTTGGAGCTTTAACCTACCCATATATATGTATGGAAAGTAGTTTACAACTGAAAAGAAACTTTGTGTTCCCTTCAAGCTAGGTGAAGGACGGCTTTCACACACACTTATCTCTCAGAACTGAGCATGTGGAGAGACGTTCGTTCATCCAGCACAAAGGGAAAGGGTTGCAGGAGAAACACTTACTCTGGTTTCTGAGTCTGTTTCCTAGTGCCGGTTTGAAGTGCCTGCCATTTTCACTGTAAAACCGGGTTGGAGCTTGAACCTCCCCATATATATGTATGGAGTGGAGTTTGCAAGTGAAAAGAAACTTTGTGTTCCCTTCAAGCTAGGTGAAGGACGGCTTTCACACACACTTATCTCTCAGAACTGAGCATGTGGAGAGACGTTCGTTCATCCAGCACATAGGGAACGGGTTGCAGGAGAAACACTTACTCTGGTTTCTCAGTCTGTTTCCTAGTGCCGGTTTGAAGTGCCTGCCGTTTTCACTGTTAAACCGGGTTGGAGCTTGAACCTCCCCATATATATGTATGGAGTGGATTTTGCAAGTGAAAAGAAACTTTGTGTTCCCTTCAAGCTAGGTGAAGGACGACTTTCACACACACTTATCTCTCAGAACTGAGCATGTGGAGAGACGTTCGTTCATCCAGCACAAATGGAACGGGTTGCAGGAGAAACACTTACTCTGGTTTCTCAGTCTGTTTCCTAGTGCCGGTTTGAAGTGCCTGCCGTTTTCACTGTAAAACCGGCTTGGAGCTTGAACCTCCCTATATATATGTATGGAGTGGAGTTTGCAAGTGAAAAGAAACTTTGTGTTCCCTTCAAGCTAGGTGAAGGACGGCTTTCACACACACTTATCTCTCAGAACTGAGCATGTGGAGAGACGTTCGTTCATCCAGCACAAAGGGAACGGGTTGCAGGAGAATCACTTACTCTGGTTTCTCAGTCTGTTTCCTAGTGCCGGTTTGAAGTGCCTGCCGTTTTCACTGTAAAACCGGCCTGGAGCTTGAACCTCCCGATAGATATGTATGGAGTGGAGTTTGCAACTGAAAAGAAACTTTGTGTTCCCTTCAAGCTAGGTGAAGGACGGCTTTCACACACACTTACCTCTCAGAACTGAGCATGTGGAGAGACGTTCGTTCATCCAGCACAAAGGGAACGGGTTGCAGGAGAAACACTTACTCTGGTTTCTCAGTCTGTTTCCTAGTGCCGGTTTGAAGTGCCTGCCGTTTTCACTGTAAAACCGGCCTGGAATTTGAACCTCCCCATATATATGTATGGAGTGGAGTTTGCAACTGAAAAGAAACTTTGTGTTCCCTTCAAGCTAGGTGAAGGACGGCTTTCACACACACTTATCTCTCAGAATTGAGCATGTGGAGAGACGTTCGTTCATCCAGCACAAAGGGAACGGGTTGCAGGAGAAACACTTACTCTGGTATCTCAGTCTGTTTCCTAGTGCCGGTTTGAAGTGCCTGCCGTTTTCACTGTAAAACCGGGTTGGAGCTTTAACCTACCCATATATATGTATTGGGTGGAGTTTGCAAGTGAAAAGAAACTTTGTGTTCCCTTCAAGCTAGGTGAAGGACGGCTTTCACACACACTTATCTCTCAGAACTGAGCATGTGGAGAGACGTTCGTTCATCCAGCACAAAGGGAACGGGTTGCAGGAGAAACACTTACTCTGGTTTCTCAGTCTGTTTCAAGTGCCGGTTTGAAGTGCCTGCCGTTTTCACTGTAAAACCGGCCTGGAGCTTGAACCTCCCCATATATATGTATGGAGTGGAGTTTGCAAGTGAAAAGAAACTTTGTGTTCCCTTCAAGCCAGGTGAAGGACGGCTTTCACACACACTTATCTCTCAGAACTGAGCATGTGGAGAGACGTTCGTTCATCCAGCACAAAGGGAACGGGTTGCAGGAGAAACACTTACTCTGGATTCTCAGTCTGTTTCCTAGTGCCGGTTTGAGGTGCCTGCCGTTTTCACTGTAAAACCGGCCTGGAGCTTGAACCTCCCTATATATATGTATGGAGTGGAGTTTGCAACTGAAAAGAAACTTTGTGTTCCCTTCGAGCTAGGTGAAGGACGGCTTTCACACACACTTATCTCTCAGAACTGAGCATGTGGAGAGACGTTCGTTCATCCAGCACAAAGGGAACGGGTTGCAGGAGAAACACTTACTCTGGTTTCTCAGTCTGCTTCCTAGTGCCGGTTTGAAGTGCCTGCTGTTTCACTGTAAAACCGGGTTGGAGCTTGAACCTCCCCATATATATGTATGGAGTGGAGTTTGCAAGTGAAAAGAAACTTTGTGTTCCCTTCAAGCTAGGTGAAGGACGGCTTTCACACACACTTATCTCTCAGAACTGAGCATGTGGAGAGACGTTCGTTCATCCAGCACAAAGGGAACGGGTTGCAGGAGAAACACTTACTCTGTTTTCTCAGTCTGTTTCCTAGTGCCGGTTTGAATTGCCTGCCGTTTTCACTGTAACACCGGGTTGGAGCTTGAACCTCCCCATATATATGTATGGAGTGGAGTTTGCAAGTGAAAAGAAACTTTGTGTTCCCTTTAAGCTAGATGAAGGACGGCTTTCACACACACTTATCTCTCAGAACTGAGCATGTGGAGAGACGTTCGTTCATCCAGCACAAAGGGAATGGGATGCAGGAGAAACACTTACTCTGGTTTCTCAGTCTGTTTCCTAATGCCGGTTTGAAGTGCCTGCCGTTTTCACTGTAAAACCGGGTTGGAGCTTGAACCTCCCCATATATATGTATGGAAAGTAGTTTACACCTGAAAAGAAACTTTGTGTTCCCTTCAAGCTAGGTGAAGGACGGCTTTCACACACACTTATCTCTCAGAACTGAGCATGTGGAGAGACGTTCGTTCATCCAGCACAAAGGGAACGGGTTGCAGGAGAAACACTTACTCTGGTTTCTCAGTCTGTTTCCTAGTGCCTGTTTGAAGTGCCTGCCGTTTTCACTGTAAAACCGGCCTGGAATTTGAACCTCCCCATATATATGTATGGAGTGGAGTTTGCAAGTTAAAAGAAACTTTGTGTTCCCTTCAAGCTAGGTGAAGGACGGCTTTCACACACACTTATCTCTCAGAACTGAGCATGTGGAGAGACGTTCGTTCATCCAGCACAAATGGAACGGGTTGCAGGAGAAACACTTACTCTGGTTTCTCAGTCTGTTTACTAGTGCCGGTTTGAGGTGCCTGCCGTTTTCACTGTAAAACCGGCCTGGAGCTTGAACCTCCCTATATATATGTATGGAGTGGAGTTTGCAACTGAAAAGAAACTTTGTGTTCCCTTCAAGCTAGGTGAAGGACGGCTTTCACACACACTTATCTCTCAGAACTGAGCATGTGGAGAGACGTTCGTTCATCCAGCACAAAGGGAACGGGTTGCAGGAGAATCACTTACTCTGGTTTCTCAGTCTGTTTCCTAGTGCCGGTTTGAAGTGCCTGCTGTTTCACTGTAAAACCGGCCTGGAGTTTGAACCTCCCCATATATATGTATGGAGTGGAGTTTGCAAGTGAAAAGAAACTTTGTGTTCCCTTCAAGCTAGGTGAAGGACGGCTTTCACACACACTTATCTCTCAGAACTGAGCATGTGGAGAGACGTTCGTTCATCCAGCACAAAGGGAACGGGTTGCAGGAGAAACACTTACTCTGGTTTCTCAGTCTGTTTCCTAGTGCCGGTTTGAAGTGCCTGCCGTTTTCACTGTAAAACCGGCCTGGAGCTTGAACCTCCCCTAGATATGTATGGAGTGGAGTTTGCAACTGAAAAGAAACTTTGTGTTCCCTTCAAGCTAGGTGAAGGACGGCTTTCACACACACTTATCTCTCAGAACTGAGCATGTGGAGAGACGTTCGTTCATCCAGCACAAAGGGAATGGGATGCAGGAGAAACACTTACTCTGGTTTCTCAGTCTGTTTCCTAATGCCGGTTTGAAGTGCCTGCCGTTTTCACAGTAAAACCGGGTTGGAGCTTTAACCTACCCATATATATGAATGGAAAGTAGTTTACAACTGAAAAGAAACTTTGTGTTCCCTTCAAGCTAGGTGAAGGACGGCTTTCACACACACTTATCTCTCAGAACTGAGCATGTGGAGAGACGTTCGTTCATCCAGCACAAAGGGAAAGGTTTGCAGGAGAAACACTTACTCTGGTTTCTGAGTCTGTTTCCTAGTGCCGGTTTGAAGTGCCTGCCATTTTCACTGTAAAACCGGGTTGGAGCTTGAACCTCCCCATATATATGTATGGAGTGGAGTTTGCAAGTGAAAAGAAACTTTGTGTTCCCTTCAAGCTAGGTGAAGGACGGCTTTCACACACACTTATCTCTCAGAACTGAGCATGTGGAGAGACGTTCGTTCATCCAGCACATAGGGAACGGGTTGCAGGAGAAACACTTACTCTGGTTTCTCAGTCTGTTTCCTAGTGCCGGTTTGAAGTGCCTGCCGTTTTCACTGTTAAACCGGGTTGGAGCTTGAACCTCCCCATATATATGTATGGAGTGGATTTTGCAAGTGAAAAGAAACTTTGTGTTCCCTTCAAGCTAGGTGAAGGACGACTTTCACACACACTTATCTCTCAGAACTGAGCATGTGGAGAGACGTTCGTTCATCCAGCACAAATGGAACGGGTTGCAGGAGAAACACTTACTCTGGTTTCTCAGTCTGTTTCCTAGTGCCGGTTTGAAGTGCCTGCCGTTTTCACTGTAAAACCGGCTTGGAGCTTGAACCTCCCTATATATATGTATGGAGTGGAGTTTGCAACTGAAAAGAAACTTTGTGTTCCCTTCAAGCTAGGTGAAGGACGGCTTTCACACACACTTATCTCTCAGAACTGAGCATGTGGAGAGACGTTCGTTCATCCAGCACAAAGGGAACGGGTTGCAGGAGAATCACTTACTCTGGTTTCTCAGTCTGTTTCCTAGTGCCGGTTTGAAGTGCCTGCCGTTTTCACTGTAAAACCGGCCTGGAGCTTGAACCTCCCGATAGATATGTATGGAGTGGAGTTTGCAACTGAAAAGAAACTTTGTGTTCCCTTCAAGCTAGGTGAAGGACGGCTTTCACACACACTTACCTCTCAGAACTGAGCATGTGGAGAGACGTTCGTTCATCCAGCACAAAGGGAACGGGTTGCAGGAGAAACACTTACTCTGGTTTCTCAGTCTGTTTCCTAGTGCCGGTTTGAAGTGCCTGCCGTTTTCACTGTAAAACCGGCCTGGAATTTGAACCTCCCCATATATATGTATGGAGTGGAGTTTGCAACTGAAAAGAAACTTTGTGTTCCCTTCAAGCTAGGTGAAGGACGGCTTTCACACACACTTATCTCTCAGAATTGAGCATGTGGAGAGACGTTCGTTCATCCAGCACAAAGGGAACGGGTTGCAGGAGAAACACTTACTCTGGTATCTCAGTCTGTTTCCTAGTGCCGGTTTCAAGTGCCTGCCGTTTTCACTGTAAAACCGGGTTGGAGCTTTAGCCTACCCATATATATGTATTGGGTGGAGTTTGCAAGTGAAAAGAAACTTTGTGTTCCCTTCAAGCTAGGTGAAGGACGGCTTTCACACACACTTATCTCTCAGAACTGAGCATGTGGAGAGACGTTCGTTCATCCAGCACAAAGGGAACGGGTTGCAGGAGAAACACTTACTCTGGTTTCTCAGTCTGTTTCAAGTGCCGGTTTGAAGTGCCTGCCGTTTTCACTGTAAAACCGGCCTGGAGCTTGAACCTCCCCATATATATGTATGGAGTGGAGTTTGCAAGTGAAAAGAAACTTTGTGTTCCCTTCAAGCCAGGTGAAGGACGACTTTCACACACACTTATCTCTCAGAACTGAGCATGTGGAGAGACGTTCGTTCATCCAGCACAAAGGGAACGGGTTGCAGGAGAAACACTTACTCTGGTTTCTCAGTCTGTTTCCTAGTGCCGGTTTGAGGTGCCTGCCGTTTTCACTGTAAAACCGTCCTGGAGCTTGAACCTCCCTATATATATGTATGGAGTGGAGTTTGCAACTGAAAAGAAACTTTGTGTTCCCTTCGAGCTAGGTGAAGGACGGCTTTCACACACACTTATCTCTCAGAACTGAGCATGTGGAGAGACGTTCGTTCATCCAGCACAAAGGGAACGGGTTGCAGGAGAAACACTTACTCTGGTTTCTCAGTCTGCTTCCTAGTGCCGGTTTGAAGTGCCTGCTGTTTCACTGTAAAACCGGGTTGGAGCTTGAACCTCCCCATATATATGTATGGAGTGGAGTTTGCAAGTGAAAAGAAACTTTGTGTTCCCTTCAAGCTAGGTGAAGGACGGCTTTCACACACACTTATCTCTCAGAACTGAGCATGTGGAGAGACGTTCGTTCATCCAGCACATAGGGAACGGGTTGCAGGAGAAACACTTACTCTGGTTTCTCAGTCTGTTTCCTAGTGCCGGTTTGAAGTGCCTGCCGTTTTCACTGTCAAACCGGGTTGGAGCTTTAAAATACCCATATATATGTATGGAGTGGAGTTTGCAAGTGAAAAGAAACTTTGTGTTCCCTTCAAGCTAGGTGAAGGACGGCTTTCACACACACTTATCTCTCAGAACTGAGCATGTGGAGAGACGTTCGTTCATCCAGCACAAAGGGAACGGGTTGCAGGAGAAACACTTACTCTGTTTCTCAGTCTGTTTCAAGTGCCGGTTTGAAGTGCCTGCCGTTTTCACTGTAAAACCGGCCTGGAGCTTGAACCTCCCCATATATATGTATGGAGTGGAGTTTGCAAGTGAAAAGAAACTTTGTGTTCCCTTCAAGCTAGGTGAAGGACGGCTTTCACACACACTTATCTCTCAGAACTGAGCATGTGGAGAGACGTTCGTTCATCCAGCACAAAGGGAACGGGTTGCAGGAGAAACACTTACTCTGGTTTCTCAGTCTGTTTCCTAGTGCCGGTTTGAGGTGCCTGCCGTTTTCACTGTAAAACCGGCCTGGAGCTTGAACCTCCCTATATATATGTATGGAGTGGAGTTTGCAACTGAAAAGAAACTTTGTGTTCCCTTCGAGCTAGGTGAAGGACGGCTTTCACACACACTTATCTCTCAGAACTGAGCATGTGGAGAGACGTTCGTTCATCCAGCACAAAGGGAACGGGTTGCAGGAGAAACACTTACTCTGGTTTCTCAGTCTGCTTCCTAGTGCCGGTTTGAAGTGCCTGCTGTTTCACTGTAAAACCGGGTTGGAGCTTGAACCTCCCCATATATATGTATGGAGTGGAGTTTGCAAGTGAAAAGAAACTTTGTGTTCCCTTCAAGCTAGGTGAAGGACGGCTTTCACACACACTTATCTCTCAGAACTGAGCATGTGGAGAGACGTTCGTTCATCCAGCACAAAGGGAACGGGTTGCAGGAGAAACACTTACTCTGGTTTCTCAGTCTGTTTCCTAGTGCCGGTTTGAATTGCCTGCCGTTTTCACTGTAAAACCGGGTTGGAGCTTGAACCTCCCCATATATATGTATGGAGTGGAGTTTGCAAGTGAAAAGAAACTTTGTGTTCCCTTTAAGCTAGGTGAAGGACGGCTTTCACACACACTTATCTCTCAGAACTGAGCATGTGGAGAGACGTTCGTTCATCCAGCACAAAGGGAATGGGATGCAGGAGAAACACTTACTCTGGTTTCTCAGTCTGTTTCCTAATGCCGGTTTGAAGTGCCTGCCGTTTTCACTGTAACACCGGGTTGGAGCTTGAACCTCCCCATATATATGTATGGAAAGTAGTTTACACCTGAAAAGAAACTTTGTGTTCCCTTCAAGCTAGGTGAAGGACGGCTTTCACACACACTTATCTCTCAGAACTGAGCATGTGGAGAGACGTTCGTTCATCCAGCACAAAAGGAACGGGTTGCAGGAGAAACACTTACTCTGGTTTCTCAGTCTGTTTCCTAGTGCCTGTTTGAAGTGCCTGCCGTTTTCACTGTAAAACCGGCCTGGAATTTGAACCTCCCCATATATATGTATGGAGTGGAGTTTGCAAGTTAAAAGAAACTTTGTGTTCCCTTCAAGCTAGGTGAAGGACGGCTTTCACACACACTTATCTCTCAGAACTGAGCATGTGGAGAGACGTTCGTTCATCCAGCACAAATGGAACGGGTTGCAGGAGAAACAATTACTCTGGTTTCTCAGTCTGTTTACTAGTGCCGGTTTGAGGTGCCTGCCGTTTTCACTGTAAAACCGGCCTGGAGATTGAACCTCCCTATATATATGTATGGAGTGGAGTTTGCAACTGAAAAGAAACTTTGTGTTCCCTTCAAGCTAGGTGAAGGACGGCTTTCACACACACTTATCTCTCAGAACTGAGCATGTGGAGAGACGTTCGTTCATCCAGCACAAAGGGAACGGGTTGCAGGAGAATCACTTACTCTGGTTTCTCAGTCTGTTTCCTAGTGCCGGTTTGAAGTGCCTGCTGTTTCACTGTAAAACCGGCCTGGAGTTTGAACCTCCCCATATATATGTATGGAGTGGAGTTTGCAAGTGAAAAGAAACTTTGTGTTCCCTTCAAGCTAGGTGAAGGACGGCTTTCACACACACTTATCTCTCAGAACTGAGCATGTGGAGAGACGTTCGTTCATCCAGCACAAAGGGAACGGGTTGCAGGAGAAACACTTACTCTGGTTTCTCAGTCTGTTTCCTAGTGCCGGTTTGAAGTGCCTGCCGTTTTCACTGTAAAACCGGCCTGGAGCTTGAACCTCCCCTAGATATGTATGGAGTGGAGTTTGCAACTGAAAAGAAACTTTGTGTTCCCTTCAAGCTAGGTGAAGGACGGCTTTCACACACACTTATCTCTCAGAACTGAGCATGTGGAGAGACGTTCGTTCATCCAGCACAAAGGGAATGGGATGCAGGAGAAACACTTACTCTGGTTTCTCAGTCTGTTTCCTAATGCCGGTTTGAAGTGCCTGCCGTTTTCACAGTAAAACCGGGTTGGAGCTTTAACCTACCCATATATATGAATGGAAAGTAGTTTACAACTGAAAAGAAACTTTGTGTTCCCTTCAAGCTAGGTGAAGGACGGCTTTCACACACACTTATCTCTCAGAACTGAGCATGTGGAGAGACGTTCGTTCATCCAGCACAAAGGGAAAGGTTTGCAGGAGAAACACTTACTCTGGTTTCTGAGTCTGTTTCCTAGTGCCGGTTTGAAGTGCCTGCCATTTTCACTGTAAAACCGGGTTGGAGCTTGAACCTCCCCATATATATGTATGGAGTGGAGTTTGCAACTGAAAAGAAACTTTGTGTTCCCTTCAAGCTAGGTGAAGGACGGCTTTCACACACACTTATCTCTCAGAACTGAGCATGTGGAGAGACGTTCGTTCATCCAGCACATAGGGAACGGGTTGCAGGAGAAACACTTACTCTGGTTTCTCAGTCTGTTTCCTAGTGCCGGTTTGAAGTGCCTGCCGTTTTCACTGTTAAACCGGGTTGGAGCTTGAACCTCCCCATATATATGTATGGAGTGGATTTTGCAAGTGAAAAGAAACTTTGTGTTCCCTTCAAGCTAGGTGAAGGACGACTTTCACACACACTTATCTCTCAGAACTGAGCATGTGGAGAGACGTTCGTTCATCCAGCACAAATGGAACGGGTTGCAGGAGAAACACTTACTCTGCTTTCTCAGTCTGTTTCCTAGTGCCGGTTTGAAGTGCCTGCCGTTTTCACTGTAAAACCGGCTTGGAGCTTGAACCTCCCTATATATATGTATGGAGTGGAGTTTGCAACTGAAAAGAAACTTTGTGTTCCCTTCAAGCTAGGTGAAGGACGGCTTTCACACACACTTATCTCTCAGAACTGAGCATGTGGAGAGACGTTCGTTCATCCAGCACAAAGGGAACGGGTTGCAGGAGAATCACTTACTCTGGTTTCTCAGTCTGTTTCCTAGTGCCGGTTTGAAGTGCCTGCCGTTTTCACTGTAAAACCGGCCTGGAGCTTGAACCTCCCGATAGATATGTATGGAGTGGAGTTTGCAACTGAAAAGAAACTTTGTGTTCCCTTCAAGCTAGGTGAAGGACGGCTTTCACACACACTTACCTCTCAGAACTGAGCATGTGGAGAGACGTTCGTTCATCCAGCACAAAGGGAACGGGTTGCAGGAGAAACACTTACTCTGGTTTCTCAGTCTGTTTCCTAGTGCCGGTTTGAAGTGCCTGCCGTTTTCACTGTAAAACCGGCCTGGAATTTGAACCTCCCCATATATATGTATGGAGTGGAGTTTGCAACTGAAAAGAAACTTTGTGTTCCCTTCAAGCTAGGTGAAGGACGGCTTTCACACACACTTATCTCTCAGAATTGAGCATGTGGAGAGACGTTCGTTCATCCAGCACAAAGGGAACGGGTTGCAGGAGAAACACTTACTCTGGTATCTCAGTCTGTTTCCTAGTGCCGGTTTCAAGTGCCTGCCGTTTTCACTGTAAAACCGGGTTGGAGCTTTAGCCTACCCATATATATGTATTGGGTGGAGTTTGCAAGTGAAAAGAAACTTTGTGTTCCCTTCAAGCTAGGTGAAGGACGGCTTTCACACACACTTATCTCTCAGAACTGAGCATGTGGAGAGACGTTCGTTCATCCAGCACAAAGGGAACGGGTTGCAGGAGAAACACTTACTCTGGTTTCTCAGTCTGTTTCAAGTGCCGGTTTGAAGTGCCTGCCGTTTTCACTGTAAAACCGGCCTGGAGCTTGAACCTCCCCATATATATGTATGGAGTGGAGTTTGCAAGTGAAAAGAAACTTTGTGTTCCCTTCAAGCCAGGTGAAGGACGACTTTCACACACACTTATCTCTCAGAACTGAGCATGTGGAGAGACGTTCGTTCATCCAGCACAAAGGGAACGGGTTGCAGGAGAAACACTTACTCTGGATTCTCAGTCTGTTTCCTAGTGCCGGTTTGAGGTGCCTGCCGTTTTCACTGTAAAACCGGCCTGGAGCTTGAACCTCCCTATATATATGTATGGAGTGGAGTTTGCAACTGAAAAGAAACTTTGTGTTCCCTTCGAGCTAGGTGAAGGACGGCTTTCACACACACTTATCTCTCAGAACTGAGCATGTGGAGAGACGTTCGTTCATCCAGCACAAAGGGAACGGGTTGCAGGAGAAACACTTACTCTGGTTTCTCAGTCTGCTTCCTAGTGCCGGTTTGAAGTGCCTGCTGTTTCACTGTAAAACCGGGTTGGAGCTTGAACCTCCCCATATATATGTATGGAGTGGAGTTTGCAAGTGAAAAGAAACTTTGTGTTCCCTTCAAGCTAGGTGAAGGACGGCTTTCACACACACTTATCTCTCAGAACTGAGCATGTGGAGAGACGTTCGTTCATCCAGCACATAGGGAACGGGTTGCAGGAGAAAATCTTACTCTGGTTTCTCAGTCTGTTTCCTAGTGCCGGTTTGAAGTGCCTGCCGTTTTCACTGTCAAACCGGGTTGGAGCTTTAAAATACCCATATATATGTATGGAGTGGAGTTTGCAAGTGAAAAGAAACTTTGTGTTCCCTTCAAGCTAGGTGAAGGACGGCTTTCACACACACTTATCTCTCAGAACTGAGCATGTGGAGAGACGTTCGTTCATCCAGCACAAAGGGAACGGGTTGCAGGAGAAACACTTACTCTGTTTCTCAGTCTGTTTCAAGTGCCGGTTTGAAGTGCCTGCCGTTTTCACTGTAAAACCGGCCTGGAGCTTGAACCTCCCCATATATATGTATGGAGTGGAGTTTGCAAGTGAAAAGAAACTTTGTGTTCCCTTCAAGCTAGGTGAAGGACGGCTTTCACACACACTTATCTCTCAGAACTGAGCATGTGGAGAGACGTTCGTTCATCCAGCACAAAGGGAACGGGTTGCAGGAGAAACACTTACTCTGGTTTCTCAGTCTGTTTCCTAGTGCCGGTTTGAGGTGCCTGCCGTTTTCACTGTAAAACCGGCCTGGAGCTTGAACCTCCCTATATATATGTATGGAGTGGAGTTTGCAACTGAAAAGAAACTTTGTGTTCCCTTCGAGCTAGGTGAAGGACGGCTTTCACACACACTTATCTCTCAGAACTGAGCATGTGGAGAGACGTTCGTTCATCCAGCACAAAGGGAACGGGTTGCAGGAGAAACACTTACTCTGGTTTCTCAGTCTGCTTCCTAGTGCCGGTTTGAAGTGCCTGCTGTTTCACTGTAAAACCGGGTTGGAGCTTGAACCTCCCCATATATATGTATGGAGTGGAGTTTGCAAGTGAAAAGAAACTTTGTGTTCCCTTCAAGCTAGGTGAAGGACGGCTTTCACACACACTTATCTCTCAGAACTGAGCATGTGGAGAGACGTTCGTTCATCCAGCACAAAGGGAACGGGTTGCAGGAGAAACACTTACTCTGGTTTCTCAGTCTGTTTCCTAGTGCCGGTTTGAATTGCCTGCCGTTTTCACTGTAAAACCGGGTTGGAGCTTGAACCTCCCCATATATATGTATGGAGTGGAGTTTGCAAGTGAAAAGAAACTTTGTGTTCCCTTTAAGCTAGGTGAAGGACGGCTTTCACACACACTTATCTCTCAGAACTGAGCATGTGGAGAGACGTTCGTTCATCCAGCACAAAGGGAATGGGATGCAGGAGAAACACTTACTCTGGTTTCTCAGTCTGTTTCCTAATGCCGGTTTGAAGTGCCTGCCGTTTTCACTGTAAAACCGGGTTGGAGCTTTAACCTACCCATATATATGTATGGAAAGTAGTTTACACCTGAAAAGAAACTTTGTGTTCCCTTCAAGCTAGGTGAAGGACGGCTTTCACACACACTTATCTCTCAGAACTGAGCATGTGGAGAGACGTTCGTTCATCCAGCACAAAGGGAACGGGTTGCAGGAGAAACACTTACTCTGGTTTCTCAGTCTGTTTCCTAGTGCCGGTTTGAGGTGCCTGCCGTTTTCACTGTAAAACCGGCCTGGAGCTTGAACCTCCCTATATATATGTATGGAGTAGAGTTTGCAACTGAAAAGAAACTTTGTGTTCCCTTCAAGCTAGGTGAAGGACGGCTTTCACACACACTTATCTCTCGGAACTGAGCATGTGGAGAGACGTTCGTTCATCCAGCACAAAGGGAACGGGTTGCAGGAGAATCACTTACTCTGGTTTCTCAGTCTGTTTCCTAGTGCCGGTTTGAAGTGCCTGCTGTTTCACTGTAAAACCGGCCTGGAGCTTGAACCTCCCCTAGATATGTATGGAGTGGAGTTTGCAACTGAAAAGAAACTTTGTGTTCCCTTCAAGCTAGGTGAAGGACGGCTTTCACACACACTTATCTCTCAGAACTGAGCATGTGGAGAGACGTTCGTTCATCCAGCACAAAGGGAATGGGATGCAGGAGAAACACTTACTCTGGTTTCTCAGTCTGTTTCCTAATGCCGGTTTGAAGTGCCTGCCGTTTTCACAGTAAAACCGGGTTGGAGCTTTAACCTACCCATATATATGTATGGAAAGTAGTTTACAACTGAAAAGAAACTTTGTGTTCCCTTCAAGCTAGGTGAAGGACGGCTTTCACACACACTTATCTCTCAGAACTGAGCATGTGGAGAGACGTTCGTTCATCCAGCACAAAGGGAAAGGGTTGCAGGAGAAACACTTACTCTGGTTTCTGAGTCTGTTTCCTAGTGCCGGTTTGAAGTGCCTGCCATTTTCACTGTAAAACCGGGTTGGAGCTTGAACCTCCCCATATATATGTATGGAGTGGAGTTTGCAAGTGAAAAGAAACTTTGTGTTCCCTTCAAGCTAGGTGAAGGACGGCTTTCACACACACTTATCTCTCAGAACTGAGCATGTGGAGAGACGTTCGTTCATCCAGCACAAAGGGAACGGGTTGCAGGAGAAACACTTACTCTGGTTTCTCAGTCTGTTTCCTAGTGCCGGTTTGAGGTGCCTGCCGTTTTCACTGTAAAACCGGCCTGGAGCTTGAACCTCCCTATATATATGTATGGAGTGGAGTTTGCAACTGAAAAGAAACTTTGTGTTCCCTTCGAGCTAGGTGAAGGACGGCTTTCACACACACTTATCTCTCAGAACTGAGCATGTGGAGAGACGTTCGTTCATCCAGCACAAAGGGAACGGGTTGCAGGAGAAACACTTACTCTGGTTTCTCAGTCTGCTTCCTAGTGCCGGTTTGAAGTGCCTGCTGTTTCACTGTAAAACCGGGTTGGAGCTTGAACCTCCCCATATATATGTATGGAGTGGAGTTTGCAAGTGAAAAGAAACTTTGTGTTCCCTTCAAGCTAGGTGAAGGACGGCTTTCACACACACTTATCTCTCAGAACTGAGCATGTGGAGAGACGTTCGTTCATCCAGCACAAAGGGAAAGGGTTGCAGGAGAAACACTTACTCTGGTTTCTGAGTCTGTTTCCTAGTGCCGGTTTGAAGTGCCTGCCATTTTCACTGTAAAACCGGGTTGGAGCTTGAACCTCCCCATATATATGTATGGAGTGGAGTTTGCAAGTGAAAAGAAACTTTGTGTTCCCTTCAAGCTAGGTGAAGGACGGCTTTCACACACACTTATCTCTCAGAACTGAGCATGTGGAGAGACGTTCGTTCATCCAGCACAAAGGGAACGGGTTGCAGGAGAAACACTTACTCTGGTTTCTCAGTCTGTTTCCTAGTGCCGGTTTGAAGTGCCTGCCGTTTTCACTGTAAAACCGGCTTGGAGCTTGAACCTCCCTATATATATGTATGGAGTGGAGTTTGCAACTGAAAAGAAACTTTGTGTTCCCTTCAAGCTAGGTGAAGGACGGCTTTCACACACACTTATCTCTCAGAACTGAGCATGTGGAGAGACGTTCGTTCATCCAGCACAAAGGGAACGGGTTGCAGGAGAATCACTTACTCTGGTTTCTCAGTCTGTTTCCTAGTGCCGGTTTGAAGTGCCTGCCGTTTTCACTGTAAAACCGGCCTGGAGCTTGAACCTCCCGATAGATATGTATGGAGTGGAGTTTGCAACTGAAAAGAAACTTTGTGTTCCCTTCAAGCTAGGTGAAGGACGGCTTTCACACACACTTACCTCTCAGAACTGAGCATGTGGAGAGACGTTCGTTCATCCAGCACAAAGGGAACGGGTTGCAGGAGAAACACTTACTCTGGTTTCTCAGTCTGTTTCCTAGTGCCGGTTTGAAGTGCCTGCCGTTTTCACTGTAAAACCGGCCTGGAATTTGAACCTCCCCATATATATGTATGGAGTGGAGTTTGCAACTGAAAAGAAACTTTGTGTTCCCTTCAAGCTAGGTGAAGGACGGCTTTCACACACACTTATCTCTCAGAATTGAGCATGTGGAGAGATGTTCGTTCATCCAGCACAAAGGGAACGGGTTGCAGGAGAAACACTTACTCTGGTATCTCAGTCTGTTTCCTAGTGCCGGTTTGAAGTGCCTGCCGTTTTCACTGTAAAACCGGGTTGGAGCTTTAACCTACCCATATATATGTATTGGGTGGAGTTTGCAAGTGAAAAGAAACTTTGTGTTCCCTTCAAGCTAGGTGAAGGACGGCTTTCACACACACTTATCTCTCAGAACTGAGCATGTGGAGAGACGTTCGTTCATCCAGCACAAAGGGAACGGGTTGCAGGAGAAACACTTACTCTGGTTTCTCAGTCTGTTTCCTAGTGCCGGTTTGAGGTGCCTGCCGTTTTCACTGTAAAACCGGCCTGGAGCTTGAACCTCCCTATATATATGTATGGAGTGGAGTTTGCAACTGAAAAGAAACTTTGTGTTCCCTTCGAGCTAGGTGAAGGACGGCTTTCACACACACTTATCTCTCAGAACTGAGCATGTGGAGAGACGTTCGTTCATCCAGCACAAAGGGAACGGGTTGCAGGAGAAACACTTACTCTGGTTTCTCAGTCTGCTTCCTAGTGCCGGTTTGAAGTGCCTGCTGTTTCACTGTAAAACCGGGTTGGAGCTTGAACCTCCCCATATATATGTATGGAGTGGAGTTTGCAAGTGAAAAGAAACTTTGTGTTCCCTTCAAGCTAGGTGAAGGACGGCTTTCACACACACTTATCTCTCAGAACTGAGCATGTGGAGAGACGTTCGTTCATCCAGCACAAAGGGAACGGGTTGCAGGAGAAACACTTACTCTGTTTTCTCAGTCTGTTTCCTAGTGCCGGTTTGAATTGCCTGCCGTTTTCACTGTAACACCGGGTTTGAGCTTGAACCTCCCCATATATATGTATGGAGTGGAGTTTGCAAGTGAAAAGAAACTTTGTGTTCCCTTTAAGCTAGATGAAGGACGGCTTTCACACACACTTATCTCTCAGAACTGAGCAGGTGGAGAGACGTTCGTTCATCCAGCACAAAGGGAATGGGATGCAGGAGAAACACTTACTCTAGTTTCTCAGTCTGTTCCTAATGCCGGTTTGAAGTGCCTGCCGTTTTCACTGTAAAACCGGGTTGGAGCTTGAACCTCCCCATATATATGTATGGAAAGTAGTTTACACCTGAAAAGAAACTTTGTGTTCCCTTCAAGCTAGGTGAAGGACGGCTTTCACACACACTTGTCTCTCAGAACTGAGCATGTGGAGAGACGTTCGTTCATCCAGCACAAAGGGAACGGGTTGCAGGAGAAACACTTACTCTGGTTTCTCAGTCTGTTTCCTAGTGCCGGTTTGAAGTGCCTGCCGTTTTCACTGTAAAACCGGGTTGGAGCTTGAACCTCCCCATATATATGTATGGAGTGGAGTTTGCAAGTTAAAAGAAACTTTGTGTTCCCTTCAAGCTAGGTGAAGGACGGCTTTCACACACACTTATCTCTCAGAACTGAGCATGTGGAGAGACGTTCGTTCATCCAGCACAAATGGAACGGGTTGCAGGAGAAACACTTACTCTGGTTTCTCAGTCTGTTTCCTAGTGCCGGTTTGAGGTGCCTGCCGTTTTCACTGTAAAACCGGCCTGGAGCTTGAACCTCCCTATATATATGTATGGAGTGGAGTTTGCAACTGAAAAGAAACTTTGTGTTCCCTTCAAGCTAGGTGAAGGACGGCTTTCACACACACTTATCTCTCAGAACTGAGCATGTGGAGAGACGTTCGTTCATCCAGCACAAAGGGAACGGGTTGCAGGAGAATCACTTACTCTGGTTTCTCAGTCTGTTTCCTAGTGCCGGTTTGAAGTGCCTGCTGTTTCACTGTAAAACCGGCCTGGAGTTTGAACCTCCCCATATATATGTATGGAGTGGAGTTTGCAAGTGAAAAGAAACTTTGTGTTCCCTTCAAGCTAGGTGAAGGACGGCTTTCACACACACTTATCTCTCAGAACTGAGCATGTGGAGAGACGTTCGTTCATCCAGCACAAAGGGAACGGGTTGCAGGAGAAACACTTACTCTGGTTTCTCAGTCTGTTTCCTAGTGCCGGTTTGAAGTGCCTGCCGTTTTCACTGTAAAACCGGCCTGGAGCTTGAACCTCCCCTAGATATGTATGGAGTGGAGTTTGCAACTGAAAAGAAACTTTGTGTTCCCTTCAAGCTAGGTGAAGGACGGCTTTCACACACACTTATCTCTCAGAACTGAGCATGTGGAGAGACGTTCGTTCATCCAGCACAAAGGGAATGGGATGCAGGAGAAACACTTACTCTGGTTTCTCAGTCTGTTTCCTAATGCCGGTTTGAAGTGCCTGCCGTTTTCACAGTAAAACCGGGTTGGAGCTTTAACCTACCCATATATATGTATGGAAAGTAGTTTACAACTGAAAAGAAACTTTGTGTTCCCTTCAAGCTAGGTGAAGGACGGCTTTCACACACACTTATCTCTCAGAACTGAGCATGTGGAGAGACGTTCGTTCATCCAGCACAAAGGGAAAGGGTTGCAGGAGAAACACTTACTCTGGTTTCTGAGTCTGTTTCCTAGTGCCGGTTTGAAGTGCCTGCCATTTTCACTGTAAAACCGGGTTGGAGCTTGAACCTCCCCATATATATGTATGGAGTGGAGTTTGCAAGTGAAAAGAAACTTTGTGTTCCCTTCAAGCTAGGTGAAGGACGGCTTTCACACACACTTATCTCTCAGAACTGAGCATGTGGAGAGACGTTCGTTCATCCAGCACATAGGGAACGGGTTGCAGGAGAAACACTTACTCTGGTTTCTCAGTCTGTTTCCTAGTGCCGGTTTGAAGTGCCTGCCGTTTTCACTGTTAAACCGGGTTGGAGCTTGAACCTCCCCATATATATGTATGGAGTGGATTTTGCAAGTGAAAAGAAACTTTGTGTTCCCTTCAAGCTAGGTGAAGGACGACTTTCACACACACTTATCTCTCAGAACTGAGCATGTGGAGAGACGTTCGTTCATCCAGCACAAATGGAACGGGTTGCAGGAGAAACACTTACTCTGGTTTCTCAGTCTGTTTCCTAGTGCCGGTTTGAAGTGCCTGCCGTTTTCACTGTAAAACCGGCTTGGAGCTTGAACCTCCCTATATATATGTATGGAGTGGAGTTTGCAAGTGAAAAGAAACTTTGTGTTCCCTTCAAGCTAGGTGAAGGACGGCTTTCACACACACTTATCTCTCAGAACTGAGCATGTGGAGAGACGTTCGTTCATCCAGCACAAAGGGAACGGGTTGCAGGAGAATCACTTACTCTGGTTTCTCAGTCTGTTTCCTAGTGCCGGTTTGAAGTGCCTGCCGTTTTCACTGTAAAACCGGCCTGGAGCTTGAACCTCCCGATAGATATGTATGGAGTGGAGTTTGCAACTGAAAAGAAACTTTGTGTTCCCTTCAAGCTAGGTGAAGGACGGCTTTCACACACACTTACCTCTCAGAACTGAGCATGTGGAGAGACGTTCGTTCATCCAGCACAAAGGGAACGGGTTGCAGGAGAAACACTTACTCTGGTTTCTCAGTCTGTTTCCTAGTGCCGGTTTGAAGTGCCTGCCGTTTTCACTGTAAAACCGGCCTGGAATTTGAACCTCCCCATATATATGTATGGAGTGGAGTTTGCAACTGAAAAGAAACTTTGTGTTCCCTTCAAGCTAGGTGAAGGACGGCTTTCACACACACTTATCTCTCAGAATTGAGCATGTGGAGAGACGTTCGTTCATCCAGCACAAAGGGAACGGGTTGCAGGAGAAACACTTACTCTGGTATCTCAGTCTGTTTCCTAGTGCCGGTTTGAAGTGCCTGCCGTTTTCACTGTAAAACCGGGTTGGAGCTTTAACCTACCCATATATATGTATTGGGTGGAGTTTGCAAGTGAAAAGAAACTTTGTGTTCCCTTCAAGCTAGGTGAAGGACGGCTTTCACACACACTTATCTCTCAGAACTGAGCATGTGGAGAGACGTTCGTTCATCCAGCACAAAGGGAACGGGTTGCAGGAGAAACACTTACTCTGGTTTCTCAGTCTGTTTCAAGTGCCGGTTTGAAGTGCCTGCCGTTTTCACTGTAAAACCGGCCTGGAGCTTGAACCTCCCCATATATATGTATGGAGTGGAGTTTGCAAGTGAAAAGAAACTTTGTGTTCCCTTCAAGCCAGGTGAAGGACGGCTTTCACACACACTTATCTCTCAGAACTGAGCATGTGGAGAGACGTTCGTTCATCCAGCACAAAGGGAACGGGTTGCAGGAGAAACACTTACTCTGGATTCTCAGTCTGTTTCCTAGTGCCGGTTTGAGGTGCCTGCCGTTTTCACTGTAAAACCGGCCTGGAGCTTGAACCTCCCTATATATATGTATGGAGTGGAGTTTGCAACTGAAAAGAAACTTTGTGTTCCCTTCGAGCTAGGTGAAGGACGGCTTTCACACACACTTATCTCTCAGAACTGAGCATGTGGAGAGACGTTCGTTCATCCAGCACAAAGGGAACGGGTTGCAGGAGAAACACTTACTCTGGTTTCTCAGTCTGCTTCCTAGTGCCGGTTTGAAGTGCCTGCTGTTTCACTGTAAAACCGGGTTGGAGCTTGAACCTCCCCATATATATGTATGGAGTGGAGTTTGCAAGTGAAAAGAAACTTTGTGTTCCCTTCAAGCTAGGTGAAGGACGGCTTTCACACACACTTATCTCTCAGAACTGAGCATGTGGAGAGACGTTCGTTCATCCAGCACAAAGGGAACGGGTTGCAGGAGAAACACTTACTCTGTTTTCTCAGTCTGTTTCCTAGTGCCGGTTTGAATTGCCTGCCGTTTTCACTGTAACACCGGGTTGGAGCTTGAACCTCCCCATATATATGTATGGAGTGGAGTTTGCAAGTGAAAAGAAACTTTGTGTTCCCTTTAAGCTAGATGAAGGACGGCTTTCACACACACTTATCTCTCAGAACTGAGCATGTGGAGAGACGTTCGTTCATCCAGCACAAAGGGAATGGGATGCAGGAGAAACACTTACTCTGGTTTCTCAGTCTGTTTCCTAATGCCGGTTTGAAGTGCCTGCCGTTTTCACTGTAAAACCGGGTTGGAGCTTGAACCTCCCCATATATATGTATGGAAAGTAGTTTACACCTGAAAAGAAACTTTGTGTTCCCTTCAAGCTAGGTGAAGGACGGCTTTCACACACACTTATCTCTCAGAACTGAGCATGTGGAGAGACGTTCGTTCATCCAGCACAAAGGGAACGGGTTGCAGGAGAAACACTTACTCTGGTTTCTCAGTCTGTTTCCTAGTGCCTGTTTGAAGTGCCTGCCGTTTTCACTGTAAAACCGGCCTGGAATTTGAACCTCCCCATATATATGTATGGAGTGGAGTTTGCAAGTTAAAAGAAACTTTGTGTTCCCTTCAAGCTAGGTGAAGGACGGCTTTCACACACACTTATCTCTCAGAACTGAGCATGTGGAGAGACGTTCGTTCATCCAGCACAAATGGAACGGGTTGCAGGAGAAACACTTACTCTGGTTTCTCAGTCTGTTTACTAGTGCCGGTTTGAGGTGCCTGCCGTTTTCACTGTAAAACCGGCCTGGAGCTTGAACCTCCCTATATATATGTATGGAGTGGAGTTTGCAACTGAAAAGAAACTTTGTGTTCCCTTCAAGCTAGGTGAAGGACGGCTTTCACACACACTTATCTCTCAGAACTGAGCATGTGGAGAGACGTTCGTTCATCCAGCACAAAGGGAACGGGTTGCAGGAGAATCACTTACTCTGGTTTCTCAGTCTGTTTCCTAGTGCCGGTTTGAAGTGCCTGCTGTTTCACTGTAAAACCGGCCTGGAGTTTGAACCTCCCCATATATATGTATGGAGTGGAGTTTGCAAGTGAAAAGAAACTTTGTGTTCCCTTCAAGCTAGGTGAAGGACGGCTTTCACACACACTTATCTCTCAGAACTGAGCATGTGGAGAGACGTTCGTTCATCCAGCACAAAGGGAACGGGTTGCAGGAGAAACACTTACTCTGGTTTCTCAGTCTGTTTCCTAGTGCCGGTTTGAAGTGCCTGCCGTTTTCACTGTAAAACCGGCCTGGAGCTTGAACCTCCCCTAGATATGTATGGAGTGGAGTTTGCAACTGAAAAGAAACTTTGTGTTCCCTTCAAGCTAGGTGAAGGACGGCTTTCACACACACTTATCTCTCAGAACTGAGCATGTGGAGAGACGTTCGTTCATCCAGCACAAAGGGAATGGGATGCAGGAGAAACACTTACTCTGGTTTCTCAGTCTGTTTCCTAATGCCGGTTTGAAGTGCCTGCCGTTTTCACAGTAAAACCGGGTTGGAGCTTTAACCTACCCATATATATGAATGGAAAGTAGTTTACAACTGAAAAGAAACTTTGTGTTCCCTTCAAGCTAGGTGAAGGACGGCTTTCACACACACTTATCTCTCAGAACTGAGCATGTGGAGAGACGTTCGTTCATCCAGCACAAAGGGAAAGGTTTGCAGGAGAAACACTTACTCTGGTTTCTGAGTCTGTTTCCTAGTGCCGGTTTGAAGTGCCTGCCATTTTCACTGTAAAACCGGGTTGGAGCTTGAACCTCCCCATATATATGTATGGAGTGGAGTTTGCAAGTGAAAAGAAACTTTGTGTTCCCTTCAAGCTAGGTGAAGGACGGCTTTCACACACACTTATCTCTCAGAACTGAGCATGTGGAGAGACGTTCGTTCATCCAGCACATAGGGAACGGGTTGCAGGAGAAACACTTACTCTGGTTTCTCAGTCTGTTTCCTAGTGCCGGTTTGAAGTGCCTGCCGTTTTCACTGTTAAACCGGGTTGGAGCTTGAACCTCCCCATATATATGTATGGAGTGGATTTTGCAAGTGAAAAGAAACTTTGTGTTCCCTTCAAGCTAGGTGAAGGACGACTTTCACACACACTTATCTCTCAGAACTGAGCATGTGGAGAGACGTTCGTTCATCCAGCACAAATGGAACGGGTTGCAGGAGAAACACTTACTCTGGTTTCTCAGTCTGTTTCCTAGTGCCGGTTTGAAGTGCCTGCCGTTTTCACTGTAAAACCGGCTTGGAGCTTGAACCTCCCTATATATATGTATGGAGTGGAGTTTGCAACTGAAAAGAAACTTTGTGTTCCCTTCAAGCTAGGTGAAGGACGGCTTTCACACACACTTATCTCTCAGAACTGAGCATGTGGAGAGACGTTCGTTCATCCAGCACAAAGGGAACGGGTTGCAGGAGAATCACTTACTCTGGTTTCTCAGTCTGTTTCCTAGTGCCGGTTTGAAGTGCCTGCCGTTTTCACTGTAAAACCGGCCTGGAGCTTGAACCTCCCGATAGATATGTATGGAGTGGAGTTTGCAACTGAAAAGAAACTTTGTGTTCCCTTCAAGCTAGGTGAAGGACGGCTTTCACACACACTTACCTCTCAGAACTGAGCATGTGGAGAGACGTTCGTTCATCCAGCACAAAGGGAACGGGTTGCAGGAGAAACACTTACTCTGGTTTCTCAGTCTGTTTCCTAGTGCCGGTTTGAAGTGCCTGCCGTTTTCACTGTAAAACCGGCCTGGAATTTGAACCTCCCCATATATATGTATGGAGTGGAGTTTGCAACTGAAAAGAAACTTTGTGTTCCCTTCAAGCTAGGTGAAGGACGGCTTTCACACACACTTATCTCTCAGAATTGAGCATGTGGAGAGACGTTCGTTCATCCAGCACAAAGGGAACGGGTTGCAGGAGAAACACTTACTCTGGTATCTCAGTCTGTTTCCTAGTGCCGGTTTCAAGTGCCTGCCGTTTTCACTGTAAAACCGGGTTGGAGCTTTAGCCTACCCATATATATGTATTGGGTGGAGTTTGCAAGTGAAAAGAAACTTTGTGTTCCCTTCAAGCTAGGTGAAGGACGGCTTTCACACACACTTATCTCTCAGAACTGAGCATGTGGAGAGACGTTCGTTCATCCAGCACAAAGGGAACGGGTTGCAGGAGAAACACTTACTCTGGTTTCTCAGTCTGTTTCAAGTGCCGGTTTGAAGTGCCTGCCGTTTTCACTGTAAAACCGGCCTGGAGCTTGAACCTCCCCATATATATGTATGGAGTGGAGTTTGCAAGTGAAAAGAAACTTTGTGTTCCCTTCAAGCCAGGTGAAGGACGACTTTCACACACACTTATCTCTCAGAACTGAGCATGTGGAGAGACGTTCGTTCATCCAGCACAAAGGGAACGGGTTGCAGGAGAAACACTTACTCTGGTTTCTCAGTCTGTTTCCTAGTGCCGGTTTGAGGTGCCTGCCGTTTTCACTGTAAAACCGTCCTGGAGCTTGAACCTCCCTATATATATGTATGGAGTGGAGTTTGCAACTGAAAAGAAACTTTGTGTTCCCTTCGAGCTAGGTGAAGGACGGCTTTCACACACACTTATCTCTCAGAACTGAGCATGTGGAGAGACGTTCGTTCATCCAGCACAAAGGGAACGGGTTGCAGGAGAAACACTTACTCTGGTTTCTCAGTCTGCTTCCTAGTGCCGGTTTGAAGTGCCTGCTGTTTCACTGTAAAACCGGGTTGGAGCTTGAACCTCCCCATATATATGTATGGAGTGGAGTTTGCAAGTGAAAAGAAACTTTGTGTTCCCTTCAAGCTAGGTGAAGGACGGCTTTCACACACACTTATCTCTCAGAACTGAGCATGTGGAGAGACGTTCGTTCATCCAGCACATAGGGAACGGGTTGCAGGAGAAACACTTACTCTGGTTTCTCAGTCTGTTTCCTAGTGCCGGTTTGAAGTGCCTGCCGTTTTCACTGTCAAACCGGGTTGGAGCTTTAAAATACCCATATATATGTATGGAGTGGAGTTTGCAAGTGAAAAGAAACTTTGTGTTCCCTTCAAGCTAGGTGAAGGACGGCTTTCACACACACTTATCTCTCAGAACTGAGCATGTGGAGAGACGTTCGTTCATCCAGCACAAAGGGAACGGGTTGCAGGAGAAACACTTACTCTGTTTCTCAGTCTGTTTCAAGTGCCGGTTTGAAGTGCCTGCCGTTTTCACTGTAAAACCGGCCTGGAGCTTGAACCTCCCCATATATATGTATGGAGTGGAGTTTGCAAGTGAAAAGAAACTTTGTGTTCCCTTCAAGCTAGGTGAAGGACGGCTTTCACACACACTTATCTCTCAGAACTGAGCATGTGGAGAGACGTTCGTTCATCCAGCACAAAGGGAACGGGTTGCAGGAGAAACACTTACTCTGGTTTCTCAGTCTGTTTCCTAGTGCCGGTTTGAGGTGCCTGCCGTTTTCACTGTAAAACCGGCCTGGAGCTTGAACCTCCCTATATATATGTATGGAGTGGAGTTTGCAACTGAAAAGAAACTTTGTGTTCCCTTCGAGCTAGGTGAAGGACGGCTTTCACACACACTTATCTCTCAGAACTGAGCATGTGGAGAGACGTTCGTTCATCCAGCACAAAGGGAACGGGTTGCAGGAGAAACACTTACTCTGGTTTCTCAGTCTGCTTCCTAGTGCCGGTTTGAAGTGCCTGCTGTTTCACTGTAAAACCGGGTTGGAGCTTGAACCTCCCCATATATATGTATGGAGTGGAGTTTGCAAGTGAAAAGAAACTTTGTGTTCCCTTCAAGCTAGGTGAAGGACGGCTTTCACACACACTTATCTCTCAGAACTGAGCATGTGGAGAGACGTTCGTTCATCCAGCACAAAGGGAACGGGTTGCAGGAGAAACACTTACTCTGGTTTCTCAGTCTGTTTCCTAGTGCCGGTTTGAATTGCCTGCCGTTTTCACTGTAAAACCGGGTTGGAGCTTGAACCTCCCCATATATATGTATGGAGTGGAGTTTGCAAGTGAAAAGAAACTTTGTGTTCCCTTTAAGCTAGGTGAAGGACGGCTTTCACACACACTTATCTCTCAGAACTGAGCATGTGGAGAGACGTTCGTTCATCCAGCACAAAGGGAATGGGATGCAGGAGAAACACTTACTCTGGTTTCTCAGTCTGTTTCCTAATGCCGGTTTGAAGTGCCTGCCGTTTTCACTGTAACACCGGGTTGGAGCTTGAACCTCCCCATATATATGTATGGAAAGTAGTTTACACCTGAAAAGAAACTTTGTGTTCCCTTCAAGCTAGGTGAAGGACGGCTTTCACACACACTTATCTCTCAGAACTGAGCATGTGGAGAGACGTTCGTTCATCCAGCACAAAAGGAACGGGTTGCAGGAGAAACACTTACTCTGGTTTCTCAGTCTGTTTCCTAGTGCCTGTTTGAAGTGCCTGCCGTTTTCACTGTAAAACCGGCCTGGAATTTGAACCTCCCCATATATATGTATGGAGTGGAGTTTGCAAGTTAAAAGAAACTTTGTGTTCCCTTCAAGCTAGGTGAAGGACGGCTTTCACACACACTTATCTCTCAGAACTGAGCATGTGGAGAGACGTTCGTTCATCCAGCACAAATGGAACGGGTTGCAGGAGAAACAATTACTCTGGTTTCTCAGTCTGTTTACTAGTGCCGGTTTGAGGTGCCTGCCGTTTTCACTGTAAAACCGGCCTGGAGATTGAACCTCCCTATATATATGTATGGAGTGGAGTTTGCAACTGAAAAGAAACTTTGTGTTCCCTTCAAGCTAGGTGAAGGACGGCTTTCACACACACTTATCTCTCAGAACTGAGCATGTGGAGAGACGTTCGTTCATCCAGCACAAAGGGAACGGGTTGCAGGAGAATCACTTACTCTGGTTTCTCAGTCTGTTTCCTAGTGCCGGTTTGAAGTGCCTGCTGTTTCACTGTAAAACCGGCCTGGAGTTTGAACCTCCCCATATATATGTATGGAGTGGAGTTTGCAAGTGAAAAGAAACTTTGTGTTCCCTTCAAGCTAGGTGAAGGACGGCTTTCACACACACTTATCTCTCAGAACTGAGCATGTGGAGAGACGTTCGTTCATCCAGCACAAAGGGAACGGGTTGCAGGAGAAACACTTACTCTGGTTTCTCAGTCTGTTTCCTAGTGCCGGTTTGAAGTGCCTGCCGTTTTCACTGTAAAACCGGCCTGGAGCTTGAACCTCCCCTAGATATGTATGGAGTGGAGTTTGCAACTGAAAAGAAACTTTGTGTTCCCTTCAAGCTAGGTGAAGGACGGCTTTCACACACACTTATCTCTCAGAACTGAGCATGTGGAGAGACGTTCGTTCATCCAGCACAAAGGGAATGGGATGCAGGAGAAACACTTACTCTGGTTTCTCAGTCTGTTTCCTAATGCCGGTTTGAAGTGCCTGCCGTTTTCACAGTAAAACCGGGTTGGAGCTTTAACCTACCCATATATATGAATGGAAAGTAGTTTACAACTGAAAAGAAACTTTGTGTTCCCTTCAAGCTAGGTGAAGGACGGCTTTCACACACACTTATCTCTCAGAACTGAGCATGTGGAGAGACGTTCGTTCATCCAGCACAAAGGGAAAGGTTTGCAGGAGAAACACTTACTCTGGTTTCTGAGTCTGTTTCCTAGTGCCGGTTTGAAGTGCCTGCCATTTTCACTGTAAAACCGGGTTGGAGCTTGAACCTCCCCATATATATGTATGGAGTGGAGTTTGCAACTGAAAAGAAACTTTGTGTTCCCTTCAAGCTAGGTGAAGGACGGCTTTCACACACACTTATCTCTCAGAACTGAGCATGTGGAGAGACGTTCGTTCATCCAGCACATAGGGAACGGGTTGCAGGAGAAACACTTACTCTGGTTTCTCAGTCTGTTTCCTAGTGCCGGTTTGAAGTGCCTGCCGTTTTCACTGTTAAACCGGGTTGGAGCTTGAACCTCCCCATATATATGTATGGAGTGGATTTTGCAAGTGAAAAGAAACTTTGTGTTCCCTTCAAGCTAGGTGAAGGACGACTTTCACACACACTTATCTCTCAGAACTGAGCATGTGGAGAGACGTTCGTTCATCCAGCACAAATGGAACGGGTTGCAGGAGAAACACTTACTCTGCTTTCTCAGTCTGTTTCCTAGTGCCGGTTTGAAGTGCCTGCCGTTTTCACTGTAAAACCGGCTTGGAGCTTGAACCTCCCTATATATATGTATGGAGTGGAGTTTGCAACTGAAAAGAAACTTTGTGTTCCCTTCAAGCTAGGTGAAGGACGGCTTTCACACACACTTATCTCTCAGAACTGAGCATGTGGAGAGACGTTCGTTCATCCAGCACAAAGGGAACGGGTTGCAGGAGAATCACTTACTCTGGTTTCTCAGTCTGTTTCCTAGTGCCGGTTTGAAGTGCCTGCCGTTTTCACTGTAAAACCGGCCTGGAGCTTGAACCTCCCGATAGATATGTATGGAGTGGAGTTTGCAACTGAAAAGAAACTTTGTGTTCCCTTCAAGCTAGGTGAAGGACGGCTTTCACACACACTTACCTCTCAGAACTGAGCATGTGGAGAGACGTTCGTTCATCCAGCACAAAGGGAACGGGTTGCAGGAGAAACACTTACTCTGGTTTCTCAGTCTGTTTCCTAGTGCCGGTTTGAAGTGCCTGCCGTTTTCACTGTAAAACCGGCCTGGAATTTGAACCTCCCCATATATATGTATGGAGTGGAGTTTGCAACTGAAAAGAAACTTTGTGTTCCCTTCAAGCTAGGTGAAGGACGGCTTTCACACACACTTATCTCTCAGAATTGAGCATGTGGAGAGACGTTCGTTCATCCAGCACAAAGGGAACGGGTTGCAGGAGAAACACTTACTCTGGTATCTCAGTCTGTTTCCTAGTGCCGGTTTCAAGTGCCTGCCGTTTTCACTGTAAAACCGGGTTGGAGCTTTAGCCTACCCATATATATGTATTGGGTGGAGTTTGCAAGTGAAAAGAAACTTTGTGTTCCCTTCAAGCTAGGTGAAGGACGGCTTTCACACACACTTATCTCTCAGAACTGAGCATGTGGAGAGACGTTCGTTCATCCAGCACAAAGGGAACGGGTTGCAGGAGAAACACTTACTCTGGTTTCTCAGTCTGTTTCAAGTGCCGGTTTGAAGTGCCTGCCGTTTTCACTGTAAAACCGGCCTGGAGCTTGAACCTCCCCATATATATGTATGGAGTGGAGTTTGCAAGTGAAAAGAAACTTTGTGTTCCCTTCAAGCCAGGTGAAGGACGACTTTCACACACACTTATCTCTCAGAACTGAGCATGTGGAGAGACGTTCGTTCATCCAGCACAAAGGGAACGGGTTGCAGGAGAAACACTTACTCTGGATTCTCAGTCTGTTTCCTAGTGCCGGTTTGAGGTGCCTGCCGTTTTCACTGTAAAACCGTCCTGGAGCTTGAACCTCCCTATATATATGTATGGAGTGGAGTTTGCAACTGAAAAGAAACTTTGTGTTCCCTTCGAGCTAGGTGAAGGACGGCTTTCACACACACTTATCTCTCAGAACTGAGCATGTGGAGAGACGTTCGTTCATCCAGCACAAAGGGAACGGGTTGCAGGAGAAACACTTACTCTGGTTTCTCAGTCTGCTTCCTAGTGCCGGTTTGAAGTGCCTGCTGTTTCACTGTAAAACCGGGTTGGAGCTTGAACCTCCCCATATATATGTATGGAGTGGAGTTTGCAAGTGAAAAGAAACTTTGTGTTCCCTTCAAGCTAGGTGAAGGACGGCTTTCACACACACTTATCTCTCAGAACTGAGCATGTGGAGAGACGTTCGTTCATCCAGCACATAGGGAACGGGTTGCAGGAGAAAATCTTACTCTGGTTTCTCAGTCTGTTTCCTAGTGCCGGTTTGAAGTGCCTGCCGTTTTCACTGTCAAACCGGGTTGGAGCTTTAAAATACCCATATATATGTATGGAGTGGAGTTTGCAAGTGAAAAGAAACTTTGTGTTCCCTTCAAGCTAGGTGAAGGACGGCTTTCACACACACTTATCTCTCAGAACTGAGCATGTGGAGAGACGTTCGTTCATCCAGCACAAAGGGAACGGGTTGCAGGAGAAACACTTACTCTGTTTCTCAGTCTGTTTCAAGTGCCGGTTTGAAGTGCCTGCCGTTTTCACTGTAAAACCGGCCTGGAGCTTGAACCTCCCCATATATATGTATGGAGTGGAGTTTGCAAGTGAAAAGAAACTTTGTGTTCCCTTCAAGCTAGGTGAAGGACGGCTTTCACACACACTTATCTCTCAGAACTGAGCATGTGGAGAGACGTTCGTTCATCCAGCACAAAGGGAACGGGTTGCAGGAGAAACACTTACTCTGGTTTCTCAGTCTGTTTCCTAGTGCCGGTTTGAGGTGCCTGCCGTTTTCACTGTAAAACCGGCCTGGAGCTTGAACCTCCCTATATATATGTATGGAGTGGAGTTTGCAACTGAAAAGAAACTTTGTGTTCCCTTCGAGCTAGGTGAAGGACGGCTTTCACACACACTTATCTCTCAGAACTGAGCATGTGGAGAGACGTTCGTTCATCCAGCACAAAGGGAACGGGTTGCAGGAGAAACACTTACTCTGGTTTCTCAGTCTGCTTCCTAGTGCCGGTTTGAAGTGCCTGCTGTTTCACTGTAAAACCGGGTTGGAGCTTGAACCTCCCCATATATATGTATGGAGTGGAGTTTGCAAGTGAAAAGAAACTTTGTGTTCCCTTCAAGCTAGGTGAAGGACGGCTTTCACACACACTTATCTCTCAGAACTGAGCATGTGGAGAGACGTTCGTTCATCCAGCACAAAGGGAACGGGTTGCAGGAGAAACACTTACTCTGGTTTCTCAGTCTGTTTCCTAGTGCCGGTTTGAATTGCCTGCCGTTTTCACTGTAAAACCGGGTTGGAGCTTGAACCTCCCCATATATATGTATGGAGTGGAGTTTGCAAGTGAAAAGAAACTTTGTGTTCCCTTTAAGCTAGGTGAAGGACGGCTTTCACACACACTTATCTCTCAGAACTGAGCATGTGGAGAGACGTTCGTTCATCCAGCACAAAGGGAATGGGATGCAGGAGAAACACTTACTCTGGTTTCTCAGTCTGTTTCCTAATGCCGGTTTGAAGTGCCTGCCGTTTTCACTGTAAAACCGGGTTGGAGCTTTAACCTACCCATATATATGTATGGAAAGTAGTTTACACCTGAAAAGAAACTTTGTGTTCCCTTCAAGCTAGGTGAAGGACGGCTTTCACACACACTTATCTCTCAGAACTGAGCATGTGGAGAGACGTTCGTTCATCCAGCACAAAGGGAACGGGTTGCAGGAGAAACACTTACTCTGGTTTCTCAGTCTGTTTCCTAGTGCCGGTTTGAGGTGCCTGCCGTTTTCACTGTAAAACCGGCCTGGAGCTTGAACCTCCCTATATATATGTATGGAGTAGAGTTTGCAACTGAAAAGAAACTTTGTGTTCCCTTCAAGCTAGGTGAAGGACGGCTTTCACACACACTTATCTCTCGGAACTGAGCATGTGGAGAGACGTTCGTTCATCCAGCACAAAGGGAACGGGTTGCAGGAGAATCACTTACTCTGGTTTCTCAGTCTGTTTCCTAGTGCCGGTTTGAAGTGCCTGCTGTTTCACTGTAAAACCGGCCTGGAGCTTGAACCTCCCCTAGATATGTATGGAGTGGAGTTTGCAACTGAAAAGAAACTTTGTGTTCCCTTCAAGCTAGGTGAAGGACGGCTTTCACACACACTTATCTCTCAGAACTGAGCATGTGGAGAGACGTTCGTTCATCCAGCACAAAGGGAATGGGATGCAGGAGAAACACTTACTCTGGTTTCTCAGTCTGTTTCCTAATGCCGGTTTGAAGTGCCTGCCGTTTTCACAGTAAAACCGGGTTGGAGCTTTAACCTACCCATATATATGTATGGAAAGTAGTTTACAACTGAAAAGAAACTTTGTGTTCCCTTCAAGCTAGGTGAAGGACGGCTTTCACACACACTTATCTCTCAGAACTGAGCATGTGGAGAGACGTTCGTTCATCCAGCACAAAGGGAAAGGGTTGCAGGAGAAACACTTACTCTGGTTTCTGAGTCTGTTTCCTAGTGCCGGTTTGAAGTGCCTGCCATTTTCACTGTAAAACCGGGTTGGAGCTTGAACCTCCCCATATATATGTATGGAGTGGAGTTTGCAAGTGAAAAGAAACTTTGTGTTCCCTTCAAGCTAGGTGAAGGACGGCTTTCACACACACTTATCTCTCAGAACTGAGCATGTGGAGAGACGTTCGTTCATCCAGCACATAGGGAACGGGTTGCAGGAGAAACACTTACTCTGGTTTCTCAGTCTGTTTCCTAGTGCCGGTTTGAAGTGCCTGCCGTTTTCACTGTTAAACCGGGTTGGAGCTTGAACCTCCCCATATATATGTATGGAGTGGATTTTGCAAGTGAAAAGAAACTTTGTGTTCCCTTCAAGCTAGGTGAAGGACGACTTTCACACACACTTATCTCTCAGAACTGAGCATGTGGAGAGACGTTCGTTCATCCAGCACAAAGGGAACGGGTTGCAGGAGAAACACTTACTCTGCTTTCTCAGTCTGTTTCCTAGTGCCGGTTTGAAGTGCCTGCCGTTTTCACTGTAAAACCGGCTTGGAGCTTGAACCTCCCTATATATATGTATGGAGTGGAGTTTGCAACTGAAAAGAAACTTTGTGTTCCCTTCAAGCTAGGTGAAGGACGGCTTTCACACACACTTATCTCTCAGAACTGAGCATGTGGAGAGACGTTCGTTCATCCAGCACAAAGGGAACGGGTTGCAGGAGAATCACTTACTCTGGTTTCTCAGTCTGTTTCCTAGTGCCGGTTTGAAGTGCCTGCCGTTTTCACTGTAAAACCGGCCTGGAGCTTGAACCTCCCGATAGATATGTATGGAGTGGAGTTTGCAACTGAAAAGAAACTTTGTGTTCCCTTCAAGCTAGGTGAAGGACGGCTTTCACACACACTTACCTCTCAGAACTGAGCATGTGGAGAGACGTTCGTTCATCCAGCACAAAGGGAACGGGTTGCAGGAGAAACACTTACTCTGGTTTCTCAGTCTGTTTCCTAGTGCCGGTTTGAAGTGCCTGCCGTTTTCACTGTAAAACCGGCCTGGAATTTGAACCTCCCCATATATATGTATGGAGTGGAGTTTGCAACTGAAAAGAAACTTTGTGTTCCCTTCAAGCTAGGTGAAGGACGGCTTTCACACACACTTATCTCTCAGAATTGAGCATGTGGAGAGACGTTCGTTCATCCAGCACAAAGGGAACGGGTTGCAGGAGAAACACTTACTCTGGTATCTCAGTCTGTTTCCTAGTGCCGGTTTCAAGTGCCTGCCGTTTTCACTGTAAAACCGGGTTGGAGCTTTAGCCTACCCATATATATGTATTGGGTGGAGTTTGCAAGTGAAAAGAAACTTTGTGTTCCCTTCAAGCTAGGTGAAGGACGGCTTTCACACACACTTATCTCTCAGAACTGAGCATGTGGAGAGACGTTCGTTCATCCAGCACAAAGGGAACGGGTTGCAGGAGAAACACTTACTCTGGATTCTCAGTCTGTTTCCTAGTGCCGGTTTGAGGTGCCTGCCGTTATCACTGTAAAACCGTCCTGGAGCTTGAACCTCCCTATATATATGTATGGAGTGGAGTTTGCAACTGAAAAGAAACTTTGTGTTCCCTTCGAGCTAGGTGAAGGACGGCTTTCACACACACTTATCTCTCAGAACTGAGCATGTGGAGAGACGTTCGTTCATCCAGCACAAAGGGAACGGGTTGCAGGAGAAACACTTACTCTGGTTTCTCAGTCTGCTTCCTAGTGCCGGTTTGAAGTGCCTGCTGTTTCACTGTAAAACCGGGTTGGAGCTTGAACCTCCCCATATATATGTATGGAGTGGAGTTTGCAAGTGAAAAGAAACTTTGTGTTCCCTTCAAGCTAGGTGAAGGACGGCTTTCACACACACTTATCTCTCAGAACTGAGCATGTGGAGAGACGTTCGTTCATCCAGCACATAGGGAACGGGTTGCAGGAGAAACACTTACTCTGGTTTCTCAGTCTGTTTCCTAGTGCCGGTTTGAAGTGCCTGCCGTTTTCACTGTCAAACCGGGTTGGAGCTTTAAAATACCCATATATATGTATGGAGTGGAGTTTGCAAGTGAAAAGAAACTTTGTGTTCCCTTCAAGCTAGGTGAAGGACGGCTTTCACACACACTTATCTCTCAGAACTGAGCATGTGGAGAGACGTTCGTTCATCCAGCACAAAGGGAACGGGTTGCAGGAGAAACACTTACTCTGTTTCTCAGTCTGTTTCAAGTGCCGGTTTGAAGTGCCTGCCGTTTTCACTGTAAAACCGGCCTGGAGCTTGAACCTCCCCATATATATGTATGGAGTGGAGTTTGCAAGTGAAAAGAAACTTTGTGTTCCCTTCAAGCTAGGTGAAGGACGGCTTTCACACACACTTATCTCTCAGAACTGAGCATGTGGAGAGACGTTCGTTCATCCAGCACAAAGGGAACGGGTTGCAGGAGAAACACTTACTCTGGTTTCTCAGTCTGTTTCCTAGTGCCGGTTTGAGGTGCCTGCCGTTTTCACTGTAAAACCGGCCTGGAGCTTGAACCTCCCTATATATATGTATGGAGTGGAGTTTGCAACTGAAAAGAAACTTTGTGTTCCCTTCGAGCTAGGTGAAGGACGGCTTTCACACACACTTATCTCTCAGAACTGAGCATGTGGAGAGACGTTCGTTCATCCAGCACAAAGGGAACGGGTTGCAGGAGAAACACTTACTCTGGTTTCTCAGTCTGCTTCCTAGTGCCGGTTTGAAGTGCCTGCTGTTTCACTGTAAAACCGGGTTGGAGCTTGAACCTCCCCATATATATGTATGGAGTGGAGTTTGCAAGTGAAAAGAAACTTTGTGTTCCCTTCAAGCTGGGTGAAGGACGGCTTTCACACACACTTATCTCTCAGAACTGAGCATGTGGAGAGACGTTCGTTCATCCAGCACAAAGGGAACGGGTTGCAGGAGAAACACTTACTCTGGTTTCTCAGTCTGTTTCCTAGTGCCGGTTTGAATTGCCTGCCGTTTTCACTGTAAAACCGGGTTGGAGCTTGAACCTCCCCATATATATGTATGGAGTGGAGTTTGCAAGTGAAAAGAAACTTTGTGTTCCCTTTAAGCTAGGTGAAGGACGGCTTTCACACACACTTATCTCTCAGAACTGAGCATGTGGAGAGACGTTCGTTCATCCAGCACAAAGGGAATGGGATGCAGGAGAAACACTTACTCTGGTTTCTCAGTCTGTTTCCTAATGCCGGTTTGAAGTGCCTGCCGTTTTCACTGTAAAACCGGGTTGGAGCTTTAACCTACCCATATATATGTATGGAAAGTAGTTTACACCTGAAAAGAAACTTTGTGTTCCCTTCAAGCTAGGTGAAGGACGGCTTTCACACACACTTATCTCTCAGAACTGAGCATGTGGAGAGACGTTCGTTCATCCAGCACAAAGGGAACGGGTTGCAGGAGAAACACTTACTCTGGTTTCTCAGTCTGTTTCCTAGTGCCGGTTTGAGGTGCCTGCCGTTTTCACTGTAAAACCGGCCTGGAGCTTGAACCTCCCTATATATATGTATGGAGTAGAGTTTGCAACTGAAAAGAAACTTTGTGTTCCCTTCAAGCTAGGTGAAGTACGGCTTTCACACACACTTATCTCTCGGAACTGAGCATGTGGAGAGACGTTCGTTCATCCAGCACAAAGGGAACGGGTTGCAGGAGAATCACTTACTCTGGTTTCTCAGTCTGTTTCCTAGTGCCGGTTTGAAGTGCCTGCTGTTTCACTGTAAAACCGGCCTGGAGCTTGAACCTCCCCTAGATATGTATGGAGTGGAGTTTGCAACTGAAAAGAAACTTTGTGTTCCCTTCAAGCTAGGTGAAGGACGGCTTTCACACACACTTATCTCTCAGAACTGAGCATGTGGAGAGACGTTCGTTCATCCAGCACAAAGGGAATGGGATGCAGGAGAAACACTTACTCTGGTTTCTCAGTCTGTTTCCTAATGCCGGTTTGAAGTGCCTGCCGTTTTCACAGTAAAACCGGGTTGGAGCTTTAACCTACCCATATATATGTATGGAAAGTAGTTTACAACTGAAAAGAAACTTTGTGTTCCCTTCAAGCTAGGTGAAGGACGGCTTTCACACACACTTATCTCTCAGAACTGAGCATGTGGAGAGACGTTCGTTCATCCAGCACAAAGGGAACGGGTTGCAGGAGAAACACTTACTCTGGTATCTCAGTCTGTTTCCTAGTGCCGGTTTCAAGTGCCTGCCGTTTTCACTGTAAAACCGGGTTGGAGCTTTAGCCTACCCATATATATGTATTGGGTGGAGTTTGCAAGTGAAAAGAAACTTTGTGTTCCCTTCAAGCTAGGTGAAGGACGGCTTTCACACACACTTATCTCTCAGAACTGAGCATGTGGAGAGACGTTCGTTCATCCAGCACAAAGGGAACGGGTTGCAGGAGAAACACTTACTCTGGATTCTCAGTCTGTTTCCTAGTGCCGGTTTGAGGTGCCTGCCGTTATCACTGTAAAACCGTCCTGGAGCTTGAACCTCCCTATATATATGTATGGAGTGGAGTTTGCAACTGAAAAGAAACTTTGTGTTCCCTTCGAGCTAGGTGAAGGACGGCTTTCACACACACTTATCTCTCAGAACTGAGCATGTGGAGAGACGTTCGTTCATCCAGCACAAAGGGAACGGGTTGCAGGAGAAACACTTACTCTGGTTTCTCAGTCTGCTTCCTAGTGCCGGTTTGAAGTGCCTGCTGTTTCACTGTAAAACCGGGTTGGAGCTTGAACCTCCCCATATATATGTATGGAGTGGAGTTTGCAAGTGAAAAGAAACTTTGTGTTCCCTTCAAGCTAGGTGAAGGACGGCTTTCACACACACTTATCTCTCAGAACTGAGCATGTGGAGAGACGTTCGTTCATCCAGCACATAGGGAACGGGTTGCAGGAGAAACACTTACTCTGGTTTCTCAGTCTGTTTCCTAGTGCCGGTTTGAAGTGCCTGCCGTTTTCACTGTCAAACCGGGTTGGAGCTTTAAAATACCCATATATATGTATGGAGTGGAGTTTGCAAGTGAAAAGAAACTTTGTGTTCCCTTCAAGCTAGGTGAAGGACGGCTTTCACACACACTTATCTCTCAGAACTGAGCATGTGGAGAGACGTTCGTTCATCCAGCACAAAGGGAACGGGTTGCAGGAGAAACACTTACTCTGTTTCTCAGTCTGTTTCAAGTGCCGGTTTGAAGTGCCTGCCGTTTTCACTGTAAAACCGGCCTGGAGCTTGAACCTCCCCATATATATGTATGGAGTGGAGTTTGCAAGTGAAAAGAAACTTTGTGTTCCCTTCAAGCTAGGTGAAGGACGGCTTTCACACACACTTATCTCTCAGAACTGAGCATGTGGAGAGACGTTCGTTCATCCAGCACAAAGGGAACGGGTTGCAGGAGAAACACTTACTCTGGTTTCTCAGTCTGTTTCCTAGTGCCGGTTTGAGGTGCCTGCCGTTTTCACTGTAAAACCGGCCTGGAGCTTGAACCTCCCTATATATATGTATGGAGTGGAGTTTGCAACTGAAAAGAAACTTTGTGTTCCCTTCGAGCTAGGTGAAGGACGGCTTTCACACACACTTATCTCTCAGAACTGAGCATGTGGAGAGACGTTCGTTCATCCAGCACAAAGGGAACGGGTTGCAGGAGAAACACTTACTCTGGTTTCTCAGTCTGCTTCCTAGTGCCGGTTTGAAGTGCCTGCTGTTTCACTGTAAAACCGGGTTGGAGCTTGAACCTCCCCATATATATGTATGGAGTGGAGTTTGCAAGTGAAAAGAAACTTTGTGTTCCCTTCAAGCTGGGTGAAGGACGGCTTTCACACACACTTATCTCTCAGAACTGAGCATGTGGAGAGACGTTCGTTCATCCAGCACAAAGGGAACGGGTTGCAGGAGAAACACTTACTCTGGTTTCTCAGTCTGTTTCCTAGTGCCGGTTTGAATTGCCTGCCGTTTTCACTGTAAAACCGGGTTGGAGCTTGAACCTCCCCATATATATGTATGGAGTGGAGTTTGCAAGTGAAAAGAAACTTTGTGTTCCCTTTAAGCTAGGTGAAGGACGGCTTTCACACACACTTATCTCTCAGAACTGAGCATGTGGAGAGACGTTCGTTCATCCAGCACAAAGGGAATGGGATGCAGGAGAAACACTTACTCTGGTTTCTCAGTCTGTTTCCTAATGCCGGTTTGAAGTGCCTGCCGTTTTCACTGTAAAACCGGGTTGGAGCTTTAACCTACCCATATATATGTATGGAAAGTAGTTTACACCTGAAAAGAAACTTTGTGTTCCCTTCAAGCTAGGTGAAGGACGGCTTTCACACACACTTATCTCTCAGAACTGAGCATGTGGAGAGACGTTCGTTCATCCAGCACAAAGGGAACGGGTTGCAGGAGAATCACTTACTCTGGTTTCTCAGTCTGTTTCCTAGTGCCGGTTTGAGGTGCCTGCCGTTTTCACTGTAAAACCGGCCTGGAGCTTGAACCTCCCTATATATATGTATGGAGTAGAGTTTGCAACTGAAAAGAAACTTTGTGTTCCCTTCAAGCTAGGTGAAGGACGGCTTTCACACACACTTATCTCTCGGAACTGAGCATGTGGAGAGACGTTCGTTCATCCAGCACAAAGGGAACGGGTTGCAGGAGAATCACTTACTCTGGTTTCTCAGTCTGTTTCCTAGTGCCGGTTTGAAGTGCCTGCTGTTTCACTGTAAAACCGGCCTGGAGCTTGAACCTCCCCTAGATATGTATGGAGTGGAGTTTGCAACTGAAAAGAAACTTTGTGTTCCCTTCAAGCTAGGTGAAGGACGGCTTTCACACACACTTATCTCTCAGAACTGAGCATGTGGAGAGACGTTCGTTCATCCAGCACAAAGGGAATGGGATGCAGGAGAAACACTTACTCTGGTTTCTCAGTCTGTTTCCTAATGCCGGTTTGAAGTGCCTGCCGTTTTCACAGTAAAACCGGGTTGGAGCTTTAACCTACCCATATATATGTATGGAAAGTAGTTTACAACTGAAAAGAAACTTTGTGTTCCCTTCAAGCTAGGTGAAGGACGGCTTTCACACACACTTATCTCTCAGAACTGAGCATGTGGAGAGACGTTCGTTCATCCAGCACAAAGGGAACGGGTTGCAGGAGAAACACTTACTCTGGGTTCTGAGTCTGTTTCCTAGTGCCGGTTTGAAGTGCCTGCCATTTTCACTGTAAAACCGGGTTGGAGCTTGAACCTCCCCATATATATGTATGGAGTGGAGTTTGCAAGTGAAAAGAAACTTTGTGTTCCCTTCAAGCTAGGTGAAGGACGGCTTTCACACACACTTATCTCTCAGAACTGAGCATGTGGAGAGACGTTCGTTCATCCAGCACATAGGGAACGGGTTGCAGGAGAAACACTTACTCTGGTTTCTCAGTCTGTTTCCTAGTGCCGGTTTGAAGTGCCTGCCGTTTTCACTGTTAAACCGGGTTGGAGCTTGAACCTCCCCATATATATGTATGGAGTGGATTTTGCAAGTGAAAAGAAACTTTGTGTTCCCTTCAAGCTAGGTGAAGGACGACTTTCACACACACTTATCTCTCAGAACTGAGCATGTGGAGAGACGTTCGTTCATCCAGCACAAAGGGAACGGGTTGCAGGAGAAACACTTACTCTGGTTTCTCAGTCTGTTTCCTATTGCCGGTTTGAAGTGCCTGCCGTTTTCACTGTAAAACCGGCTTGGAGCTTGAACCTCCCTATATATATGTATGGAGTGGAGTTTGCAACTGAAAAGAAACTTTGTGTTCCCTTCAAGCTAGGTGAAGGACGGCTTTCACACACACTTATCTCTCAGAACTGAGCATGTGGAGAGACGTTCGTTCATCCAGCACAAAGGGAACGGGTTGCAGGAGAATCACTTACTCTGGTTTCTCAGTCTGTTTCCTAGTGCCGGTTTGAAGTGCCTGCCGTTTTCACTGTAAAACCGGCCTGGAGCTTGAACCTCCCGATAGATATGTATGGAGTGGAGTTTGCAACTGAAAAGAAACTTTGTGTTCCCTTCAAGCTAGGTGAAGGACGGCTTTCACACACACTTACCTCTCAGAACTGAGCATGTGGAGAGACGTTCGTTCATCCAGCACAAAGGGAACGGGTTGCAGGAGAAACACTTACTCTGGTTTCTCAGTCTGTTTCCTAGTGCCGGTTTGAAGTGCCTGCCGTTTTCACTGTAAAACCGGCCTGGAATTTGAACCTCCCCATATATATGTATGGAGTGGAGTTTGCAACTGAAAAGAAACTTTGTGTTCCCTTCAAGCTAGGTGAAGGACGGCTTTCACACACACTTATCTCTCAGAATTGAGCATGTGGAGAGACGTTCTTTCATCCAGCACAAAGGGAACGGGTTGCAGGAGAAACACTTACTCTGGTATCTCAGTCTGTTTCCTAGTGCCGGTTTGAAGTGCCTGCCGTTTTCACTGTAAAACCGGGTTGGAGCTTTAACCTACCCATATATATGTATTGGGTGGAGTTTGCAAGTGAAAAGAAACTTTGTGTTCCCTTCAAGCTAGGTGAAGGACGGCTTTCACACACACTTATCTCTCAGAACTGAGCATGTGGAGAGACGTTCGTTCATCCAGCACAAAGGGAACGGGTTGCAGGAGAAACACTTACTCTGGTTTCTCAGTCTGTTTCAAGTGCCGGTTTGAAGTGCCTGCCGTTTTCACTGTAAAACCGGCCTGGAGCTTGAACCTCCCCATATATATGTATGGAGTGGAGTTTGCAAGTGAAAAGAAACTTTGTGTTCCCTTCAAGCTAGGTGAAGGACGGCTTTCACACACACTTATCTCTCAGAACTGAGCATGTGGAGAGACGTTCGTTCATCCAGCACAAAGGGAACGGGTTGCAGGAGAAACACTTACTCTGGTTTCTCAGTCTGTTTCCTAGTGCCGGTTTGAGGTGCCTGCCGTTTTCACTGTAAACCCGGCCTGGAGCTTGAACCTCCCTATATATATGTATGGAGTGGAGTTTGCAACTGAAAAGAAACTTTGTGTTCCCTTCGAGCTAGGTGAAGGACGGCTTTCACACACACTTATCTCTCAGAACTGAGCATGTGGAGAGACGTTCGTTCATCCAGCACAAAGGGAACGGGTTGCAGGAGAAACACTTACTCTGGTTTCTCAGTCTGCTTCCTAGTGCCGGTTTGAAGTGCCTGCTGTTTCACTGTAAAACCGGGTTGGAGCTTGAACCTCCCCATATATATGTATGGAGTGGAGTTTGCAAGTGAAAAGAAACTTTGTGTTCCCTTCAAGCTAGGTGAAGGACGGCTTTCACACACACTTATCTCTCAGAACTGAGCATGTGGAGAGACGTTCGTTCATCCAGCACAAAGGGAAAGGGTTGCAGGAGAAACACTTACTCTGGTTTCTGAGTCTGTTTCCTAGTGCCGGTTTGAAGTGCCTGCCATTTTCACTGTAAAACCGGGTTGGAGCTTGAACCTCCCCATATATATGTATGGAGTGGAGTTTGCAAGTGAAAAGAAACTTTGTGTTCCCTTCAAGCTAGGTGAAGGACGGCTTTCACACACACTTATCTCTCAGAACTGAGCATGTGGAGAGACGTTCGTTCATCCAGCACAAAGGGAACGGGTTGCAGGAGAAACACTTACTCTGGTTTCTCAGTCTGTTTCCTAGTGCCGGTTTGAAGTGCCTGCCGTTTTCACTGTAAAACCGGCTTGGAGCTTGAACCTCCCTATATATATGTATGGAGTGGAGTTTGCAACTGAAAAGAAACTTTGTGTTCCCTTCAAGCTAGGTGAAGGACGGCTTTCACACACACTTATCTCTCAGAACTGAGCATGTGGAGAGACGTTCGTTCATCCAGCACAAAGGGAACGGGTTGCAGGAGAATCACTTACTCTGGTTTCTCAGTCTGTTTCCTAGTGCCGGTTTGAAGTGCCTGCCGTTTTCACTGTAAAACCGGGTTGGAGCTTGAACCTCCCCATATATATGTATGGAAAGTAGTTTACACCTGAAAAGAAACTTTGTGTTCCCTTCAAGCTAGGTGAAGGACGGCTTTCACACACACTTATCTCTCAGAACTGAGCATGTGGAGAGACGTTCGTTCATCCAGCACAAAGGGAACGGGTTGCAGGAGAAACACTTACTCTGGTTTCTCAGTCTGTTTCCTAGTGCCGGTTTGAAGTGCCTGCCGTTTTCACTGTAAAACCGGGTTGGAGCTTGAACCTCCCCATATATATGTATGGAGTGGAGTTTGCAAGTTAAAAGAAACTTTGTGTTCCCTTCAAGCTAGGTGAAGGACGGCTTTCACACACACTTATCTCTCAGAACTGAGCATGTGGAGAGACGTTCGTTCATCCAGCACAAATGGAACGGGTTGCAGGAGAAACACTTACTCTGGTTTCTCAGTCTGTTTCCTAGTGCCGGTTTGAGGTGCCTGCCGTTTTCACTGTAAAACCGGCCTGGAGCTTGAACCTCCCTATATATATGTATGGAGTGGAGTTTGCAACTGAAAAGAAACTTTGTGTTCCCTTCAAGCTAGGTGAAGGACGGCTTTCACACACACTTATCTCTCAGAACTGAGCATGTGGAGAGACGTTCGTTCATCCAGCACAAAGGGAACGGGTTGCAGGAGAATCACTTACTCTGGTTTCTCAGTCTGTTTCCTAGTGCCGGTTTGAAGTGCCTGCTGTTTCACTGTAAAACCGGCCTGGAGTTTGAACCTCCCCATATATATGTATGGAGTGGAGTTTGCAAGTGAAAAGAAACTTTGTGTTCCCTTCAAGCTAGGTGAAGGACGGCTTTCACACACACTTATCTCTCAGAACTGAGCATGTGGAGAGACGTTCGTTCATCCAGCACAAAGGGAACGGGTTGCAGGAGAAACACTTACTCTGGTTTCTGAGTCTGTTTCCTAGTGCCGGTTTGAAGTGCCTGCCGTTTTCACTGTAAAACCGGCCTGGAGCTTGAACCTCCCCTAGATATGTATGGAGTGGAGTTTGCAACTGAAAAGAAACTTTGTGTTCCCTTCAAGCTAGGTGAAGGACGGCTTTCACACACACTTATCTCTCAGAACTGAGCATGTGGAGAGACGTTCGTTCATCCAGCACAAAGGGAATGGGATGCAGGAGAAACACTTACTCTGGTTTCTCAGTCTGTTTCCTAATGCCGGTTTGAAGTGCCTGCCGTTTTCACAGTAAAACCGGGTTGGAGCTTTAACCTACCCATATATATGTATGGAAAGTAGTTTACAACTGAAAAGAAACTTTGTGTTCCCTTCAAGCTAGGTGAAGGACGGCTTTCACACACACTTATCTCTCAGAACTGAGCATGTGGAGAGACGTTCGTTCATCCAGCACAAAGGGAAAGGGTTGCAGGAGAAACACTTACTCTGGTTTCTGAGTCTGTTTCCTAGTGCCGGTTTGAAGTGCCTGCCATTTTCACTGTAAAACCGGGTTGGAGCTTGAACCTCCCCATATATATGTATGGAGTGGAGTTTGCAAGTGAAAAGAAACTTTGTGTTCCCTTCAAGCTAGGTGAAGGACGGCTTTCACACACACTTATCTCTCAGAACTGAGCATGTGGAGAGACGTTCGTTCATCCAGCACATAGGGAACGGGTTGCAGGAGAAACACTTACTCTGGTTTCTCAGTCTGTTTCCTAGTGCCGGTTTGAAGTGCCTGCCGTTTTCACTGTTAAACCGGGTTGGAGCTTGAACCTCCCCATATATATGTATGGAGTGGATTTTGCAAGTGAAAAGAAACTTTGTGTTCCCTTCAAGCTAGGTGAAGGACGACTTTCACACACACTTATCTCTCAGAACTGAGCATGTGGAGAGACGTTCGTTCATCCAGCACAAATGGAACGGGTTGCAGGAGAAACACTTACTCTGGTTTCTCAGTCTGTTTCCTAGTGCCGGTTTGAAGTGCCTGCCGTTTTCACTGTAAAACCGGCTTGGAGCTTGAACCTCCCTATATATATGTATGGAGTGGAGTTTGCAAGTGAAAAGAAACTTTGTGTTCCCTTCAAGCTAGGTGAAGGACGGCTTTCACACACACTTATCTCTCGGAACTGAGCATGTGGAGAGACGTTCGTTCATCCAGCACAAAGGGAACGGGTTGCAGGAGAATCACTTACTCTGGTTTCTCAGTCTGTTTCCTAGTGCCGGTTTGAAGTGCCTGCCGTTTTCACTGTAAAACCGGCCTGGAGCTTGAACCTCCCGATAGATATGTATGGAGTGGAGTTTGCAACTGAAAAGAAACTTTGTGTTCCCTTCAAGCTAGGTGAAGGACGGCTTTCACACACACTTACCTCTCAGAACTGAGCATGTGGAGAGACGTTCGTTCATCCAGCACAAAGGGAACGGGTTGCAGGAGAAACACTTACTCTGGTTTCTCAGTCTGTTTCCTAGTGCCGGTTTGAAGTGCCTGCCGTTTTCACTGTAAAACCGGCCTGGAATTTGAACCTCCCCATATATATGTATGGAGTGGAGTTTGCAACTGAAAAGAAACTTTGTGTTCCCTTCAAGCTAGGTGAAGGACGGCTTTCACACACACTTATCTCTCAGAATTGAGCATGTGGAGAGACGTTCGTTCATCCAGCACAAAGGGAACGGGTTGCAGGAGAAACACTTACTCTGGTATCTCAGTCTGTTTCCTAGTGCCGGTTTGAAGTGCCTGCCGTTTTCACTGTAAAACCGGGTTGGAGCTTTAACCTACCCATATATATGTATTGGGTGGAGTTTGCAAGTGAAAAGAAACTTTGTGTTCCCTTCAAGCTAGGTGAAGGACGGCTTTCACACACACTTATCTCTCAGAACTGAGCATGTGGAGAGACGTTCGTTCATCCAGCAAAAAAGGGAACGGGTTGCAGGAGAAACACTTACTCTGGTTTCTCAGTCTGTTTCAAGTGCCGGTTTGAAGAGCCTGCCGTTTTCACTGTAAAACCGGCCTGGAGCTTGAACCTCCCCATATATATGTATGGAGTGGAGTTTGCAAGTGAAAAGAAACTTTGTGTTCCCTTCAAGCCAGGTGAAGGACGGCTTTCACACACACATATCTCTCAGAACTGAGCATGTGGAGAGACGTTCGTTCATCCAGCACAAAGGGAACGGGTTGCAGGAGAAACACTTACTCTGGTTTCTCAGTCTGTTTCCTAGTGCCGGTTTGAGGTGCCTGCCGTTTTCACTGTAAAACCGGCCTGGAGCTTGAACCTCCCTATATATATGTATGGAGTGGAGTTTGCAACTGAAAAGAAACTTTGTGTTCCCTTCGAGCTAGGTGAAGGACGGCTTTCACACACACTTATCTCTCAGAACTGAGCATGTGGAGAGACGTTCGTTCATCCAGCACAAAGGGAACGGGTTGCAGGAGAAACACTTACTCTGGTTTCTCAGTCTGCTTCCTAGTGCCGGTTTGAAGTGCCTGCTGTTTCACTGTAAAACCGGGTTGGAGCTTGAACCTCCCCATATATATGTATGGAGTGGAGTTTGCAAGTGAAAAGAAACTTTGTGTTCCCTTCAAGCTAGGTGAAGGACGGCTTTCACACACACTTATCTCTCAGAACTGAGCATGTGGAGAGACGTTCGTTCATCCAGCACAAAGGGAACGGGTTGCAGGAGAAACACTTACTCTGTTTTCTCAGTCTGTTTCCTAGTGCCGGTTTGAATTGCCTGCCGTTTTCACTGTAACACCGGGTTTGAGCTTGAACCTCCCCATATATATGTATGGAGTGGAGTTTGCAAGTGAAAAGAAACTTTGTGTTCCCTTTAAGCTAGATGAAGGACGGCTTTCACACACACTTATCTCTCAGAACTGAGCATGTGGAGAGACGTTCGTTCATCCAGCACAAAGGGAATGGGATGCAGGAGAAACACTTACTCTGGTTTCTCAGTCTGTTTCCTAATGCCGGTTTGAAGTGCCTGCCGTTTTCACTGTAAAACCGGGTTGGAGCTTGAACCTCCCCATATATATGTATGGAAAGTAGTTTACACCTGAAAAGAAACTTTGTGTTCCCTTCAAGCTAGGTGAAGGACGGCTTTCACACACACTTATCTCTCAGAACTGAGCATGTGGAGAGACGTTCGTTCATCCAGCACAAAGGGAACGGGTTGCAGGAGAAACACTTACTCTGGTTTCTCAGTCTGTTTCCTAGTGCCTGTTTGAAGTGCCTGCCGTTTTCACTGTAAAACCGGCCTGGAATTTGAACCTCCCCATATATATGTATGGAGTGGAGTTTGCAAGTTAAAAGAAACTTTGTGTTCCCTTCAAGCTAGGTGAAGGACGGCTTTCACACACACTTATCTCTCAGAACTGAGCATGTGGAGAGACGTTCGTTCATCCAGCACAAATGGAACGGGTTGCAGGAGAAACACTTACTCTGGTTTCTCAGTCTGTTTCCTAGTGCCGGTTTGAGGTGCCTGCCGTTTTCACTGTAAAACCGGCCTGGAGCTTGAACCTCCCTATATATATGTATGGAGTGGAGTTTGCAACTGAAAAGAAACTTTGTGTTCCCTTCAAGCTAGGTGAAGGACGGCTTTCACACACACTTATCTCTCAGAACTGAGCATGTGGAGAGACGTTCGTTCATCCAGCACAAAGGGAACGGGTTGCAGGAGAATCACTTACTCTGGTTTCTCAGTCTGTTTCCTAGTGCCGGTTTGAAGTGCCTGCTGTTTCACTGTAAAACCGGCCTGGAGTTTGAACCTCCCCATATATATGTATGGAGTGGAGTTTGCAAGTGAAAAGAAACTTTGTGTTCCCTTCAAGCTAGGTGAAGGACGGCTTTCACACACACTTATCTCTCAGAACTGAGCATGTGGAGAGACGTTCGTTCATCCAGCACAAAGGGAACGGGTTGCAGGAGAAACACTTACTCTGGTTTCTCAGTCTGTTTCCTAGTGCCGGTTTGAAGTGCCTGCCGTTTTCACTGTAAAACCGGCCTGGAGCTTGAACCTCCCCTAGATATGTATGGAGTGGAGTTTGCAACTGAAAAGAAACTTTGTGTTCCCTTCAAGCTAGGTGAAGGACGGCTTTCACACACACTTATCTCTCAGAACTGAGCATGTGGAGAGACGTTCGTTCATCCAGCACAAAGGGAATGGGATGCAGGAGAAACACTTACTCTGGTTTCTCAGTCTGTTTCCTAATGCCGGTTTGAAGTGCCTGCCGTTTTCACAGTAAAACCGGGTTGGAGCTTTAACCTACCCATATATATGAATGGAAAGTAGTTTACAACTGAAAAGAAACTTTGTGTTCCCTTCAAGCTAGGTGAAGGACGGCTTTCACACACACTTATCTCTCAGAACTGAGCATGTGGAGAGACGTTCGTTCATCCAGCACAAAGGGAAAGGTTTGCAGGAGAAACACTTACTCTGGTTTCTGAGTCTGTTTCCTAGTGCCGGTTTGAAGTGCCTGCCATTTTCACTGTAAAACCGGGTTGGA